>NC_133171.1:59283427-59987594 GCF_040802235.1 Manis javanica
TCAGGAGATATTTGCCTATGTTGTCTTCTAAGAGTTTTATGGTTTCATGACTTACATTGAGGTCTTTGATCCATTTCAAGTTTACTTTTGTGTATTGGGTTAAACAATAATCCAATTTCATTCTATTGCATGTAGCTGTCCAGTTTGCCAACACCAGCTGTTGAAGAGGCTGTCATTTCCCCATTGTATATCCATGGCTCCTTTATCGTATTTTAATTGAACATATATGCTTGGGTTTATATCTGGGCTCTCTATTCTGTTCACTGTTCTTTTGCCGGGACCAAATTGTCTTGATTACTGTGGCTTTGTGGTAGAGCTTGAAGTTGGGGAGCATAATCCCCCCAGCTTTATTCTTCCTTCTCAGGATTGCTTTGGCTATTTGGGGTCTTTTGTGGTTCCATATGAATTTTAGAACTATTTGCTCTAGTTCATTGAAGAATGCTGTTGGTATTTTGATAGGGATTGCATTGAATCTGTAGATTGCTTTAGGCAGGATGGCCATTTTGACAATATTAATTCTCCCTATCCATGAGCATGGGATGTGTTTCCATTTATTGGTATCTTCTTTAATTTCTCTCATGAGTGTCTTGTAGTTTTCAGAGTATAGGTCTTTCACTTCCTTGGTTATGTTTATTCCTAGGTGTTTTATTCTTTTTGATGCATCTGTGAATGGAATTGTTTTCCTGATTTCTCTTTCTGCTAGTTCAGTTCAGTATTAGTGTATAAGAATGTGACAGATCTGTGTATTAATTTTGTATCCTGCAACCTTGTTGAATTCAGATATTAGATCTAGTAGTTTTGGAGTGGATTCTTTAGGGTTTTTTATGTACAATATCATGTCATCTGCAAACAGGAACAGTTTAACTTCTTCCTTGCCAGTCCGGATACCTTTTATTTCTTTGTGTTGTCTGATTGCCATGGCTAGGAACTCCAGTATTATGTTGAATATAAAGGAGGAGAGTGGGCATCCTTGTCTTGTTCCCAATCTTAAAGGAAAACTTTTAGCTTCTCACTGTTAAGTATAATGTTGGCTGTGGGTTTGTCATATATATGGCCTTTATTATGTTGAGGTACTTGCCTTCTATACCCATTTTGTTGAGAGTTTTTATCATGAATGGATGTTGAATTTTGTCAAATGCTTTTTTGGCATCTATGGATATGATCGTGTGGTTTTGTCCTTCTTTTTGTTGATCTGGTGGATGATGTTGATGGATTTTCAAATGTTGTACCACCCATGCATCCCTGGAATAAATCCTACTTGATCATGATGGATGATCTTTTTGATGTATTTTTAAATTTGGTTTGCTAATATTTTGTTCAGTATTTTTGCATGTATGTTTGGATATTCTATGATTTTCTTTTTTTATGGTGTCTTTGCCTGGTTTTGGTATTAGAGTGATGCTGGCCTCATAGAATGCATTTGGAAGTATTCCCTCTTCTTTTACTCTTTGGAAAACCTTAAGGACGATCGGTATTAGGTCTTCACTAAATGTTTGATAAAATTCAGCGGTGAAGCCATCTGGTCCAAGGGTTTTGTTCTTAGGTAGTTTATTTGATTGCCAGTTCAATTTCATGGCTGGTAATTGGTCTATTCAGATTTTCTGTTTCTCTCTGGGTCAGCCTTGGAAGGTTGTATTTTTCTAGAAATTTGTTCATTTCTTCTAGGTTATCCAGTTTGTTGGCATATAATTTTTCATAGTATTCTCTAATAATTGTTTGTATTTCTGTTGTGTCCGTGGTGATTTTTCCTTTCTCATTTCTTATTCTGTTTATGTGTGTAGACTCTCTTTTTTTCTTGGTAAGTCTGGCTAGGGGTTTATCTATTTTGTTTATTTTCTCAAAGAACCAGCTCTTGCTTTCTTCCCTGTGTTCTTGAATCACTTCTGATACCACTTGTTAGGGTTCTGTAAGGAGCAGACACCAATACAGTATTAAACAAGCAAGGAATTTATTAGGACACATTCTTAGAAAAGTATATTTTTGAAGACTTTTAGAGTAACTTATGGTTTATCAAACATAAACTATGATGCATTTCTGTATGTTCGTGTTAGGACACATTCTTGTGAGAAAAAATGGAGAGGGAGTCAGAAAAGGCTTGGAGAGCCACCAAATTTCTATGTGAGTCTGAATCCAAATGAAGGCGAGAGAGAAGGAAAGTTGGCTGGAAGTGTCCTAGACCCAGTGGAGAGCAAGGAAGTTCGCTAAGGTTGCAAGGGAGCCCTGGCATCTAAGTCAGCCTTCATAAGGAAAATAGTCATGTATAGTTTCCCTGCTATTCTCAGTCATTATCTGGAAAAAGTTCATAGTGATTATGGTCCCAGAATAAATATGGCAATATTTTCAGGCTCACACAGCTGGGGTCACCAGTCAATCATGCTCCTTCTAGTTGAGGGACTGAGATGTGCATTCCTATGGTGTCCGTGGTGATCTAGTTGAGAATTAAAAATTGATGATAAAGTGGAGAAAGGGGAAGAATGTAGGATCAATGCCTTTAAATAGACTAGAGAGGATGAGGTCTAGGGAACCAGCAGGGGATTGGCTCTGGTTCACTATAGGATTGTTCACCTGTGATCAAGGATTGGAAGGCCCATCACACAGGTGCAGATGCTTATACATGAATAGATGATGATGGAAATCTGTAAAAGTTGTCTTCTAGTGTATTAAATTCTCTCAGTGCAATAGGAAAAAAGGTCATTAACAGAAATGAAAGAGGGGAAGGAAGGGATAGCTATCTGAGCACAGAAAGATGGTGTGTAATAGGATAGGAGGAGACTGAGTGAACTGTGCAAGGATGGGATGATTCCAGGGTCCCCTGCAGTTTGGGTCATGACGTCAAAGTGAGAGCAATCAGTGTGGATGTGACTTGTTCTCCAGCTTCTATAGCTGCATGGGGCAGGTAGGCAGAGGCAGAATGCACCAGCTGTGTAGTTTTGCCAAGCAAGTAGTGTGACAAAGCAAGTGAGAAGCAATTGAAATTATTTGATTGAAATTATTTATCATGAAATTTAAAATGAGTAAGGAGATAGGTGAGGACACCAAGGGGTCAAGATAGTGAAAAGATGGTAGGGCCAATACACTGGGAATACCAGTGAGGTCAAAGGATTGTTAGAATTGACATACCAGCAAGGTGGACTCCAGCCCTGGAAAACAGACACATTCATAAGGAATGCTTTCCTGATATTACATTCTAATATACAATGAAAGAATAGCATCAGTTTTTAGATCTTAGGTCCTACTGCAAGGAGAAAAGTAGGAAGGATGAGGCAGAGGGGAGAAGCAGGAAGTGGGAACTATGGAAGAGCTGGGGTCATTTGCAATGGCAAGGTCTTGTGG
The DNA here is from genome assembly GCF_040802235.1 of Manis javanica. Lineage (NCBI taxonomy): Eukaryota > Metazoa > Chordata > Mammalia > Pholidota > Manidae > Manis > Manis javanica. The sequence goes on from NC_133171.1 coordinate 59,286,761, forward strand.
ACACAAGCAGTGGGGGCCCAGATAGAGCAGAGCAGAAGGGCATGGAGGAGAGGAGTTCAAGGAGCAAGAAGCCAGGGAGACAGCGTCCCCCCTGCTCTGTGGGTTTCTATAAAAAAATGACCATAAACCTAGCAGCTTTAAACAACACCCAGTTAATGTAGGTCACAAGTCTGACATGTTTTCGCAGGGCTGGGATCAAGGCATAGGCGGGTCTGTGTTCCTACCATAGGGGCTCTGGAAGAATCCACTCTACCTCATTCAGGTTATTGTCTGAATTTCTTGTAAATTCTGATTGTAATTTCTGATGTAAGACCGAGGTCCCCATTTCCTTTCTGACTGTTACCCGAGAGCCATCGTTAGCTCCAAAAGGACCCTCTTCAGTACTCAAACATGGCCCCTACAGCACACCCAGTCCTTCTCCCACTTGGAACCTCACTGACTTCCCCTCTGCCACATCTCTTCTGCACCACCTCTGTGTATCCAGGCAGAGAAAATGCTCTGCTTTTAAGGACTTAAATGTGATTTGTTTGGGTCCACCCAGATAATACAGGATAATCTTCCTATTTTAAGGTCCTTAGAGTTAATTACATCCTCTAAGACCTTCTTACCATGTAAGCCAACCTGGTCACAGGGTCCAAGGATCAGGGCATGTACTTTTTGGGGGACCATCATACAGTCTACCATATTTGCTTATGTTGAAATCACCAAGGACCAAGAAGACAGGACTGCTGGAGAGGGTACCATGGGCCAGGAGCTAAAAGAGTCAAGAAATGGGGGAATGGTCTGGAGATTCATAGGTAACACCTACAATGAGTGGTGTGGGGGCTCTAATATGATGACAGAAGATTCACACCTGAAGATGTCTGGGAAAAAGGTGTGAGCAGCAGTGAGGAGCAGGGACCCCACCACCTCCCAGCCCAGGAGGCCAAGGTCCTGGGAGAGAAAATGCCCCATGGGAGAGGACTCAGAGGGAGCTGTGTCCTCACAGAGACCCAGGTTTCTGTCACAACTTCCAGAAAAGGGACCATCCTGAGAGGGGACTTCAGAGATTTTTCTGGTCGTGGGCTGAGCACTCCAGGGGGCCCAGTGGAGGGGTGCAGGAGTGGGTAAGGGGTGAGAGGAGACAGAGAAGGGATGTGAGAGCCTTGTGGAGGGAGAGTGTAAGAATCTGGGGACAAGGTATGACTGACAAAAGCAGAGAATGGACACAATGAGATTACTCCTGGTGGATTCAAGGCAGATGGTTGTGGTGAGTCTATAAAAGATGAGGAAGGGTGGGGATCATGGGAAGATGGTGGCGTGAGTAGTTCAAAGGAAATCTCCTCCCCAAAACATATGTATTTATGAAAATACAATAAATACAACTATTCCTAAAAGAGACACCAGTGGAAGCAGTACAACAGCCAGGATACATCTACATCTGTGAGAACTCAACATCACACGAAGGGGGTAAGACACAAGCTGCAGCCAGGCGGGACCCGAATGCTCCCCCACCCCAGAACCTGGTGGGAAAAAAGGAGTCAGAACGGGGAGGGAGTGAAAGCCCAGGACTGCTAAACAACCAGCTCTAGAAACCTGCACCCAGAGCGCAGACACAAGGGGCACAGATGCTGGATATTAGAGAAATGGAAAAGCAAAACCTGTGGGCAGGTCCCCGCAACCGGCACCCCTGAGAGAAAAGAAAAGTGAGTGCTTTCTGCAAGTCTTAAAGAGACAGGGACCTCAGCTGGACGAAGTCATCCCGGCACACTTAGCCAGCAGCTGGGAATCCTGGGGAACCTTAGGCGCCCTAAACCCTGGGGAGGCAGCACAGCTCTGAAGCCCCTCACAGCACTAAGCAGCCTGCCAGTCATTCCTCCAACTGGCTCAGACCCCAACACACTGGCCCAGTAGTGGGAGAGTGGCAGCACCAGAAGGGACCGGGAACAGATCGCATGCCCCAACGGTGCCAGAGGGGACCAGGAGAGGCTTGTGCAAACCCGCAGTGGCAGGGACCAAACAGCCCAGGTGTGGCTTGCGTGCACCGGTGGCAGTGGAGCCAGAGGAGCCTGGTAGAGGCCCACACGAGAGAGGCCCGTTGGCACCTGCAGTGGAGCCAGAGGGAGCAGGCACCCTCCCAGCAGCCGACCAGAATCCCAGCCCAACGCACAGCCACCCAGGCCAGACCCGAAGGCCGCTGTTGGCACACAGCTTCCTGGCAGGGGTGCCGCTATCATGGAGGAGCGCACCTGGCATGCCTGCCACTCCCTGCAGGGCTCTGTACTGCACTGAAGGAGACCGCACCCACAGCAGCTTAGAGGACTAACCCGGAGGCTGCTCCAGGAGTGCGGGTAAGTGACACAGGCAGTGGAGAAGGGCAAGGGATCCAGCAAGCAGGAAAGGACTTCCTTCTCCCAGCTGACACACCCACAACCTGCCTACAGCCACCGCTATCACCATGGAAAGACAAAAAAATTTACTCCAGTCCAAGATACTTCAGACAACACCTGAGAGAGGATTTGCAGAGACAGACCTAACCAGTCTCCCTGAAAAAGGATTCAAAATAAAAATCATAAACATGCTGACACCTGCAGAGAAATATGCAATAGTTGAGGGATGACGGCCAGAGGGAGATTACAGACATCTGGAGGGAGATTACAGAAGTGAAACAAACTCTGGAAGGATTTATAAGCAGAATGCATAAGATGCAAGAGGCCATTGATGGAATAGAAATGAGAGAACAGGAATGCATAGAGGCTAACGCAGAGAGAGAGATAAAAGGATCTCCAGGAATGAAACAATATTAAGAGAACTGTGTGACCAATCCAAAAGGAACAATATCCGCATTATAGGGCTACCAGAAGAAGAAGAGAGAGAAAAAGGGAAAGAAATTGTCTTTGAAGAAATAATTGCTGAGAACTACCCCAAGCTGGGGAAGGAAATAGTTGCTCAGACTATGGAGGCACAAAGAACTTCCAAGAGACAGGACCCAAAGAGGACAACACCAAGAGACATAATAATTAAAATGGCAAAGAACAAGGACAAGGACAGAGTATTAAAGGCAGGCAGAGAGAGAAAAAAGGTCACCTACAAAGGAAAACCTATCAGGCTATCATCAGACTTCTCAACAGAAACCTTACAGGCCAGAAGAGAATGGCATGGTATATTTAATGCAATGAAACAGAAGGGCCTTGAACCAAGGATACTGTATCCAGCACGATTATCATTTAAATATGAAGGATGGATTAAACAATTCCTAGACAAGCAAAAGTTGAGGGAATTTGCCTCCCACAAACTACCACTACAGGGTATCTTAGAGAGGGACTGCTCTAGATGGGAGCACTCCTAAAAAGAGCACAGAACAAAACACTCAACATATGAAGAATGGAGGAGGAGGAATAAGAAGGGAGAGAAATAATCAGACTGTGTTTATAATAGCTCAATAAGCGAGTTAAGTTAGACAGTAAGGTAGTAAACACGCTAACATTGAACCTTTGGTAACCACGAATCTAAAGCCTGCAATGGCAATAAGTACATATCTTTCAATAATCACCCTAAATGTAAGTGGACTTGTCCGGTCCCTTCCCTGTCTCTGACCCGCAGATGAGGGAAGAGATGCGATTGTTCATCGAAGATCTTAAGGACCAGCCAGGGGACTCAAGGCGTGACAGCACAAGAGTGGTGCCGAGAAGGCATCTCTCATATTTATTGATAAAATGGTTGTTAACAACAATATTGGGGTTTCCATGCACAATCATTAATTAAGTTCAACTCTCAACAATTTCAGTTTCTGAAGGATAACGAACAGATCCTCATGGTGAACGAACACAGAAACTCTTTCTGTCCTGGCTACTGTTTCTGTCTTGACTACAATCATGAACCATAAACAAACCATCAAGGCAAAAGTGCTTATACATATGATTTTCATACTTTATATATAAATTCCATATAATTCCCACATTTCCCCCTTTTTGTTTTTAAAAGGCTTCAAGATAATGATTGTTGTAACTCAAGCTAAAGATCCGTTCTTAATTTTTAAAATATCAACCTAGCTGTACAAAAGCAGCAGAGAATGCCTCATATAAATGGGGGGATGAGGTTCTAAGCCTCGCCTCAGTTGGCCCCCACCTCCTCACCTGTTGACCTTTTATGACTGTGCCTGTCTTAGGTTGTTCCTCCCATGAGGAATCTTACCCATCTCTGGCTAACCAGCCATCTCCTGGGGCCACACAGGGAGAGAACGTGTGGAAAAAGGAGGCATTAGGAGTAGACTGATGTTTGTTTTCATACTCTCACTCTTATGTCCAGCCTTAATCATAGAAATCACAAAATACAAAGATTTAGTGCACGGACTTTCATGAGTAACAATGCAAACAAAGAACAATCATTTTTTAGACATCACTTCCAGGAAAGTAGCATAAGCATGTATTGGTTTCAACAAACTGGTGACTATATGACGCATCCAGGCTATCAAGACTGGAAGGCAAATACACAAAAGAAACAGGCCTACAATTATTGGCCATATCCAGTGAAACCAAGAAAACCATGTAGGTAATTCAGGCATTTGAGAAAACTTATCAATAAATGATGAATATTGTCTGATTGTGAATAGTTTGAGAAAAGTCAGACAGATTAAAACAACACATGCCTGGAAACTGTTCACATCCCATATGTTCTTTTAACAATAGTCTATAGTAGCGCGGTCTTGAAGTACTGCAACTTGTACTTCTCCCAGTTCTTGGTTGAGTTCAGATAATACAGAAGCAGTCAGATGTGTTGTTTTACTGTATGCACAGGCCATCTTGGATATTTCATTCTGCATTCCTACAACGAGTCCTGGAACTGGTAAGATGGATGCAGCAGTGACAGGATCCAACAACTTCAAGTTGTCATCACAATCAGGTGGCAGGGCTCGAGAAATCTGTGCTTATATCCAGGATGGTCTATAAGAGCAGGAAGAATTTGTCCTACTCCACAAACACCTTAATAATGTGAAGAAAAGGCTTGATATGTTTTGTTATTGCATAAAAATACCCAGCCATTTGGAGGTCTATATCTAAAAGGCCATTTTACATAAATAGTAGAATTACAGTAAGAAGGAATATGAGTGCAATTAATGCATATACATTCAGAAACTATAGTAGTACTGACAGGTAAGTTCAATTGAACTTCACGAGTAAGAACTTTAGGAGAGTGAGTAATGTTTATTCCTGAAATATTAGTGAAAACAGAAAAAGGGAGTCTTATACCTATTAAATTCTTCTTTAATAATCCACTAATAGAGGAATCTCCTGCTACACAAAAAGATGACTTGTTCAGTCCTCGATTTGCAAGTTGTAGCCACATATTAGGTGAAGAAAATTCCTGCTCTGGAGAGAGTGATATGTTTAAGTAGACATAACTACTTTTATATAATATATCAGGAGATTCTTTTTTGATATTTCTCACAAGAATAATTGCCAATATCATTTCTGGTCAAAACTGTTTTATAAATGTCATTAATGACTATTGTCTCTTTTAGACTGATTAGTCGCATTATTCCATCTAAGCCTTCCTCCATACTTTTGTCTATATGTCTCTTTGCCATCTTTTTTCCATACTATAGGACCTACAGGAGTGGAACAGGTGGATACACACTGAAGGACTACTCCTTGGCCTAAATATGGAGGACTTCTCACACTAGCTGTAATAGTGCAAGCTTGTGCAGTGTGTGTATGTATGAATGTTATCACCAAAATTAGAAGTAGAAACTTCACTATCCAGGAAGCTTTATTCCAGTGATGAAGTTTGTTGGTGGCCATCCTCTGGAGCAGCTCTTTCTGAGGATGTTGATATTGGAAGTTCTTCTTCATATCGTATCTTAATTCTTTTTCTGGGTAGCCAAATCAAGCATTGATCCTCTGTAATGACACAAGCAAACCCTTTGCCTCACACTTTGACATGACCTTTATACCACTGTGAAGAACCTATTGGAGACCACCATACAGGAACTGCTGTTGTTTCAGGAAAAGAAACATTGTCAGAAAATTTCCATAGCTGATCGTCCATCACTTTTGAAAAGATCAAAATTAAGAACATGTAAAGCATGCATTAAGCGTTGATTTGCTGTTAATTTTATCATATCTGGGAGTAATCCCCCTTTTTGTTTTAACAAATAATGTTTAAGAGTAAGATGATGACGACGTTCAATTAGAGCTTGACCTGTAGAATTGTAAGGAATGCCTGTTTTATGAGTAATATTATACAGCTGAAAAAATCTCTTTAGTGTAGAGGAGAGGTAAACTGGAGTGTTGTCAGTTTTTATGGTGGCAGGAACGCCTAGTATTGCAAATGCTTGTAAAAGATGAGTGATAACATGATGAGATCGTTCTCCTGGTAAAGCTGTTGCTCACGAAGCGGAATAATAAGTATCAATAGAAACATGAACATGCTTAAGAGTTCCAAATTCAGGAACAATAGTAACATCCATTTGCCATAGAGCATTAGGACGTGTTTCCCTGGGAACAGTTCCTGCTTGCAAACGAAGAGAATTAATTTGAGAACAGGTTGGACAAGAATTCAAGATATTGTGAGCTTCAGATGCAGAAAGAGAAAAACGCTTCTGTAAGGTAAAAGAAGGAGCATTAGTCAGGTCGTGATATCGTTGAGCTGGTGAGTAAGTAACTAAAGAAACAAGCTTGTCTACTTTATCATTATAATATGATAAAGGACCTGGTAAATTAGAATGTGATTGTATATGAGTAATGAAGAAGGGATGTAGACGTTGACGGATACACACCTGTAATTGAGAAAATAAAGTATTAATAGGAGATTGTACGGTGCCCAATGTTGCAGTTTCTAATAGAGGAATAGAAAAAGCAGCATAAGCAGAGTCAGTAACAATATTGACAGGACCTGGGAAATCTTGCAAAGCTTGCAACACAGCATATAACTCATTTTGTTGTGCAGAAGTAAAAGATGTTTGAAAAGTTTTTGACAAACCAGAACAAGTTATATAGGCTGCTTTAAAAGATTTTGTACCATCTGTAAAACAGGTAACAGTATTTAATAATGGATTAGGAGAAGTTTTATGAGGAAGGATCCATTGATGGCGCTGAAAAAATGAAAATAACTTAATCTTAGGGTAATGACAGTCAATATTTCCTAAATAATCTGAAAGTGCAATTTGCCAATGAGTATTTTCTTGAAATACTTGCATAATATTTTGTTTAGATAAAGGAACAATAATAGAGTGAGGGTCTTGACCAATCATCTGTCTTAGTCTCTGTCGTCCTTTAAGGATAATGGAGGCTACTTTGTCAATGTAAGGTTGTAAGGAGGGTTTAGTTTGATACTGCAGAAATATCCATTCTAACCAACCATCACATTGACAGAGCAATCCTGTAGGAGAATGAGGAGTAAAGTAGGTTTATAAAAGTAAGGGTTTGTGTAAGTCAATTTTTGATAATTGAGCTTTTTGAATGTGTTGTTCTATCCACTTGAGCTCTTCCTCAGCTTTTGAGGTTAAGTCTCTAGGACTATTAAGATCTGAGGGTCCTTTTAAAATATTAAAAAGATGTAATTTATAAGTAGGAATTCCTAATAATGGTCGGATCCAATTAATATCTCCTAAGAGCTTTTGAAAATCATTTAAAGTTTTAAGATGATCTCTCCTAATTTGAATTTTCTGAGGAATTATTGAATTTTCTTGAAATTTATTTCCCAAATAATTCATTGGGTATTGTATCTGTATTTTATCTGGCGCTATTTGTAATCCCCATTGTTTTAACTCAGTTTCAGTCTCATTGAGAATATTGGTAAGAGATAAATGCCTAGGCAGGGCTATGAGAATATCATCCATATAATGAATGATATAAGTTGAAGACCATTTTTCACGTATAGGCTGAAGAGCTCTGTGCACATAATTTTGACAAATTGTAGGGCTATTTAACATTCCTTGAGGAAGTACTTTCCATTGGAATCTTTCTGAAGGTGCCTGCAAATTTAAAGAAGGGACAGTAAAAGCAAACTTTTCCCTGTCCATTATAGCTAAAGGAATTGTAAAAAAACAATCTTTAAGATCAATTATAGCCATGTTCCAGTCTTTTGGAACCATAGTTGGAGAAGGGAGGCCTTGTTGTAAAGGTCCCATAGGTTTAAGAACTGCATTAATTTGTCTTAAATATTGTAAAAGTCTCCAATTTTCTGATTTCTTTTTTATAACAAATACAGGAGAATTCCATGGACTCGTGGAAAATTCTAACCTATCTAGCTGAAGTTGTTCTTGAACTAATGTATGTAGGGCTGCCAAATTTTCCTTATTGAGGGGCCATTGATCCACCCAAACAGGCATCTGAGTGGTCCACTGTAATGGCAGCTATTTATCAATGACTCCTAAGAAAAAGACTGAACTGATGAAGGCTCATTAAAAGACAATGTAGTATGCCATTGTTGCATTAAATCTCATCCCCAGAGATTAATTGCTACATCAACAATTAAAGGTTTTAACAAAGCTAATTATTTTTCAGGACCAAGACAATGCAAGGTAGCTGAACTTTGCCATACTTGAGAAGCTGTACCAATACCTGAAACTTGAATATGCTTCTCTTGTTTGGGCCAATTTTTTGGCCAATATTTAAGAGCAATTACAGATACATCAGCTCCTGTATCCAACAATCCTGTAAAAGACTTGCCTTGAATACTGATCTTGCATTGAGGTCTATCAGATGTAATTTTTGTATTAAGCCATATTTGTTTATCTGTACTTCTAAATCCACCTTGTCCTCTCTCATAAGGTGTTGTTGAAGGTGGGAGATAGGGAAGTAAAAGTAATTGAGCAATTCTTTCTCCTTGAGGTATATATAATTCCTTGTCAGATGACACCATTACTTTGATCTCACCCATATAATCTTGATCAATAACTCCAGGTCTTACTATTAATCCTTTTAGAGTCCAGGTACTATGGTTTAAAAGTAATCCTACAGAATTAGCTGGTAAAGGACCAAAAATTCCTGTACTAAGTAATTGAACTTCTTGTGATGGGTGTAAATATACAGATTGAGAAGAGGCAAGATCTACAGCAGCACTTCCTTTAGTTGCAGCTTGTAAATCATGCCATGTTCTTTTACTTGGAGAGGATGCCTCTGTATTATTTTTTAGGGCCTCAGAGGCTGGCCCGATTGGAGGTTTAAAGGCTGAGATTCATTGATAGGATTACCATCTTTATCAAATTTTGAACGACATTCATTAGACCAATGTCTCCCTTTTTTACATTTTGGGCAAACAGATGGCAGTTTATCTTTAAAATTTGACTCTTTTGTTCTCTTCTGCAATTGGCAGTCTTTTTTTCATATGCCCTTGTCTGCCACAACCAAAACACTTTAAATTTCCTGCATTTCTCCTTGACTTTCCTTTCATAGCAGTTGCTAGTAAATTAGCTTGATATGTAGGAGAACCTATATCAGCACAGGCTTTGATATAATCTTCCATCCTAGCTCCTGCTGCTTTTAAAGGTCTGAGAACTCTCTGACACTCTGTATTTGCATTATCATAGGCTAGCATCTGTAACAACAGATCTCTCAAATCTGGATGTGCTCCTGTCTTTCTCAAATTATCTTGCAATCTCGCAACAAAGTCAACATAGGACTCATTAAGCCCTTGTTTAAGTTTACTAAATGGCAAGACAGGCTTTCCAGCTGCTTGTATCTTCTCCCAGGCTTTTAAGCAACACAAACGTACTTGTGTTACTGCTATGTCTTCATATCTAACTTGTCTCTCTATCTGCAGCCAGTCTCCTTGTCCTGCTAGTTGTTCAGCAGTTATAAGAATTGGAGGATTGGCATGCTGATTTCTCAAAGCTTGTGCTTTTGCTTCCTCATACCACCAGGTTTTAAATTGTAAAAACTCAGAAGAGTCCAGACAAGTACGAGCTAACAAATCCCAATCATGAGGAATCATCCTTTCCTGTTCTGCTAACCCCCTCAAGAGACCCACAACATATGGAGCATTAGTACCATAAGAAGAAATAGCCTGTTTAAAATCTTTTAACGTCTTGTAAGGAATAGGTGTATAAAGTGCTTTGACTCCTCCTTGTGGAAAATCAGGATCCTCACCTGGCCCAAAAGGAGTTAAACTAACTGGTGCTATTAAGGGTGTCATAAGGGTTTATACCACCCTTCCTCTGAGCTTTATGTATTCCTGCCATGAAGGCAGACGTTGCAGGAACAGAGACTGGGGATTTTTTATGATGAGAGGAGCGAACAGAACTCTCATCATTGGTCTCTGAAGAAGAGGAAGAGGAGGATGAAGAGGAGTTAGGTAGATGTGGGGATGGAGATCGCCTACTTGATTTTTCCACATCATCTAAGAGTTCTCTCTCGCACTCTTGTGTATCTGACTTAGTTTCAGACAGTGGGGGAGTTTGCAAAGGCTGCAAGGCAAGAGTGATCAAATTACATAAAGACCAAACAGGCACAGGGATGACATTTCCCTGCCTGTGAGCCTTTTTAAAATCTCTTAAAACATTATCCCAATCAGCTTGTTTAAGTGTCCCTTGTGGTGGTAGCCAATAACAATATTTTTTAATATACTTACAGAGTTGGGCAAAATCTTTTTTAGAAGTTTTCACTCCTGATGTTTTTAGGAGGGCACGGAGTAATTTTAAATAATCCTCAGGTTTAGTTGCTTTAGTTTCTGTTTGACCCATTTTAGTGTCCCTGACGTCTCGATCCTGTTCCCTACGTACGCTTTCCCAGAATCTTACCGGATCGACAACCTTCGGAGCTTTCTCCGCCTTAGAATTGCAAGTGCCGCCAAGCGGAGGTTCTCCGCCTTTAGTTTTGACCGAATTTGAGGTCCCTGTTTGGGCGTCACTTGTCGGGTCCCTTCCCTGTCTCTGACCCGCAGATGAGGGAAGAGATGCGATTGTTCATCGAAGATTTTAAAGACCAGCCAGGGGACTCAAGGCGTGACAGCACAAGAGTGGTGCCGAGAAGGCATCTCTCATATTTATTGATAAAATGGTTGTTAACAACAATGTTGGGGTTTCCATGCACAATCATTAATTAAATTCAACTCTCAACAGTTTCACTTTCTGAAGGATAATGAACAGATCCTCATGGTGAATGAACACAGAAACTCTTTCTGTCTTGGCTACTGTTTCTGTCTTGACTACAATCATGAACCATAAACAAACCATCAAGGCAAAAGTGCTTATACATATGATTTTCATACTTTATATATAAATTCCATATAATTCCCACAGGACTGAATGCACCAATCAAAATACACAGAGTAATAGAATGGATAAAAAAGTAAGACCCATCTATATGCTGCTTACAAGAGACTCACCTCAAACCCAAAGACATGCACAGATTAAAAGTCAAGGGTTGGAGAAAGATATTTCATGCAAACAACAGAGAGAAAAAAGCAGGTGTTGCAATACTACTATCAGACAAAATAGACTTCAAAACAAAGAAAGTAACAAGAGATAAAGAAGGACATTACATAATGGTAAAGGGCTCAGTCCAACAAGAGGATATAACTGTTATAAACATATATGCACCCAATACAGGAGCACCAATATATGTGAAACAAATACTAACAGAATTAAAGGAGGAAATAGAAGGCAATGCAATCATTTTGAGAGACTTTAACACACAACTTACTCCAAAGGACAGATCTACCAAACAGAAAATAAGTAAGGACACAGAGGCACTGAATAACACACTAGACCAGATGGACCTAATAGACATCTATACAACCCTACATCCAAAAACAACAGGATGCACATTCTTCTCAAGTGCACATGGAACATTCTTCAGAATAGACCACATACTAGGCCACAAATGGAGCCTCAGTAAATTCAAAAAGACTGAAATCCTACCAACCAACTTTTCAGACCACAAAGGTATAAAACTAGAAATAAATTATACGAAGGAAGCAAAAAGGCTCACAAACACATGGAGGCTTAACAACATGCTCCTAAATAATCAATGGATCAACGACCAAATTAAAATGGAGATCCAGCAATACATGGAGACATATGACAACAACACAAAGCCCCAACTTCTGTGGGACGCAGCAAAAGCAGTCTTAAGAGGAAAGTATATAGCAATCCAGGCATATTTAAAGAAGGAAGAACAATCCCAAATGAATAGTCTAATATCACAATTATTGAAATTGGAAAAAGAAGAACAAATGAGGCCTAAGGTCAGCAGACGGAGGGACATAGTAGAGATCAGAGAAGAAATAAATAAAATTAAGAAGAATAAAACAATAGAAAAAAATCAATGAAACCAAGAGATGGTTCTTCGAGAAAATAAACAAAATAGATAAGCCTCTAGCCAGACATATTAAGCGATAGAGTCAACACACATCAACAGAATCAGAAATGAGAAAGGAAAAATCACAACAGACCCCAGAGAAATACAAAGAATTATTAGAGAATAGTGTGAAAACCTATATGCCAACAATCTGGAACACCTAGGAGAAATTGACAACTTCCTAGAAAAATACAACCTTCCAAGACTGACCCAGAAAGAAACAGAAAATCTAAACAGACCAATTACCATCAATGAAATTCAATAAAAAACTACCCCAGAACAAAACCCCCAGGCCAGATGGATTTACCTCAAAATTTTATCAGACATACAGAGAAGACATAATACCAATTCTCCTTAAAATTTTCCAAAAAATAGGAGAGGAGGGAATACTCCGAAACTCATTCTATGAAGTCAACATCACCCTAATACCAAAACCAGGCAAAGACCCCACCAAAAAAGAAAATTACAGACCAATATCCCTGATGAACGTAGATGCAAAATTACTCAACAGAATATTAGCAAACCGAATTCAAAAATACATCAAGAGGATCATACACCATGACCACGTGGGATTCATCCCAGGGATGCAAGGATGGTACAACATTCGAAAATCCATCAACATCATCCACCACATTAACAAAAAGAAGGACAAAAACCACATGATCATCTCCATAGATGCTGAAAAAGCACTTGACAAAATTCAACACCCATTCATGATAAAAACTCTCAACAAAATGGGCATAGAGGGCAAGTACCTCAACATAAAAAAGGACATATATGATAAACCCACAGCCAACATCATACTGAAAAGTGAGAAGCTGAAAGCTTTTCCTCTGATGTCGGGAACAAGACAGGGATGCCCACTCTCCCCACTGTTGTTCAATATAGTACTGGAGGTCCTAGCCATGGCAAGTAGACAAAACAAAGAAATACAAGGAATCCAGATTGGTAAAGAAGAAGTCAAACTGTCACTATTTGCAGATGACATGATATTGTACATAAAAAACCCTAAAGACTCCACTGAAAAACTATTAGAACTAATATAGGAATTCAGCAAAGTTGCAGGATAGAAAATTAACACACAGAAATCTGTAGCTTTTCTATACACTAACAATGAACTAATAGAAAGAGAAATCAGGAAAACAATTCCATTCACAATAGCATCAAAAAGAATAAAATACCTAGAAATAAACCTAACCAAGGAAGTGAAAGGCCTATACCCTGAAAACTATAAGACACTCTTATGAAAAATTAAAGAGGACACTAACAAATGGAAACTCATCCCATGCTCCTGGCTAGGAAGAATTAATATCGTCAAAATGGCCATCCTGCCCAAAGAAATATATAGATTCGATGTAATCCCTACAAAATGACCAACAGCATTCTTCAATGAACTGGAACAAATAGTTCTAAAATTCATATGGAACCACCAAAGACCCCGAATAGCCAAAGCAATCCTGAGAAGGAAGAATAAAGTGGCGGGGGTGGGGGGGAGTCTCGCTTCCCAACTTTAAGCTCTACTACAAAGCCACAGTAATTGAGACAATTTGTTACTGGTGAAAGAACAGAACCATAGACCAGCAGAACAGAATAGAGACTCCAGACATTAACCCAAATATATATGGTCAATTAGTATTCAGTAAAGCAGCCATGGACATACAATGGGGAAATGACAGTCTCTGCAACAGATGGTGGTGGCAAAACTGGACAGCTACATGTAAGAGAATGAAACTGGATCACTGTCTAACCCCATACACAAAAGTAAATTTGAAATGGATCAAAGACCTAAATATAAGTCAAGAAACCATAAAACTCTTAGAAAAAACATAGGCAAAAATCTCTTGGACATAAACATGAGCAAGTTCTTCATGAACATATATCCCTGGGCAAGGAAAATAAAAGCAAAAGTTAACAACTGGGACTACATCAAGCTAAAAAGCTTCTGTACAGCAAAGGACACCATCAATAGAACAAAAAGGTATCTTATAGTATGGGAGAATATATTCATAAATGACAGATCCGATAAAGAATTGATATATAAAGAGCTCACACACCTCAGCAAACAAAAAGTAAATAATCCAATTAAAAAATGGGCTGAGATGCTGAATGGACAGTTCTCTAAAGAAGAAATCCAGATGGCAAACAGGTACATGAAAAGATGCTCCACATCGCTAATCATCAGAGAAATGCAAATTAAAGCCACAATGAGATATCACCTCACACCAGTAAGGATCGCCATCATCGAAAAGACAAAGAACAACAAATGTTGCTGAGGTTGTGGAGAAAGGGGAACCCTCCTACACTGCTGGTGGGAATGTAAATTAGTTCAACCATTGTGGAAAGCAGTATGGAGGCTCCTCAGAAGGCTCAAAATAGAAATACCATTTGACCCAGGAATTCCACTTCTAGGAATTTACCCTAAGAATGCAGCAGCCCAGTTTGAAAAAGACAGATGCACCTCTATGTTTATCGCAGCACTGTTTACAATAGCCAAGAAATGGAAGCAACCTAAATGTCCATCAGTAGATGAATGGATAAAGAAGATGTGGTACATATACACAATGGAATACTATTCAGCCATAAGAAGAAAACAAATCCTACCATTTGCAACAACATGGATGGAGCTTGAGGGTATTATGCTCAGTGAAATAAACCAGGCAGAGAAAGACAAGTACCAAATGATTTCCCTCATATGTGGAGTATAAGAACAAAGGAAAACTGAAGGAACAATACAGCAGCAGAATCACAGAACCCAAGAATGGGCTAACAGTTACCAAAGGGAATGGGACTGGCGAGGATGGGTTGGAAGGGAGGGATAAGGGCAGGGAAAAAGAAAGAGGGCATTACAATTAGCATGTATAGTGTGTGTGTGGCACGGGGAGGGCTGTGCAACACAGAGAAGACAAGTAGTGATTTTACAGCATCTTACTACGCAGATGGACAGTGACTGTGAAGGGTTAAGTGGGGGGAACTTGGTGAAGTGGGGAGCCTAGTAAACATAATGTTGTTCATGTAATTGCAGATTAATGATACCAAAATAAAATAAAATAAAAGAATGTAAGTAAGGAAATAAGAGGACTTGAACAATATGATAAACCAAATAGGTCTAACATATATACAGAACGCTCTATCCCCAAATAAAAAAATACACATACTTCTCAAATGCACATGGGACATTCTTTAGGATACACTATATGTTAGGCCACAAATTAAGTCTCAATAGAATTGATACATTGGTAATCAAATAAACAACTATCTCCAACCACATGAGATGAAGGTAGAAATCCATAACTGACAGAAAGCTAGAAAATCTACAAGTTTGTGGAACAACACACTCTTAACCAATGGGTCAAAAGAAATCACAAGGGAATTTAGAAAATATTTAGAAACAAATGAAAGTGAAAACACAGTATACTAAAACTTATGGGTTGCAGTGAAAGCACAGTGAAAAAGAAAATTTACAGACATAAATGGTTACATCAAAAAAGAAGAAAGAGTGAAGAAAAAATGTGGATCAGGAAAGAAAAGCAGAAACCTCCCCCGCCCACCAAGGAAGCAACTATAGCAAATAGAGCTAAACCTGAAAACAAGCAGAACAGACCATCCATACAAGAAGAGAAGTCCACACAAAAATGGTAAAGTGGCAGAGCCATGATCAAGTGGGAGCGAACCCCTTCCCCATCACAGCCCACAGGTGGGAGGAAGAGGAATGGAGCAGGGAGGAGATAGATGCTCATGAACTCTGCACATCTGGGACTGGTGATCTGCTTTGGGAACATAAGTCCACATTGCCTCAAGCTTTGGTGGCTAGCAGGGCTGAACATGAGGGAAAGTTGGAGCACTCTGGGAGACTGAGACTCCAGCTGCTTGCAGAGGACAGACACACTCTGCTGTCTCCTCTGTGACAGAACACAGAGGTAGCAGTTTTAAAGATTTGCCAGCAGCAGGAGGGGTGCCAGAGGGGCAACATTTGGACAGAGCCCTCCCCAGAGGAGAAAGGAAAGGTCGATAATATCTTCCCAGCCCTCCCTTCGCCCAACAGGTCAGGCACTCTCTGGAGTCCCAGACACTCCATCCCCATCACTGGCAGCTCAGTCCCAAGGAGCTTCCCCATTCACTGCAGGTGCACCAGTCCATCATAATGTTCTCTATCTCTTCTGATCATTTTTTATTTACCAAGTGAGGGAGGGTCCAGCAGTGCCAGATTTTGCTGCCTGGCAGGCAGAGGGAGGCTCTCCTAGCTTTCTTAGCCCTGTCTCAGTCCAACTGGGGAGGCACCTGTAGGAACCAGTTTGAGCACTCCATCATCCCCTCGGTGGCCAAGCCCAGTGCTGTATGCTTTGCTGCCACCAGGAGGTACCTGCACAACTCACTGCTGCAGGGTGCTTTGCCACTCTATGACGTGCCTCACAATCAACCACCTTGCCCACCCCATTAACACTGCAGCCCTGCCATCACTTCAGGGCAGATAGAGGGCAGCCCTACCAACAACTATCCCAGCAGAAGTCACTGCTCTGATCACAAAAGGCTGGCTGAGGCAAACTCATGGCTGCAGCAAACTGAGATAAACCACTTCTGGCAGACAGAAAGGCTGTCTGTACCAGAGGGAATAGAGAGAGACAGTCGCTCTGAGAAATAATTGTTGAAAACTCCCCCAGTCTGAGGAAGGAAATAGACACTCAGGTCATGGAAGCATAGGGAGCCCCTAACAAAAGGAACCCCAGGAAGACAACACCAAGACATATAAGAATCAAAATGACAAAGATTAAGGATAAGGAGAGAGTACTGAAGGTAGCCAGAGAGAGAAAAAAGATTATTTATAAGGGAATCTCCATCAGGCTATCAGCAGATTTTTCAGCAGAAGCTTTACAGGCCAAAAGGGAGTGGCATGATAAATTTAATGTATTGAAGCAGAAAGACCTTCTGCCAAAATCCTCTACCCAGTAAGATTATCTTTCAAATTTGAAGCAGAGATTAAACAATTCCAAGATAAAGAAGCCTCAAGGAATTTATAGCCATTAAACCAGCATTACAGGTATGTTGAAGGGACTGCTATAGATGGAAATATTCCTAAGGCAAAATAGTTTTCACCAGTGAAAATGAACCTACAGTAAATGTAGTAGACCAATTACTTACCAAGTGAGAATGAAATTAAAGCAAATGAAAAGTAAGAAAACCAACTATACACAAAATCAGTTATAGGATACAGAAAAAGTGCAGTTTATGACAGCTAATGCATAAAATGTGGAGGAGGAAGACAAAGAAAAAAGTAATTTTACATTGTGCTTGAAATAGAGCAACCATCAACTTAATATAGATTGTTATATAGTCAGGAAGTTATCCTTGAACCTTACAGTACCCAAAGACTTAAAGCCTATATAACAGATGCACAAAAAAGTGAAAAGGAGAAATCGAATCACCACACTAAAGAAACCACCAAATAAAAGAGAAGAGTATAAGAGAGGAAGAAAGTAACAGAGGTGGGGTATAAAAACAACCAGAAAACAATAAAATGGCAGTAAATACATATCTATCAATAATTATCTTAAATGTAAATGGACTGAATACATCAATCAAAAGACATAGAGTGACAGAATGGATAAAGAAACAAGCCCCATCTATATGCTGCCTATAAGAGGTTCAATTCAGACCCAAAGACATACACAGACTAAAAGTGAAGGGATGGCACAAGATATTCCATTCAAATAAATGTGAAAAAAGCAAGAGTAGCAGTATTTATATCAGACAAAATAGACTTCAAAACAAAGAAGGTAACACAAGAGATAATGGTATAACATAATGACAACAAATGAATATAACTCTTATAAATGTCTATGCATCTACCATAGAAGCACCTAAATATGTAAAAAAAATACTAGCAGAATTAAAGGGAGAAATAGATTGCAACACATTCATTGTAGGAGACTTTAGCACACCACTCACATCAATAGATTAACCACACAGAAAATACACAACAAAACAGAGACACTGAACAATACATTAGATCAGATGAACTTAATGGATAGCTACAGAACACTCCACCCAAAATCACAGGATACACATTTTTCTCAAGTGTACACAGAATGTTCTCCAGTATAGATCACATGCGAGGCCACAAAAAGAGCCAGAGTAAATTTAAAAACATTGAAATTGTATCAAGCAGCTTCTCAGACCACAATGGCATGAAGCCAGAAATAAAGTATGTGAAGAAAGCAAAAAATCCTACAAACACGTGGAGGCTAAACAACATGCTTCTAAATAAGCAATGGATCAATGAACAAATTAAAACAGAAATCAAGCAATACATGGAGACAAATGAAAATAAAAATTCAACAATCCAAAATTTGTGGGAGACTGCAAAAGTAGTTCTAAGAGGGACATACATAGCAATATAGCCAACCTCAAGAAACAAAAACAATCCCAAATAAACAGTCTAAACTCACTATTAAAGAAACTAGGAAAACAGAACAAATGAAATCCAAAGTTAATAGAAGGAGGGACATAATAAAGATCAGAGCAGAAATAATTAAAATAGAGGAGAATAAAACAATTTTAAAAAATCAATGAAACCAAGAGCTGGTTCCTTGAGAAATAAACAAAAAGATAACCCCCTAGCCAGACTTAACAAAAAAAAATTAATAAATAAAGTATACACAAATCAACAAAATCAGAAATGAGGAAGGAATATTCACAATATTAGACAATTCTGTGAAAAATTAGATGCCAATAAATTGGACAACCTTGAAGAAATAGGAAACTTCTTAGAAAAATACAATGTTCCAAGACTGAACCAGGAAGAAACAGAAAAGCTGATCAGACTAATTACCAGTAATAAAATTGAATTGGTAATCAAAAAACCCCCAACAAAAAAAATTCCAGGTACAGATGGTTTCACAGCTGAATTCTACCAAACATTTAAAGAAGAGCTAATACCCATCCTTCTTAAAATATTTCAAAATGCAGATGAGGAGGGAATACTTCCAAATCCCTTCTATGAGGCCAGCATCACTCTAACATGAAAAACAGGCAATGCCACTAGAAAAAAAAGAAAAGAAAATTATAGAGCAATATCTCTGATGAACATAGGTGCAAAAATCCTCAACAAAATATTAACAAACCGAATATAAAAATACATCAAAAGGATCATCCATCATGTCCAAGTGGGATTTATCCCAGAGATGCAAAGATGGTATTCATAAATCAATCAACACCATATAACACATTAATGAAAAGAAGGATAAAAGCCACATGATCATCTCAGTAGATGCTGAAAGAGCATTTGACAAAACTCAACACCCATTCATGATAAAAGCTCTCAACAAAATGGCCATAGAGGGTATGTATCTCAACATAGTAAAGGCCATATATGACAAACCAATAGCTAACATCATACTGAATAGTGAAAAGCTGAAATATTTTCTTCTAAGATCAGGAAAAAAACAAGGATGTGCACTCTCACCACTCTTATTCAACATAGTACTGGTGGTCCTGGCCATGGCAGTCAGACAACACAAAGGGATAAAAGGCATCCAGATTAGTAAGGAAAAAGTTAAACTCTCACTAATTGCAGATGACATTATATTATACATTTAAAACCCTAAAGATTCCACCAAAAAATTATTAGAACTAATAACTGGATTCAGCAAAGTTGCAGGATACAAAATTAATACACAGAAATCTGTTGCATTCCTATATACTAATAATGAACTAGCAGAAAGAGAAATCAGGAAAACAATTCCACCTACAATTGCATCAAAAAGAATAAAATACTTAGGAATAAACCTAATCCAGGAAGTGAAAGACTTGTACTCTGAAAATTGTAAGATACTCATGAGAGAATTTAAAGAAGATACAAATAAATGGATATCTATCTTGTGCTCATGGATAGGAAGAATTAATATTGTCAAAATGGCCATCCTGCCTAAAGCAATTTACAGATTCAATGTAATCCCTATCAAAACACCAACAGCATTCTTCAATGAACTAGAACAAATAGTTCTAAAATTCATATGGAACCATGAAAGACCCCTAATAGCCAAAGCAATCCTGAGAAAGAAGAACAAAGCTAGGGGTATTATGCTCCCTGTCTTCAAGCTCTACTACAAAGCTACAGTAATCAAAACAATATGGTACTGGCACAAGAACAGACCAATAGATCAATGGAACAGAATACAGAGCCCAGATATAAACCCATCCATATATGGTCAATTAAAACATGATAAAGAAACCATGAATATACAATGGGGGAAAAGACAGCCTCTTCAATAACTGATGTTGGGAAAACTGGACAGCCATGTGCAAGAGAATGAAACTGGATTACTGCCTAACTCCACACATAAAAGTAAACTCAAAATGGATCAAAGACCTGAATTTAAGACATGAGACTTTTAGAAGAAAACATAGGCAAAAATGTCTTGAACATAAAAATGAACAAATTTTTCCTGGACCATCTCCTTAGGTAAAGGAAACAAAATAAAAAATGAACAAAAGGGACTACATCAAACTAAAAAGCTTCTGTACAGCAAAAGACACCATCAGCCAAACAATAAATGGCAACCTACAATATAGTAGACTATATTTGTAAACGACTTATCCAATAAGGGGTTAACATAAAAAAAAACATAAACAGCTCAAATGCCTCAACACCAAAAAAACCCAAATAACCCAATTAAAATATGGGCAGAGAAAAATCTCTTGGACATAAACATGAGTGACTTCTTCATGTACATATCTCCCTGGGCAAGGGAAACAAAAGCAAAAATGAACAAGTGGGACTAATATCAAGCTGAAAAGCTCTGTACAGCAAAGGACACCACCAATAGAACAAAGAGACATCGTACAGTATGGGAGAATATATTCATAAATGACAGATCTGATAAAAGATTGACATCCAAAATAGATAAAGAGCTCATGCACCTCAACAAACAAAAAGCAAATAATCCAATCAAAAAATGGTCAGAGGAACTTAATAGACAGTTCTCCAAAGAAGAAATTCAGATGGCCAACAGATACATGAAATGATGCTCCACATCACTAGTCATCCAAGAAATGCAAATTAAAACCCCAATGAGATATCACCTCACACCAGCAAGGATTGCCACCATCCAAAAGACAAACAACAACAAATGTTGGCAAGGATGAGGAGAAAGGAGAACCCTCCTACACTGCTGGTGGGAATGTAAATTAGTTTAACCATTGTGGAAAGCAGTATGGAGGTTCCTAAAAAAACTGAAAATAGAAATACCATTTGACCCAGGAATTCCACTCCTAGGAATTTACCCTAAGAATGCAGCAGCTGCCTAGAAGCTACAAAACTGCAAATAGTAATAGAAATGGAACCTGGAATAGAAGTGTTCATCTTCCGAGGCCCTCTCAACCATCCACTGATGGAGACCTAGCTGCACCCCTTACTGCGCCCCCTCTCAGCATGAAGCAGCCAGAGCGGTCATCACCCCCTTTCCCTAGCAGCAGCTAGAGTCTGTATCTGTAGAGGGGGGAATGAGACAGAGACCATGGATGTAGTCAGAGTAGGGTGAGGGCCTCTGGAGGGGGCAGGGCAGGATATTTGCAGTCAGAGCAATGTAACTACATGCAAGGAAACCCCCCCTGCTAAAACTCTATGTTAAACATTGAGCTCTAGAATCATTCTTCAGTGAAATCAGTTAATGTTCCCCAGATAAAGAAGAGTAGCACATGTTTTATTATGCTAATCATTTGTAACCATGTATAAGATTCACTTTAGCATACTAAAAGGCCCAGGCCTATGTGCTGTCTTTCCTCCTTCAGATCTGACGAGGTGATTTATATATATATATAGGCAGAGGACCTGTACAGAAATTTCTCCAAAGAAAATACAGATGGCCAACAGGCACATGAAAAGTTCCTCCATGTTGATAATCATCAGGGAAATGCAAATACAAACCACAATGAGATATCACCTCACAGTAGTCAGAGTGGCCACTAATCAAAAGACAAGAAATAACAAGTGTTGGCAAGGATTTGGAGAAATGGTAACCCTCCTACACTGTTGGTGGGAACGTCAATGTGTGCAGCCACAGTAGAAAGCAGTATGGCAGTTCCTCAAAAAATTAAAAATAGAATACCATTTGACCCAGAAATTCCACTTCTAGGAATTTACCCGAAGAAAACAAAATCCCTGATCCAAAAAGATATATGCACCCCTATGTTTATCACTGCATTTCTTACAATAGCCAAGACACAGAAGCAACCTAAGTGTCCATAAATAGATGAATGGATAAAGAAAATGTATGTACACATGATGGAATATTATTCAGCCATAGAAAGAAAAAAATCCTGTTATTTGCAACAACATGGATGAATCTATAAGTTGTTATGCTCAGTGAAATAAGCAAGGTGGAGAAAGAGAAATACTATATTATTTCAATTATTTATGCAATATAAAAACAAAGCAAAACAGAATGAACAAATCAGCAGTAGACTTATAGACACTGAGAATTTAGATTGTTGGTTACCATGGAGGAAGGGAGGGGGGATAAAGGGGTCCCAAAATTCTCAATCACAATGTAGGTTGGTCATGGGAATAGTAGTACCACATGGAGAATATAGCTAATGATTCTGTAATATCTTCCTATGTTGACAGATAGCTGTACTAGTGAGGGTGATGATTTAATAACATGGGAAACTGTTTGACCACTGTATTGTATAGTTGAAACCAAAATAAGACTGTATATCAAGAAAAAAAAAGAATAAATTCATAAAAAGAAAATAATTAAGGGGAAAAACACATAATCAACTCAATTAATGTAGAAAAGCACTTGACAAAATCCAATACTCTTTCATGATAAAAGCACTCATCAAACAAGGGATAAAAAGAATTATCTCAAAACATAATAAAATCCAATTATGAAAACACCATTGTTGAAATACTGAATCATACTCAATGTTGAAAGACTAAAAGCTTTTCCCCTAAGCTCATGTGCAAAGAAAGGATGGCTGCTTTCACCGTTTCTTTTTAACAAAGTGTTGAAAGTTATAACCAGAGCAATTAGGCAATAAAAAAATATGAAAGGAATCCAAATTGGAAAGGAAGAAGTATATTCATTCCAGTTTGAAGATTATAAATATGATCTCATATGTAGAACCCCCCAAAATTCCACAAAAATATTAAAGTTAATAAACGAATTCAACAAATTGAAGGATACAAAAACCAGTTCCATTTTTATACAATAACAATGAACAATCTGAAAGGACATTAAGAAAACAATTCTATTTACAGTAGCATGAATGAGAATAAAATATTTAAGAATTAACCAAGGAGATGAAGGACTTATACAGTGAAAACTACAAAAATTATTGAATGAAATTAAAGAAGACAAAAATAAATAGAAAGTCTCCCTATGTTTATGGATTGGAAGATTTACTATTTTTAGTCAATACTACCCAAAGTGACCTACAGTTTCAATGTAATCCTTATCAGAATCCTAATGATGTATTTTGCAGAAATGAGAAATTCATCCTACAAATCATATGGAATTTTATTTGTGATCAAATCGCCAAAACAACCATGAAAATGTACAAAGCTGGAGGTTTCACATTTCCTAACTTCAAAACGTACTACAAAGCTACAATAATCAAAACAGTGAAGTACTGGCACAAAAACAGACATATAAACCAATGGAATAAAATAAATAGACCAGAAATAAATACTTGTATGTCTGGCCAAATGCTTTTTTAAAAGGGTGCCAAGACCACTTACTGGGAAAGAACACTCTTCAACAAATGATACTGGGAATACTGGACATCCACATGCAACAGAATGAAGGTGGACCCTTACTTAACACCAAGTCAAAATTAACTACAGATCTAATCAGAAGAGGTAAAACTATAAAAACCTTAGAAAACAACGCAGGGCAAAAGCTTCATGACATTAGATATGAGAATGATTTCTTGGATGTGACACCAAAGGCAAAGGTAACAAAAGAAAGGAAACCAAATGGGTCCTCATGAAAATGAAACACTTTCATGCTCCAAAGGCACTATCAACAGAGTAAGAAGGCAACCCACAGAATAGGAGAAAATATTTCCAAATCACAAATCTGATAAGGGATTAATATTCAGAATACATAGACAACTCCTAAAACTCTAAAAAGACAAACTCATTAAAAAGTGGGCAGAGGACTTGAACAGATATTTCCTCAAAAAAGATACACAGTGGTCAATAAGCATACGAAAAGATACCCAGCATTACTAATCATAGTGAAATGCAAATCCAAACCGCAATGAGATACCCCTTTAGCAGGGAAGAAGTGATATCTTCTTGAAGTCTTAAAAGGGGACAAATGAGGGTCGACTGAAATGACTTTATACCCACCAAGATGGCTACTACAAAAAAAAAAAAACAAGCATTGGCAAGCAGGTGGAGAAACTGGAACCCTTGTACACTGTTGGTGGGAATGTAAAATGATGAAGCTGTCTTGGAAAATAGTATGGCACTTCCTCAAAAAATTAAATGTAGAATTCCCATGTGATCCAAATTCCACTTGTAGGAATTTACCCTAGAATTCTATTTGTGAGTATATACCCAAAAGAATTGAAAGAAGGAACACAAACATATTTGTAAGCCAGTGTTCATAGCAGCATTATTTACAATAACCACATGGAGTAAGCAATCTAACTGTCCATCAAGGGATGAAGGGACAACCCAAACATGGCATACATACAAGGGAATACTATTTGGTCTTACAAAGAAAGAAAAATCTGACATATGCCAAAACATAGTGAACCCTTAGAAGTTCTGTTAACTGAAATAAGCCAGCCACAAAAATACAACCCTTGTATGATTCAACTTATATATGGGATCTTGAATATATGGGAGACGGAAGTAGAATGGTGGTTACCAAGGAATAGGGGAAGTGGGCAATAAGGAGTTATTTTAAGTGGATATAGAGCTTCAGTCTTGGAAGATGAGAAGAGTTCTGGAGATGGATGCTGTTGATGGTTACATCACAGTATGAATGTACTTAATACCATTGAATGTATACCTAAAAATGGCTAAGATGGCAAATTTCATGTTATATGTAAAAATATGACAAATTCGGTAAACTATGGTAATTATCACAACTTTTTTTTCCTTTTATCTTTTGGTATCATTAATCAACAATTACATGAAGAACTTTATGTATCCTAGGCTCCCCCCTTCACCAAGTCCACCCCACAAACCCCATTACAGTCACTCTCCATCAGCGTAGTAAGATGCTGTAGAATCACTACTTGTTTTCTCTGTGTTGCACAGCCCTCCCCGTGCCCTCCTCCCACATTATACATGCTAATCATAATGCTCCCTTTCTTTTTCCCCTCCCTTATCCCTCCCTTCCCACCCCCTCCTCCCTGGTCCCTTTCCCTTTTGTAATTGTTAGTCCATTCTTGGGTTCTGTGATTCTGCTGCTATTTTGTCCCTTCCATTTTTCTTTGTTCTTATACTCCACATATGAGTGAAATGATTTGGAACTTGTCTTTCTCCACCTGGCTTAATTCACTGAGCATAACACACTCTAGCTCCATCCATGTTGTTGCAAATGGTAGGATTTGTTTTCTTCTTATGGCTGAATAATATTCCATTGTGTATATGAACCACATCTTCTTTATCCATTCATCTACTGATGGACACTTAGGTTGCTTCCATTTCCTGGCTACTGTAAATAGTGCTGTGATAAACATAGGGGTGCATCTGTCTTTTTCAAACTGGGCTGCTGCATTCTTAGGGTAAATTCCTAGAAGTGGAATTCCTAGGTCAAATGGTATTTCTATTTTGGGAGAAGTCGCTCATGTTTATGTCCAAGAGATTTTTGCCTAAGTTTTTTTCTAGATGATCCAGTTTCATTCTCTTACATGTAGCTGTCCAGTTTTGCCAGCACCAACTGTTGAAGAGGCTGTCATTTCCCCATTGTATGTCCATTGCTCCTTTATCGTATATTAATTGACCATATATGTTTGTGTTAATGTTTGGAGTCTCTATTCTGTTCCACTGGTCTGTGGCTCTGTTCTTGTGCCAGTACCAAATTGTCTTGATTACTGTGGCTTTGTAGTAGAGCTTGAAGTTGGGGAGTGAGATCCCCCCCACTTTATTCTTCCTTCCCAGGATTGCTTTGGCTATTCGGGGTCTTTGGTGGTTCCATATGAATTTTTGAACTATTTGTTCCAGTTCATTGAAGAATGCTGTCAGTAATTTGATAGGGATTGCATTGAATCTGTATATTGCTTTGGGCAGAATGGCCATTTTGACTATATTAATTCTTCCTAGCCAAGAGCATGGGATGAGTTTCCATTTGTTAGTGTCTTCTTTAATTTCTCAAGAGTGTCTTGTAGTTTTCAGGGCGTAGGTCTTTCACTTCCTTGGTTAGGTTTATTCCTAGGTATTTTATTCTTTTTGATGCCACTGTGAATGGAATTGTTTTCCTGATTTCTCTATTAGTTCATTGTTAGTGTATAGGAAAGCCACAGTTTTCTGTGTATTAATTATGTATCCCACAACTTTGCTGAATTCAGATGTAACTTCTACTAGTTTTGGAGTGGAGTCTTTAGGGTTTTTTATGTACAATATCATGTCATCTGCAAATAGTGACAGTTTAATTTCTTCTTTACCAATATGGATTCCTTTTATTTCTTTGTTTTGTCTAATTGCCATGGCTAGGACCCCCAGTACTATGTTGAATAACAGTGGGGAGAGTGGGCATCCCTGTCTTGTTCCCAATCTCAGTGGAAAAGCTTTCACCTTCTCATTGTTCAGTATGATGTTGGCTGTGGGTTTATCATATATGGCCTTTATTATGTTGAGGTACTTGCCCTCTATACCCATTTTGTTGAGAGTTTTTATCATGAATGGATGTTGAATTTTGTCGAATGCTTTTTCAGCATCTATGGAGATGATCATGTGGTTTTTGTCGTTCTTTTTGTTTATGTGGTGGATGATGTTGATGGATTTTCGAATGTTGTACCATTCTTGCATCCCTGAAATGAATCCCACGTGGTCATGGTGTATGATCCTTTTGATGTATTTTTGAATTCAGTTTGCTAATGTTTTGTTGAGGTTTTTGCATCTACATTCATCAGGGATATTGGTCTTAATTTTCTTTTTTGGTGGGGTCTTTGCCTGGTTTTGGCATTAGGGTCATGTTGGCTTCATAGAATGAGTTTGGGAGTATTCCCTCCTCTTCTATTTTTTAGAAAACTTTAAGGAGAATGGGTATTATGTCTTCTCTGTATGTCTGATAAAATTTCGAGGTAAATCCACATGGCCCGGGGGTTTGGTTCTTGGGTAGATTTTTGATTACCGCTTCAATTTCATTGCTGGTCTTTAGTTTCTTTAGATTTTCTGCTTCTTCCTTTGTCAGTCTTGGAAGGTTGTATTTCTCTAGGAAGTTGCCCATTTCTTCTAGGTTTTCCAGCTTGTTGGCATATATGTTTACATAGTATTCCCTAATAATTCTTCGTATTTCTGTGGGGTCCATCGTGATTTTTCCTTTCTCATTTCTGATTCTGTTGATGTGTGTTAATTCTCTTTTTCTCTTAATTAGTCTGGCTAGAGGCTTATCTATTTTGTTTATTTTCTCAAAAAACCACTCTTGGTTTCATTGATTTTTTCTATTGTTTTATTCTTCTCAATTTTATTTATTTCTTCTCTGCTCTTTTTTATGTCTCTCCTTCTGCTGACCTTAGGCCTCACTTGTTCTCCTTTTCCAATTTCGATAATTTGGCTTTAGACTAATCATTTGGGATTGTTCTTCATTCTTTAAATATGCCTGGATTGCTATATACTTTCCTCTTAAGACTGCTTTCACTGCATCCCACCGAAGTTGGGGCTTTGTGTTGTTGTCATTTGTTTCCATATATTACTTGATCTCTATTTTATTTTGTTCGTTGATCTATTGATTATTTAGGAGCATGTTGTTAAGCCTCCATGTGTTTGTGGGCCTTTTTGCTTTCTTTGTATAATTTATTTATAGTTTTATACCTTTGTGGTCTGAAAAGTTGGTTGGTAGTGAGGGTTTTTTTGAATTTACTGAGGCTCTTTTGTGGCCTAGTATGTGGTCTATTCTCAAGAATGTTCCATGTGCACTTGAGAAGAATGTGTATCCTGTTGCTTTTGGGTGTAGAGTTTTATAGATGTCTATTAGGTCCATCTGTTCTAGTGTGTTGTTTAGTGTCTCTGTGTCCTTACTTATTTTCTGTCTGGTGGATCTGTCCTTTGGAGTGAGTGGTGTGTTGAAGTCTCCTAAATCACATATGCTGGTGCTCTTGTATTGGGTGCATATATATTTGTAATGGTTATATCCTCTTGTTGGAGTGACCCCTTTATCATTATGTAACGTCCTTCTTTATCTCTTGTTACTTTCTTTGTTTTGAAGTCTATTTTGTCTGGTATTAGTACTGCAACACCTGCTTTTTTCTCTTGTTGTTTGTATGAAATATATTTTTCCATCCCTTGACTTTTAGTCTGTGCATGTCTTTGGGTTTGAGGTGAGTCTCTTGTAAGCAGCACATAGATGGGTCTTGCTTTTATCCATTCTATTACTCTGTGTCTTTTGATTGGTGCATTCAGTCCATTTACATTTAGGGTGATTTTTGAAAGATATGTACTTATTGCCATTGCAGGGTTTAGATTCGTGGTTACCAAAGGTTCAAGGTTAGCTTCTTTAATATCTTCCTGTCTAACTTATCTCGCTTATTGAGCTATTATAAACACTGTCTAATTGTCTAATGATTCTTTATTTCTCTCCCTTCTTATTCCTCCTCCACCATTTTTTATATGTTAGGTGTTTTATTGTGTGCTCTTTTGTGTTTCCTTTGACTGCTTTTTTGGATAGTTGATTTTATTTTTTGCCTTTGGTTAGTATTTGGTTGGTCTGCTTTCTTTGCTGTGATTTTTATTTTCCCTGGTGATATCTATTTAGCCTTAGGGGTGCTCCCTTTTAGTGCAGTCCCTCATATTCCCTCAACTTTTGCTTGTCTGAGATTTGTTTAATCCCTTCTTTATATTTAAATGATAATCGTGCTGGACACAGTATCCTTGGTTCAAGGCCCTTCTGTTTCATTGCATTAAATATATCATGCCATTCTCTTCTGGCCTGTAAGGTTTCTGTTGAGAAGTCTGATGATAGCCTGATGGGTTTTCCTCTGTAGGTGACCTTTTTCCTCTCTCTAGCTGCCTTTAGAACTCTGTCCTTGTCCTTGATCTTTGCCATTTTAATTATTATGTGTCTTGGTGTTGTCCTCTTTGGGTCCCTTCTGCTGGGAGTTCTGTGTGCTTATGTGGTCTGAGCGACTATTTCCTCCCCAAGTTTGGGGAAGTTTACAGCCATTATTTCTTCAAATACACTTTCTATCCCTTTTTCTCTCTCTTCTTCTTCTGGCACCCCTATAATGCAGATATTGTTCCTTTTGGATTGGTCACACAGTTTTCTTAATATTGTTTCATTCCTGGAGATCCTTTTATCTCTCTCTGCGTCAGCTTCTCTGTGTTCCTGTTCTCTGTTTTCTTTTCCATTAATGGCCTCTTGCATCTTGTCCATTCTGCTTTTAAGTCCTTCCAGAGATTGTTTTATTTTTGTAGTCTCCATTCCTAATTTGTCTGTTAGCTCTTGCATTTTCTCTTCAGCTCCATCAGCATGGTTATGACCTTTATTTTGAATTCTTTTTCAGGAAGATAGGTTAGGTCTATCTCCTTAGGGGTTGTCTCTGTTAGTCTGGTCTCAATCAAATTCTTCTGCCTTTTCATGGTGATAGAGGTAGTTGTGGGGAGTTCACACGTGTGTCAGCTGGGAGAATGTCCCTTCTTGCTAGTTTGTCACCTTCCTCTCCTGTGAGAACCGCAAACCCTAGAGGCTTGTGCTGGGCAGCTGGGTATTTAGCAGTCTTGGGCTCCCTCTACCTCGCACTCCGCCTCCTCTCTTCCCACCATGGGGCTGGGGTGGGGGGTGCTCGGGCCCCGCCAGGCCACGGGTTTTATCTTACCCCATCTGTGAGGTGCTGGGTTCTCGCAGGTGTACATGTAGTCTGGCTGTTGTACTGTATCTTCTGGTCTCTCTTTTAGGAATAGTTGTATTTGTTGTATTTTCAAAAATATATATGGTTTTGGGAGGAGATTTCCGCTGCTCTACTCACCCCACCATCTTGACTCCTCCCCACAACTTTTTAACTATTAAAAATTAAATACAATAAACAAATTTTTAAAAAAGACATAGGGAGTGGCCATCTTAAGTTTTTATGAATCTAGAGGTAGGGGAATGTAGGTATATCCCCTCCAAAGTAAGACACAAATCACTGTGTGTTGTATCCGTCACTACAAAGAAGGAAGGACATGGCCTGGTAGGCCGCTTTGGGTTCTGGCAGCAACACATACCACACCTAGGTATATTGTTTGACTCATAATCTGGGTAACAGATATGGATGCTAGCTTTGAGTGGGAACTGGACAGGAAGAGCCAAGCCATGATACATTCAGACACCATCCATCAGACCCATGGTGTTGGAGGCAGCAGTGGTGAGTAAAGATGCAGTATGGAACTAAAGGTAAAAACCATCACTTGCTGGTGTCTGGGATTCTATAGTAATGCCATGCCATTCACACAAGAGTGATAGAAGCAAATCTGGTGTGTTGATGGGCCCTCATAAGATAGAATGCTTGACCATGAGATAACAAACAGTTACATTATTAAAAATGACCATATGCACTGGGTTCTGTATAACCCACTAAGTCGTAAATTGGTCAGGTCCGCAGCAGTCCATCATTAGATGGAAATGCTGTATCTGTGGTTAAGCCTCAATAACATGTTAACACCCAATGGGAAACATCCACCCATGATGAGGCACTTAAATTGACCAAGCAGATAAATTGACCTTAGCCAGGTTTCACCACTGGGGAACCCAGGACTGGCAGGATAGGTGCATGACTGGAGCGACTACAGTGGCAAAGCAAGGCTACATATGGGTCCAGGAGGATTGACTACTTCTACCTTTGAAGGTCCAACTTGTCAAAAATAGAGACCAATCTGGGGCCTGATATAACACTATCTCTTGATTCAATCAACTGCCCATGAAGTGACAAGTTGACCGCATTGAGCCCTTTCCATCCTGGAAGGGTGAAAGGTTCATCTTCATAGGAATAAATATCTCTTCCAGGTGTGGTTTTTCCTTTCCTGCCCTCAGAGCCATGCCACTATCTGGGGGCTATCAAAATGCCTGCTCTATAGGCTCATGTTTTCTCTTGGCACAGTATCTGACTGGGGGACTCACTTTATAGTGAAGGAGATTCAGCGTGGACCATGACTTGAGAACACTGGTGTTATCACATTTCACATGACCCAGAGGTAGTCAGCCACACAGAACACTGGACAGGCCTTCTAAGGCACAAATCAAGTGCCAGCTTTGAGGAACACTGTAAACGGATGTGGTTCATTTTCCAGAATGCAGTGTGTCTACTGAATCAGAGATCACTGTTTTCTTTAGGAAGAGTATGTGAGTCCAGGAACCGGGGGTGGAAACAGCTGTGGCCCTGCTTACCATTATTTCTAATCACCCATGGGGGATTTTGGGCTTCTCTTCTCTGCAATTCTGGGCCCTGCAGGGTTGGAGGTCCTGGTTCCCGAAGAATGCACTCTTAAAAGGGCACAAATGAGGGTCGACTGAACTACACACACATTTTTGTTGCCACCAGAGAAAATTGGACTCCATGTGCCCACAGACCAGGAGGTGAGAAAAGGGGTCCCCTCTTCTCCATGCAGGAGTAATTGACATGATCCACGGGTTGGGGTGGGGTTGCTGTCACTTGATAGGGGCAGGAGGTATACATGCAGAACCCAAACTGGGCATTTCCTATTTCCTCCTTGCTCCCTATAACTGTGAATGGATATGTACAGCAATCCAGCCTATGAAGGGTTCAATTTATAGGGCCCCAGACTCTCTCAGGTAGGAAGACTTAGGTCACTGTCTTGCCAGTGGGTTTCAGCCATGGACAAGTTCACTCTTGATCCAGTGAGACCAAAAATGACAATGGAACGTTCTCGGGGTGAAAGGGTTTATACCCAGCTTTATTCTCATGGTGGCAGGTCAAAGGCTAGAATCCCAACCGCCTCAGTGCAAGTCTGCATGCAGCAAGCCAGTCTCTGCCTCTGGGCCGCTCCATCCCTATGGCTGTTTCAGTCTCTGTCCTCAGTGCTGCAACCACTCCAGGCTTTGCTCTCCTGCAGCCTTGCAGCCCAGAGCAATGGCCGGAGCTCTTTATGTAGAGTCAGTAATAACATACTGCCCACACATGTGCACTGAGCAAGTCCACCAGAGTAAACTGAGAATCCTGGCCACAAGAACTTCCATTTTCTCTACAGTCACATCCGCAGGTAAGCCACAAGTGCCCCCACTCCTGTGCTTTGAAGTCCATGGCAGCATTTGTGCAGAGGCCCTGCCTCCCAGCGGTTGTTCCCAGTCAATGACTGGTCAGAACAGAGACATATAGGCAGGCCATTTCTGGGAGACATGGGATTCCTCTGACGGCCAATGTGGCTTGAGGACTCTCCTCTGGCCTTGTTCAGTTCCCTTAAATTGCTGGTGTCTAAGATAGTCTCCCAAACCTTTCTCTTGCTGACCCTCATCTAGGATCAGAAGTGGATCCCAGTCTGCTGGCTCTCCCAGAATTTTCTGTCAGTCTCCACATAATCTCATTTCCCCTAATATAATCCTGGTGAGTTTAAGCTCAAATTTAGCATCTGCTTCTTGGATCCTCAGAGTAACAAAATCATCTTCATTTATGTACTGACAGCCTATTACTTATTCCATCTTGTAAAATCCTTCTCTTTATCCAACTTCTCCCACCAGCATCTGCTCTACTTTGATGGTCTTTTAATATCTTTTTCAGGTAATAGATGTTTATTTAAGCCACTACATTTATGGTAATTTGCTACACAAAAAAGATAAATTAATAAGAGAACAAAGCTCTCTTAAGTTTCTGTTGTTCTATAGGTATCATCTAATCTGTTTTTCTTTGCACTTTGAAAACGTTATCTATCCTTGCTGTGTCCAATCCTCTCCCCTTGTTCTCTCTTTAGTTTCTTTAATCTTTCTGTTTCTTTCCTCCCATCCTCTTCCTCTCCCTTCCTCTTTTCCTTCCTTCCTTTTTATTATGGAAGATTCCATACACATAAAAGATTCCAAACATATAGAATAATATTATATGGTTATGCTGAAAAGT
Source organism: Manis javanica (assembly GCF_040802235.1). Taxonomy (NCBI): domain Eukaryota; kingdom Metazoa; phylum Chordata; class Mammalia; order Pholidota; family Manidae; genus Manis; species Manis javanica. The sequence continues at coordinate 59,320,261 of NC_133171.1, forward strand.
AGTATTATCTGGATTTATATGCTAAAAAAGTATAATTACAAGGTATTTGGAATAAAAGGAAATTATTTTAGAGATAGAAAAAAATATCTGGGTGATTCTACAACTAAGGAAGTGACTTTCAACTCTTACTTCCTCCTCTTCAGCTAAAAAAGGTCACTGTTTATACTTTCAGAGTTTTTACTTTCAGAGCAATCACAACAGCAACATGAACACTTACACATCCCAGGTAAAAGTTAAAATTGGTACAAGCACTTTGAAAATCAAATTAGCATTATCTAGTATGGCTAAAGTACATGCCCTATATAATCCAGCACTCCTACTCCTGGTCATCCACTCTGGGAGATTTCTCACTTATGTGCTTGAGGAGACATATGCACTAATGTTTACGGTGAAAACTGGAATAACCATATAAAGATCGATAGGAAAATACCAGAACTGTGGTTTAATCATCAAATGTAAAAGTTAACAGCAGTAAGAATGAGTGAACTATGCCTCATACATCAGGGATAAGTCACCTACACATAATGCCGAGTCACAGAAGAATCCATGCACATGTATTCACTGTACAGGAAGGTTAAAAACAGGTGAAACTAAATAGTATGTGGTTTGGGCATATATACAAACTTATTGAAAAATCTTTACAGAAACTCAAAGGAATAGTAAACAAAAGTTTCAGGATGGAGTACAGCATGAAGAATATGATTAATGACTCCATAACACCTTACTACTTTGATAGACAGTGACCGCAGTGGAGGAGGTGAGGATTTGGTAATATGGGTGAATGCTGAATCATTATGTTGTGTTTGTGAAACTGTCATAAGATTGTATATCAATGATACCTTAATAAAAAAAAGAAAAAAAACATGGTGGAAGATATTATATTTATTATAGGATGTCATTTGAATAACCAGTCCTTTTGGAAACCCTTTGTTCCTAGATTGGGATTAACCATCATGGTCTGATGAATTGCATCAATAATGTCATGATGGTAAGGCAGGTGAGGAGACTGAAATATGAGATTTCCCTTTCTCTAGTTGAAAGGAAATCAGTCTCATTAGGCAATATTATTGAAAACTATATTTCCATATGAAAAGTGACATTTTATCTAATTTTTAGCATTAAACTGAATTTGAAACTCCTAAAGAAAAACAAGATAGTTAATCTTTTACAGGCATTATTGTTAAGTCTTCCAGGTCTTTGAAATATTTGATATAGCAACTATATTCTCAATATTGCTGCAATTTATTGAAGACAACATGATTAAGGCATTTGCAAGAAAATTTAGAGATACTGATGTATCTCGTTTCTCTGTCTCAAAATTTTCATTATTACTTTCCAAACACAAATTTGAAGTCTTCAAGAAAAATAATTGGGTAAAAGAAGCATTTGACTTACAAAATCCCAAAACAATATTTAATTTTAATTTTGGTTTTAACATATACGTCCCTTCTTTGATACTCCTCTCCATAGGTGGACCTTACTTGCCTCCTTTTGAATGTGGCTGCACTTGATTACTTCTGATAGAGTAAGGCTGAGGCAACAGCGTGTGACTCTACTACAAATTAGACTCCTGATCATTCTGGAGGTATGAAGATTGTGGTTAATAAAAAGGGAACTGATCTCTATGGGAGTCTCTACGTGGTGCCCCAGGCACATCTGCCTCCCATTTAAAGAGGAAACCATTGTTACTTCACCAACTTTCCCAAGGCCAGCTCACTCTCAGGCATATTCCTTGGGAGTCAGTTTTCTTCTAGACCAGTGTAAGCGGAAGAGGTAAGGAGTAGAGAGTACATCTCAGGTAGAGGGAATTCGGGAAAAGGAGAGAACAAGTAGCTGAGCCCTACCTAGGGTTTCTGTTCTTGGTTTCTTAACACAGGACTCGGAGACAGTGAGACAAAGAGTCTTCCGTGCAGGAGAGAGATCAGGACAAAGCCCCAGGTCCCCGGGAGGCCATGGCTCCCGGGACCTCAGTCCCGAGGACGGTGTCTGGGGCGGGGAACCTCAATGTCGGGAAGTCCCCACTCTCGGGGCTTTCGCTACTGTCGCTCACAACTTGTGTCACGTCCTTCTGCCTGGATACTAGTGACGCGACACCCGTTCCGGCTCCCAGTGACTGTCGGGTTTCCAGACAAGCCAATCGGCGTAACCGCGGTCCTGGTTATAAAGACTCCTCGGACCCGGGGGAGCTCAGCTTCTCCCCAGACCCAGAGGATCTGGACCATGGCGCCCCGAGCCCTCCTCCTGCTGCTGTCGGGGGCCCTAGCCCTTACCCAGACCTGGGCGGGTGAGTGCGGGGTCGGGAGGGCGCGGCCCCTGAAAGGAGGAGCGAGGGGGCCCCCGGAAGGGGGCGCAGGACCCCCGGGGAAGGGTCATCGCTGCAGCCCCCGGGCCAGACCCCACCCCGGCCCCGCCCCTATCCCGCCTTTGTCCCTCCCCCCTGTTCCTCCCCGGCTCCAGCCTCCCCCTCACCACTCGGGTCTCCCGTCGCCCCTTTCCGTCTCCCGAGCCCCAAGCCCCACCCCGCCCGGCCCCACCCACCTGGGATCCGGGACCCGGGACCCGCGCGGGAAGGAGGGTCGGCCCGGGTCTCAGCCCCTCCGCGCCCCCAGGCTCCCACTCCCTGAGGTATTTCCACACCGCCGTGTCCCGGCCCGGCCTCGGGGAGCCCTTCTACATCTCCGTGGGCTACGTGGACGACACGCCGTTCCTGCGGTACAACAGCGACGCTGCAAATCCAAGGGTGGAGCCTCGGGCGCCATGGATGGAGCAGGAAGAGCCACAGTTTTGGGACCGGCAAACCAGTATTGCCAAACGGCATTCTCAGACCTGCACATTCAATCTGAAGACTGCCCTTGGCTACTACAACCAGAACGAGTCCGGTGAGTCCTCTTAGAGTTCCCAGGTCCGAGATTCACCCCATGCCAGAAATCCCCATCCGCCCCTTGACCCAGGAAAAGCTGGTCGGTTTCGCTCGGATTTCGTTTACAAGTTAGGAGAAAAAGGGCCCTGACAATACAGCCCGTGAGTCTGGCGCGCGAGCAGGTGCTCGGGGCGGGGCTGGCCTGGGCCGTCGGGCTGACGCTGGGGACGGGGCCAGTGCCTCACGCTTTCCAGTGGCTGTCCGGCTGCTCTGTGGGGCCTGACGGGCGCCTCCTGCGTGGCTATGAAGAATTTGCCTACGACGGCGCGGATTACCTCGCCCTGAATGAGGACTTGCGCTCCTGGACCGCGGCGGACGCGGCGGCTCAGATGACCCGGCGCAAGTGGGAGGCAGCCGGTATGGCGGAGCACTACCGGCTCTATTTGCAGAGGGAGTGCGTGGAGTGGCTCCGCTGGTACCTGGAGAAAGGGAAGGAGGCGCTGCAGCACGCAGGTAACGGGCCGCGGGGCCTCCCCATTTCCCTTTGGGGTTGTACCTTCATCTGGTCCAATCAAAAGGGGAGAAAAATGGGAGAAAAATTCTTCCCTTCTCTCTCCCACCTTGGATCCTGGGGTAAGCTGTTCGTCTGGGTTTTCAGATCCTGTACCAGAAGGTGACTTGCCCAGAAGGCCCATCCTTCTCTCAGGACGTTTAAGGGATTATGTCTCTATGCCCATAGCACATTAAGTCTCTATGAAGATGGAGAGGGATACCTTTGAAATAAATAGCAGACTTTTTGACCCTGGGAAGTAACCTTGGGCATTACTGGGTGACTTACTCCTTCAGGCCTATTCTCTGTCCCAAGCTCAACTTTATTGGAAATCTGAATTCAGGTTTTTTGAGTTACTTGACCTCCACCCAGGGCTGGAACAGAAATCGCTGTTGTCCTGTTTAGAGACCTGGAGTCTCCTACCCTGAGCTCTTTAACCCTGATTCTAGAACTTTCCAAGCGATAGGAGGTTATTCCAGGTCCTGGAGTACAGGCTGATGTCTGAGTTTTATACTCCTGTCCCCCATCCCAATTATCCTGTCCATTATCAGGGATGATTACATGAATGCTGTTTCAGTGGTCTATGGGAGGTAACCCAAAGTTCCTAAATTTTGTCAACTTCCTCCTCAGACCCCCCAAAGACACATGTGACCCATCACCCCACCTCTGACAGTGAGGTCACCCTGAGGTGCTGGGCCCGGGGCTTCTACCCTGCGGAGATCACCCTGACCTGGCTGCGTGATGGGGACGACCTGACCCAGGACACAGAGCTTGTGGAGACCAGGCCTTCAGGGGACGGAACCTTCCAGAAGTGGGCGGCTGTGGTGGTGCCTTCTGGGGAGGAGCAGAGATACACATGCCATGTGCAGCATGAGGGGCTGCCTGAGCCCGTCACCCTGAGATGGGGTGAGGAGGGGTGTGGGGTGGAGCCCTTCTCAGAGAGCAGAGCCCTGTGGAGACTTCAGCAAGGTCAGGACTCAAGCCTGAGGTCAGGGCCTCACTTCCCTCCCCAGAGCCACCTCAGCCCACCATCTCCCTTCTGGGCCTCATTGCTGGCCTGGTCCTCTTTGTGGTCACTGGAACTGCGGTGGCTGGAGCTGTGATGTGGAGGAAGAAGCGCTCAGGTAGGGAAGGGGGGTGTTTCTGAGTGCTCCTGGCCCACTGGGGGGCTCAAGCCCTGGGTGGAAGTTTGTCCTGCCTGTTAGTGGGAAATGCCATCCACACCCCTGTGCTTGCCCAGCCTGGAGCTGAGGGCTGTCACTGGCTCCTGTAAAGCACATGTGAAAATGAAGGATGGATTTTCCCTTAATGAATGTGGCCATGGGGATGGAATTCCCAGCAGCCCAAGGTCAGAGGGAAGGTCCCTGCTGAGGACAGATTCCAGGAGGGCAGGTGGTCCAGTCCCCCCACACTTCCTTTCTCCCTGTTTCCTGATCCTGTCCTGGGTCTGTAGTCACAGTTCTGGAAACTTCCCTGTGGTCCAGGACTATCAAGTCCCACTAGGCCCTCATGGCCAAGCCTCCTCCTGCCTCTCATGGGGTATTTTCTTCCCACAGGAGAAGAAGGAGGGAGCTATACTCAGGCTGCAGTAAGTATAGAGGGGGTGGTCCCTGAGCCTCTTGAGGGTGACAGGAGCCCATGGGGGAGCTCACCACCTCTCCCCATAGTCCCTCTTTTTCTGTTACCTCCTGTGGGCTCTGACCTCATCTTGTTCTGTCACACCCCAGGTAGTGACAGTGCCCAGAGCTCTTATGTGTCTCTCATGGCTCCTAAAGATAAGACCCTAGACGGTTTGAAGTGGGAGGGGTTTGGGTAGAGGGAACACACTGGGTGATGGGGACTCTCTGGATTTGTACATTTTGAGTAAGCAGAAGGTCTTTTAGAATATCTCCACTTAGATGACTGCCCTGAATTTGTTCATGACCATTTTCTCTCACAGTGTGAGGTGGCTGCCTTGCGGGGACTGGGTGATGCAAGATTTCTTCACGTTCCCCTGTGTGACATTGAGATCCCCTGACTCTTTCTGCTAAGGGCATTTGACTAGGTCTGTGATCTGTTAGCATAATTTGAGGAGGTAGGGAGACTGGCCCATGCCTGCCCACCATGATTCCTCCCTGATACCATTGTCTGTTACTACTGTGGGTGCACAGATGTGTTCAAACATGTCAAATTGTATACAGTAAACATGTATATGCTAAATATGTATATAAGTACCTCAATAAAGCTGTTTCAAAAATAATTTCATTTTGAAAGTGGCTGACTGGTTCCTCATTTAATCATTACAATTTGAGATTATTTGTTAGATTGTCAATCTTTGTAAATTTTATGTATTTTATTTTATAAAGTAATTGATTCACCCTACTTTCTGTTAAATATAATGCTAAGTTAAAAATCTTAGCATGATCACAGGAAGATGGCAGCATGAGTAGTTCAGTGGAAATCTCCTCCCAAAAACATTTATATTTATGAAAATACAATAAATACAACTATTCCTAAAAGAGACACCAGTGGATACAGTACAAGAGCCAAGATACATCTACATCTGCGAGAACTCAACATCACATGAAGGGGGTAAGATACAAGCTGTAGCCAGGTGGGATCCGAAGGCTCCCCCACCCCAGAACTCTGTGGGAAGAAAGGAGTCGGAAGGGGAGGGAGGGAAAGCCCAGGACTGCTAAACAACCAGCTCTAGAAATCCGCACCTGGTGTGTAGACACAAGGTGCACGGGGTGCTGGATATTAGAGAAATGGAAAAGCAAAACCTGCGGAAAAGACCCCGCAACTGGCACCCCTGAGACAAAAGTAAAGTGAGGGCTTTTGCAAGTCTTAAAGAGACAGGGACCTCACAGTTGGACGAAGTCGTCCCAGCACAATTAGCCAGCAGCTGGGAATACAGGGGAACTCTAGGCGCCCTAAATCCCTGGGCAGCAGCACAGCTCTGAAGCCCCTCATGGCACTAAGCAGCCTGCCAGTCATTCCCCCAACTGGCACGGACGCCGACACACCGGCCCAGTAGTGAGATAGTGGCAGCGCGTGCAGGGGGTGGTGGCGCCAGAGGGGACTGGAAGTGGCTCACGTGTGCTGGTGGTGCCAGAGGGGACCAGGAGCGGCTCATGCAAGCCCACTGCGACGGTGACAGAGCAGCCTGGGAATGGCCTGCGTGCGCTGGCAGCAGTGGCACCAGAAGAGCCCGGGAGAGGTCTGTGCGACCCTGCAGCAGTGGTGACCAAGTGGCCTGGGAGTGGCCCATGTGTGTCAGCAGCAGCAGTGCCAGAGGGGCATGGGAGAGGCCTACGCACAACTGCAGCGGTGCCACAGGGAGCAGCCATGCTCCCAGCAGCCAACCGGAATCCCAGCCCGATGCACAGCCACCCAGGCCAGACCCAAAGACGCTGCTGGCACACAGCTGCCCAGCAGGAGTGCTGCTATTGTGGAGGAGTGCACCGGGCATGCCTGCCACTCCCCGCAGGGCTCCGCACTGTTCTGACAGAGACCATGCCCACAGGAGCTTAGGGGATTAACCCGGTGGCTGCTCCAGGAGTGTGGGTAACTGACACAGGCAGCAGAGAAGGGCAAGGCATCCAGCAAGCAGGAAAGGACTTTCTTCTCCCAGCTGACACACCCACAACCTGCCTACAGCCACCACTATCACCATGAAAAGGCAAAAAAATTTAGTCCAGTCCAAAATAGTTCAGACAACTGAGAGAGGATCTGCAGAGACAGACCTAACCAGTCTCCCTGAAAAAGAATTCAAAATAAAAATCATAAACATGCTGACAGAGCTGCAGAGAAATATGCAGAGCTAAGGGATGATGTCCAGAGGGAGATTACAGAAATGAAACAATCTCTGGAAGGACTTATAAGCAGAATGGATAAGTTGAAAGAGGCTATTGATGGAATAGAAAACAGAAAACAGGAATGCATAGAAGGTGACACACAGAGAGATAAAAGGATCTCCAGGAATGAAACAATATTAAGAGAACTGTGTGACCAATCCAAAAGGAACAATACCTGCATTATAGGGGTACCAGAATAAGAAGAGAGAGAAAAAAGAATAAAAAGTGTCTTTGAAGAAATAATTGCTGAGAACTTCCCCAAACTGGGGGAAGAAATAGTTGCTCAGACTATGGAAGTACACAGAACTCCCAACAGAAGGGACCCAAAGAGGACAACACCAAGACACATAATAATTAAAATGGCAAAGATCAAGGACAAGGACAGAGTATTAAAGGCAGCCAGAGAGAGTAAAAAAGGTCACCTACAAAGGAAAACCCATCAGGCTATCATCAGACTTCTCAACAGAAACCTTACAGGCCAGAGGAGAATGGCATGATATATTTAATGCAATGAAAAAGAAGGGCCTTGAAACAAGGATACTGTATCCAGCACGATTATCATTTAAGTATGAAGGAGGGATTAAATAATTCCCAGACAAGCAAAAGTTGAGGGAATTTGCTTTCCACAAACCACCTCTACAGGGTATTTTAGAGGGACTGCTCTAGATGGGAGCACTCCTAAAAAGAACACAGAACAAAACACCCAACATATGAAGAATGGAAGAGGAGGAATAAGAAGGGAGAGAAATAATCATCAGACTGTGTTTATAATAGCTCAATAAGCAAGTTAAGTTAGACAGTAAGGTAGTAAACAAGCTAACCTTGAACCTTTGGTAACCACGAATCTAAAGCCTGCAATGGCAATAAGTACATATCTTTCAATAATCACCCTAAATGTAAGTGGACTGAATGCACCAATCAAAAGACACAGAGTAATAGAATGGATAAAAAAGCAAGACCCATCTATATGCTGCTTACAAGAGACTCACCTCAAACTCAAATACATGCACTGATTAAAAGTAAAGGGATGGAAAAAGATATTTCATGCAAACAACAGGGAGAAAAAAGCAGGTGTTCCAATACTACTATCAGACAAAATAGACTTCAAAACAAAGAAAGTAACAAGAGATAAAGAAGGACATAACATAATGATAAAGGGGTCAGTCCAACAAGAGGATATAACCATTTTAAATATATATGCACTCAATACAGGAGCACCAGCATATGTGAAACAAATACTAACAGACCTAAAGGAGGAAACAGAATGCAATGCATTCATTTTAGGAGACTTGAAGACACCACTCATTCCAAAGGATAGATCCACTGGACAGAAAATAAGTAAGGACACGGAGGCACTGAACAACACACTCGAACAGATGGACTTAATAGACATCTATAGAACTCTACATCCAAAAGCAACAGGATACACGTTCTTCTCAAGTGCACATGGAACATTCTGCAGAATAGACCACATACTAGGCCACAAAAAGAGCCTCAGTAAATTCCAAAAGATTGAAATTCTACCAACCAACTTTTCAGACCACAAAGGTATAAAACTAGAAGCAAATTGTACAAAGACAACAAAAGGCTCACAAACACATGGAGGCTTAACAACATTCTTCTAAATAATCAATGATCAACGACCAAATTAAAATGGAGATCCAGCAATATATGGAAACAAATGACAACAACAACACAAAGTCCCAACTTCTGGGGGAAGCAGCGAACACAGTCATAAGAGGAAAGTATATAGCAATCCAGGTATACTTAAAGAATGAAGAACAATTCCAAATCAATAGCCTAACATCACAATTATTGAAATTCAAAAATGAAGAACAAATGAGGCCTAAAGTCAGCAGAAGGAGGGACATAATAAAGATCAGAGAAAAAATAAACAAAATTGAGAAGAATAATACAATAGAAAAAAATCAAATGAAACCAAGAGTTGGTTCTTTGAGAAAATAAGCAAAATAGATAAGCCTCTAGCCAAACTTATTAGGAGAAAAAGAGAATCAACACACATCAACAGAATCAGAAATGAGAAAGGAAAAATCATGATGGACCCCACAGAAATACAAAGAATAATTAGAGAATACTATGAAAACATATATGCTAACAAGCTGGAAGTCCTAGAAGAAATGGACAACTTCCTAGAAAAATACAACCTTCCAAGACTGACCAAGGAAGAAACACAAAATTTAAAGAAACAAATTATGAGCAAAGTAATTGAAGAGGTAATCAAAAAACTACCCAGGAACAAAACCCCTGGGCCAGATGGATTTACCTCGGAATTTTATCAGAAATGCAGAGAAGACATAATACCCATTCTCCTTGAAGTTTTCCAAAAAATAGAAGAGGAGGAAATACTCCCAAACTCATTCTATGAAGCCAACATCACCCTAATACCAAAACCAGGCAAAGACCCCACCAAAAAAGAAAATTACAGACCAATATCCCTGATAAACATAGATGCAAAAATACTCAACAAAATACTAGCAAACCGAATTCAAAAATATATCAAAGGGATCATACACCACAACCAAGTGGGATTCATCCCAGGGATGTAAGGATGGTACAACATCGAAAGTCCATCAATATCATCCACCACATCAACAAAAAGGACAAAAACCACATGATCATCTCCATAGATGCTGAAAAAGCATTCGACAAAATTCAACATCCATTCATGATAAAAACTCTCAGCATGGAAACTCATCCCATGCTCTTGGCTAGGAAGAATTAATATCGTCAAAATGGCCACCTGCCCAAAGCAATATACAGATTTGATGCAATCCCTATGAAATTATCAACAGCATTTTTTAACAAACTTGAACAAATAGTTCAAAAATTCATATGGAAACACCAAAGACCCCGAATTGCCAAAGCAATCCTGAGAAGGAAGAATAAAGTGGGAGGGGGGAATCTCACTCCCCAATTTCAAGCTCTACTACAAAGCCACAGTAATCAAGACAATTTGGTACTGGCACAAGAACAGATCCACAGACCAGTGGAAAAGAATAGAGACTCCAGACCTTAACCCAAACATATATGGTCAATTAATATACAATAAAGGAGCCATGGTCTTAAATTGGGGAACTGACCATCTCTTCAATAGATGGTGCTGGCAAAACTGGACAGCTACATGTAAGAGAATGAAACTGGATCACTGTCTGACCCCATACACAAAAGTAAATTCGAAATGGATCAAAGACCTGAATGTAAGTTATGAAACCATAAAACTCTTAGAAAAAAACATAGGCAAAAATCTCTTGGACATAAACATGAGCAACTTCTTCATGAACATATATCCCTTGGCAAGTAAAACAAAAGCAAAAATGAACAAGTGGGACTACATCAAGCTAAAAAGCTTCTGTACAAAAAGCAAAGGACACCATCAATAGAACAAAAAGGTATCCTACAGTATGGGAGAATATATTAGTAAATGACAGATCCAACAAAGGCTTGACATCCAAAATATATACAGAACTCATGCACCTCAACAAACAAAAAGCAAATAATCCCATTAAAAAATGGGTAGAGGAGCTGAACAGACAGTTCTCCAAAGAGGAAACTCAGATGGCCAACAGACACATGAAAAGATGCTCCACATTGCTTGTCATCAGAGAAATGCAAATTAAAACCACAATGAGATATCACCTCACACCAGAAAGGATTGCTACCATCCAAAAGACAAACAACAGCAAATGTTGGTGAGGTTGTGGAGAAAGGGGAACCCTCCTACACTGCTGGTGGGAATGTAAATTAGTTCAGCCATTGTGGAAAGCAGTATGGAGGTTCCTCAAAATGTTCAAAATAGACATACCATTTAACCCAAGAATTCCACTTCTAGGAATTTCCCCTAAGAATGCAGCAGCCCAGTTTGAAAAAGACAGATGCACCCCTATGTTTATTGCAGCACTATTTGCAATAGCCAAGAAATGGAAGCAACCTTAGTGTCCATCAGTAGATTAATGGATAAAGTAGATGTGGTACATATACATAATGGAATATTATTCGGCCATACGAAGAAAACAAATCCTACCATTTGCAACAACATGGATGTAGCTACAGGGTATTATGCTCAGTGAAATAAGCCAAGCGGAGAAGGACAAGTACCAAATTATTTCACTCATATGTGGAGTATAAGAACAAAGGAAAAACTGAAGGAACAAAACAGCAGTAGAATCACAGAACCCAAGAATGGTCTAACAGTTACCAAAGGGAAAGGTAGTGGGGAGAATGGGAGGAAAGGGATGGATAAGGGTGGGGAAGAAGAAATGGGGTATTATGATTAGCATGTATAATGTGTGTGGGGGGAATGGGGAGGGCTGTGCAACACAGAGAAGACAAGTAGTGATTCTACAATATCTTACTATGCTGATGGACAGTGACTGTAGTGGGGTTTGTGGGGTGGACTTGGTGAAGGGGGGACCCTAGTAAACATAATGTTCTTCATGTAATTGTAGATTGATGATAACAACAACAACAGAAAAGACTGTATAAAAAAAGAAAATGGCCAGAATGGTAAATTGTAATGTATATTCTACCACAATAAAAAAATAAAACATTAAAAAAACCAATCAGAAAGCAATTAATGAAATGGCAATAAGAACATACCTATCAATAATTACCTTAAATGTAAATGGACTGATCAAAAGAATGTACCAATGTACTATGTACCAATCAAAAGACTGAGTAGCAGCATGGATAAAAAAATAGAAAAACAAGAAGCATCTATATGCTGCCTACAAGGGACTCATTTCAGACAGAAAGACACACTCAGACCGAAAGTGAAGTGATGGAAAATGATATTTGATGCCAATAATAGGGAGAAAAAAGCAGGAGTAGCAGTACACAAAATAGACTTCAAAACAACAAAAGACACTAAATTATGATAAAGGGGTTAATCTTAATCCAACAAGAGGTTATAATCATCAATATCTATGTACCCAATATAGAAACACCTAAATATGTAAAACAAATACTATCAGAATTAAAGGGGGAAATAGACTGCAATGCATTCATTGTAGAAGACCTTAACACACCAGTTACATCAATAGATCAACCAGAAAGAAAATATATAAGGCAACAGAGGCACTGAACAACACATTAGATCAGATGGATTTAATAGATATTTACAGAAGACTCCACCCCAAACCACAGGATACATATTTTTCTGAAGTGTACACAGAATGTTCTTCAGAATAGATCACATACTAGGCCACGAAAAGAACCTCAGTAAATTTTAAAAGATTGAAATTGCATCAAGCAGCTTCTCAGACCACAGTGGTATGAAACCAGAAATAAACTACGTGAAGGAAACAAAAAAGCCTACATGCAAACACACAGAGGCTAAACAACATGCTTCTAAATAAGCAATGGAAAGATGAACAAACTAAAACAAAAATAAAGCAATAATATATGGAGACAAATGAAAACAAAAACTTAATAGTCCAAAATGTGTGGGACACTGCAAAAATGGTTCCAAGAGGGACATACACAGCAATATAAGCCTACCTCAAGAAACAAGAACAATCCCTAATAAACAGTCTAAACTCACAATTTAAGAAATCAGGAAAAGAATAAATGAAACCCAAAGTTAGTAGAAGGAGGGACATAATAAAAATCAGAGCAGAAATAAATATGATAGAGAATAATAAAACAATAGAAAAAATCTATGAAACCAAGAGATAATAACAAAATAGACAAACCCCCAGCCAGACTTATCAAGAAAAAAAGAGAACATAAGTAAACAAAATCTGGAACAAAAAGTGAATACTCACAACAGTACTAAAGAAATACAAAGAATTATTAGGGAATTCTATGAAAAATTATATGCCAGCAAATTGGACAACTTAAAAGAAATGGACAAATTCCTAGAAAAATGCAATGTTCCAAGACTGACCCAGGAAGAAACAGAAAATCTGAACAGACCAATTACCAGCAATGAAATTGGACTGGTAATAAAAAAACCCAACAAGCAAAATTCCAGGATCAGATGGCTTCACAGCTAAATTCTACCAAACACTTAAAGAAGAGCTAATACCCATCCTTCTTAAAGTATACCAAAAAGTAGAAGAGTAGGGAATACTTCCAAACTCAATCTAGGAGACCAACATCACTCTAATACCAAAACCAGACAAAGACACTACAAAAAAAAATTATAGAGCAATATCCTTGATGAGTATAGATGCAAAAATCCTCAACAAAATATTAGCAAACCAAATTCAAATATAAATCAAAAGGATCATATAGCATGACCAAGTGGGATTTATTCCAGGGATGCAAGGATGATATAATATTTGTGAATCAATCAACGTCATATACCCCATTAACAAAAAGAAGGATAAAAGCCACACGATCATCTCAATAGATGCTGAAGAAGCATTTGACAAAATTCAGCTGCCATTCATGATAAAAACTCTTAGCAAAATGGGCATAGAAGTTATGTACCTCAACACAATAAAGGCCATATATGGCAAACTCACATCTAACATCATACTGAATAGTGAAAAGCTGAAAGCTTTTCCTTTAAGATCAGAAACAAGACAAGGATGTCTACTCTCACCATCTTATTCAACATACTACTGGAGGTCCTAGGCATGGCTGTCAGACAACACAAAGAGATAAAAGGCATCCAACTAGGTAAGGAAGAAATGAAACTATTTTAAGATGACATGATATGTTGGGAGCGAGCTAAAAAAGAACTTAAGTAATGTTAGCCTTAAGACAACAGCAAAAGGAAATCCTGCCATGGCCTAAATTGAGGTAAACCTTGCGGTCAGGTTACCTAGCAACATGTGCTTTTCTGTTCTTTCCACTGGCCTATTAATATTGCCAACATCTTGTTAATCAAAAAACACCCTCTGCCCCAGGGGAAAGCCCCACCCTTAAAACCTCCCTCCCAAGGGCCCCCACCCACAAGATGGCGAACTCCCTGCTTCTCTTCCGGGTCCTCCGCTCCCACCGGCACCAGCCAAGGCCCAACTACCTCTCTACACCTTCCCGCTGGCGCCACCTAAGGCCCAATTACCTTCTGACCCACCCCTTCCTTGCTACCTGTATAAATTGAGCCTGCAAACAATAAACTGTGTCAGCTTGATCAGACATCTTGTCTTGGTGTCCGTTCTTTGTGTCTCTTGCCCCTTCATTCTCTTCTCCAGGTTGTCGACCCCCGTTGATATTCCTGCAGGATGGGACAATGATATGCATAGAAAACCCTAAAAACGCTGCCAAAAAACTATTTGAACTAATAACTGGATTCAGCAAAGTTACAGGATACAAAATTAATACACAAAAATCTGTTGCATTCCTATATCCTAACAGTGAACTAGCAGAAAAAGAAATCAGGAGAACAATTCCATTTATAATTGCATCAAAAAGAATAAAATGCCCAGAAATAAACCTAACCAAGGAAGTAAAAGACCTATACTCTAAAAACTATAAGACACTCATGAAAGAAAAAAAAAAAAAAAACAAGACACACATAAGTGGATATCTATCCTGTGCTCATGGATAGAAAGAATTAGTGTTGTCCACATGGCCATCCTGCCTAAAGCAATTTACAGATTCAAAGCAATCCCTATCAAAATACCAACAGCATTTTTCTTTTCTCTTCTTTTCTTTTCTTTTCTTTATTAAGTTATCACTGATATACAATCTTATGAAGGTTTCACATGAGCAAGATTGTGGTTACAACATTCACCCATATCATCAGGTTCCCCCACACCCACCCCATTGCAGTCAATGTCCATCAGCATACTAAGATGCTATAGAGTCACGACTTGTCTTTTCCATGCTCTACTGCCTTCCCCATGAGCCACTTACATTATATGTGCTTATCATAATGCCCCTTAATCCCCTTCTGCCTTCCTTCCTACCCATCATCCCCAACCCCTTCCCTTTGGTAACCATTAGTCCCTTCTTGGAGTCCCAACAGCATTTTTCAATGAACTAGAACAAATAGTTCTAGAATCCATATTGAACCACAACATACACTAAATAGCCAAAGCAATCCTGAGAAAGAAGAACAAAGCTGGACTTATACTCCCTTACTTCAAGCTATACTACAAAGCTGCAGTAATCAAAACAGGCACAGGAACAGATCCATAGATCAATGGAACAGAATAGAGAGACCAGAAATAAAATCAAGCATCTGTTTATATCAGTATATGATAAAGGAGTTATGATTATATAATGGGAAAAAGACAGCCTCTTCAATAATTGGTGTTGGAAAAACTGGCCAGCTACATGCAAGAGAATGAAACTGAATTACTGTTGAACATCATATACAAAAGTAAACTTGAAATGGATCAAAGTCTTGAATATAAGACATGAAACATTAAAACTTAGAAGAAAACATAGGCAAAAACCTCTTAAACATAAGTATGAGCAAATTTTTTCTGGACACCTCTCTTTGGGCAAAGGAAAAAAATAAAAAAATGAACAAGTGGGATTATATCAAACTAAAAAGCTTCTGTACAAAGAAAGGACACCATCAGCAGAACAAAAAGGCAACCTATGATATGGGAGAATATATTCTTAAATGACTCATTTGATAAGGGGTTAACATCCAAAGTATATAAAGAACTCATACACCTCAACACTAAAGAAACACAGAACCTTTTTAAAAATGGGTGGAGCATCAGTAGATGAATGGATAAAGGAGATGTGGTACATATATACAATAGAATACTATTCAGCCATAAGAAAGAAACAAATCCTACCATTTGCAACAACATGGATGGAACTAGAGGACATTATGCTCAGTGAAATAAGCCAGGTGGAGAAAGACAAATGCCAAATGATTTCCCTCATTTGTGGAGTATAACAATGAAGCAAAACTAAAGGAACAAAATGGCCGCAGACTCGGAGACTCCAAGAATGAACTAGTGGTTACCAAAGGGGAGGTGTGTGGGAGGATCAATGGGGAGGGAGGGAGAAGGGGACTGAGGGGTATTATGTTTAGTACACATGGTGTGGGGGATCATGGGGAGAACAGTGTAGCACAAAGAAGGCACATAGTTGATCTGCGGCATCTTGCTGCACTGATGAACAGTGACTGTATTGGGATATGGGTGGGGACTTGATAATAACCACATTATTTTTTTCACGTGAAACCTTCATAAGAGTGTATATCAATCATACCTTAATAAAAAAAATTTTAAAAATGGGTGGAGGACCTGAACAGACACTTCTCTAAAGAAGTAATACAGATGGCCAATGGGCACATGGAAAGATGCCCCACATCGCTAAGCAGGGAAACACAAATCAAAATCACAATGGGATATCACCTCATACCAGTCAGAACAGCCACTACCCAAAAGACAAGAAATAACAAGTGTTGGTAAGGATGTGGAGAAAAGGGAATCCTACACTGTTGGTGGGAATGTCAATGGGTGCAGCCACTGTGGAAAACAGTATTGCAGTTCCTCAAAAAACTAAAAATATAAATACCATTCAACCTAGCAATTCTACTTCCAGGAATTTACCCGAAGAAAACGAAATCCCTGATCCAAAAAGTATATGTTTATCACTGCATTATTCACAATAGCCAAGACATGGAAGCAACCTAAGTGTCCATCAATAGACGAATGGATAAAGAAGAGGTGGTACATATACACAACTGAATATTTTAATCCATAATAAAAAAAGAAACCCTGTCATTTTAAAAAACATGGAAGGATCTAGAGGGCATTATGCTTAGTGAAATAAGCAAGATGAAGGACAAATACCATATTATTTCACTTATTTTTAGGACATAAATACAAAGTAAACAGAAGGAACAAAGCAACAGTAGACTGAAGACACTGGAAGTGACTGGTGGTTATCATAGGGAAGGGGTTGGGTGGAGTTGGGGGAAGGGCAAGGGAGATAAAGGAGCACAAAAATTCTTGATCATAATGTAGTTTGGTCATGGGAGTAGTAGGTCAGCATGGAGAATATAGTTAATGATTCTGTAACATCTTTTTATGTTAATAGATAGTAACCACACTAATGGTGGTGAGGATTTAATAACATAGGTAACTGTTGAACCATTGTGTTGTGTATTTGAAACCAATATAAAATTATATATCAATACTTCAATTAAAGAAAAAGAAACAAAATTTACTCCTAGGTAGTTTAATCTTTTTGGTACAATTGTAAATGGTACAACTCTTTCTCCTAGTTTGTTATTAGTGTATAAAATGTAACCAATTTCTATGTATTGATTTTGTGTTCTGTAACTTACTGAATGTATTTATTAGTTTGAATTGGTTTTTTTTGTTTGTCTTTAGGGTTTTCTGTATATAGTATCATGTCACCTACAAATAGTTCAGTTTTACTTCTTACTTACCAATATGGATGCCTTTTATTTCTTTTTATATTCTGATTCCTCTTAGCTAGGACTTCCAGTACTATGTTGAGTAAAAGTGTAAGAATGGGAATCTTATCTTGCTCCTGATCTTGGAGGAAAAGCTTTCATATTTTCACCATTATGTTGTTAGTTGTGGGTTTGTCATTAATTTTTTACCTTAATTATGTTATGTTCCTTCTATACCCACTTTGTTGAGATTTTTTTTTAAAACATGAATGGATGCTGGCTTTTGTCAAATGCTCTGTAAGCATCTATTGAGATGACAATGTTTTTTATCCTTTCTTTTGTTGATGTCGTATATCACGTTCATTGATTTGCAGATATTGAATCATCCTGTGTCCCTGGAATAAATCCCACTTGGTCATGGTGAGTGATCCTTTTGATGTATTTTTGAATTCAGTTAGCTAATATTTTGTTGAGTATTTTTGCATCCATGTTTATCAGGGATATTCATCCATAATTTTCTGTTTTTGTGACTTTGGTTTTGCTGTCAGGGTAATGCTAGCCTCATAGAATGAATTTGGAAATATTCCCTCCACCTCAGTTTTTCTGGAATAATTGGTGAAGTGTAGATAATGACTCTTCTTTCAGTGTTCAGTAGAATTCATCTTGAAGCTATCTGGTTCTGGAATTTTGTGCATCGTGGGTTTTTTTTAAATTACCAACTCAATTTTGTTACAAGTAACTGGTCTGTTCAGACTTTGTTTCCTCCTGATTCACTGGTGGAAGATTGTATGTTTCTAGGAATTTATCCATTTATTTTAGGTTGTCTAATTTGTTGGCATAAGTTTTCATAGTAATCTCTTATAGTTCTTTGTATTTTTATTGTGTTTTTTGTAACTTCTCTTTTGTTTCTGATTTTATGTATGTGAGTAATCTCTTTTTTTCTTCATGAGTCTGGCTCAAGGTTTATCAATTTTGTTTATTTTTTGAAGAACCAGCTTTTAGTTGAATTCATCTTTTGTATTATCTTTTCAGTTTCTATTTCATTTATTTCCACTCTGATCTTTATCATTGCCTTCCAACTACTAACTTCAGGCTGTTTTCCTTCTTTTTCTAGTTCTTTTACGTATAAGAGTAGTGCTTTTGAGGTTTTCCTTGTTTCCTTGATGTATGCCTGACTTGCTATTAACATCCCTCTTTGAACTGTCTTTGCTTCTTTCCAAAGATTTTGGACCATTGTGTTTCCATTTTCATTTGTCTCGAGGTCATTTTTGATACCTCTTTGATTTCTTCATTGACCCATTGGTTGTTTAGTAACATGTTGTTTAGTCTCAATATGTTTATCTATTTTCCCATTTTATTGTTGTTATTGTTGGTGTAACTGCATTCTAGTTTCATATATTGTTGTTGGAAAAGATACACGACATGCTTTCAGTCTTTTTTATTTTATTAGGGCTGGTTTTGTGGCCTGACATGTGGTCTGTCCTGGAGAATGTTTCATGCGCACTTAAAAAGAATGCTTATTCTGCTGTATTTGGATGGAATGTTCTGTACATATCTATTAAGTCCAGCTGGTCTGAGTTGTCATTTCAAGCCACTATTTACTTTTTTGTATTAAAGTATAGTTGATATACAATATTATATTGATTTCAAAGTTATAAACATTATTAAATGCTCACCTCAAAAAGTGAAGTTACTATCTTCAACATAGAAAGATATTACAGTATTGTTGACTATATTCTCTATACCATACTTTCATCCATGTGAATAATTTATATTATAATTGAGATTCTGTGTTTTTATTCCCTTTACCTATTTTATCCACCTACCCAAGCCCCACCCCCATAGTAACTACCAGTCTGTTTTTGCTGCTTCCTTATTGATTTTCTTTCAAGATGATCTATCTATTCATGCAGATTTAGAGTCAAAGACCCCTATTATGAAGATGAGGAGCCAAGATGGCGGTGTGAGTAGGGCAGCCAAAATGTCCTCCCAAAACCATATATATTTTTGAAAATACAACAAATACAACTATTCCTAAAAGAGAGACCAAAAGGTACAGTACAACAGCCAGGCTACACCTACACCTGCAAGTACCCAGCACCTCACGAAGGAGGTAAGATACAAGCTGTGGCCCGGTGGGACCTGAGTGTCTCCCAATCCCATTTCCTGGTGGGAGGACAGGAGTCAGAGTGGGGAGGGAGTGGGAGCCCAGGACTGCTAAATACCCAACCCTAGCCATCCGCACTGGGAGTGCAGACACACAGTACGTGGTGTACTGGATACTAGGGAAATGGAACAGTAAAACCTGTGAGCTGGTCCCCACAGCCGCCCCCCCCAGGACAAAAGAAAAGCGAGTGCCTTTTGAAAGTCTTAAAGGGACAGGAGCCTCACAGCTGGACAGAAGCATCCCGGCACACTCAGCCCAGCAACTTGGAATCCCGGGGAACTCCAGGCACCCTAACCCCCTGCACAGCAGTGCAGCTCTGAGGCACCTCACAGTGATAAACAGCCTCCCACCTGTTCCCCCTCCAGTGCAGCCCCACCATAGCAGAACAGCAGCCTGAGACCGGCCATGCCCACAGCAGCTGCATGGAGCACCTCCACAGCTGCCCAGCCCAGACTCACACCCTGTCGGTGCATAGCTGACCAGCACAAGCTGCTAGGGGTTGCCGTTCTTGCAGGAGAGGAAGCAGTGAGCGAGTGGGAAGGGACTTTGTTCTCCCAGGTGACACATGCACCAACTACCCAAGACCACCTCTATCACCATGAAAAGGCAGAAGAATTTCATACAGATGAGAATAACCCAGATATCCCCTGAGAGGGAACCTGGGGAGATAGATTTAACCAACATTCCTGAAAAAGAATTCAAAATAAAGGTCATAACCATGCTGATGGAGCTGCAGAGAAAAATGCAAGAGCTAACAGAAAAAGTTGGGAAGGAGAATACAGAAATAAAACAATCTCTGGAAGGACTTAAAAGCAGAATGGATGAGATGCAACAGGCCATTAATGGAATAGAAATCAGAGAACAGGAATGCAGAGAAGCTGATGCAGAGAGAGATAAAAGGATCTCCAGGAATGAAATAATATTAAGAGAACTGTGTGACCAACCCAAAAGGAACAATATCTGCATTATAGGGGTACCAGAAGAAGAGATATAAAAAGGGATAGAAAGTGTATTTGAAGAAATAATTGTTGAAAACTTCCCCAAACTGGGGGAGGAAATAGTTGCTCAGACCACAGAAGCACACAGAACTCCAAACACAAGGGACCCAAGGAGGACAACACCAAGACACATAATAATTAAAATGGCAAAGATCAAGGACAAGGACAGAGTATTAAAGGCAGCCAGAGAGAGAAAAAAGGTCACCTACAAAGGAAAACCCATCAGGCTATCATCAGACTTCTCAACAGAAACCTTACAGGCCAGAAGAGAATGGCATGATATATTTAATGCAATGAAACAGAAGGGCCTTGAACCAAGGACATTGTATCCAGCATGATTATCATTTAAATATGAAGGAAGGATTAAACAATTCCCAGACAAGCCAAAGTTGAGGGAATTTGTCTCCCACAAACCACCTCTACAGGGTATTTTAGAAGTACTGCTCTAGATGGAAGCACTTCTAAGGCTAAATAGATGTCACCAGAAAAAATAAAAGAAAGCACACCAACCAAATACAAACTAAAGGCAAAAAATAAAATCAACTACTCACAAAAGCACTCAAAGAAAACACAAAAGGGCAAAAAATAAATCACCTAACATACAAAGAATGGAGGAGGAGGAATAAGAAGGGAGAGAAATAAAGAATCATCAGACTATGTTCATAATAGCTCAATAAGTGAGTTAAGTTAGATGGTAAGCTACTAAAGAAGCTAACCTTGAACCTTTGGTAAAAAGCCTGCAATGGCAATAAGTATATATCTTTCAATAATCACCCTAAATGTAAATGGAATGATGCACCAATCAAAAGACACACAGTAATAGAATGGATAAAAAAGCAAGCCCCATCTATATGCTGCTTATAAGAGACTCACCTCAAACCCAAAGACATGCACAGACGAAAAGTCAAAGGATGGAAAAAGATATTTCATGCAAACAACAAAGAGAAAAAAGCAGGTGTTGCAGCACTAGTATCAGACAAAATAGATTTCAAAACAAAGAAAGTAACAAGAGATAAAGAAGGACGTTACATAATGATAAAGGGGTCATTCCAACAAGAGAATATAACCATTATAAATATATATGCACCCAATACAGGAGCACCAACATATGTGAAACAAACACTAACAGAATTAAAGGAAGAAATACAATGCAATGCACTCATTTTAGGAGACTTCAGTACACCACTCACTCCAAAGGATAGATCCACCAGACAGAAAATAAGTAAGGACACAGAGGGACTGAACAACACACTAGAACAGATGAACCTAACACACATCTATAGAACTCTACACCCAAAAGCAACAGGATGCACATTCTTCTCAAGTGCACATGGAACATTCTACAGAATAGACCACATAAGAGGCCACAAAAAGAGCCTCAGTAAATTCAAAAAGATTGAAATTCTACCAACCAACTTTTCAGACCACAAAGGTATAAAACTAGAAATAAATTGTACAAAGAAAGCAAAAAGGCTCACAAACACATGGAGGCTTAACAACATGCTCCTAAATAATCAATGGACCAATGACCTAATCAAAGTAGAGATCAAGCAAATAGGGAAACAAATGACGACAACAACACAAAGCCCCGACTTCTGTGGGATGCAGTGAAAGCAGTTCTAAGAGGAAAGTATATAGCAATCCAGGCATATTTAAAGAATGAAGAACAATTCCAAATGAATAGTCTAACATCACAGTTATCGAAATTGGAAAAAGAAGAATAAATGAGGCCTAAAGTCAGCAGAAGGAGGGACATAATAAAGATCAGAGAAGAATAAATAAAATTGAGAAGAATAAAACAATAGAAAAAGTCAATGAAACCAAGAGAAAATAAAAAAAATAGATAAGCCTCTAGCCAGACTCATTAAGAGAAAAAGAGAATC
This sequence comes from Manis javanica, assembly GCF_040802235.1. NCBI lineage: Eukaryota > Metazoa > Chordata > Mammalia > Pholidota > Manidae > Manis > Manis javanica. Next base: position 59,342,858 of record NC_133171.1, read on the forward strand.
AACACACATCAACAGAATCAGAAACGAGAAAGGAAAAATCACGACGGATCCCACAGAAATACAAAGAATTATTAGAGAATACTATGAAAACCTATATGCTAACAAGCTGGAAAACCTAGAAAAATGGACAACTTCCTAGAAAAATACAACCTTCTAAGACTGACCAAGGAAGAAACAGAAAATCTAAACAGACCAATTACCAGCAAAGAAATTGAAGTGGAAATTTAAAAACTACCCAAGAGCAAAACACCCAGGCCAGATGGATTTACCATGGAATTTTATCAGACATACAGAGAAGACATAATACCCATTCTCCTTAAAGTTTTCCAAAAAATAGAAGAGGAGGGAATACTCCCAAACTCATTCTATGAAGCCAGCATCACCCTAATACCAAAACCAGGCAAAGACCCCACCAAAAAAGAAAATTACAGACCAATATCCCTGATGAACATAGATGCAAAAATACTCAACAAAATATTAGCAAACCTAATTCAAAAATACATCAGGAGGATCATACACCATGGCAAAGAGGGATTCATCTCAGGGATGCAAGGATGGTACAACATTTGAAAATCCATCATCATCCACCACATAAAAAGAAGGACAAAAATGACATGATCATCTCCATAGACGCTGAAAAAGCATTCAACAAAATTCAACATCCATTCATGATAAAAACTCTCAACAAAATGGGTACAGAGGGCAAGTACCTCAACATAATAAAGGCCATATATGAAAAACCCACAGCCAACAACATACTGAACAATGAGAAGCTGAAAGCTTTTCCTCTGAGATCGGGAACAAGACAGGGATGCCCACTCTCCCCACTGTTATTCAACATGGCACTGGAGGTCCTAGCTATGGCAATCAGACAAAACAAAGAAATACAAGGCATCCAGATTGGTAAAGAAGAAGTCAAACTGTCACTCTTTTCAGATGACATGATATTGTACATAAAAAACCCTAAAGACTCCACTCCAAAACTACCAGAACTGATATCAGAATACAGCAAAGTTGTAGGATACAAAATTAATAGACAGAGATCTGAGGCTTTCCTATACACTAACAATGAACTAATAGAAAGTGAAACCAGGAAAACAATTCCATTCACAATGGCATCAAAAAGAATAAAATACCTAGGAATAAACCTAACCAAGGAAGTGAAAGACCTATACCCTGAAAACTACAAGACACTCTTAAGAGAAATTAACGAGGACACTAACAAATGGGAACTCATCCCATGTTCTTGGCTAGGAAGAATTAATATAATCAAAATGGCCATTCTTCCCAAAGCAATCTACAGATTCAATGCAATCCCTATCAATCTACCAACAGCATTCTTCAATGAACTCGAGCAAATAGTTAAATAGTTCTAAAATTCATATGGTACCACCAAAACCCCAAGTAGCCAAAGCCATCCTGAGAAGGAGAGTAAAGCAGGGGGGATCTCACTTCCCAACTTCAAGCTCTACTACAAAGCCTCAGTAATGAAGACAATTTGGTACTGGCACAAGAACAGATCCTCAGACAAGTGGAACAGAATATAGACTCCAGGCATTAACCCAAACATATATGGTCAAGTAATATATGATAAAGGAGTCATGGACATACAATGGGGAAATGACAGCCTCTTCAACAGTAGATGCTGGCAAAAGTGAACAGCTACATGTAAGAGAATGAAACTGGATCATTGTTTAACCCCACACACAAAAGTAAATTCAAAATGGATCAAAGACCTTAATATAAGTCATGAAACCATAAAACTCTTAGGAAAAATCATAGGCAAGAATCTCTTGGACATAAACATGAGTGACTTCTTCGTGAACATATCTCCCTAAGCAAGGAAAACAAAAGCAAAAATGAACAAGTGGGACTATATCAAGCTGAAAAGCTTCTGTACAGCAAAGGACACCATCAATAGAACAAAAAGGTATCCTACAATATTGGAGAATATATTCATAAATGACAGATTCAATAAAGGGTTGACATCCAAAATATATAAAGAGCTCACGCACCTCAACAAACAAAAAGCAAACAATCCAATTAAAAAATGGGCAGAGGAACTGAGCAGACAGTTGTCCAAAAAAGAAATTCAGATGGCCGACAGACAAATGAAAAGATGCTCCACATCACTAATCATCAGAGAAATGCAAATTAAAAACACAATGAGATATCACTTCACAGCAGTAAGGATTGCCACCATCCAAAAGACAAACAGCAACAAATGTTGGCGAGGATGTGGGGAAAGGGGAACCGTCCTACACTGCTGGTGGGAATGTAAATTAGTTCAACTGCTGGGAGTCATGCTACTCAAGCTGTGTAGCGAAGCTCAGGGTGGAAGAAGAGCCCCATAAGGCAGGGGCCTTCGCAGCTGGCTCCCTCTATCACACCTTGATTTTGTTTTTCTCCATTATACTGTTGGTTTTGTTTTTTGCTTGCATTATTGCCAAGAGCTAAGCTAACCTTTGCTGAGCAGTGTGAAAGGATGAGAACATAAACTTCCCAGGAGCTTTTCAGTACAGTGCTCCTGAAGAATAGAACACACAGGGGCTAAATGGTGATCTTAGTATAAAGTACCAAAACCTGCTGTTAGTTAGTCAAACATTGACCACCCCATTTCCACTGAGAATGCCCCCCTTGTTTTGCTAGTGAAACTAGTGATGGAAAGTTTTATACAAATAGAGTCATGAGAAAATATTGAATAGAATAACCCTGTTGACACTTAATTAATCATTTCATGTTTTCTTCCCTCTACTACTTCTATAGTTTTTCTTCTTTCCTAATCACAGCCCTTTACTAGAATTTGTGCCTCATATGTGAAATTACCAAGTACCATAATTTTCCAGGAAGTAAAGATACCTCAAAATAAGTGCTGGGCATAGAAGCCATGGAGCATAAATCTGCAAAGAAGTGAAAAACTAACCTTTTCAAAGAATATTACTTCTCTCTCACTTACCAGCTTTACATCTCCCTGTATGGCCCCGTAAGATGGCTGGTTATCCAGAGACGGGTAAGATTCCTCAAGGGAGGAACAACCTAAGACAGGCACAGTCGCAGGGGGGCCATCAGGTGAGAAAAAGGGGGCCAACAGAGGTGAGGCTTAGAACCTCACTCCCCCAGTTTTGAGAGAAATCTTCTACACCTGTGGATGTTTTGTTGCCCTTGTTCAGCTTGGATTAAGACCTGGTCTGTAGGCACAAACTTGATCATCTACACCTGCCTTCTTACAGTTCTAAATCATGCTTTCTATCTATATCTTGCATGTACCTACTGCATTAACATTTTATTAGATTCACATATAAAGTATAAAAATCAAATGAATAATTATACATCATATTTGACTTGTTTATAGTTTAAGGTTTGTAGTTAAAACAGAAACAGTTTCTATGATATGAATGCCCTTGCATTGTTCATCATGTAAGAACTTGTTTAGTCTCTGCAGTAGTGGAGTCATAGAGACCTGTGTAGCATATTCAGAGAGATTTTAGTATCCACACAGAAGAAAGAGAAATGTAGATAAGAAGGGGAAATTTAGTTTGCTGCCAACTGTGCCCTATAAAGAGGTATAAGGTGAAGATATGAGTTTATGATTTTAGATTGCTTATAAATTTATTAAAGCTTCTAAGAATATTTTTGTGGGAAAGAATCCTAGCTAACTGTGGCACTAGGTGACCTGTATTTCACCCTGAGCTGACATACTCCATAGTCGCTGCTACATACTGCACGCTCCTACAGTCACATGCAGTACTTAGAAACTGCGTTGCATAGAAACGTAAAACACAATAGAGTACATGTTAATAAGAAAAGTTTCAGTCAAAGAACAGAAAAACAATCACCTGTCTAACGCTTGACCAACCATGAATAGATTAAAAAGGAAAAGAAAGAAAAAAGCTTGCCTATACTTATTAACCAACTGCCTGTACTAATGAATCATCAAAACAATAAAAAATAATCATATCCTTGTGCAAAATGGTATAAATAAAGCTGTCATCGACACTTTGTCGAGAGACCACCTCCATCTGACTCCGTGTCCTGTCTCTCCATACGCCGACTCTGTCCTGCACCTTCGGGCATCCCACCCCTAGGCTGGAGCTGGACTCCCGCATTCAACCATTGTGGAAAGCAGTGTGGAGGTTCCTCAAAAAGCTTAAAATAGAAATACCATTTGACTCAGGAATCCCACTTCTAGGAATTTACCCTAAGAATGCAGCAGCCCAATTTGAAAAAGACAGATGCACCCCTATGTTTATTGCAGCACTGTTTGCAGTAGCCAAGAAATGGAAGCAACCTAAATGTCCATCAGTAGATGAATGGATAAAGAAGATGTGGTACATATACACAATGGAATATTATTCAGCTATAGGAAGAAAAGAAATCCTACCATTTGCAACAACATGGATGGAGCTAGAGGGTATTATCTCAGTGAAATAACCAGGCAGAGAAAGACAAAATACCAAATGATTTCACTCATATGTGGAGTATAAGAATAAAGAAAAAACTGAAGGAACAAAACAGCAGCAGAATCACAGAACCCAAAAAAGGACTAACAGTTACCAAAGGGAAAGGGACCAGGGAGGATGGGTGGGAAGGGCTGGATAAAGGGGTGGAAAGAAAGGGGGCATCACAATTAGCATGAATAATGTTGGGGGAGGGGCATGGGGTGGGATGTGCAACACAGAGAAGACAAGTATTGACTCTACAGCATCTTACTATGCTGATGGACAGTGACTGTAAGGGGGCTTGTGGGGGGGACTTGGTGAAGGGGGTAGCCTAGTAAACATAATGTTCCTCATGTAATTGTAGATTAATGATACCAAAAAAAGACCCCTATTATCATTATGCTACTGTCAATCTCTTCCTTTATGTCTGTTAATATTTGCTTAATAAATTTAGGTGCTCCTGTATTGGGTGCAAAGATATTTATAATTGTTATACCCTCTTATTGGATGGAGCCCTTAATCAATGATATAGTATTCTTCTTTGTCTCTTGTTACAGTCTTTCTTTGAAAATCTATTTTGTCTGATACAAGCATTGATCCCCAGCCTTTTTTCACTTTATTTGCATGGAATATCTTTTTCCATCCCTTCAATTTCAGCTGTAGTTGTCTTAAGTCTGATGTGAGTCTTTTGTATGCAGCAAATGCATGAGTATTATTTTCCAAAGAAAACAAAATCACTAATTCAATAATATATATACACTCCCCTTTTTATTACAGCATTATTTACAATAGCCAAACTATGGAAGGAACCTAAATGTCCATGAATAGATTAATAGATTAAACAAAGATATGGTACATATATAGAATAGCATATTACTCAGACATAAAAAAGCATGAAATCTCCCCATTTGTGAACAACATGGATTGACCTAGAGGGTATTATGCTAAGTGAAACGTCAGAGAAAGAATACCATCTGATTTCACTTCGATGTGAAATTTAAAACAAAAAATAAATGAACAAACAAACAAAACATAAACAGACTCATAAAACACAGAAAACTTACTGGTGGCTGGCATATGGAAGAGTATGTGGGGATGGGTAAAATATGTGAAGGGGTTAAAAATTACGATGTTTGATATCTTGATTAGTGTGATGGTTACGTAAGTTTATACATGTGAAAATTCATTTGAGCTAAGATTTGTACATCTTTTGTAAGTAACTTGATTAAAAAATGAAATGAAGTGAAAAAACAATGGAGACTAGTATGAAGGGCATGACACCATTTATATGGTAGAAAGTATCTATATGCTCTGTTTATAAACAGAAAATTTCTGAAGGAAATGTAAATAATAGTAATATATAGGGGTCAAGATACTTGGAGATGGGAGATTAGGAGGGAGATACTTACTTTTTACATATATAGGATTTTACATATTTGTTTACAATAAGCATTCCATCTTTTTATACTCATATATTTTTAAGGTTTTGCAGTTGATTCTGATGATAAGCTGGAATTAGAGAACTGGTTGTTAGTTTCCATTAGTTTAGTAGTCATTAAGTAACTGTTTAAACATTTGCTTATTGACATTGTGGATTCTCTCAAACTCATTATTTTCTGAAGATCCTTGAAGTCCTGCTCCAGAAAATATTGCATTCAAGATAGGACCATTCTCAGGATAACACCAGTCTGCCAAGATCTTCTCAAATCCTTGGACTTGTTCAGACAAGTCCAAAGTTCGCCACCCTCAGATTCAGTAGCAGTGTGGCCAGTTGAGGAAAATACTGAGAAATACACTTTGGTTTACATGGGTGGATTCAGTTGGCAAATATCAAAACCATTTGTCTAAGAGGGGCCAGCTTGCTCCCTCTAGAGATCAGCATGCACTGTTAGTATCCAGGAAGGAAAATACATTTCAAGGGCAACACAATAATGACAAAAAGATGGGTCTTGTTTTTATTATTCATTTAATCACCTTATGTCGTTTAATTGATCTAGTCTATTTACATTTTAAGTAATTGTTGATGGATCTGTACTTATTGCCATTTTGTTAAATTGTTTTTTCATTGTTTTTGTAGTTCTCTTGCTCTTTTCCCTTGGAATTTAATGACATTTTCTAGTGTTATGATTTGATTCCTTTCTTTCTATTTGTTGTGTGTCTATTATAGGTTTTTGGTTTGTAATTATCATGAGTTCATATGTAACATCCAGTTTATATAGCAATCTATTAGTCTGTGTTAAATTGATGGTCACTGAAGTTCAAACACATCCTAGAAGCACTGCATTTTTATACTCTCTCTTCAGGTTTTTTGGATATGAAGTCATATTTTACATCTTTCAATTGTGTATCTCTGAGCTAATTATTGTAGATCTAATTTCTTTTACTACTTTTGTCTTTTAAATTTCATGCTAGCTTTATGGGTTGATTGAGCTACTTACCTTTACTATCTGTTTGCTTTTTCCAGAGAAAAATTTTCCTTTCATAATTTTCTTACTTCTAGTTATGGCCTCTTCTTTTCCATTTAAAGAAGTCCCATTAACATTTCTTTTATTTCTTTTCCTTTTGTTTTTTTTATTAAAGTATCATTGATAAACACTTTTATGAAGGTTTCACAAGAAAACAATGTGATTATTACAATTACCCTTATTGAATCCCCCCATACCCCATTGCAGTCAGTGCCCATCAGTGCAGTAAGATGCCACAGAGTCCCTACTGGTTTTCTCTGAGCTACACTATCTTCCCTGTGACCCCCACACACCATGTGCACTAATCATGATACCCCACAATCCCCTTCTCCCTCCCTCCTTATCCATCCTCCTCTACCCCTCCCCTTTTCTAACCAATAGTCCCTTCTTGGAGTCTGTGAGTCTGCTGCTTTTTTGTTTCTTCAATTTTGCTTTGTTGTTATACTCCACAAATGAGGCAAATCATTTGGTATTTGTCTTTCTCCGCCAGTTATTTCACTGAGCATAATACCTTCTAGCTCCATCCATGTTGTTGCAAATGGTAAGATTTGTTTCTTTCTTATGGCTGAATAGAATATTCATTGTGTATATATACCACATCTTCTTTATGCATTCATCTAATGAGGGACACTTAGATTGCTTCCATATCTTGGCTATTGTAAATAGTAATGTGATAAACATAGGGGTGCATATGTCTTTCTGAATCCGAGAAGTTGTTTTCTTTGGATAAATTGCTAGGAGTGGAATTCCCAGGTCAAATGGTAGTTCTATTTTTAGATTTTTGAGGAACTTCCATATTGCTTTCCACAATAGTTGAACTAGTTTACATTCCCACCAGCAGTGTAGAAGGGTTCCCCTTTCTCCACATCCTCACCAGCATTTGTTGTTCCTAGTCTTTTCTATGTTGGCCATCCTAACTGGTGTGAGATGATATCTCATTGTGGTTTTAATTTGCATTTCCCTGATAATTAGTGATGTGGAGCACCTTTCATGTGCCTGTTGGCCACCTGAATTTCTTCTTTGGATAAGTGTTCATATCCTCTGCCCATTTTTTACTGGAGTTATTTGCTTTTTGGGTGTTGAGGCATATGAGATCTTTATCCTCTTAGATTGGCCTTTGCTGCATCCCACAGATTTTGCAGTGTTGAATTATTGTTGTCATTTGTCTCCATTTATTGCTTGGTCTCTGTTTTTATTTGGTCATTGATCCATTGATTATTTAGGAGCATTATTAAGCCTCCATGTGTTTGTAGGATTTTTCATTTTGTTTGTGTAATTTATTTCTCGTTTCATACCTTTGTGGTCTGAGAAGCTGGTTGGTATAATTTCAATCTTTCTGAATTTACTGAGGTTCTTTTTGTGGCCTAGTATATTATCTATTCTTGAAAATGTTCCATGTGCACTTGAGAAGAATGTGTACCTTGTTGCCTTTGGATGGAGTGTTCTGTAAATGTCCATTAGGTCCATCTGTTCTAACACATTGTTCAGTGTCTCTGTCTCCTTACTTATTTTCTCTCTGGTTGATCTGTCCTTTGGAGTGAATGGTGTATTGAAATCTCCTAAAATGAATGCATTGCATTCTATTTCCCCCTTTAATTCTGTTAGTATTTGTTTCACATATGTATATGATCCTGTGTTGGGTGCATAAATATTTATAATAGTTATATCCTCTTGTTGGATTGACCCCTTTATCATTATGTAATGTCCTTCCTCGTCCTTTGTGACTTTCTTTGTTTTGAAGACTATTTTGTCTGATATAAGTACTGCAGCTCCTGGTTTTTCTCCCTATTAGTTGCATGAAATCTTTTTTTCCATCCCTTTACTTTCAGTCTGTGTATGTCTTTGGTTTTGAAGTGTGACTCTTGGAGGCAGTGTATTGCTTTTTTTTTTTTATCCATTCAGTGACTCTAGTTCTTTCGATTGGTGCATTCAGACCATTTACATTTAGGGTGATTGAAAGGTATGTACTTATTGCCATTGCAGATTCGTGGTTACCCAAGATTCAAGGATAACTTCCTTACAACTAACAGTCTAACTTAACTCACTTAGTATGCTTTTACAAACACAATCTAAAGGTTCTTTTTCTGCCCCTCCTTTGTATTCCTCATCCATTCTTTGTATATTAGGTATCATATTCTGTACTCTTTGTCTATCCCTTAAGTGTCTTTGGTATAGTTGATTTAATTTTGCATTTGCTTAGTAATTAACTGTTCTATTTTCTTTGCTGTGGCTTTATTTCCTCTGGTGACAGTTATTTAGCCTTAGGAACACTTCCATCTATAGCAGTCCCTCCAAAATACACTGTAGAGATGGTTTGTGGGAGGTAAATTCTCTCAGCTTTTGCTTATCTGGAAATTGTTTAATCCCTCCTTCAAATTTAAATGATAATCTTGCCAGATAAAGTATTCTTGGCTTGAGGCCCTTGTGCTTCATTGCATTAAATGTATCATTCCACTCCCTTCTGGCCTGTAAGGTTTCTGCTGAGAAGTCTGATGATAGCCTGATGGGTTTGCCTTTGTATGTGATCTTTTTTTCTCTCTGGCTTCTTTTAATAGTTTGTCTTTGTCCTTGATCTTTGCCATTTTAATTATTATATGTCTTGGTGTTGTCTTCCTTGGGTCCCTTGTGTTGGGAGATCTGTGCACCTCCATGGACTGAGAGACTATCTCCTTCCCCAGATTAGGGATGTTGTCAGCAATTACCTCCTCAAAGACACTTTTATCCCCTTTTCTCTCTTCTTCTTCTTTTGGTACCCCTATAATGAGAATATTGTTCTGTTTGCATTGGTCGCACAGTTCTCTCAATATTCTTTCATTCCTAGAGACCCTTTTATTTCTCTGTGCCTCATCTTCTTTGTATTCCTCTTCTCTAATTTCTATTCCATTTACCATCTCCTCCACTATATCTAATCTGCTTTTAAATCCCTCCATTGTATGTTTCATTTCTGATAATGTATTCCATAATGATTGAATATCAGTCCTGAATTCTTCCCTGAGTTCTTGAATATTTTTCTGTGCCTCCATGAGCATGTTTATTTTTATTTTGAAATCTCTTTCAGGAAGACTGATGAGTTCAGTTTCACTTGGCCCTCTTTTTGGTGTTGGTGGGATTTTGGTTTGAACCAGGTACCCTTGATGTTTCATATTTGTAGGTGGCACCCTCTAGTGCCCAGATGCTCTACTCTCTGGAGCTGCTCAGCCCCTGGAGCGATGTTGGGGTTCACAAGGGAGTGGCACTGGTGCCTGGGGGGAGGAAAGAGCTGTTTCCTGCTTCCCAGCTGCAGTGCCTGCCTCCACTGCCAGGACCAATGGGCCAAGTGTACAGGGAGAAGCCTCTATGCTTTGTGCTTGTAGCTGCCATACTGGGGCCACCCTCTCACCTGCCTGGTGCAATAGTCAAGGCAGATGGTTTGTGAACTGGTGCCAGCCAGGAGGAAGGCACAACAGGCTTGGTATCATGGTTGGGGGCCTTGTAACTGTGTGCCAGCCAGGGAGATGGAGTGCCTGACACTCCTGAAAGTTTCCAACCTACTGGGCAGAGTGCACCTGGACAACTTTGTCCACCTGTCCTTTCTCCTGAGAATCAAGCTCTGAGTAATCCTTGACCCTTTAGCAGCCCTCTCACTGTTAGGAAGTCTCTCAGACTGCCCACCTTTCTTTTTTCCAAGAGCAGCTCTTTGTGGATATGTGTTTTTCACAAGCAGCTGGAATCTCAGTCTCTCCAAGTATTCTGCCTGTCCTAGCTTTCCACCATCACTGATCTCCAGAGCACCATGTAATGTAGATTTGTGCTCCCAGAACAGATCTCCACGGCTGCATGTTCAGTAGTCCTAGGCCTCCACCCTCTCCCTGCTCCATTTCTCTTCCTTCCTCTGGTGAGCTGGGGTAGAGAAAGGGCTTGGGTCCCTCCAGATCATAGCTTTGGTACTTTACCCTTTTCCTTGAGGTCTTCTGTTTTCCCCAAGTGTAGGCAGTCTGCTGCAGGTTTTTTTTCTGTTGCTCTTTCAGGATTAGATGTATTTGCTATATTTTCATATTATATGTGGTTTTGGGAGGAGGTTTTTGTCTCACCTTTCACGCCACTATCTTTAAGCATCCCTCTCACTCTTCTTGAAGAGTCACTGGTCCTACTGCTTTAGGGCCCCATCCTTATGATCTTATTTATTCTTAGTTACCTCTTTAGGAGCCCTATTTCTCAATACAGTCACATTGGGCGTTAGGACTTCAACATAAAAATTTGGTGGGAAGGGATACAATTCAGTCCATGAAAGAAGTGTTTGATTTTCAGGGGCCCAGACCCATTAGGTATGAAGTTTATGTCGGAAACCTCATGTAAAATGCAAGGTTCCCTACTCCTGTGTCTGAAATCCATGACAGCATTTGTGAAGAAGCCTGATTCTGATGGGCTGTTCCCAGCCAATAACTGGTCACAGCAGGGACCCTAAGGCAGTGTCATTTCTGGAAGACATGGGACTCCCCTGATGGCCAGCTGTGACTGATGACTACCTCTTGCCTTGCTCAACTTCACTTAGATTCCCTAGTGGTCTAGGATAGTCTAACAAACCTTCTTTCCTTCTGTCCATCATGTGGGATCAGACTTGGATCTTCATCTGCTGGATCTCTCCAGTTTTCTGGCTCACTCTCCACATTCTCCCTCAGGTGTTGCCCTAACAAAATACTGGTGTGTTTATTAACATTTGGCATCAGCTTCTTGGAGTACTGGGACTAATAATTTCTTTTCCTTATTTTTAATTTTTTTGATATCATTAATATGCACTTACATGAACAACACTGTGGTTACTAGATTCCCCCCATTATCAAGTCCCCACCACATACCCCATTACAGTCACTGTCCATCAGCATAGTAAGATGCTATAGAATCACTACTTGTCTTCTCTGTGCTATACTGCCTTCCCATGACCCCTCTTACATTATGTGTGCTAATAATAATACCCTTATTCCCTGTATCCCTCTCTTCCTACCCATCCTCCTCCGTCCCTTTCCCTTTGGTAACAGTTAGTCCATTCTAGAGTTCTGTGAGTCTGCTGCTGTTTTGTTCCTTCCATTTTTTTCTTTGTTCTTATACTCCACATATGAGTGAAATCATTTGATACTTGTCTTCTCTGCTTGGCTTATTTCACTGAGCATAATACCATCTAGCTCCATTCATGTTGCTGCAAATGGTAGGATTTGTTTTCTTCTTATTGTTGAATAATATTCCATTGTGTATATGTACCACATCTTCTTTATCCATTCATCTACTGATGGACACTTAGGTTGCATCCATTTCTTGGCTATTGTAAATAGTGCTGCGATAAAGATAGGGGTGCATATGTCTTTTTCAAAATAGGCTGCTGCATACTTAGGGTAAATTCCTAGAAGTAGAATTCCTGGGTCAAATGGTATTTTTATTTTGAGTATTTTGAGGAACCTCCATACTGCTTTCCATAAAGGTTGAACTAATTTACATTCCCACCAGCAGTGTAGGAGGGTTCCCTTTTTGCCACATCCTCACCAACATTATTTGTTGTTTTTCTTTTGGATGTTGGCCATCCTAACTGGTGTGAGGTGATATCTCATTGTGGTTTTAATTTGCATTTCTCTGATGATTAGTGATGTGGAGCATCTTTTCATGTGCCTGTTGGCCATCTTAATTTCTTCTTTGGAGAAGTGTCTGTTCAGATCCTCTACCCATTTTTAATTGGTTTATTTGCTTTTTGTTTGTTGAGGTGCATGAGCTCTTTGTATATTTTGAATGTCAACCTCTCATTGGATATGTCATTTATGAATATATTCTCTGTACTGTAGGATGACTTTTTGTTCTATTGATGGTGTCCTTTGCTGTACTGAAGCTTTTGTTTGATATAGTCCCACTTGTTCATTTTTGCTTTTGTTTCCATGTTTAGGGAGATATGTTCATGAAGAAGTTGCTCATTTTTATATTCAAGAGAGTTTTGCCTATATTTTCTTCTAAGAGTTTTATGGTTTCATGACTTACATTGAGGTCTTTGATCCATTTCAAGATTACTTTTGTGTACGGAGTTAGGCAGTAATCCACTTTCATTCTGTTGCATGTAGCTGTCCAGTTTTGCAAACACCAGCTGTTGAAGAAGCTGTCATTTCCCCATTGTATATCCATGGTCCTTATCGTATATTAATTGACTATATATGCTTGGGTTAATATCTGGACTCTATTCTGTTCCACTGGTCTGTGGGTCTGTTCTTGTGCCAGTACCAAATTGTCTTGATTACTGTGGCTTTGTAGTAGAGCTTGAAGTTGGGAAGCAAGATTCCCCCTGCTTTACTCTTCCTTCTCAGGATGGCTTTGGCTACCTGGGGTCTTTTGTGGTTCCATATGAATTTTAGAACTAGTGAACTATTTGCTCTAGTTCATTGAAGAATGCTGTTGGTATTTTGATAGGGATTGCATTGAATCTGTAGATTGTTTTAGGCAGGATGGCCATTTTGACAATATTAATTCTTCCTAGCCAAGAGCATGGGATGAATTTCCATTTATTAGTGTCTTCTTTAATTTCTCTTAAGAGTGTCCTATATTTTTCGGGGTATAGGTCCTTCACTTCCTTGGTTAGATTTATTCCTAGGCATTTTATTCTTTTTGATGCAACTGTGAATGCAATTGTTTTCCTGATTGCTGTTTCTGCTAGTTCCCTGTTAGTGTATAGGAATGTAACAGATTTCTGTGTATTAATTTTGTAATCTGCAACTTTGTTGAATTCAGATATTAGTTCTAGTAGTTTTGGAGTGTATTCTTTAGGTTTATTATGTACAATATCATATCATTTGCAAACAGTGACAGTTTGACTTCTTCCTTACCAATCTGGATGCCCTTTATTTCTCTGTGTTGTCTGAGTGCCATGGCTAGGACCTCCAGTATTATGTTGAATAAAAGTGGGGAGAGTGGGTATCCTTGTCTTGTTCCCCATCTTAGGGGAAAAGCTTTCAGCTTCTCGCTGTTAAGTATAATGTTGGCTGTGGGTTTGACATATATGGCCTTTATTATGTTGAGGTACTTGCCCTCTACACCCATTTTGTTGAGAGTTTTTGTCATGAATGGACTGTTGTCATTTCTCAGTCTCACTGAATCCATAGTGAAACTGCTTGGGGCTGAAAGACTCAGGCAAGACACATGGTATCTTTTCAGTATGAAGATACTTCATCTACACTGAGAAGCTCTTTAGTTTAACCACCCTCATTAATGATCTTAGCTATGATCATAACTTGCTGCAGCTTCTACATCTTGCTACTTCTCCCTGCACTTTGATGTTATGGAGATGGCTTGTTTCCATAAACATAATGAAACAACCTCTCCTAGTTTCCAACTTTCCTTCTGCAGCTTCCTCACCTCTCTCAGTCTTCCTAGAATTGAAGAGAGTTAGGGCCTTACTCTGCATTAGGCTTTGGCTTAAGGGAGTGTTGTGGCTGGTTTGATCTTCCATCCAGATCATTAACACTTTCTCCATATCAGCAATAAGGCTTTATAATAATAACAACTTTACAATGTGTTTTACATTTACAATCTATTAAAATAATACAATTACAATAACATCAAAGATTATCAATCACAGATCATCATAACAAATGTAATAATAATGAAAAAGTTTGAAATATTGCAAGAATTATGAAAATATGATACAGAAACAGCAAGTGAGCAATTGTTGTTGATAAAATGTTGTCAGTAGACTTGCTTGAAGCAGGTCTACTGCTTCATTTATAAAAATGAAATCCATTTATCAAGAATGAAATATCTACAAAGTGAAGTAAAACAATATATTTGTATGTCCTCTTTTCTGTCCAAGGAAAAAAAGCATTTAAATGTGGATTTAAGGTCCCTTCTCACCCTGGGCATTTCTGAATACTGACCTCAGGTTCCCAATCTGGTTAAGCACCAGGACTGCCTGTGGGGCTTCTTACAATATGCTCAGGAATTCCCCAGGCCCATTGTGTCAGAATATTAGACAAAGGAATCACTTATTTAACCACCATTACAGATAAGCCTGATCTGGCTGCTAAAATTGTGATCTGAAGACCTGCAGAATCTATACTAACAGTGATTTGTTGTGAACACAGACTCTCAAGCTCTACTCCATACTGTATGAATTTTAACAAGATATCCAGGTGATTCCTGCATAGGAAAGTTTGGGTTTTCATGGTCTCCATGCTTTCTAGACACAAACCCAGAACTGTGCAGTCTGCATTGGGCATGTGGTCTGACCAGTTCAGGCCCTGGTCCTTTCTCTTCTAAACCCACCACTCCCTTGGTGACCTCATCTGTGCTCAAGGCTTTAAACATCATTTCTATGGCATCACACTCCAAATCGATTTATCTAACCCAAATATTTCTCTTCAACTGCATTCATGTGTCCAACTCAATCCAACTATTTCACTTGCATTTCTAATAGACATCTAAGCTTCACACATCTTAAAGTGAATGCCTGTAAAATATGTTGCTTCCAGAATCTTTCCCATCTTTGCTGGCAGCACCTCATCTTACCACTTGCATAAACCAGAATTTGATGTGTCTTGTCTCCACTTTCTCATAACCTAGAGTATTTTAGGCTGTGCTGTGAAATCCCCCTTCAATGTGCATTCAGAATCCCATCACTTTCCATCATTTCCAACACTCATGCCTCAGTAGAAGATGGGCACCTCCAGCCTGGAACACAGCACTAGGTTCCTGCTGCTTTCCCAGTGTGAATGCATCCCTTCCCCTAATTCTGATCTTAGCACAGCAGCCAAAGAGAACCTTTTAAAGGAGCCTTCATACTATGTGTTTTTTTTTTAATCAAAACTGTAACTCCCATCTCACTCAGAAAAAACCCTTCCAAACATGCTCCAGGGTACTACTGTACCCTGATCTCCTCTCAGGTACTCTCTGCTCCAGCCGTACTGCCCTCTTTTCTCTTCCCAGAGCATACAGACATGTCCCTGCCCCGGTACATCTGCACTAGAGGGTTCCATGCCTAGGTAGGACTTCCTGTGAGGAACTCCTCATGTCCTTCAAGTTCTTCCACAAAATTCACCTTCCCGTACAAGGCCCACCCAAATTAAACAGCTATCTTCCTATCCCCACAGACCCACTCTGGATCATTTTCCCTCTGAATTTTCCCATAGCACTTCCTACTTTCCAACAAAAACACTTCTCTTCTTTACTACAACTGTAGTATATGGTCTGTCTCTTCCCACTAGAACGTATGCTCCACAAGGCACTTAAATGATGTTTTCCAGATGCAGGAATATCGTGTCATGTATGTGTCATACAATAAACATCATTTGAATGAATGATCCGTGAAGAACACCCCCTTATTCTAGGGACAGTACCTTTGCTAATGTGGCCTCAGATTATAACTGTTTGGTGGCAGCTACAGCACAATGTCAACTCACACTGATGACTTTCCCATAAGTGCTTCTCCCTCCTCCCTCCATCCATCCCTCCCATACCAACCCTCCTGCATACCAGCACAGTTGTATTTCTCCATTCAGAAAACAAAGATCCTTGACTTGTTTTCCAGCCAAATAAAACTGTCAATTAGACTGAACTTTGTCAGAACAAGCACGAGGAATCCTAGAACTAAGGGCAGAGACACAGGGCAGGTGAGCAGAGAAGAGAGAAACCCAACAGGAATTTATCTAAGATAAGAAATTAGAGAGATCACAGGAAGATGGCGGCGTGAGTAGTTCAGAAGAAATCTCCTCCCCAAAACATATATATTTATGAAAATACAATAAATACAACTATTCCTAAAAGAGAAACCAGTGGATGCAGTACAACAGCCAGGATACATCTACATCTGCGAGAACTCAGCCACGGCCAGGCAGGACCCAAACGCTCCCCCACCCCAAAACCCAGTGGGAAGAAAGGAGTCAGAATGGGGAGGGAGTGAAAGCCCAGGACTGCTAAACAACCAGCTCTAGAAATCCGCACCCAGAACGCAGACACAAGGTGCACAGGGTGCTGGATATTAGAGAAACGGAAAAGCAAAACCTGTGGGCAGGTCCCCGCAACTGGCACCCCTGAGATAAAAGAAAAGCAAGTGCTTTCTGCAAGTCTTAAAGAGACAGGGACCCCATAGCTGGACAAAGTTGTCCTGGCAGCTGGGAACACCTGGGAAACTTAGGCGACCTAAACGGAGGCAGTGCAGCTCTGAAGCTCCTCACAGCACTAAGCAGCCTGCCAGTCATTCCTCCAACTGGCACGGACCCCAACACATGGGCAGGAGAGTGGGAGCACGCGCCGGGGGTGGAAGCGCTAGAAGGAACCGAGAGCAGATCTGTGCACCACAGGGCTAGCCCGCAGAGGCGTGACCGAACAGCCCGGGTGTGGCTCACGCGCACCGGCGGCAGTGAAGCCAGAGCCCAATAGAAGCCTGCAAGGAAAAGCCGCGCGCACACCGACAGCGGAGCCAAAGGGAGCAGGCGCACTCCCAGGAGCCGACTGGAATCCCAGCCCAATGCACAGCCACACGGGCCAGACCCAAAGGCCGCTGCTGTCATACAGCTGCGCAGCAGGGTTGCCACTAGCACGGAGGAGCGCACCTGGCGTGCCTGCCACTCCCCGCAGGGCTCTGCGCTGCTCTGACAGACACCCCGCCCACAGCAGCTTAGGAGATTAACCCAGTGGCTGCTCCAGGAGTGCAGGTAGCCATCACAGGCAGAGGAGAAGGGCAAGGCATCCAGCAAGCAGGAAAGGACTTTCTTCTCCCAGCTGACACACCCGCAACCTGCCTACAGCCACTGCAATCACCATGAAAAGGCAAAAAAATCTGGTCCAGACCAAGATAGTTACACCTGAGAAAGGATCTGCAGAGACAGACCTAACCAGTCTCCCTGAAAAAGAATTCAAAATAAAAATCATAAACATGCTGACAGAGCTGCAGAGAAATATGCAAGAGCTAAGGGATGAAGTCCAGAGGGAGACTACAGAGGTCCGGAGGGAGATCACAGGTGTCCGGAGGGAGATTACAGAAGTGAAACAAACTCTGGAAGGATTTATAAGCAGAATGGATAAGATGCAAGAGGCCATTGATGGAACAGAAACCAGAGAACAGGAACGCAGAGAAGCTGATACAGAGAGAGAGAAAAGGATCTCCAGGAATGAAACAATATTAAGAGAACTGTGTGACCAATCCAAAAGGAACAATATCCACATTGTAGGGGTACCAGAGGAAGAAGAGAGAGAAAAAGGGATAGAAAGTGTCTTTGAAGAAATAATTGCTGAGAACTTCCCCAAACTGGGGGAGGAAATAGTTGCTCAGACTACAGAGGCACACAGAACTCCTGAGAGATGGGATCCAAAGAGGTCAACACCAAGACACATAATAATTAAAATGGCAAAGATCAAGGACAGGGACAGAGTATTAAAGGCAGCCAGAGAGAGTAAAAAGGTCACCTACAAAGGAAAACCCATCAGGCTATCATCAGACTTCTCAACAGAAACCTTACAGGCCAGAAGAGAATGGCATGATATATTTAATGCAATGAAACAGAAGGGCCTTGAAACAAGGATACTGTATCCAGCACGATTATCACTTAAATATGAAGGAGGGATTAAACAATTCCCAGACAAGCAAAAGTTGAGGGAATTTGCCTCCCACAAACCACCACTACAGGGTATCTTAGAGGGACTGCTCTAGATGGGAGCACTCCTAAAAAGAGCACAGAACAAAACACCCAACAAATGAAGAATGGAGGAGGAGGAAAAAGAAGGGAAAGAAATAATCATCAGACTGTGTTTATAACAGCTCAATAAGTGAGTGAGGTCAGACAGTAAGGCAGTAAACAAGCTAACCTTGAACCTTTGGTAACCACAAATCTAAAGCCTGCAATGACAATAAGTACATATTTTTCAACAATCACCCTAAATGTAAATGGACTGAATGCACCAATCAAAATACACAGAGTAATAGAATGGATAAAAAAGCAAGACCCATCTATATGCTGCTTACAAGAGACTCACCTCAAACCCAAAGACATGCACAGATTAAAAGTCAAGGGTTGGAGAAAGATATTTCATGCAAACAACAGAGAGAAACAAGCAGGTGTTGCAATACTAGTATCAGACAAAATAGACCTCATAATAAAGAAACTAACAAGAGACAAAAAAGGACATCACATAATGATAAAGGGCTCAGTCCAACAAGAGGATGTAACCATTATAAACATATGCACCCAATACAGGAGAACCAATATATGTGAAACAAATACTAATAGAATTAAAGGAAGAAATAGAAGGCAATGCATTCATTTTGGGAGACTTTAACACACCAATCACTCCAAAGGACAGATCCACCAAACAGAAAATAAGTAAGGACACAGAGGCACTGAACAACACACTAGAACAGATGGACCTAATAGACATCTATAGAACTCTACATCCAAAAGCAACAGGATACACATTCTTCTCAAGTGCACATGGAACATTCTCCAGAGTAGACCACATTCTAGGCCACAAAAAGAACCTCAGTAAATTCCAAGACTGAAATCCTACCAACCAACTTTTCAGATCACAAAGGTATAAAACTAGAAATAAATTGTACAAAGAAAGCAAAAAGGCTCACAAACACATGGAGGCTTAACAACATGCTCCTAAATAATCAATGGATCAATGACCAAATTAAAATGGAGATCCAGCAATATATGGAAACAAATGACAACAACAACACAAAGCCCCAACTTCTGTGGGACGCAGCAAAAGCAGTATTAAGAGGAAAGTATATAGCAATCCAGGCATATTTAAAGAAGGAAGAACAATACCAAATGAATAGTCTAATGTCAGAATTATCGAAATTGGAAAAAGAAGAACAAATGAGGCCTAAGGTCAGCAGATGGAGGGACATAATAAAGATTAGAGAAGAAATAAATAAAATTGAGAAGAATAAAACAATAGAAAAAAATCAATGAAACCAAGAGCTGGTTCTTGGAGAAAATCAACAAAATAGATAAGCCTCTAGCCAGACTTATTAAGAGAAAAAGAGAGTCAACACACATCAACAGAATTAGAAACAAGAAAGGAAAAATCACAACGGACCCCACAGAAATACAAAGAATTATTAGAGAATACTATGAAAACCTATATGCTAACAAGCTGGAAAACCTAGGAGAAATGGACATCTTAGAAAAATACAACCTTCCAAGACTGACCCAGAAAGAAACAGAAAATCTAAACAGACCAATTACCAGCAAAGAAATTGAATCGGTAATAAAAAAACTACCCAAGAACAAAACCCCTGGGCCAGATGGATTTACCTTGGAATTTTATCAAACATACAGCGAAGACATAACACCCATTCTCCTTAAAGTTTTCCAAAAAATAGAAGAGTAGGGAATACTCCCAAACTCATTCTATGAAGCCAACATCACCCTAATACCAAAACCAGGCAAAGACCCCACCAAGAAAGAAAATTACAGATCAATATCCCTGATGAACATAGATGCAAAAATACTCAACAAAATATTTGCAAACCGAATTCAAAAATACATCAAGAGAATCATACACCATGACCAAGTGGGATTCATCCCAGGGATGCAAGGATGGTACAACATTCGAAAATCCATCAACATCATCCACCACATCAACAAAAAGAAGGACAAAAACCACATGATCATCTCCATAGATGCTGAAAAAGCATTCGACAAAATTCAACATCCATTCATGATAAAAAGTCTCAACAAAATGGGCATAGAGGGCAAGTACCTCAACATAATAAAGGCCATATATGATAAACCCACAGCTAACATCATACTGAACAGCGAGAGGCTGAAAGCTTTTCCTCTGAGATTGGGAAAAGACAGGGATGCCCACTCTCCCCACTGTTATTCAACATGGCACTGGAGGTCCTAGCCATGGCAATCAGACAAAACAAAGAAATACAAGGCATCCAGATTGGTAAAGAAGAAGTCAAACTGTCACTATTTGCAGATGACATGATATTGTACATAAAAAACCCTAAAGACTCTACTGTAAAACTACTAGAATAATATCAGAATTCAGCAAAGTTGTGGGATACAAAATTAACACACAGAAATCCATAGCTTTCCTATACACTAACAATGAACTGATAGAAAGAGAAATGAGGAAAACAATTCCATTCACAATAGCATCAAAAAGAATAAAATACCTAGGAATAAACCTAACCAAAGAATTGAAAGACCTATACCCTGAAAACTACAAGACACTCTTAAGAGAAATTAAAGAGGTCACTGACAAATGGAAACTCATCCCATGCTCCTGGCTAGGAAGAATTAATATCGTCAAAATGGCCATCCTGTCCAAAGGAATATACAGATTCGATGCAATCCCTATCAAATTACCAACAGCATTCCTTAGCGAACTAGAACAAATAGTTCAAAAATTCATATGGAGCCACCAAAGACCCCGAATAGCCAAAGCAATCCTGAGAAGGAAGAATAAAGTAGTGGGGAGGATCTTGCTTCCCAACTTCAAGCTCTACTACAAAGCCACAGTAATCAAGAAAATTTGGTACTGGCACAAGAACAGAGCCACAGACCAGTGGAACAGAATAGAGACTCTAGACATTAACCCAAACATATATGGTCAATTAGTATTCAGTAAAGCAGCCATGGACATACAATAGGGAAATGACAGTCTCTTCAACAGATGGTGCTGGCAAAATTGGACAGCTACATGTAAGAGAATGAAACTGGATCACTGTCTAACCCCATACACAAAAGAAAACTCCAAATGGATCAAAGACCTGAATGTAAGTCATGAAACTATAAAACTCTTAGAAAGAAACATAGGCAAAACTCTCTTGGACATAAACATGAGTGACTTCTTCATGAACATATCTCCCTGGGCAAAGGAAACAAATGCAAAAATGAACAAGTGCAACTATGTCAAGCTGAAAAGCTTCTGTACAGCAAAGGACACCATCAATAGAACAAAAAGGTATCCTACAGTATGGGAGAACATATTCATAAATGACAGATCCGATAAAGGATTGACATCCAAAATATATAAAGAGCTCACACACCTCAACAAACAAAAAGCAAATAATCCAATTAAAAATGGGCAGAGGAGCTGAATAGACAGTTCTTCAAAGAAGAAATCCAGATGGCCAACAGGCACATGAAAAGATGCTCCACATCGCTAATCATCAGAGAAATGCAAATTAAAACCACAATGAGATATCACCTCACACCAGTAAGGATCGCCATAATCGAAAAGACAAACAACTAATGTTGGCGGGGTTGTGGAGAAAGGGGAACCCTCCTACACTGCGGGTGGGAATGTAAACTAGTTCAACCATTGTGGAAAGCAGTATGGAGGTTCCTCAGAATGCTCAAAATAGAAATACCATTTGACCCAGGAATTCCACTTCTAGGAATTTACCCTAAGAATGCAGCACTCCAGTTTGAAAAAGACAGATGCACCCCTATGTTTATCGCTGCACTGTTTACAATAGCCAAGATATGGAAGCAACCTAAATGTCCATCAGTAGATGAATGGATAAAGAAGATGTGGTACATATACACAATGGAATATTACTCAGCCATAAGAAAAAAACAGATCCTACCATTTGCAACAACATGGATGGAGCTAGATGGTATTATGCTCAGTGAAATAAGCCAAGTGGAGAAGGACAAGTACCAAATGATTTCACTCATATGTGAAGTATAAGAACAAAGGAAAACTGAAGGAACAAAACAGCAGCAGAATCACAGAACCCAAGAATGGACTAATAGTTACCAACGGGAAAGGGACTGGGGACAATGGGTGGGAAGGCAGGGATAAGGGTGGGGAAAAAGAAAGAGGGCATTACGATTAGCATGTGTAGTGCATGGGGGACACGGGGAGGGCTGGACAACACAGAAGACAAGTAGTGATTTTACAGCATCTTACTATGCAGATGGGCAGTGACTGTGAAGGGGTATGTGGGGGGGACTTGGTAAAGGGGGGAACCTAGTAAACATAATGTTCTTTCTGTAATTGTAGATTAATGATACCAAAATCAAAAAATTATAATAAATAAATAAATAAATAAATAAAAGAAATTAGGGGATCCCTCCTCTCTGCAAATTCCAGAATCTGGTTTCTTTGAGAAGATTGGGGAAAAGATTGAAAGAAGCAAGCTCTAGAAGGCAGGCAGGAGCTGGGAGAGTCTAAAAATGTATCTCTCAATAGCAGAGTCACCTGTAGAGGGGCCATCCTGGGCCATATGGAGATAACAGACAAAATGACACTTGTTGCTATCAGAGACAGGGACACACAGAGGAGAACAAAACATGATCTTGTATACAAGAACAAGAACAGGCCTAATTCTCTACAAAAATAAAGAAACAACTCAAAGGATGGGGGCTGAGGGCCAGACCCAGGCCTAAGCCTAGGCTGACCCACTCACACAACCCCTTAATGCCCATGGTCATGGAGACAGGACATGGCCTGGGTGATACCTGAGTTCCTGTGATCACAGGTTGTGGCAGGACAAAGATCTACTGAAGGAACAAGGACAAAGGAGCAGAGATGATCCAACTGAGGTCATATCAAAGCCCACGATGATGCACTGAGTGTCACTGGGCACAGGCCCCATCCACGCTGGGCTCCTCACAGCCTCTCCCATTCTTACCTCCAACAGACTCAGCACAACAAACACAGATTCTGGAAGGTTCTCAATGCTTCCATTTATTTCCTCTCTCAATTTTAAGATTCATCCCCTTTAATTAATACATCAACCCTTATGGCAGGAATTAGAAAACACAAGTGTGTATCAGATTCTCATATCAGATTTTAATAAGTAGGATATCATTACTCACCCCAACATGAAGTGAATACAAGGCCCAGTCCACCTTTGCTGGAACAGGACAGTCAGTGTGGGAGGGCTCTTGGGGGGCAGGGGTGGACCAGTCCTCCCCACATTATGACAATAGGAACACGACCAATTCAGATGCTCTTTGCAGAGTCAGGGGAACTCGATGTCACACGGAACGTGAACAAATCTTGCATCACCCAGTCCCCACAAGGCAGCCGTCTCACACTGTGAGAGAAAATCATCATGAACAAATTAAGGGCAGTCACCTAACAGTGACATTCTCCTAGCCCACCCCATGTTCACAATGTCCCACTCAGAGTCCCCATCACCCAGTGTGTCCCCCTCTGCCCCAACCCCTCCCACTTCAGAGCTCCAGGGTCTCACCTTTAGCAGCCGTGAGAGACACATCATAGCCCTGGTCACTGTTCACACCTGGGGTGGGACAGAACAGGACAAGGTCAGAGCCCATGGTAGATGACAGTAAAGGAGGCATTATGGGGACTGTGAGCTCCCCAATGGGCTCCCATCTACACCCCCAAGGGGCTCAGGGACCACCCCCTCCATACTTACTTGCAGCCTGAGCATAGCTCCCTCCTTTTCCTCCTGTGGGAAGAAAACACCCTGTGAGAGGCAGGGAGGAGGCAGGGCCATGAGGGCCTAGTGGGACTTGATAGCCCTGGACCACAGGGGTTTCCAGAACTGCTACTACAGACCCAGGACAGGATCAGGAAACAGGGAGAAAGGAGGTGTGGGGGGGACTGGACCACCTGCCCTCCTGGAATCTGTCCTCAGCAGGGACCTTCCCTCTAACCTTGGGCTGCTGGGATTTCCATCCCCATGGCCACATTCATTAAGGGGAAAATCCATCCTTCATTTTCACATGTGCTTTACAGGAGCCAGTGTCAGCCCTCAGCTCCAGTCTGGGCAAGCACAGGGGTGTGGATGGCATTTCCCACTAACAGGCAGGACAAACTTCCACCCAGGGCTTGAGCCCCCCAGTGGGCCAGGAGCACTCAGAAACACCCCCCTTCCCTACCTGAGCGCTTCTTCCTCCACATCACAGCTCCAGCCACCGCGGTTCCAGTGACCACAAAGAGGACCAGGCCGGCAATGAGGCCCACGAGGGAGATGGTGGGCTGAGGTGGCTCTGGGGAGGGAAGGGAAGGTGAAGGCCTGACCTCAGGCTTGAGTCCTGACCTTGCTGAAGTCTCCACAGGGCTCTGCTCCCTAAGAAGGGCTCCACCCCTCACCCCTCCTCACCCCATCTCAGGGTGATGGGCTCGGGCAGCCCCTCATGCTGCACATGGCATGTGTATCTCTGCTCCTCCCCAGAAGGCACCACCACAGCTGCCCACTTCTGGAAGGTTCCGTCCCCTGAAGGCCTGGTCTCCACAAGCTCTGTGTCCTGGGTCAGGTCATCCCCATCACGCTGCCAGGTCAGGGTGATCTCCGCAGGGTAGAAGCCCAGGGCCCAGCACCTCAGGGTGACCTCACGGTCAGAAAAGGGGTGGTGGGTCACGTGTCTTTTTGGGGGTTCTGAGGAGGAAGAATCAGAAAATTAACATTTTGTGTTCCCTCCATGGACCAATGCAACCACACTCCTGTGACCACCCTGAGAATGGACAGGACAACTGGATGGAAAGAAGCACAAAACCTGTGTCCTGGACACCGACATCTGAAATAATTTCTTACTGTTTGGAAAGTTCCGATTCAAAGTGAGACAGCCTAGAGTAAGAGGTAGGTCTCTGAGGGGGAGAAAGGCATTCCTGGTCCTAACCTGGGTGGAGGCCAAGTGACTCAGAAAAGCTGTGAGTCAGACCTCAAACACACTGCGTGTGGGGCAGAGAACAAGGTTGAGAGAGAGACTCCCATGTCTTCCAGAGCCGCTGCCAGAGTCCAGGGAAACCTCTGATCAGTGATTTTGATGATGGCTTCCCCCTTCATCCCAGAGAAAGTATACACTTAATTGTCCAGAGAGAAGGGTAGGCACTCTGGCCGACTCACTTTGGTACCCAAGCTGAACACTGGGTGTATGTCAGGGGAGGGGAGGACTCTTCCCTTTACCTATCCACTGTAGAGGTGGCATTCCGGGACTGATCCCATTTTCTTCCCTAAACGAGGTACACCAGCCCCAGCCCAAGAGATCAGGGAGGCCCCACATACCTGCGCGCTGCAGCGTCTCCTTCCCTTTCTCCAGGTACCTTCGCAGCCCCTCCACGCACTCCCCGTCCAGATAGGCCCTCTGATCCGCTGCCCCACCGGCAGCCTCCCATTTGCGCTGGGTGATCTGAGCCACCGTGTCCGCCGCGGTCCAGGAGCGCAGGTCCTCGTTCAGCGTGAGGTAATCGGTACCGTCGTAGGCGAACTGGCTGTACCCGCGGAGGAGGCGCCCATCTGGCCCCACGTCGCATCCACAGAGCCACTGGTAGGTGTGACACCCTGGCCCCGCCCCCACCCCCACCCCGAAAAAAAACTGTGGGCGGTGTATGGCCAGAGCCTGTTCCGCGAAAGCGAAAGCAAAACGCGAATTACCACAGACTCTGGGGTCTAGGAGACTGTTGTCAGGCCTCAGAGTGATGCTCAGAAGCAGATATTCGGGGCGACCCTGGGGGATGGAGGGTCTTGACCGGCGACCCGGGCTCGCGATACTCACCCTCCTCGCTGTGGTTGTAGTAGCTGCGCAGGTTGTTCAGCCCCACTCGGAAATTCTGTGCGGTGTCCTTGTAGATCCGCGTGTCCCGGTCCCAGTACTCAGGCCCCTCCTGCTGCATCCACGGCACCCGGGGCTCCATCCTCGGACTCGCGGAGTGGCTGTCGAACCTCACGAACTGCGTATCGTCCACGTAGCCCACGGCGACGAAGCGGGGCTCCCCGCGGCCGGGCCGGGTCATGGCGGTGTAGAAATACCTCAGGGAGTGGGAACCTGCGGGCGCGGAGGGGCTGAGACCGGGGCCGACCCTCCTCCCCGCGCGGGTCCCGGGTCCCGGGTCCCGGGTCCCGGGTCCCAGGTGGGTGAGGCCAGGGGTTTGGGGCTCGGGACTCCGGAAACCGAAAGGGGAGGCGGGAGACCCGAGGGAGGGTCGGGGCGGGTGCCGGAGAGTGTCAGGGGTGACAGGGCGGGGCTGAGGTGGGGGTCTGGGCCGGGGCCGGGGGAGACGTGCCTTCCCCAGGGGTCCTGCGCCCCCTTCCGGGCGGTCCCCTCGTTCCTCCCTGCAAAGGCCGCTCCCTCCCAGCCCCGCACTCACCAGCCCGGGTCTGGGTCAGGGCCAGGGTCCCCGACAGCAGCAAGAGAAGGGCCCAGGGAGCCATGGCCCAGACCCCCTGGGTCTGGGAAGAAGCCGAGACCCGGCGTTACACCGGAAAAGGCGGTGACACTGATTGGCTTGTCCGGAAACCGGACACGCAATGGGAACGCGAAGGAGCGTTGCGTCACTAGTATCCAAGCAGGAGGTCCCGACACAGACTGTGAGGCGCAAAGTGAAACCCGGGGACTTGTGGACTTCCTGGCACTGAGCTTCCCCTCACCAGATACCGCCCTCGGGCCAAGTCTCTGAGAGCCACGTCCTCCTGAGGGAGCTGGGATTTTGTCCGGACTCCTTCCTTCCGTAGGGAGCGCTCCTTTTTACTGTCCTGATCCAGGACTGTGTGTGGAAACCGGGAGAAACCCGACGCTGGGCTGAGCCCCTTTTCTTCCACTGACCTTTTTGGAATCCCTTTCGCTGTACTGGAGCCTCTGCCTCTCACCCCTTTCCTCTTTCCCCTGGACTCTTCTAGGAGAAAACACTACCGGGGAACTTAATGCCAGAGAGTGACCTTGAAGTGGAAATAGAAGTGCCGAGACAGAGGTTTTCCTTTAAACCTGGAGGGGTTGTGCCTGAAAGCACCACGTAGAGATTCCCGATGAGGCCTGCTTCCTTTTTATCAACTACAGCGGGTAGCACAATGTTGATAACCCCTGCCATAAGGTATCTAATCTAAATGTGATTTTGGACCCAGCATTTAGAAATGTGTCTAAACAGCATTGCAATCAGACTCAACAAAGCTCCACAGTTTTGCTTTCCCAAACAATACTTTTTGTTTTTCTTTTCTTTTTTAAGTATTATTTTATGTCTTAAGGTACATATAATGCACTAACCTTAGTGTACAGCTTGGTGGATTTTGACATGTGTATGCACTAGTAACAATTGCCCAGATCAAGTTATCAAAACATTCTCACTTTTTCTCAAACAATGCATCAGTGACTCCTGTGTTGTACTTAAAAATTATCTTCATTTGTATAGCCCTGAAACAGACTGTGGGAGTCCTGGACATATCCTCAATGTATGAAAGCACAATTTGTTTCTGAATATTTCAATAAGACATAAAACTTTAATCACCTCAAAGTTACAAGCATTCAGTACAGTCAAAATGCCCTTCATCAATCATTGTGCAATGCCTATGTTTATGAAGTAATGCCTAAGGGATGTGCACATTTTATTGGGGCACTTGGTATTATTTCTGTATCCTGAGTTACATAAGGAGGAACTGGTTTTTAGGTAACCTACAGAAAGTATAAAATACTAGATACAAAGAATATCCTGCTAAGCCCCTGTACATATATGTTTATTAAAAATCTATATAATGGATTTAAATCTGGGAATTCCACTGCTTTAGCATTCTTTACCTCTGCTTCTTTTCCTCACCCCAGCTTCCCCAGCCTTGCCCTCTTCTCCCCTCAGTCTCCACCACCCTCTCACTCCTGAATTGTGGCACTAGTGCCACCCCTCACCTGCCACCCAGGGCTGTTCTACCCACAGGAGTCTGTGATCCTACTAATGTGCATCAGGTGGTATCACATCTTCAGTTAAAAAGTTCCAATGTCTCCAAAATCTCTAATGTCTGCATCTCATACTTGGGATGCTCTAGAGTGTAAGGCACAGGGGCTTTGGGCTGTTGTGGTTAATGCTGTATCCCCAGCATGTGAAACTGCTCTTGGTACCTAGTAGGCATTCAATTAATTGTTGTTGAAAGAGTGAGTGAAATGACTGTATTAGAATTTAATTGTATCACAATTAAATCAAAAAACAAAAAATATCAAATATCAGGAAAAGTTTTGTTTTATGCAACTAGTGTGTATGGCTGATCGTAAATTCACTCTAGTGGAAAAAATGCTATGTGCTTATCTGTCGCACAGTAAAGCCTGCATATTAATTTTCTATTACTGCATAAAAATTATCATAAACTTATGGATATACAATGGGGAAATGACAGTCTCTTCAACAGCTGGGGTTGACAAAACTGTACAGCTACATGTAAGAGAATGGAACTGGATTACTGTCTAACTCCATACACAAAAGTAAATTCGAAATGGATCAAAGACCTGAACATAAGTCATGAAACCATTAAACTCTTAGAAGAAAACATAGGCAAAAACCTCTTGAATATAAACATGAGCAACTTTTTCATGAGCATATCTCCCCAGGCAAGGGAAACAAAAGCAAAAATGAACAAGTGGGACTATATCTAACTAAAAAGCTTCTATACAGCAAATGACACTATCAGTAGAACAAAAAGGCATCCTACAGTACGGGAGAATATATTCATAAATGACATATCTGATAAGGGGTTGACATCAAAATGTATAAAGAGCTCTCATGCCTCAACAAACAAAAAGTAAATAACCCAATTAAAAAAATGGGCAGAGGAGCTGAACATACACTTCTACAAAGAAGAAATTCAGATGGCCAACAGACACATGAAAAGATGCGCCACATCGCTAATCATCAGAGAAATGCAAATTAAAACCGCAATGAGATAGCACCTAACACTACTTAGGATGGGCAACATCCAAAAGACAAACAACAAGAAATGCTGGCAAGGATGTGGAGAAAGGGCAAACCTCCTACATGGCTGGTGGGAATGTAAATTAGTTCAACCATTGTGGAAAGCAGTATGGAGGTTCCTCAAAATATTCAAAATAGAAATACCATTTGACCCAGGAATTCCACTCCTAGGGATTTACCCTAAGAATACAGAATCCCAGATTCAAAAAGACATATGTACCCCTATGTTTATTGTGGCATTATTTACAATAGCCAAGAAATGGAAGCAACCTAAGTGTCCATCAGTAGATGAATGGATAAAGAAGATGTGGTATATATACACAATGGAATATTATTCAACCATAAGAAGAAAACAAATTCTACCAGTTGCAACAACATGGATAGAGCTAGAGGGTATTATGCTCAGTGAAATAAGCCAGGTGGAGAAAGACAAGTATCATATGATTTCACTCATCTGTGAAGTATAAGAACAAAGAAAAAACTGAAGGAAAAAAACATCAGCAGAATCACAGAACCCAAGAATGGACTAACAGGTACCAAAGGGAAAGGGACTGGGGAGGATGGTTGGGAAGGGTGGGATAAGGGGGAAAAAGGGGCATTACAATTAGCACACATAATGTAGGGAGTGTGCCATGGGGAAGGCAGTATAACACAGAGAAGACAAGTAGTGATTCTGTAGCATCTAACTATGCTGATGGACAGTGACTATAATGGGGTATGTGGTGGGACTTGATAATGGGGGAGTCTAGTAACCATCATGCTGCTCATGTAATTGTATATTAATGATACCAAAATATAACAAAAGTAGAACAAATTGACCCAGGAATTCCACACCTAGGAATTTACCCTAAGAATGCAGAATACCAAAGAGAAACCAGGAAAACAAGTCCATTCCCAATTGCATCAAAAAGAAATAAAATACCTAGGAATAAACCTAACCAAGGAAAGGAAAGACCTATACTCTGAAAACTACAAGACACTCATGAGAGAAATTAAAGAAGATACCAATAAATGGAAACATATCCCATGCTCATGGATAGGAAGAATTAACATTGTCAAAATGGCCATCCTGCCTAAGGCAATCTACAGATTCAATGCAGTCCCTATCA
Source organism: Manis javanica (assembly GCF_040802235.1). Taxonomy (NCBI): domain Eukaryota; kingdom Metazoa; phylum Chordata; class Mammalia; order Pholidota; family Manidae; genus Manis; species Manis javanica. The sequence goes on from NC_133171.1 coordinate 59,373,479, forward strand.
AAATAGTGACAGCATGCTTCAACAAACTAGAACAAATAGTTCTAAAATTCATATGGAACTACAAAAGACCCCAAATAGCCAAAGCAATCCTGAGAAGGAAGAATAAAGTGGGGGGGATCTCGCTCCCCAACTTCAAGCTCTACTACAAAGCCACAGTAATCAAGAGAATTTGCTACTGGCACAAGAATAGACCCATCGACCAATGGAACCGACTAGAGAGCCCAGATATAAACCCAAGCATGTATGGTCAATTAATATACGGTAGATATACAATGGGGAAATGACAGCCTCTTCAACAACTGGTGTTGGCAAAACTGGACAGCTACATGCAAGAGAATGAAGCTGGATCACTGTCTGACCCCATACACAAAAGTAAACTCAAAATGGGTCAAAGACCTGAATGTAAGTCATGAAACTGTGAAACTCTTAGAAGAAAACATAGGCAAAAATCTCTTGAATATAAACATGAGCAACTGTTTACTGAACACCTCCTTGAGCAAGGGAAACAAAATAAAAAATGAATAAATGAGACTACATCATGCTTAAAAGCTTATGTACAGCAAAGGACACTATCAGCAGAACAAAAAGGCATCCTACACTCTGGGGGAATATTTGTGTAAATGAGGTATCTGACAAGGGATTAACATCCAAAATATATGAAGAACTCACACACCTCAACACACAAAAAGTAAATAACCCAATTAAAAATGGGGGGACGATATAAACAGACACTTCTCCAAAGAAGAAATTCAGATGGCCAACAGACACATGATAAGATGCTCCACATTGCTAATTATCAGGGAAATGCAAATTAAAACCACAATGAGATATCCACTCACAACAGTTAGGATGGCCAACACAGAAAATACTAGGAACAACAAATGCTGGCAAGGATGTGGAGAAAGGGCAAACCTCCTACATGGCTGGTGGGAATGTAAATTAGTTCAACCATTGTGGAAAGCAGTATGGAGGTTCCTCAAAATACTCAAAAACAGAAATATCATTTGACCCAGGAATTCCACTCCTAGGAATTTACCCTAAGAATGCAGGAACCCATTTTGAAAAAGACATATGCACCGCTATGTTTATCGCAGCATTATTTACAGTAGCCAAGAAATGGAAGCAACCTAAGTGTCCATCAGTAGATGAATGGATAAGGAGATGTGGTACATATATACAATGGAATACTATTCAGCCATAAGAAACAAATCCTACCATTTGCAACAACATGGATGGAGCTAGAGGGTATTATGCTCAGTCAAATAAAGCAGGCGGAGAAAGACAAGTACCAAATGATTTCACTCATCTGTGGAGTATAAGAACAAAGCAAAAACTGAAGGAACAAAACAGCAGCAGACTCACAGAACCCAAGAATGGACTAACAGTTACCAAAAGGAAAGGGACTGGGGAGTGTTGGGAGGGAAAGGAGGGATAAGGGGATTAAGAGGCATTATGATTAGCACCCATAATGTGGGGGGACGCACCAGGAAGGCAGTGTAAAACAGAGAAGACAAGTAGTGACTCTATAGCATCTTACTATTCTGATGGACAGTGACTGTAGTGGGGTATATGGTGGGGACTTGATAACCATGTGATTGTATATTAATGATACCATAATTAAAAAAAACTACCTTAAACTTGGTGGCTTGAAACAGCACGCATTTTTATACTCCCACTTTCTTAATTAAATCTGGGCATGTGGTTGTGTTCTCTGTTTAGGATTTCACAAAACTGTGTTCTTGTCTGGAGGTGTGATCCTCCCTCAAATGCATACAGAGCTATTGGCAGAATTCTGCTTTACAGTTTTAGGACTGAGGTCCCCTGCCTTGCTGGCTTGGGGTATTAGGTGCTGGTCTCAACTCCTAGTGCCCATGAGCATATTTTGCCATGTTTGAAATGCTCCTCCATATTCCAACAATGGAGCCAACAATGGAGAACCCCCTTCACGCTGAATCCCTTTCACACTTTGAATCTCTTTGCTCAGGAAGAACCAGTCCTCTTAATGACTCATCTGATTAAGACAGTCCAACCTAGGGGTAATCCCTCTATATTAACATCAACTGATTTGAAACCTTTGTTACATCTGCAAATCCCTTCCCAGCAGCACCTACATTATTGTTTGATTGAATAACAGGGAAAAGTGAATAGGCAGTGGGTAGTTGTTGGTGGTCCTTCATAGAAACAGCCTAGAACAGCCTGTTTCTTCCTTTTGTACTTAATTGGGTCAACAGCTGGAAGTTAAAGTTCAAGTAGATTGTTTGAATGGCAATACAATATATCCTATTAGCCATGGCAATTATTTTTAAATCTTAAAATGAAATTATGTATTTAATATCTTAATTTAGAGCAAATGAAAATTAAAGTGCAATAATTCATTTTCCTCCTTAGGTGCTATATTAGTTATATATTATTGTGTGACAGATTATTCAAAACTTGGCTGATCAAGGTAACAAACATATATTTCTCAATTTCTGATGATCAAGAATCCAAGAGAGGTTCATCTGAGTTCTTCTAGCTCAGGGCCTCTCTTAAGGTTGCAGTGAAGTTGTCAGCCAAGGCTATATCATCTAATAGCTTGATTCAAATGAAACATGGCTGACTCACATGGCTCTGAGAAGAAGCCTCAGTTTCTAGCCACCTGGACCTTTCTGTAGGGCTTCTTTTGTCATAGTAGTTGGTTTCTCCCAGAGCAAGTGATCGGAGAGAGGAAGGGAGAGAGAGAGAGAGAGAGAGAGAGAGAGAGAGAGAGAGAGAGAGAGAGAGAGAGAGAGAGGAGAGAGAAACCAATATGGAAGCTGCAATGAGTCTATGTCCTAACCCAGAGCCACACACCATTACATCAGCCTTTCTCTATTAGAAGTGATGCAGTAAGGGAGGCCCACACTCAAGAGGAGGAAAATAAGCTCCACCTCTGGAAGGTAGGAGTATCAAATAATTTACATACATGTTTAAGCCAAACTGAAATATTGTTTCAGGATTTTGTAAATCAAACACTGGAGTATATGGTATAATATATTTTAATCATAATATATAATGCTATTTTTATTTTCAAAGGGCAAGTTCTAATGAAAACTTTTACCTGGAATGTGTTTTCCTAAAACATACATGAACTGAAAGTTGGAGGGATGGAAGATATATTTCATGCAAATAATATGCAGACAAAACCCCCCAAGAGTAGCAGTCCTTATATGAGAAAAAATAGACTTCAAAACAAAGCAAATAATAAGAGACAAGGAAGGATATTACATAATTATAAAGGCACATCAGTCCAGCAAGAGGAATTAACCATTATAAACTTCTATGAACCCAACATAGGAGCATTTGAATATGTAAAACAAATACTAACAGAACTAAAGGGGGAAATAGACTGCAACTCATTCATATTAAGAGACTTTAACACATCACTTACATCAATAGGTCAACCACAAAGAAAATAGATAAGGAAACAGAGGCACTGAAAAACACATTACAAAAGATGGACTTGATAGGTATCTACAGAACATTTGAACCAAAAGCAACAGAATACACATTTTACTCTAGTGCACGTGGCTCCAGAATAGAGCACATACTAGGACACAAAAAGAGCTTCAATAAATTCAAAAAGATTAAAATCGTTATCAAGCAACTTCTCAGACTGCAATGGTATAAAACTAGAAATAAATTACATGAAGGAAACAAAACCCAGAACCACATGGAGGCAAAACAACATGCTTATAAATAAGCAATGGATCAATGAACAAATTAAAACAAGAAATCAAACAATACATGGAAACAAATGAAAACAAAATTTCAACAGTCCAAACTTTGTGGGATGACACAAAGGTAGTCAGTCAGTCATAAGAGGGAAGTACAAAGCAGTACAGGCTTACCTCAAGAAATAAGAACAACCCCAAATAAACAGTCTAAACTCACAATTAAAGAAACTATAGAAAGAAGAATAAATGAAATCCAAAGTTAGTAGAAGGAGGGACATAATAAAAATCAGAGCATAAATAAATAAAATAGAGAATAAAACAAACAAAATAAAAAACAATAGAAAAGAATCAATGAAACTAAGCACTGGTTCTTTTAGAAAATAAACAAAATAGATAAATTCCTAGCCAGACTTACCAAGAAAAAAAGAGTACACAAGTAAACAAAATAAGAAATGAAGTAGGAATAGTCATAATGGATAGCACAGAAATACAAATACTTATTAGAGAATACTGTGAAAAATTATATGCCAATAAACTGGACAACAGTCTTGCCTGAGGGTTTCAGCCCTGGGCAAGTTTACTATGGATTCAGTGAGACCAAGAATTGTCAATGGAATGTTCTTGGGGTAAAAGGTTTTGTACTCAGCTTTATTTTCCTGGTGATAGGTCAAACACTAGAATCATGTCTGCATCGAACAATCTGAAGATGTGTAATCCTCCTTCATCTCTGCATCTTCCCAGAGCACTGGGCAGAGGTCTTTACATAGTGACTCAGTCAATAATAGCTTATTTCCTATGAGTGTGGCAGTATTAACCTAACATTAGGCCAATTACATAATCAAGTAGTTTAGGATGAGGTGAGGATCCTGGCCATAGGAACTTTCATTTTCCCCACAACAACCTAAAAAAAATGGACAAATTCCTGGAAAAATACAATCTTCCAAGACTGACCCAGGAAGAAACAGAAAATCTGAACAAACCAATTACCAGCAATGAAATTGACTTGGTAATTTTTAAAAACCCAATAAGCAAAAAACCCAGGACCAGATGGCTTCACAGCAGAGTTCTACCAAACATTTAAAGAAGAGCTAGTACCCATCCTTCTTAAAATATTCCAAAATGTAGAAGAGGAAGGAATACTTCCAAAATCATTCTATGAGGCCAGCAACATCTTAATACAAAAACCAGACAAAGACATTGCAAAAAAAGAAAATTACAGACCATATCCCTGATGAACATAGATGCAAAAATACTCAACAAAATATTGTCAAATAGAATTCAAAAGTACACCAAAAGTATCATCCATCAAGACCAGGTTGGTTTTATTCCAGAGATGCAAGGATGGTTAATATTTGTAAATCAATCAATATCATACACCCCCATCAACAAAAAGAAGAATAAAAGCCACATGATCATCTCAATAGATGCTGAAAAAGCACTTGACAAAATTCAGCTCCCATTCATGATAAAAACTCTCAACAAAATGGGCATAGAGGGTATGTACCTCAACATAATAAAGGCCATATATGACAAACCCACAGCTAACATCATACTGAATGGTGAAAAGCTGAAAGCTTTTCCTCTAAGATCAGAAATAAGACAAGGATGTCTACTCTCACCACTTTTATTCAACATAGTACTGGAGGTCCTAGCCATAGCAATTAGACAACACAAAGAAATAAAAGGCATCAAGATTGGTAAAGAAGAAGTCAAACTGTCACTGTTTCAGGTGACATGATATTATACATAGAAAACCCTAAAAACACTGCCAAAAATCTATTTGAACTAATAACCGGATTCAGCAAAGTTCCAGGAAACAAAATTAATACACAGTAATCTGTTGCATTTGTATATCCTAACAATGAGGAAGCAGAAAGAAAAACCAGGAGTACAATTCCATTTACAATTGCATCAAAAAGAATACAATGCCCAGGAATAAACCTAAAAAACTAATTGAAAGACCTGTACTCTGAAAACTATAAGACACTCAAGTGGCTTTAAAGAGACATAAATAAATGGATCTCTCTCTATCCCATGTCCAAAGATAGGAAGAATTAATGTTGTCCAAATGGCCATACAGTCCAAAGAATTTACAGGTTCAGTGTAACCCCTACCAAAATACCAACAGCATTCTTCAAAGAACTAAAACAAACAGTTCTAAAATTCAAACTGAATCACAAAAGACCCTGAACAGCCAAAGCAATCCTGAGAAAGAAGAACAAAGCTGGAGGAATTATGCTCCCTGATTTCCGGCTCTACTACAAAGCTACGGTAATAAAAAAAACTATTGTATACCAGCACAGGAACAAACTCACAGATCACTGAAACAGAATAGACAGCCCAGATATAAACCCACACATACATGGTCAATTAGTACATGTTAAAGGAGCCATGAATACACAATGGGGAAAAGACAGCCTTTTCAATGACTGGTGTTGGAAAACTGGACAGCTACATCCAAGAGAATGAAACTGGGTTACTGTCTAACTCCACACACAAAAGTAAGATTGAAATGGACCAAAGACCTGAATTTAAGATATGAAACCATAAAATTCTTATAAGAAAGCATATGCAAAAATCTCTTGAATATAAGCATGAGCAATTTTTTCCTGGACACATTTCCTCAGGCAAGGGAAACAAAATAAAAAGTGAACCAGTGGGATGACATCAAAGTAAAAAGCTTCTGTATGGCAAAGGATACCATCAGCAGAACAAAAAGGCATCCTACAGTATGGGAGAATATATTCATAAGTGATTTATCTGATAAGAGGCTAACATCCAAAACATATAAAGAACTCATATGCCTCAACACCAAACAAACAAATAACTCAATTAAAAAATGGGAAGAGGCAAGATATGGAAGCAACCTAAGTGTCCATCAGTAGATGAATGGATAAAGAAGATGTGGTACATACACTCAATAGAATACTATTCAGCCATAAGAAAGAAACAAATCCTATCGTTTGCAACAACATGGATGGAGCTGGAGGACATTATGCTCAATGAAATAAGCCAGGCAGAGAAAAACAAATACCAAATGATTTCCCTCATTTGTAGAGTATAACAATGAATCAAAACTGAAGGAACAAAATGGCAACAGACTCAGAGACTCCAAGAATGAACTAGTGGTTACCGAAGGGGAGGGGTAAGGAGGGTGGGTGGGAAGGGAGGGAGAAGGGGACTGAGGGGTATTATGTTTAATACACATGGTGTGGGGGATCATGGGGAGAACAGTGTAGCACAGAGAAGGCACATAATGGATCTCTGGCAACTTGCTGCACTGATGGACGGTGACTGAATTGGGGTATGGGTGGGGATTTGATAATATGGGTAAGTGTAGTAACCACATTGTTTTTTCATGTGAAACCTTCATAAGAGTGTATATCAAGTATACCTTAATAAAAATTAGAATAAAATAAAAAAGAAGAAAGGAAGGAAAGAAAAGAAAGGATATAATGACCTACTGCATTAAAAAAGTTGATAGAAAATAATTTAATTCCATTTATAAAAATAAATAATTATACATAATTTGTATTACTTATACTATACATTTTATCTGAGCAAATATATCATTAACAGTTTCCAGTAGACAAAATAAATGTGGAGGTGGAATCATGGAAAATGATGTTTATATTTTATCATCTAATCTTCCTGTTAATCTGTCACCCACATCTGGTATTAAAAATGTATATGGCTTTCAGTGTAACAGAACCATCCATAGAAGTACTGATTGTTAGACCTTCAGTTAAGTAGTTTTTATAAATAGTCTTGAACATTATGATTATGAGGTCTTTTAAAATACATACAAATGCAATTTAAAAATTAAAGGAGTTAGGGGCGGAGCCAAGATGGTGGTGTGAGTAGTTCAGTGGAAATCTCCTCCCAAAAACATATATATTTATGAAAATACAATAAATACAACTATTCCTAAAAGAGACACCAGTGGATACAGTACAACAGCCAGGATACATTTACATCTGTGAGAACTCAACATCACACGAAGGGGGTAAGATACAAGCCTCTGCACGGCCAGACCCTAACACTCCCCCCACCCTAGAACCCAGTGGGAAAAAAGGAGTCGGAATGGGGAGGGAGTGAAAGTCCAGGACTGCTAAACAATCAGCTCTAGAAATCCACACCCGGAGTGCAGACACAAGGTGCACGGGGTGCTGGATATTAGAGAAACGGAAAAGCAAAACCTGCGGGCAGGTTTCTGCAACCGGCTCCCCTGAGACAAAAGAAAAGCGAGTTGTCAGGTCCCTTCCCTGTCCCTGACCCACAGATGAGGGAAGAGACACGATTGTTCTTCGAAGACCTAAGGACCAGTCAGGGGATTCAAGGTATGACAGTGCAAGAGTGGTGCTGAGAAGGCATCTTTCATATTTATTGATGAAATGGTTGTTAACAACAATAAGATTCTGTTTAGGGGTCTCCATGCACAATCATTAATCAAGTCCAACTCTCAACAGTTTCCAACCTTCTGAAATGTAACGAAGTTCTCATGATGAACAATACAAGAGCACTAGTATCACAGAAACTGTTTCTGTCTTGTACTGTTTCTGTCTTGACTACGAATCATGAACTACAGACAAACTATCAAGGCAAATTTGATTATACATATGATTTTATACTTTATATATAAATTCCCACATTCCACCCCCTTTTTTTTTATTAAAGAGCTTCAAAGTAATGATTCTTGTAACTCAAACGAAAGGTCCGTTTTTGATTTTTTAAGTATTAACTTAGCTGGATGAAAGCAGCACAGAATGCCTCATATAAATGGGGGGATGAGCTTCTAAGCCTCGCCTCAGTTGGCTCCCACCTCCTCGCCTGTTGACCATTTATGACTGTGCCTGTCTTAGGTTGCTCCTCCCATGAGGAATCTAACCCGTCTCTGGCTAACCAGCCATCTCCTGGGGCCACACAGGGGGAGAACGTACAGAAAAAGGAGGCATTAGGAGTTGACTGATACTTGATGATGTTTGTTTTCATACTTTCACTCTTATGTCCAGCCTTAATCATAGAAATCACAAAATACAAAGATTTAGTGCACGGACTTTCATGAGTAACAATTCAAACAAAGAACAATCATTTTTTAGACATCACTTCTAGGAAAGTAGCATAAGCATGTATTGGTATCAATGAACTGGTGACTATATGACGCATCCAGGCTATCAAGACAGGAAGGCAAATACACAAAAGAAGCAGGCCTACAATTACTGGCATATCCAGTGAAACCAAGAAAACCAGTTAGGTAACTCAGGCATTTGAGAAAACATCAATAATATGATGAATATTATCTAATTGATTGTGAATAGTTTGAGAAAAGTCAGACAAATTAAAACAACACATGCCTGGAAACTGTTCACATCCCATATGTTCTTTTAACAACAGATAGTCTATAGTAGCGCAATCTTGAAGTACTGCAACTCGTACTTCTCCCAGTTCTTGGTTGAGTTCAGATAATACAGAAGCAGTTAGATTTGTTGTTTTACTGTATGCACAGGCCATCTTGGATATTTCGTTCTGCATTCCTACGACGAGTCCTGGAACTGGCAAGATGAATGCAGCAGCGACAGCTACAGTGACAGGATCCAACAACTTCAAGTTGTCATCACAATCAGGTGGCAGGGCTCGAGAAACTTGTTTGTGTTTATATCCAGGATGGTCTATAAGAGCAGGAAGAATACGTCCCACACCACAAACACCTTGATAATGTGAATAAAAGGCTTGATATGTTTTGTTATTGCATAAGAATACCCAGCCATTTGGAGGTCTATATCCAAAAGGCCATTTTACACGAATGGTAGAATTGCAGTAGGAAGGTATATGAGTGCAATTAATACATTTACATTCAGAAACTATAGTAGTACTGACAGGTAAGTTCAATTGGACTTCATGAGTAAGAACTTTAGGAGAGTGAGTAATGTTTATTCCTGAAATATTAGTGAAAACAGAAAAAGGGAGTCCTATATCTATCAAATTCTTCTTTAAAAATCCACTAATAGAGGAATCTCCTGCTACACAAAAAGATGACTTGTTTAATCCTCAACTTGCAAGTTGTAAACACGTTAGGTGAAGAAAACTCCCACTCTAGAGAGAGTGATGTGCATAACTACTTTTATACAATATATCAGGAGTTCCTTTTTGATATTTCTCACAAAATAATTACCAATATAATTTCGGGTCAAAATTGTTTTGTAAATATCAAGTATTATCTCTTTTAGACTGATCTGTTGCATTATACCATTCAAGTTTTCCTCCATACTTTTGTCTATGTATCTCTTTGCCATCTTTTTTCCATACTATAGGACCTACAGGAGTAGAACAGGTGGATACACACTGAAGGACTACTCCTCGGCCTAAATATGGAGGACTGCTCACACTAGCTGTAATAGTGCAAGCTTGTGCAGGGTGTATATGTATGAATGCTATTACCAAAAATAGAAGTGGAAACTTCACTATCCAGGAAGCTTCATTCCAGTGGTGAAGTTTGTTGGTGGCCATCCTCTGGAGCAACTTTTCTGGAGGATGTTGATGTTGGGAGTTCTTCTTCATATCGTATCTTAATTCTTTTTCTGGGTAGCCAAATCAAGCGTTGATCCTCTGTAATGACACAAACAAACCCCTTTCCTCACACCCTGACATGACCTTTATAACACTGTGAAGAACCTATTGGAGACCACCATATAGGAACTGCTGTTGTTTCAGGAAAAGAAATATTATCAGAAAAATGTATTTCTATAGCTGATCATCCATCACCTTTTAAAAGATCAAAATTAAGAACATGTAAAGCATGCATTAGTCGTTGATTTGCTGTTAATTTTATCATATCAGGGAGTAATCCCCCTATTTGTTTTAATAAATAATGCCGAAGAGTAAGATAACGACGTTCAATTAGAGCTTGACCTGTAGAATTGTAAGGAATGCCTGTTTTATGAGTAATATTATACAGCTGAAAAAATTTTTTTAGCATAGAGGAGAGGTAAACTGGAGCATTGTCAGTTTTTATGGTGGCAGAAACGCCTAGTACCGCAAATGCTTGTAAAAGATGAGTAATAACATGATGAGATCATTCTCCTGTTAAAGCTGTTGCCCATGAAGCAGAAGAATAAATATCAATAGAAACATGAACATATTTAAGAGTTCCAAATTCAGGAACAATAGTAACATCCATTTGCCATAGGGTGTTAGGGCGCGTTCCCCTGGGAACAGTTTCTGTTTGTAAATGCGGAGAATTAATTTGAGAACAGGTTGGGCAAGAATTCAAGGTATTTTGAGCTTCAGATGCAGAGAGAGAAAAACGCTTCTGTAAGGTGAAAGAAGGAGCATGAGTCAAGTCGTGATATCATTGAGCTGGCGAGTAATTAACTAAAGAAACAAGCTTGTCTACTTTATCATTTTAATATGATAAAGGACCTGGTAAATTAGAATGTGATCGTACATGAGTGATGAAAAAGGAATGAAGACGTTGACGAATACACACCTGTAATTGAGAAAATAAAGTGTTAATAGGAGATTGTATGGTGCCCAATGTTGCAGTTTCTAATAGAGGAACAGAAAAAGCACCATAAGCAGAGTCAGTAACAATATTAAGAAGACCTGGAAAATCTTGCAGAGCTTGCAATACAGCATATAATTCATTTTGTTGTGCAGAAGTAAAAGATGTTTGAAAAGTTTTTGACATACCAGAACAAGTTATATAGGCTGCTTTAAAATATTTTGTACCATCTGTAAAACAGGTAACAGTATTTAATAATGGATTAGGAGAAGTTTTTTGAGGAAGGATCCATTGATGGCACTGAAAAAAGGAAAGTAACTTATTCTTAGGGTAATGACAGTCAATATTTCCTAAATAATCTGAAAGTGCAATTTTCCAATGAGTATTTTTTTGAAATACTTGCATAATATTTTGTTTAGATAAGGGAAGAATAATAGAGTGAGGGTCTTGACCAATCATTTGTCTTAGTCTCTGTCGTCCTTTAAGGATAATGGAGGCTACTTTGTCAATGTAAGGTGGTAAGGAGGGTTTAGTTTGATACTGCAGAAATATCCATTCTAACCAACCATCACATTGACAGAGCAATCCTGTAGGAGAATGAGGAGTAAAGTAGATTAATAAAAGTAAGGGTTTGTGTAAGTCAATTCTTGATGATTGAGCTTTTTGAATGTGTTGTTCTATCCACTTGAGTTCTTCCTCAGCTTTTGAGGTTAAGTCTCTAAGACTATTAAGATCTGAGGGTCCTTTCAAAGTATTGAAAAGATGTAATTTATAAATCTGAATTCCTAATAATGGTCGGATCCAATTAATATCTCCTAAGAGCTTTTGAAAATCATTTAAAGTTTTAAGATGATCTCTCCTAATCTGAATTTTCTGAGGGGTTATTGAATTTTCTTGAATTTTATTCCCCAAATAATTCATTGGGTATTGTATTTGTATTTTATCTGGCGCTATTTGTAATCCCCATTGTTTTAATTCAGTTTCAGTCTCATTGAGAATATTGGTAAGAGATGAATGCTTAGGTAGGCCTATGAGAATATCATCCATATAATGAATGATATAAGCTGAAGGCCATTTTTCACGTATAGGCTGAAGAGCCCTGTGCACATAATTTTGACAAACTGTAGGGCTATTTAACATTCCTTGAGGAAGTACTTTCCATTGGAATATTTCTGAAGGTGCCTGCAAATTTAAAGGGACAGTAAAAGCAAACTTTTCTCTATTATAGCTAAAGGAATTGTAAAAAAAAAACAATCTTTAAGATCAATTATACCCATGTTCCAGTCTTTTGGAACCATAGTTGGAGAAGGGAGGCCTTGTTGTAAAGGTCCCATAGGTTTAAGAACTGCATTAATTTGTCTTAGGTCATGTAAGAGTCTCCAATTTCCTGATTTCTTTTTTATAACAAATGCAGGAGAATTCCACGGGCTTGTGGAAAATTCTAACCTATCTAGCTGAAGTTGTTCATGAACTAATGTATGTAAGACTGCCAATTTTTCTTTATTGAGGGGCCATTGATCCACCCAAACAGGCATCTGAGTGGTCCACTGTAATGGCAGCTATTTATCAATGACTCCTAAGAAAAAGGCTGAACTGATGAAGGCTCATCAAAAGACAATATAATATGCCATTGTTGCATTAAATCTCATCCCCAGAGATTAATTGCTACATCAACAATTTAACATTTCAACAAAGCTAATTGTTTTTCAGGGCCTAGACAATGCAAGGTAGCTGAACTTTGCCATACTTGAGAAGCTGTACCAATACCTGAAACTTGAATATGCTTCTCTTGTTTGGGCCAATTTTTTGGCCAATATTTAAGAGCAATTACAGATACATCAGCCCCTGTGTCTAACAATCCTGTAAAAGACTTGCCTTGAATACTGATCTTGCTTTGAGGTCTGTCAGATGTAATTTTTGTATTAAGCCATATTTGTTTATCTGTACTTCCAAATCTACCTTGTCTTCTTTCATAAGGTGTTGTTGAAGGTGGGAGATGGGGAAGTAAAAGTAATTGAGCAATTCTTTCTCCTTGAGGTATATATAATTCCTTATCAGATGACACCATTACTTTGATCTCACCCATATAATCTTGATCAATAACTCCAGGTCTTACTATTAATCCTTTTAGAGTCCAACTGCTATGGCCTTAAAGTAATCCTACAGAATTGGCTGGTAAAGGACCAAAAATTCCTGTACTAAGTAATTGGAATTCTTGTGATGGGTGTAAATATACAGATTGAGAAGAGGCAAGATCTACAGCAGCACTTCCTTTAGTTGCTGCTTGTAAGTCGTGCCATGTTCTTTTTATTGGAGAGGATGCCTCTGTATTATTTTCTAGGGCCTCAGAGGCTGGCCTGATTGGAGGTTTAAAGGCTGGGACTCATTGATAGGATTACCATCTTTATCAAATTTTGAATGACATTCACGAGACCAATGTCTCCCTTTTTTACATTTTAGGCAAACAGATGGCAGTTTATTTTTAAAAATTGGCTCTTTTCTTTCTTCTGCTATCAGCAGTCTTTTTTCATATGCTCTTGTCTGCCACATCCAAAACACGTCAAATTTCCTGCATTTCTCCTGACTTTCCTTTCATAGCAGTTGCTAGTAAATTAGCTTGATATGTAGGAGAACCTATATCAACACAGGCTTTGATATAATCTTCCATTCTAGCTCCTGCGCCTTTTAAAGGTCCAAGAACTCTCTGACACTCTGTATTTGCATTATCATAGGCTAGCATCTGTAACAACAGATCTCTCTACCCTGGATATGCTACTGTCTTTCTCAAATTATCTTGCAATCTCGCAACAAAGTCAACATAGGATTCATTAAGCCCTTGTTTAAGCTTACTAAGTGGCAAGGCAGGCTTTCCAGCTGCTTCTATTTTCTCCCAGGCTTTTAAGCAACACAGACGTACTTGTGTTACTGCTATGTCTTCATATCCAGCTTGTCTTTCTATCTGCAGCCAGTCTTCTTGTCCTGCTAGTTGTTCAGCAGTTATAAGAATTGGAGGATTGGCATGCTGATTTCTCAAAGCTTGTGCTTTTGCTTCCTCATACCACCAGGTTTTAAATTGTAAAAACTCAGAAGAGTCTAAACAAGTACGAGCCAATAAATCCCAATCATCAGGAATCATCCTTTCCTGTTCTGCTAACCCTCTCAAGAGACCCACAACATATGGAGCATTAGTACCATAAGAAGAAATAGCCTGTTTAAAGTCTTCCAATGTCTTATAAGGAATAGGTGTATAAAGTGCTTTAACTCCTCCCTGCAGAAAATCAGTATCCTCACCTGGCCCAAAAGGTGTTAACTGGTGCTACTAAGGGTGTCAGATAAGCATCTATATCTCCCTCCCTCTGGGCTTTACGTATTCCTGCCGTGAAGGCAGATGTAGCAGGAACAGAGACTGGGGATATTTTATGATGAGAGGAATGAACAGAACTCTCATCATCGGTCTCTGAAGAGGAAGAGGAGGACGAAGAGGAGTCAAATGGATGTGGGGATGAAGATCACTTACTTGATTTTTCCACATTCTCTAAGAGTTCTCTCTCACCCTCTTCTGTATCTGACTTAGTTTCAGACAGTGGGGAAATTTGCAAAGGCTGCAAGGCAAGAGTGATCAAATTACATTAAGACCAAACAGGCACAGGGATGATGTTGCCCTGCCTGTGAGCCTTTTTTAAAATCTCTTAAAACATTATCCCTATAGGCATAGCCAGGATGGTGGCGTGAGTAGAGCAGTGGAAATCTCCTCCCAAAACCACATATATCTATGAAAATATAACAAAGTCAACTCTTCCTAAAATAGAGACCAGAGGACACAGGATAACATCCAGACCACATCCACACCTGTGAGAACCCAGCACTTCATGAAGGGGGTAAGATACAAGCCCCGGTCGGGCGGGTCCCGAGCACACCTCCCCCCAGCTCCTGGCGGTAGGAGAGAGGTCTGAGCGGGAGGGAGAAGGAGCCCAGGACTGCTGAACACCCAGCCCCAGCCATCGGACCAGAGTGCAGACACAGTGCATGCGCAGGGCCCTGGATACTAGGGAAACAGGGCAGCAAGAACGGTGAGCGGGTACTGGAGACCTGCGCCAGAGAACAAAAGAAATGCAAGCGGCCACCTTTTTCGCTCTCCCTTTTTTTTGTTGTTGTTGTTGTTTTGTTTTGGCGAGTGCTTTTTGGAAGTCTTAAAGGGATAGGGACCCCAATACTAGGGAAACAGGGCAGCAAGTTCAGTGAGTGGGTGCCCGAGGCTGGCACCAGAGAATAAAGAAAAACGAGCGGCCATTTTTTTTTGTGTGTGTGTGTGTTTGTTGTTTTGTTTTGGTGGGTGCTTTTTGGAAGTTTTAAAGGGACAAGGCCGGACACTTAGTCCAGAGGTAGGGAATCCTGAGATCTCTGGGCACTCTAAACCCCTGGGCTGCAGGGAGCACAGAGGCCCCTCATGGAGATAAATAGCCTCCTGGTCTCTCCCCTTCCAACGCAACTCCACCACTTTGGAGCAGCAGCCCGAGCCAGGCCATGCCCACAGCAACAGCGGAGATAAAGTCCATAGCAGCCGGGCAGGAAGCAGAAGCCCTGTCTGCGCACCGCTACCCAGCACAAGCCACTAGAGGTCGCTATTCTCCCAGGAGAGGAAGGCCACAAACCAACAAGAAGGGAAGTTCTTCCAGCCATCACTAGTCCCAGCTCTGCAAACTATTCCTACCACCATGAAAAGACAAAATTACAGGCAAACCAAGATCACACTGACACCAGAGAAGGAAACAGACCTAGCCAGTCTTCCTGACAAAGAATTCAAAATAAAAATCATAAACATGCTGACAGAGATGCAGAGAAATATGCAAGAGAAATGGGATGAAGTCCAGAGGGAGATCACAGATGCCAGAAAGGAGATCACAGAAATGAAACAAACTCTGGAAGGATTTATAAGCAGAATGGATAAGATGCAAGAGGCCATTGATGAAATTGAAACCAGAGAACAGGAACGCATAGAAGCTGACATAGAGAGAGATAAAAGCATCTCCAGGAATGAAACAATATTAAGAGAACTGTGTGACCAATCCAAAAGGAACAATATCCGTATTATAGGGGTACCAGAAGAAGAAGAGAGAGGAAAAGGGATGGAAAGTATCTTGGAAGAAATAATTGCTGAAAACTTCCCCAAACTGGGGGAGGAAATAATTGAACAGACCATGGAAATACACAGAACCCCCAACAGAAAGGATCCAAGGAGGACAACACCAAGACACATAATAATTAAAATGGCAAAGATCAAGGACAAGGAAAGAGTTTTAAAGGCAGCTAGAGAGTAAAAGGTCACCTATAAAGGAAAACCCATCAGGCTAACATCAGACTTCTCGACAGAAACCCTATGGGCCAGAAGAGAATGGCATGATACATTTAATGCAATGAAACAGAAGGGCCTTGAACCAAGGATACTATATCCAGCATGACTATCATTTAAATATGATGGTGGGATTAAACAATTCCCAGACAAGCAAAAGCTGAGGCAATTTGCTTCCCACAAACCACCTCTACAGGGCATCTTACAGGGACTGCTCTAGATGCGAGCACTCCTAGAAAGAGCACAGAACAAAACACCCAACATATGAAGAATGGGGAAGGAGGAATAAGAAGGGAGAGAAATAAAGAATCATCAGACTGTGTTTATAATAGCTCAATAAGTGAGTTAAGTTAGACAGTAGGGTAGTAAAGAAGCTAACCTTGAACCTTTGGTAACCACAAACTTAAAGCCTGCAATGGCAATAAGTACACATCTTTCAATAATCACCCTAAATGTAAGTGGACTGAATGCACCAATCAAAAGACATAGAGTAATAGAATGGATAAAAAAGCAAGACCCATCTATATGCTGCTTACAAGAAACTCACCTCAAACCCAAAGACATGTACAGACTAAAGGTCAAGGGATGGAAAAACATATTTCAGGCAAACAACAGCGAGAAGAAAGCAGGGGTTGCAGTACTAATATCAGACAAAATAGACTTCAAAACAAAGAAAGTAACAAGAGATAAAGAGGGATACTATATAATGATAAAGGGGTCAGTCCAACAAGAGGATATAACCATTCTAAATATATATGCACCCAACACAGGAGCACCAGCATATGTGAAACAAATACTAACAGAACTAAAGGGGAAATAGACTGCAATGCATTCATTTTTGGAGACTTCAACAAACCACTCACCCCAAAAGATAGATCCACCGGGCAGAAAATAAGTAAGGACACAGAAGCACTGAACAACACAGTAGAGTAGATGGACCTAATAGACATCTATAGAACTCTACATCCAAAAGCAACAGGATATACATTCTTCTCAAGTGCACATGGAACATTATCCAGAATAGACCACATACTAGCCCACAAAAAGAGCCTCAGCAAAATTCAAAATATTGAAATTCTACCAACCAATTTTTCAGACCAAAAAGGTATAAAAGTAGAAATAAATTCTACAAAGAAAACAAAAAGGCTCACAAACACATGGAGGCTTAACAACATGCACCTAAATAATCAATGGATCAATGAACAAATTAAAATAGAGATCAAGGAATATTTAGAAACAAATGACAACAACAACACAAAGGCCCAACTTCTGTGGGACGCAGCGAAAGCAGTCTTAAGAGGAAAGTATATAGCGATCCGGGCACACTTGAAGAAGGAAGAACAATCCCAAATGAATAGTGTAACATCACAATTATCGAAACTGGAAAAAGAAGAACAAATGAGGCCTAAAGTCAGCAGAAGGAGGGACATAATAAAGATAAGAGAAGAAATAAATAAAATTGAGAAGAATAAAACAATAGCAAAAATCAATGAAACCAAGAGCTGGTTCTTCAAGAAAATAAATAAAATAGATGAGCCTCTAGCCAAACTCATTAAGAGAAAAAGAGAATCAACACAAATCAACAGAATCAAAAATGAGAATGGAAAACTCACGACAGACTCCACAGAAATACAAAGAATTATTAAAGACTACTATGAACACCTATATGCCAACAAGCTGGAAAACATAGAAGAAGTGGACAACTTCCTAGAAAAATACAACCTTCCAAGACTGACCAAGGAAGAACAAGTTAAACAAACCAATTACAAGCAAAGAAATTGAAACGGTAATCAAAAAACTACCCAAGAACAAAGCGCCCGGGCCAGACGGATTTACCTCAGAATTTTATCAGACAAACAGAGAAGACATAACACCCATTCTTCTTAAAGATTTCCAAAAAATAGAAGAGGAGGGAATACTCCCAAACTCATTCTATGGAGCCAACATCACCCTAATACCAAAACCAGGCAAAGACCCCACTAAAAAAGAAAATTACAGACCAATATCCCTGATGAATGTAGATGCAAAAATACTTAATAAAATATTAGCAAACCGAATTCAAAAGTATATCAAAAGGATCATACACCATGACCAAGTGGGATTCATCCCAGGGATGCAAGGATGGTACAACATTCGAAAATCCATCAACATCATCCTCCACATCAACAAAAAGAAAGACAAAAACCACATGATCATCTCCATAGATGCTGAAAAAGCATTCGACAAAATTCAACATCCATTCATGATAAAAAGTCTCAACAAAATGGGCATAGAGGGCAAGTACCTCAACATAATAAAGGCCATATATCATAAATCCACAGCCAACATTATACTGAACAGCGAGAAGCTGAAAGCTTTTCCTCTTAGATCGGAAACTAGACAGGGATGCCCACTCTCCCACTGCTATTTAACATAGTACTGGAGGTCCTAGCCATGGCAATCAGACAAAACAAAGAAATACAAGGAATCCAGATTGGTAAAGAAGAAGTTAAACAGTCACTATTTGCAGACGACATGATATTGTACATAAAAAACCCTAAAGACTCCACCCCAAAACTACTAGAACTGATACAGAATACAGCAAAGTTGCAGGATACAAAATTAACACACAGAAATCTGTAGCTTTCCTATACACTAACAATGAACCAATAGAAAGAGAAATCAGGAAAACAATTCCATTCACAATTGCATCAAAAAGAATAAAATACCTAGGAATAAATCTAACCAAAGAAGTGAATGACCTATACCCTGAAAACTACAAGTCACTCTTAAGAGAAATTAAAGGGGACACTAACAAATGGAAACTCATCCCATGCTCATGGCTAAGAAGAATTAATTTTGTCAAAATGGCCATCCTGCCCAAAACAATATAGAGATTTGATGCAATCCCTATCAAATTACCAGCAACATTCTTCAATGAACTGGAACAAATAATTCAAAAATTCATATGGAAACACCAAAGACCCCAAATAGCCAAAGCAATCCTGAGAAAGAAGAATAAAGTAGGGGGGATCTCACTCCCCAACTTCAAGCTCTACTACAAAGCCATAGTAATCAAGACAATTTGGTTCTGCCACAAGAACAGAGCCACAGATGAGTGGAACAGAATAGAGAGTCCAGACATTAACCCAAACATATATGGTCAATTAATATTTGATAAAGGAGCCATGGACATACAGTCTCTTCAACAGATGGTGCTGGCAAAACTGGACAGCTACATGTAGGAGAATGAAACTGGATCATTGTCTAACCCCATATACAAAAGTAAATTCAAAATGGATCAAAGACCTGAATGTAAGTCATGAAACCATTAAACTCGTGGAAAAAAACATAGGCAATAACCTCTTAGACATAAACATGAGTGACTTCTTCTTGAACATATCTCCCCGGGCAAGGAAAACAACAGCAAAAATGAACAAGTGGGACTATATTAAGCTGAAGAGCTTCTGTATAGCAAAAGACACCATCAATAGAACAAAAAGGAACCCTACAATATGGGAGAATATATTTGTAAATGACAGATCCGATAAAGGCTTGACATCTAAAATATATAAAGAGCTAACAAGCCTCAACAAAAAAACCAAATAATCCAATTAAAAAATGGGCAGAGGAACTGAACAGACACTTCTCCAAAAAAGAAATACAGATGGCCAACAGACACATGAAAAGATGCTCCACATTGCTAATTATCAGAGAAATGCAAATTAAAACTACAATGAGGTATCACCTCACACCAGTAAGGATGGCTGCCATCCAAAAGACAAACAACAAGAAATGTTGGCGAGGCTGTGGAGAAAGGGGAACCGTCCTACACTGCTGGTGGGAATGTAAATTAGTTCAACCATTGTGGAAAGCAGTATGGAGGTTCATCAAAATGCTCAAAGCAGACTTACCATTTGACCCAGGAATTCCACTCCTAGGAATTTACCCTAAGAATGCAGCAATCAAGTTTGAGAAAGACAGATGCACCCCTATGTTTATTGCAGCACTATTTACAATAGCCAAGAATTGGAAGCAACCTAAATGTCCATCGGTAGATGAATGGATAAAGAAGATGTGGTACAAATACACAATGGAATACTACTCAGCCATAAGAAGAGGGCAAATCCTACCATTTGCAGCAACATGGATGGAGCTGGAGGGTATTATGCTCAGTGAAATAAGCCAAATGGAGAAAGAGAAATACCAAATGATTTCACTCATCTGTGGAGTATAAGAACAAAGGAAAAGCTGAAGGAACAAAACAGCAGCGGAATCACAGAATCCAATACTGGACTAACAGGTACCAAAGGGAAAGGGACTGGGGAGGATGGGTGGGTAGGGAGGGATAAGGAGGGGGGGAGAAGAAGAGGGGTATTAAGATTAGCATGCAAGGGGTGGTGGGAGAAAGGGGAGGGCTATACAAGACAGAGAAGACAAGTAGTGATTCTACATTTTGCTATGCTGATGGACAGTGACTGTAAAGGGGTTTATAGGGGAGACCTGGTATAGGGGAGAGCCTAGTAAACATAATATTCTTCATGTAAGTGTAGATTAAAGATAACAAAGAAAAAAAAAGAAAGAGAAGGGGGATTACTCCCTGATAGGATAAAACTAACTGTAAATCAATGATTAATGCATGCTTTAAATATCCTTAATTTTGATCACTTAAAGGGTGTCAGAGGATCGGCTATGGATGTACACTTTTCTGATAATATTCCTTTCTCTACACAATGGTATAAAGGGCATATCAAAGTGTGGGCAAAGGGTCTGTTTGTGTTTATACAGAGGATCAAAGCCTAATTTGGCTACCCAGAAAATGAACTAAGATACGATATGAAGAAGAACTTCCAACTTCAGCACTCTCTGGAAGAGACATACCAGAAGATGATCATCAAAAAACCTCAACAAAGATCCAGGCAATGCTGCAGGTGTAGCTGCATTCATCCCACCGGTTCCTGGACTTGCCATTGGAATGAAGGAGATATCTAAGCTGGCCTGTGCATACAGTAAAACAACAAATTTGAATGGATCTATACTTTTGGAACTCAACCAAGAATTAGGAGAAGTGCAAGTTGTAGTGCTCCAAAATCTTACAACTACAGACTATCTACTGTTAAAAGAATATATGGGATGTGAACAGTTCCCAGGAATGGGTTGTTTTAATTTGTCTGATTTCTCTCAGACTGTTCAAGTACAGTTGGACAATATCCATTATATCATAGACAAATTTTCACAAATACCTAGGGTGCCTAACTGGTTTTCTTGGCTTCACTGGAGATAGCTGGTAATTATAGATCTGCTTTGGTTATGTAACTGTATTCCTATTATGTTAATGTGTGTGCACAATTTAATTAGGAGTTTAAAACCTATACATGCTTAAGTTATTCTACAAGAAGATATGTCAAAGAAATAATCAATCTTCCCATGTTTTCTTCCATCTGCTACCTCTCTAGCTTTTCTTCTTCCTTCCTAATTACAACCATTAAATGGAATTCATTCCTCATATCAAATTCACAGAGTATCATAACTCCTCCAAGTGGTAAAGATACCTCAAGACAAATACTGGGCATAGAAGCCACAGGGCATAAATCTGCAAAGAAGTAAAAAGCTAAGATTTTCAAACAATATGGCTTCTCTCTCACTTACCAACTTTACATTTCCCTGTATGGCCCCAGAAGATGACTGGTTAGCCAGAGACAGGTAAGTTTCCTCAAGGGAGGAACAACCTAAGACAGGCACAGTCGCAGGGGGGCCATCAGGTGAGAAATTGGGGATCAACAGAGGTGAGGCTTAGAACCTCACTCCCCCCCCATTTTGAGAGAAACCTTCTGCATCCGTGGATGTATTATTGCCCTTGTCTAGCTTGGATTAACACTTAGTCTACAGGCACACACCTGATCATCTACATTTGCTCTCTTACAACACTAAACTATGTTTTCTACCTTTATCTTGCATCTACCTACCACTTCAGCATTTTATTAAAAAAATAATAATAATAATAAAGGGAGAAATGTGGGATTCACATATAAATCAAGTATAAAAATCAAACGAATATTCATATTTGACCTGATTGTTTATAGTTCATAATGAGTGATCAAAACCAAAAGTTTCTGTGATGACTGCCCTTGTACTGTTCACCATGTAAGAACTTATTCACTAAGTAAGAATTTGTTTACCATGTAAGAACCTGTTTGTTATGTTTCAGAAGATTGGAGACTGATGAAAATTAGGCTGGGGGTGGATTAATGATTGTACATTGAGCATTGACTCCCCTATACAGAATTTTATTGTTATTAACAACGATTTGATCAATAAATATGAGAGATGCCCTCTAATAAATAAATAAATGAAACATTATCCCAAACAGCTTGTTTAAGTGTCCCTTGTGGTGGCAAACTGTTGGGAGCGAGCAAAAAAGAAAGAACTTAAGTAATGTTAGCCTTAAGACAACAGCAAAAGGAAATCCTGCCATGGCCTAAATTGAGGTAAACCTTGCGGTCAGGTTACCTAGCAACATGTGCTTTTCTGTTCTTTCCACTGACCTATTAATATTGCCAACATCTTGTTAATCAAAAAACACCCTCTGCCCCAGGGGAAAGCCCCACCCTTAAAACATCCCTCCCAAGGGCCCCCACCCACAATATGGCGAACTCCCTGCTTCTCTTCCGGGTTCTCTGCTCCTGCTGGCGCCAGCCAAGGCCCACTTACCCCTCTACACCTTCCCGCTCGCGCCACCTAAGGCCCAATCACCTTCTGACCCACCCCTTCCTTGCTACCTGTATAAATTGAGCCTGAAAACAATAAACTGTGTCAACCTGATCAGACATCTTGTCTTGCTGTCCGTTCTTTGTGTCTCTTGACCCTTCATTCTCTCCTCCAGGTCATCGACCCCCGTTGATAGTCCTGCAGGTCGGGACAGCAAACAATAACAATATTTTTAAATATATTTATAAAGTTGAGTAAAGTCCTTTTTAGAAGTTTTCACTCCTGATGTTTTTAGGAGGGCATGGAGTAATTTTAAATAATCCTCTGGTTTAGCTGCTTTAGTTTTGTTTTGGCCCATTTTAGTGTCCCTGACGTCTCTATCCTGTTTCCTACGTGCGATTTCCCAGGAATCTTACTAGATGACGATCTTCGGTGCTTTCCCCACCTATGAATTGCAAGTGCCGCCGAGCAGAGGTTCTCCGTCCTAAGTTTCGACTGTCTTTCAGGTCCCTGTTTGGGCACCACTTGTTGGGTCCCTTCCCTGTCTCTGACCCACAGATGAGGGAAGAGATACGATTGTTCTTCGAAGACCTAAGGATCAGACAGGGGACTCATGGCATGACAGTGCAAGAGTGGTGTTGAGAAGGCATCTCTCATATTTATTGATGAAATGGTTGTTAACAACAATAAGATTCTGTTTAGAGGTCTCCATGCACAATCATTATTAATCAAGTCCAACTCTCAACAGTTTCCAATCTTCTGAAATGTAATGAACAAGTTCTCATGATGAAAAATACAACAGGACTAGTATCACAGAAACTGTTTTTGTCTTGGCTACTGTTTCTGTCTTGACTACAAATCATGAACTACAAACAAACCATCAAGGCAAATGTGATTATACATATGATTTTATAAATTCCCACAGAGAGTGCGTTTGCAAGTCTTAAAGAGACAGGGACACCAGAGCTGGATGAAGTCATCCCAGCACACTTAGCCAGCAGCTGGGAATCCTGGGGAACTTTAGACTCCCTAACTCATGGGCTGCAGCACAGCTCTGAAGACCCTCATGGCACTAAGCAGCCTGCCAGTCATTCCCCCAACTGGCGCGGACCCCGACATACTGGCCCAGTAGTGGGAGAGTGGCAGTGTGTGCCAGGGGCACCAGTGCCAGAGGGGACCGGAAGTGGCCCACGCAAGCCCGCAGCAGCGGTAACCGAGTGGCCGGGAGCGGCTCACATGTACCAGAAGTGGGAGCGACCCAAAGGCTGCTGCCAGCACACAGCTGCCTAGCAGGGGTGCCACTATCATGGAGGAGTGCACCTGGTGTGCCTGACACTCCCTGCAGGGCTCTGCCCTGCTCTGATGGAGACCCCGCCCACAGCAGTTTAGGGGATAAACCCGGTGGCTGCTCCAGGAGTGCGGGTAACTGACATAGGCAGCAGAGAAGGGCAAGGCATCCAGCAAGCAGGAAAGGACTTTCTTCTCCCAGTTGAGACACCCACAACCTGCCTACAGCCACCGCTCTCACCATGAAAAGGCAGAAAAATATAGTCCAGTCCAAAATAGTCCAGACAACCCCTGAGAGAGGATCTGCAGAGACAGACCTAACCAGTGTCCCTGAAAAAGAATTCAAAATAAAAATCATAAACATGCTGATGAATCTTCAGAGAAATATGCAAGAGCTAAAGGAGCAAGTACAGAGGGAGACTACAGAAATAAAACAATCCCTGGAAGGACTTAAAAGCAGAATGGACAGGATGCAAGAGGCCATTAATGGAATAGAAACCAGAGAACAGGAACACATAGAAGCTGATGCAGAGAGAGATAAAAGGATCTCCAGAAATGAAACAAGATTAAGAGAACTGGGACCAATCCAAAAGGAACAATACCCCCATGATAGGGGTACCAGAAGAAGAAGAAGAGAGAAAAAAAGATAGAAAGTGTCTTTGAAGAAATAATTGCTGAAAACGTCCCCAAACTGGGGGAGGAAATACTTGCTCAGACCATGGAAGCACACAGAACTCCTAAAAGAAGGGACCCAAAGGGGATAACACCAAGACACATAATAAATATAATGGCAAAGATCAAGGACAAGGACAGCCAGTGAGAGAAAAAAGTCACCTACAAAGGAAAACCCATCAGGCTATCACCAGACTTCTCAACAGAAACCTTACAGGCCAGAAAAGAATGGCATGATATATTTAATGCAATGAAACAGAAGGGCCTTAAACCAAGGATACTGTATCCAGCACGATAGTCATTTAAATATGAAGGAGGGATTAAACAATTCACAGACAAGCAAAAGTTGAGGGAATTTGTCTCCCACAAACCACCTCAACAGGGTATTTTAGAGAGACTGCTCTAGATGGGAGCACTCCTAAAAAGAGCACAGAACAAAACACCCAACATATGAAGAATGGGGAAGGAGGAATAAGAAGGGAGAGAAATAAAGAATCATCAGACTGTGTTTATAATAGCTCAATAAGTGAGTTAAGTTAGACAGTAGGGTAGTAAAGAAGCTAACCTTGAACCTTTGGTAACCACAAATCTAAAGCCTGCAATGGCAATAAGTACACATCTTTCAATAATCACCCTAAATGTAAATGGACTGAACGCACCAATCAAAAGACACAGAGTAATAGAATGGATAAAAATCAAGACCCATCTATATGCTGCTGACAAGAGACTCACCTCAAACCCAAAGACATGCACAGATTAAAAGTCAAGAGATGGAAAAAGATATTTCATGCAAACAACAGGGAGAAAAAAGCAGGTGTTGCAGTACTAGTATCAGACAAAACAGACTTCAAAATAAGGAAAGTAACAAGAGATAAAGAAGGCCATTATGTAATGATAAAGGCCTCGGTCCAACAAGAGGATATAACCATTATAAACATATATGCACCCAATACAGGAGCACCAACATATGTGAAACAAATACTAACAGAATTAAAGGAGGAAATAGAAGGCAATGCATTCGTTTTGGGAGACTTTAACACACCACTCACTCCAAAGGACAGATCCACCAAACAGAAAATAAGTAAGGACACAGAGGCACTGAACAACACACTAGAACAGATGGACCTAATAGACATCTATAGAACTCTACATCCAAAAGCAACAGGATACACATTCTTCTCAAGTGCACATGGAACATTCTCCAGAGTAGACCACATTCTAGGCCACAAAAGAACCTCAGTAAATTCCAAAAGACTGAAATCCTACCAACCAACTTTTCAGATCACAAAGGTATAAAACTAGAAATAAATTGTACAAAGAAAGCAAAAAGGCTCACAAACACATGGAGGCTTAACAACATGCTCCTAAATAACCAATGGATCAATGACCAAATTAAAATGGAGATCCAGCAATATATGGAAACAAATGACAACAACAACACAAAGCCCCAACTTCTTTGGGACGCGGTGAACACAGTCTTAAGAGGAAAGTATATAGCAATCCAGGCACATTTAAAGAAGGAAGAACAATCCCAAATGAATAGTCTAACATCACAGTTATCAAAATTGGAAAAAGAAGAACAAATGAGGCCTAAAGTCAGCAGAAGGAGGGACATAATAAAGATCAGAGAAGAAATAAATAAAATTGAGAAGAATAAAACAATAGAAAAGAATAAATGAAACCAAGAGCTGGTTTTTTGAGAAAATAAACAAAATAGATAAGCCTCTAGCCAAACTTAATAAGAGAAAAAGAATCAACACACATCAACAGAATCAGAAATAAGAAAGGAAAAATCATGACGGATCCCACAGAAATACAAAGAGTTGTTAGAGCATACTATGAAGACATATATGCTAACAAGCTGGAAAACCTAGAAGAAATGGACAACTTCCTAGAAAAATACAACGTTCCAAGACAGACACAGAAAGAAACAGAAAATCCAAACAGACCAATTACCAGCAACGAAATTGAAGCGGTAATCAAAAACTACCCAAGAACAAAACCCCCGGGCCAGATGAATTTACCTCGGAATTTTATCAGACATACAGACAAGACATAATACCCATTCTCCTTAAAGTTTTCCAAAAAATAGAAGAGGAGGGAATACTCCCAAACTCATTCTATGAAGCCAACATCACCCTAATACCAAAACCAGGAAAGGACCCCACCAAAAGAGAAAATTACAGACCAATATCTCTGATGAATATAGATGCAAAAATACCCAACAAAATATTAGTGAACCGAATTCAAAAATACATCAAAAGGATCATACACCATGACCAAGTGGGATTCATCCCAGGGATGTAAGGATGGTACGACATTTGAGAATCCATCAACATCATCCACCACATCAACAAAAAGAAGGACAAAAACCACATGATCATCTCCATAGATGCTGAGAAAGCATTCGACAAAATTCAACATCCATTCATGATAAAAACTCTCAAAAAAATGGGCATAGAGGGCAAGTACCTCAACTGAACAGTGAGAGGCTGAAAGCTTTTCCTCTGAGACTGTGAACAAGACAGGGATGCCCACTCTCCCCACTGTTATTCAACATAGTACTGGAGGTCTTAGCCATGGCAATTAGACAAAACAAAGAAATACAAGGAATCCATATTGGTAAAGAAGAAGTCAAACTGTCACTATTTGCAGATGACATGGTACTGTACATTAAAAAACCCTAAAGACTCCACACCAAAACTACTAGAACTAATATCGTAATTCAGCAAAGTTGCAGGATACAAAATTAACACAAAGAAATCTGTGGCTTTCCTATACACTAACAATGAACTAATAGAAAGAGAAATCAGGAAAACAATTCAATTCACAATAACATCAAAAAGAATAAAATACCTAGGAATAAACCTAACCAAGGAAGTGAAAGACCTATACCCTAATAACTACAAGACACTCTTAAGAGAAATTAGAAAGGACACTAACAAATGGAAACTCATCCCATGCTCCCGGCTAGGAAGAATTAATATCGTCAAAATGGCCATCCTGCCTAAAGCAATATACAAATTCAATGCAATCCCTTTGAAATTACCAACAGCATTCTTCAATGAACTGGAACAAATAGTCCCAAAATTCATATGGAACCACCAAAGACCCCGAATAGCCAAAGCAATCCTGAGAAGGAAGTATAAAGTGGGGGGATTTTGCTTCCCAACCTCAAGCTCTACTACAAAGCCGCAGTAATCAAGGCAATTTTGTACTGGCACAAGAACAGAACCACAGACCAGTGGAACAGAATAGAGACTCCAGACATTAAACGAAACATATATGGTCAATTAATATACAATAAAGGAGCCATGGTCTTAAATTGGGGAACTGACCGTTTCTTCAATAGATGGTGCTGGCAAAACTGGACAGCTACATGTAAGAGAATGAAACTGGATCACTGTCTGACCCCATACACAAAAGTAAATTCGAAATGGATCAAAGACCTGAATGTAAGTCATGAAACCATAAAACTCTTAGAGAAAACATAGGCAAAAATCTCTTGAACATAAACATGAGCAACTTCTTCATGAACATATATCCCTGGGCAAGGAAAACAAAAGCAAAAATGAACAAGTGGGACTACATCAAGCTAAAAAGCTTCTGTACAGCAAAGGACACCATCAATAGAACAAAAAGGTATCCTACAGTATGGGAGAATATATTAGTAAATGACAGATCCAATAAAGGCTTGACATCCAAAATATATACAGAACTCATGCACCTCAACAAACAAAAAGCAAATAATCCCATTAAAAAATGGGTAGAGGAGCTGAACAGACAGTTCTCCAAAGAGGAAACTCAGATGACCAACAGACACATGAAAAGATGCTCCACATCACTTGTCATCAGAGAAATGCCAATTAAAACCACAATAAGATATCACCTCACACCAGAAAGGATCACTACCATCCAAAAGACAAACAACAACAAATGTTGGTGAGGTTGTGGAGAAAGGGGAACCCTCCTACACTGCTGGTGGGAATGTAAATTAGTTCAACCATTGTGGAAAGCAGTATGGAGATTCCTCAAAATGCTTAAAATAGAAATACTATTTGACCCAGGAATTCCACTTCTAGGAATTTACCGTAAGTATGCAGCAGCCCAGTTTGAAAAAGACAGATGCACCCCTATGTTTATCTCAGCACTGTTTAAAATAGCCCAGAAATGGAAGCAACCTAAATGTCCATCAGTAGATGAATGAATAAAGAAGATGTGGTACATATACACAATGGAATACTATTCAGCCATAAGAAGAAAACAAATCCTACCATTTGCAATAACATGGATGAAGCTAGAGGGTATTATGCTCAGTGAAATAAGCCAGGCAGAGAAGGACAAATGCCAAATTATTTCACTCATATGTGGAGTATAAGAACAAAGGAAAACTGAAGGAACAAAACAGCAGCAGAATCACAGAACCCATGAATGCACTAACATTTACCAAAGGGAAAGGGACTGGGGAGGATGGGTGGGAGAGGAGTTATAAGGGCATAAAAAAGAAAGGGGGCATTACAATTAGCATATGTAATTTGTGTGGTGGGGTACGGGGCAGGCTCTACAACACAGAAGGCAAGTAGTGATTTTACAGCATCTTACTACGCTGATGGACAGTGACTGTGAAGGGGTATGTGGGGGGGACTTGGTGAAGGGGGGAACCTAGTAAACATAATGTTCTTCATGTAATTGTAGATTAATGATACCCAAAAAATAAATAAAAAAGTAAAAAAAATTAAAGGAGTTGCTATGAAAAAGAGTTTCAATCATCCATACATTTTGTGACTTCATAGTTCCTTGAATAATAAGACAAATGTTGGAATGTTTATTTTAAGGAGAGTGAGAACTGAATATGAAGTGAATTTATTTTTCTAGTTTCTTAACCTTTAGACACTATTGGCCCTTTTATTCTCCCTTTATTCCTTAAAACGTTTTTGTTGAAATGTAGATGATTAAAAACATGATGATGTTGGTTTCAGATGAACAACGAAATGATCCATCAATTGTTTATGGTACCAAAGCCTCACCATGATAAGTGTAGTTATTATGTCACCATAAATATATTGCAATATTATTAGCTCTATTGCCTGTGCTTCAATCCCTGTGACTAAATTGTTTAATAAATTGAGATTTGTAACTCTATCCTATATACCTATTTTATTTGTCCCCTCTCAGTGGCAACCACCAGTCTGTTCCCTGTGTTTGAGTCTGTTTATATTTTGTAGGATATTTAAACTTATCAAAGTATATGAATTCTGGAAAATACCTCTTAAAATTCATTGTTAAATGATTATGATTCAGTTTTAAAAAAATGGGCAGAGGACTTGAACATTTTTCCAAAGAAGAAATACAGATGGCCAACAGGCACATGAAACGATGCTCCATATCACTAATCATCAGGGAAATGTAAATCAAAATCACAATGAGATATCACATCACATCAGTTAGAATGGCCACTATCCAAAAGACAAGAAATAACAAGTGTTAGCAAGGATGTGGATAAAAGGGAGCTACAGTGTTGGTGGGAATGTCAACATGTGCAGCCACTGTGGAAAGCAGTATGGCAATTTCTCAAAAAACTAAAAATAGAAATATTACTTGACACAGTAATTCCACTTCTAGGAATTTACCTGAAGAAACCAAATTCCCTGATTCAAAAAGATATATACACTCCTGTGTGTATTGCCACATTATTTTCAATAGTCAAGCTTTTGAAGCAACCTAAGTGTCCATCATGAGAGAGTAAAGAAGAGGGGGTACATATAGACAGTGGAATATTATTCAGTCATAAAAAAGAAATCCTATCATTTGCAACAACATGGATGGATCTAGAGTGTCTTATGCTCAGCGAAATAAGCCAGGTGGAGAAAGACAAATATCGTATGATCCTACTTATTTGTGGAATATAAAAACAAAGCAAAACAGGATAGAGGATATTCAAGATGGCAGTGTGAGAGGTGAGATGGAGAATTCCTCCCAAAACCACAAATAGTATGAAAATGTAGTTAACTGATACAATTAACCCTAAAACAGCAACAAGAAAGAAGGCTGAACCAGACTGCATGCAGACCTCGTGAACAGAGCAGACCTCACAAAACAGGGTAACATACCAAATCCTTAATCTGGCAGGCCCAAGCCCTTCCCTCACCCCAGCTCACAGGCGGGAGGAAGAGAATTGGAGCAGGGATAGGGTTGGAAGCCTGGGACTGGGGAACACCCAGCCCTGGAGGTCTGTTTTGCAAGCAGAAACCTACACTGTGTGGTGCTCTGGAAGTTGGGGAGCTCAGACAGGTGGAGTGCTTGAGAGACTGAGATTCCAGCCATTTGTGGAGGACAGGAGCCACACCTGGCCACTCTGGGACAAGGGAAAGTCAGGAAGTCTCAGAGGCTTCCTAGCAGTGAGAGGGCTGCTGAAGGGGCAGGGTTTGCATGGAGCTTGCTGCACAGGTGAGGGGAGAGCTGGACAAGGTTGTCTGGATGCTCTCTGTCCAACAGGTTGGGAACTTTGGGGAGCTTCAGACGACCCATCACCCTCACTGCCTACTCAGCTCCGAGGCCCCCCACTGTGACACGCAGCCTTCCTCCTAGCCTGTTTGCAAACCTGCAGTCACTGTGTTGTTGTCAGGGCAGCCACAGGGAGACCCCAACTACAACAGCTAGAGACACAGAGCACAGAGGCTTACCTGTGTGCTTGGCCCACTGGGTCTGACACGGGAGATAGGCACCACAGATGGGAATCAGGAAACAGATCTTTCCTACCCCCAGGAACCAGCTCTGCTCCCCTATGACCCCCAACCTCACACTAGGGGCTGAGCAGCTCCAGAGACTGGAGCTTCTGGGAACTAGTGGGCACCACACAGAAATATGAAACATCAAAAGAACATGGTTTAGACCAAAATCTCACAAACCCCAGAAAAAGGGTCAAATGAAACTGAACTCACCAATCTGCCTGAAAGTGAGTTCAAAATAAAAATCATAAACATGCTATGGAAGTACAGAAAAATATTCAAGAACTCAGGAATGAATTTAAGTTGGAGATTCAATCATTAAGAAATTCCATATCTGAAATGAAACATACAAAGGAGGGATTTAAAAGCAGATTACATGTAGTAGAAAAGAAGGTAAATGGAATAGGAATTAGAGAAGAGGAATACAAAGAAGATGAGACACAGAGAGAAAAAAGAATCTCTAAGAAAGAAAGAATATTGAGAGAACTGTGTGACCAATCCAAACAGAACAATATTCATATTATAGGGGTACCAGAAGAATAAGAGAGAGAAAAGGGGATAGAAAGTGTCACTGAAGAGGTAGTTGCTGAAAACTCCCCCAATCTGGGGAAGGAGATAGTCTCTTAGGCCATGGAGGTGCACAGACCTCCCAACACAAGGGACCCAAGGAAGATCACATAATAATTAAAATGGCAAAGATCAAGGATAAAGACAGACTTTTAAAAGCAGCTAGAGAGAGAAAAAATATCACATACAAAGGAAAACCCATCAGGCTATCATCAGACTTCTCTACAGAAACCTTACAGGCCAGAAGGGAGTGGAATGATATATTGAATGCAATGTAGCAGAAGGGCCATGAACCATGAATACTCTATCCAGCAAGGTTCTCATTTAAATTTGAAGGAGGGGTTAAACAATTTTCAGATAAGAAAAAGTTGAGAGAACTTACATCCCACAAACCATCTCTACAGTGCATTTTGGAGGGACTCCGATAGATGGAAGTATTCCTAAGGCTAAATAGATGTTACCCAAGGGATAGACAAAGAGTACAGAATATGATTCCTGGCATACAAATAATGGAGGAGGAAGAAAAAGGAGGGAAAAAAAAGAATCTTTAGGTCGTGTTTGTAATAGCACATGAAGTGAGTGAAATTAGACTGTTAAATAGTAAGGGAATTGCCCTTGAATCTTTGGTAACCATGAATCTAAAGCTTGCAATGGCAATAAGTACATACTGATAATCACCCTAAATGTAAACGGTCTGAATGCACCAATAAAAAGACATAGAGTCACTGAATGGATAAAAACCAAGACCTGTCTATATGCTGCCTGTAAGAGACTCCAAACCCAAAGACATACACAGACTGAAAGTAAAGGGATGGAAAAAGATATTTCATGCAACTAACAGGGAGAAAGAAGCAGGAGTTGTGGTACTTCTATTAGACAAAATAGACTTCAAAACAAAGAAAGTCACAAGAGACAAAGAAGAACATTACATAATGATAGAGGGGTCAGTCCAACAAGAGGATATAACTATTATAAATATATATGCACTCAAGACAGGATCATCTACATATGTGAAA
Source organism: Manis javanica (assembly GCF_040802235.1). NCBI lineage: Eukaryota > Metazoa > Chordata > Mammalia > Pholidota > Manidae > Manis > Manis javanica. The sequence continues at coordinate 59,406,982 of NC_133171.1, forward strand.
CAAATACTAACAGAATTAAAGGGGGAAATAGAGTGCAATGCATTCATTTTAGAAGACTTCAACACACCACTCACTCCAAAGGACAGATCAACCAGACAGAAAATAAGAGAAAGAGGCACTAAACAACATATTAGAACAGATGGACCTGGCCATCTACAGAACACTCCATCCAAAAGCAACAGGATACACATTCTTCTCAAGTGCACATGGAAAATTTTCAAGAACAGATAATATACTAGGCCACAAAAAGAACCTCAGTAAATTAAAAGAAATTGAAATTGTACCAACCAACTTCTCAGATCACAAAGGTATAAAACTAGAAATATATTACACAAACAAAATGAAAAAGCCCACAGCACATGGAGGCTTAATAACATGCTCCTAAATAATCAATGGATCAATGACCAAGTTAAAACAGAGATCAAGCAATATATGGAGACAAGGGACAACAACAGCACAAAGCCCCAACTTCTGTGGGACACAGAAAAGGCAGTTCTAAGAGGAGAGTATATTGCAATCAAGGTCTATTTAAAGAAGAAAAAACAATCCCAAGTGAATAGTCTAAAGTCACAATTATTGAAATTGGAAAAAGAAGAAATGAGGTCCAAAGTCAGCAGAAGGAGGGACATAATAAAGATCAGAGAGGAAATAAATAAAATTGAGAAGAATAAAACAATAGAAAAAAGCAATGAAACCAAGAGCTGGTCCCTTGAGAAAATAAACAAAATAAATTAACCCCTAGAGAGACTTATTAAGAGAAAAAGAGAATCTATGCACATAAACAAAATCATAAATGAGAAGGGAAAAATCACGATGGACTCCAAGAAATACAAAGAATTATTAGAGAATAATATGAAAATCTATATTCTAACAAGCTGGAAAACCTAGAAGAAATGGACAACTTCCTAGAAAAATACAACCTTCCAATACCGACCAAGGAAGAAACAGAATATCTAAACAGACCAATTACCAGCAACGAAATTGAATTGGTAATAAAAAAACTACCCAAGAACAAAACCCCAAGGCCAGATGGATTCACCGCTGAATTTTATCAGACATATAGAGAAGGCATGATACCCATTCTCCTTTAAGTTTTCCAGAAAATAGAACAGGAGGGAATACTTTCAAACTCATTCTATGAAGCCAGCATCACTCTAATACCAAAACCAGGCAAAGGCCCACCAAAAAAGAAAATTACAGACCAATATCTCTGATGAATGTAGATGCAAATATACTGAACAAAATATTAGCAAACCGAATTCAAAGATCATCCATCATTATCAAGAGGGATTCATCCCAGGGATGCAAGGATGGTACAACATTCAAAAATCCATCAACATCATCCACCACATCAACAAAAATAAGAACAAAAACCACATGATCATCTCCATAGATGCTGAAAAAGCATTTGACAAAATTCAACATTCATTCATGATGAAAACTCTTAACAAAGTGGGTATAGAGTGCAAGTATCTCAACATAATAAAGGCCATATATGACAAACCCACAGCCAACATTATACTTAATAGTGAGAAGCTATAATGTTTTCCTTTAAGATCGGGAACAAGACAAGGATGCCCGCTCTCCCCACTGTTATTCAACAAAGTACTGGAGGTCCTAGCCACAGCAATCAGACAACACAAAGCCATAAAAGGCATCCAGATTGGCAAGAAAGAAGTCAAACTGTCCCTGTTTGCAGATAACATGATATTGTACATAAAAAGCCCTAAAGGATTCACTCCAAAATTACAAGATCTAATATCTGAATTCAGAAAAGTTGCAGGTTACAAAATTAATACACAGACCTGTTGCATTCCTATACACTAACAATGAACTAGAAGAAAGAGAAATCATGAAAACAATTCCATTCACAATTGCATCAAAAAGAATAAAATACCTAGTAATAAACCTAACCAAGGAAGTGAAAGACCTACACCCCAAAAAATATGGGACACTCTTAACAGAAATTAAAGAGGACAATAATAAATGGAAATTCATCCCATGCTCTTGGCTAGGAAGAATTAATATTGTCAAAATGGCCATCCTGCCTAAAGCAATCTACAGATTCAATGCAATCCCTATCAAAATACCAACAGCATTCTTGAACGAACTAGAGCAAATAGTTCTAAAATTCATATGGGATGACAAAAGACCCCAAACAGCCAATGCAATCCTGTGAAGGAAGAATAAAGAATAAAGCAGAGGGGATTATGCTTCTTTACTTCAAGCTCTACTACAAAGCCATGGTAATCAAGACAATTTGGTACTGGCACAAGAACAGACCCATAGACCAGTGGAACAGAATAGAGGGTCCAGATATTAACCCAAGCATATGTTCAATTAATATATGATAAAGGAGCCATGGATATACAATGAGGAAATGACAGCCTCTTCAACAGCTGGCATTCACAAAACTGGACAGCTACATGTAAGAGAATGAAACTGGATTATTGTCTAATCCCATACACAAATGTAAACTCAAAATGGATCAAAGAGCTGAATGTAAGTCATGAAACCATAAAACTCTTAGAAAAAAACATAGGCAAAAATCTCTTGGACATAAACATGAGCAACTTCTTCATGAACATATCTCCCCGGGCAAGGGAAACAAAAGCAAAAATGAACAACTAGAACTATACCAAACTAAAAGGCTTCTGTACAACATGGTGTGGGGGATCACGGGAAGACAGCGTAGCCAAGAGAAAACAAGTAGTCACCCTATGGCATCTTAGTACACTGATGGACAGTGACTGCAATAGGGTATGGGGGAAGGACTCGATAATATGGGTGAATGTAGTAACCACATTGTTTTTCATGTGAAACCTTCAGAGAGTGTGTAATAATAATACCTTAAAAAATTGTAATAAAAAAGACATAAGCACCCCTATGTTTATCGGAGCACTATTTACAACAGCCAAGACATGGAAGCAACCTAAGTGTCCATCAGTAGATGAATGGATAAAGAAGAGTGGTACATATACATCATGGAAAATATTATTCAGCCACAAGAAGAAAACAAATCCTTCCATTTGCAACAACACAGATGGAGCTATAGGGTATTATGCTCAGTGAAATAAGCCAGGAGGAGAAAGACAAGTACTAAATAATTTCATTCACTTGTGAAGTATAACAACGAAGCAAAACTGAAGGAACAAAACAGCAGCAGACTCAGCCTCCAAGAAGGGACTAGTGGTTACCAAAGGGAAAGGGGTTGGGGAGGGTGGGTGGGGAGGGCAGGGGAAGGGAATTAATAGGTATTATGATTAGCACACATAGTGTAGGAGGGGCACAGGGAAGGCAGTATAGCACAGAGAAAACAAGTAGTGACTCTAGCAACTTACTATGCGGATGAACAGTGACTGCAAGGGAATGTGTGTGGGGGGACTTGATAATATGGGTGAATGTAGTAACCACTGTTGCTCATGTGAAACCTTCATTAGAATATGTATCAATGATACTTTAATTAAAATATTCCTCTTTGTCTCTAGGACACATTTTAAACTACTTTTAAAGTCTATTTTGTCTGATATTATTTCAGCCATTTAAGCTCCCTATTTTTACTATTTTCATGATATATCTTTCTCATCCTTATTCTTTCAACCTATTTCTATCTTTAAATCTAAAATACATCTTTTGTATATTTTGTTGACAGTTTATAGTTGGATTCTGTTTTATTTATCCAATCTGACAATCTCTGTCTTGTCACTAAAGTGTCTAATGCATTTAGACTTAATATAATTATTGGTATGGTTATGCTTGCACCTGCCATTTTGCAATTTGTTTTCTAGGTGCCCTGTGGTTCTGTTTGTTTTTTCTCTGTTCCTCTTTAGTATTTTCTGTTGAGTTCAATTGATATTTTCTAAAGTGTACAATTTACATTTCTTTGTTGGATTTTTACATTTTTTTATTGAGATATAGTTAACATATAACATATTAGTTTCAGATGTACATCATGATTTGACATACGTATATTGTAGGATCACCACAAGTCTAGTTAACATCCATCACCGCACACAGTTACAAATTCTTTTTCTTCTGATGACAACTTTCAAGGTCTTCTCTCTTAGCAACTTGTAAATATATGGTTCAGTATTATTAACTATAGTCACTGTGGTATATATTACATCCCCATGACTTGTTTTAAACTGGAAGTTTGTACCTTTGACCACATTCACCAATTTTATCCACAACCCACCTTCTGCCTCTGGCAACCACCAATATGTTTTCTATATCTATGAGTCCAATTTTTGGTTTGTTTGTTTATTTTTAGATTTCACATACAAGTGAGGCCATACGGTATTTGTCTTTCTCTGTCTGACTTATTTCATTTAGCATGATACCCTCTAGGTCCATCCATGTCATAAATGTCAAGATTTCATTCTTTCTTATGGCTGAGTAATATTCCATTGTGTGTGCGTGCGTGCGTGTGTGTGTGTGTGTGTGTGTGTGTGTGTGTATACCACATTTTCTTTATCCATTTTATTCATTGACAGACACTTAGGTTCCTTCCATGTCTTGGCTATTGTAAATAATCATGCAGTGAACATGGGGGTACAGATAACTTTTCAAGTTACTGTTTTTTGTTTCCTCCAGATAAATACCCATAAGTGGAATTTCTGAATTGTTTCTATTTTTTGAATGAAAAATTCAATTTTTCTATTTTCAAATTTTTCTATTGTTGAAAAATTTCTATTTTTAATTATTTTTTAAGAAACCTCTATACTATTTTCTATAGTGTCTGTACCAATTTACATTTCCACCAACAGTGCATAAGGGTTCCCTTTTCTTCAGGTCCTCACCAACACTTGTTATCTTTTGGCTTGTTGATAATAGCCAACATAACATGTGTGAGGTGGCATCTCATTAAGATTTTGATTTGCATTTCCCTGATGATTAGTGATGTTGAGTAGCCTCTCATGTAGCTTCTGGCCATTTGTATGTCTTCTTTGGAACAATGTCTACCCAGATCCTCTGTCCATTTTTTAATTGGATGGTTTATTTTTCATTATTGAGCTGTATGAGTTCTTTATGTATTTTGGGTATTAACCCCTATCAGATACATGATTTGCAAATGGTTTCTCCCATTCTGTGGGTTGCCTTTTCATTTCGTTGAAGGTTTCCCTTATTGTGCAGAAGTTCTTTAGTTTGATACAGTACCATTTGTTTATTTTTGCTTTGGTTGCCATTACACTTGGTGTCATGTCCCAAAAATAATGTCTGAGAACAATTCAAGGAGCTTACCAACTATGTTTTCTGCTAGGAGTTTTATGGTTTTAGGTCTTACAGTTAAGTCTTTAAAATCCATTTTGACTTTACTTTTATGCATGGTCTAAGAGAGTGATTCAGTTTCATTCTTTTGCATGTGGCTGTCCAGTTTTCCCAGCACCATTTATTGGAAAGACAGTCACTTCCCCATGGTATATTCTTGGCTCATTTGCTGTAAATTAATTGATCATATATGCATGAGTTAATTTCTGGGCTCTCTGTCGTGTTCCTTTTGATCAATTACCAAAGCTGCACACCTTGTTTCCAGAGCTCTTAAACTGCTTTCCTAATTTTGCTAGTTTCATTATTGCTCTTTGGAAAAAGGATATGTTGAAGTGCTCAATTGTGTTGCAGAAATGCCATCCTTCTAGAACTCAAGTATGAAGAGACCTTCCCTGACCCTCAGGCATCTGGCATGAACTGACCAGTTCAGTTCACTTTCTTCTTTCAGTGCATTCTGCCCATATTTGGTTACCTGATCCTATCTAGGAAAACAGATTTTCTTAGATTTTTTTCTGATTTTTCTGATCTTTCAGTGTGACCATCAGCATATGTGAGACATCAACAGAGGTCTGGACCTGGGATCTTACTGAACAGAGATCACAGTGACTTGGATGCAGGATGGAGAGAACCAAACCCAGAACACTGAGCTTGTGGAGAGCAGGCCTGATGGTCAGGGAACTTTCCAGAAATGCAGAACTTCTGGAAGGGAGCAGAAATACATATGTGGTGTGCAGCATGAGAGGTTACCTAAGTCCCTCATCCTGAGATGGGCTAAGAAGGGAGATGTGAGGGCAGAAGCCCCTTCACAGAACCAGTTCAGCACAGATGCTGTAGGTACTTGGCAGGGTAAGTGTGTTGCCCAGAAGGCTTATGGTCCCTTCTATTCCTTTCTCTGTTCCACCTTCTCAGCTCATCCTAATCACTGTGGGAACCATTGTTGATCTAGTTTCCTTGTTGCTCTGATCTTTGGAGTCATGAACTGCAAGATGATCTCAGGTATGTGAAGAGTACAGAAATATGGGATTCTACAGTTTTACATGTTGGGTCTCACCTCCAGTGGGTTATTTGTCACAACCCAAGGCAGAAATGGAATCCAGTGATATGCAATACATTTTAGGATGGAGCCTGGCAGAGAGATGGTCAGAGAGGCCACTGCCTGTTCAGAGGACCATTTGCATGCAAGAAGGAAAGAGAGCAGGTAGAGAGATTGCTTCTGGGACTGTAAGCTTGGAAGCAGGTAGCTTGACAAACTGCTGGCTGCATATGGAGGAAGAGGATATCAAATTCAATAGCCCTGGATTCCCATAGATCCCAGTGTCCAGGGAGCCCCTTATTTAACTAATGAGCACTAGGCCTAGGATCATCTCCAGGCTGAAAAATTCATGTCTGGACCCATATTCTCCTGCTCATCTGTGGGACTGTGACCAGTAGGACAAGAAATGTTGCATGGACATTGAGGGGATATCCAAGGTTCCATGGAATCAAACTTCATGTCTTCATGTTCACCTATAAAAATTGTGTCCTTTATTTTTACATTTCTTTATAGAGATCACATGTTATCAGGCCAAGTACTCAAAATGAGCACACTAACTAGTAGATGAGCATGTGTATGTAGGCAGAATCTCATACTACACACACTGGGTGAGGTCAATGGGCACCTACCCCAGAAGCAGATAATAAAAGCAGATAATAAGAGGTGGCAATGTTTGTCCCAAACATAGGTGGTACTGCCCACTCAATACGTATAAGCAAGAGAGAAAGATCCATGCTGCGGCACAGACCTACAGGAGGGTGATGCTTCTGTGTCTGCACATATTTTCTCTCCTATCATTCCCTGGAACTGCCCAAAGTCTGGGCTGAACTTCTTGAACCTTCCCTGGGATATTATTAGCCAGTTAGTTTAGAACTTCAATGCATCCCCCTCCCACTATAACAACTTCTCAAAGGATGTTTTCTCACCATGTGTTAAACAAATAAGCTAATTTCTAACTCAGGTGGCTACAAGATAGACAGCAGAAAGCCGATGTCCACAATCCTTGCAATAAAGGAGAAGAAATTGAAAATCCTCATTCCATCCCATGATTCTGTCTGTGAAACTGGCCCAGATTCCACTTAACATTTTTCCCCAGGCAGTAACAGAATGCCCAGGACACTATGGTTTCCTTATAGCTTCTTAAGCTGTCACCTTAAAGGCCAGCTGGCAAGAGGACAGAGGCAGTGGAGAGCAGGTTTGGCTATAGCAGGTATTTGTTTTTTTAAGTTAAAAGTGTTCTTAATCCTTGGGGGCATCAAGACTTGAATCTATTCCTTAACATTTTCCCCATAGTTTGGGATAGCTGCCTTATGTGAGATGGGATTATTCACACTTCTGCTTTGCTTACCTGTAGACTCTTGACTTCTTTTCCCCCAAATGGTTTCCTGAATATCTCTGTGCTGCTCTCATTTTAATACTAATGCAAAGTAGGGAGAAGAGCCCATTTCCCAGTTGGGCACACCCCTCCCCCATCATACTTTCTGTTATGCTGGACCTGTGGCTCCCTACCAGTGGGTCACCTTTCCTTTTCCAGGGGAGATGGAGCTAAGAAATCTCCCTCCCTGGCCTTGCCTCATGTGGGACTCAGTGCTGTGGAGTTTTCTTTTTCGCTCTAGCTTATTGCCCTGAATAAGAACCTTAATATTTAATATTTTTCTCAAATTCTTGTACTTAAGATGAGGTGCATAGTTTAATGAAGAAGGGTAGATGGAGCATCTTATAGTTTGGAACAAGAAATGTAAGAAATCCATCTCTTTGTTGAGGTAGTGGCAAGTGGACTCAGGAAGACAGGTGGAGGAGGGGAGGTTAAATGGCATATATAACTCCCTGTGCTGAATAAAGTTTCAGCTTTGTCTTGGTCCAACGGACTCACGTTTTTGCCCCCACCCCCATTTATATGTTGAAATCTTACTCTCCGATGTGGTGGTATTAGGAAGTGGGCCATTTGGGAAGTAATTAAGTCATGAGGATAGAGCCCTCATGGATGGATTAGAGCTATTATTAAGAGACATGAGAAGCAACCTAAGTGTCCATCAAAAGATGACTGGATAAAGAAGATGTGGTACATATACACAATGGAATGTTATTCAGCTATAAAAAGAAAACAAATCCTACCATTTGCAGCAACATGGATGGAGCTAGAGGGTATTATGCTCAGTGAAATAAGCCAGGGGGAGAAAGACAAGTATCAAATGATTTTCCTCATTTGTGGAATATAAAAACAAAGCAAAACAGAAGGAACTAAATAACAGCTGACTCACAGACACCGAGAAGGGACTAGTAGTTACCAAAGGGGAGGGGTTGGGGAGGGAGAGTGAGGAAGGAGAAGGGGATTAAGGAGCACTAAAATTCTCAATCACAATATAGGTAGGTCACGGGGTAGGCAGTACAGCACAGAGAAGACAATTAATGACTCTATAACATCTTACTACGTTGATAGTGACCACAGTGGAAGGGGTGAGGACTTGATAATATGGATGAATGTTGAACCACTGTGCTGTGTATGTGAAACCTTCATAAGATTGTATATTAATAATACTTTAACAAAAAAAACCATGAGAGAGCTTGCTTTCTCTCCCTGTACTCTCCTTCATGTAAGGATGCAGTGAGATGAAGGGCATCTGCAAACTCAGAGGTGGGCCCTCACCAGACATGGCACCTTGATCTTGGACTTCTCAGTCCCAGAACTGAGAAGTAAGTATCTGTTGTTTAAGCCAGCCAGGCTATGGAACTTCTGTTATAGCAACTTGAACTGACTATGGCAACTGGTCGTTTCTTGCATCTTTGTCTGCATTCCTTCTTTGTATTGTAGTTTGTACTTGTTCTTTAGACAGGCCTTTATTGTACCAGGTCACAGGGCCTCAGACATCCCCGAGGCTGACACATTCTTCCAAACTGTGGAAATCAAGGGCTGAGAGTGGCACTTCTCAATCCTGACCCATCTCTAGATATGTTGTTCATTTTTCCCTTGTAGAGGTCATTGCTTAGTTATGGACTTTATCTCTGTATCATTTTGGAAGAGAACTACAAGCATTCCTACCTGGCCGTATTTCAGGTTTGTAATTCCACCAAAACCCCCCCCAGGGCAGCAACTGCACACAGGCTCTCTCTAATTTCACACTTTAATTACCAGACTGCTTCAGCCTTTGCCTTCCTTCTAGCACTGTCACTAGGACACTTCATTCATTTTGGAGTTAGCATGAAGAAGTGATGTGTCAGTTCGGCAGTATGAGTACATTCTTGTTGATATTTTATCCCTTTGAGTGCCCTGTATATGGCAGGGTCTTGGAAGGAAACAGGACAGAATCAAAGAACTAAGTGAAGAGAGTTTAATGACTGGGCTATTTATAGAGGTACGGGCAGGAAACAGCAATAGATGGCAGTCTAGAGGCAGTAACAATTTCCTGCTGTTGCAGATACATCAGAAGGGAGTTGTTTCTAGAACCCAGCAGAGCTGTAGCCTTTGAGAGGGCCCACAAGCGTATGCCCCTGATGTAGGGAGAGGAATGCGGCATTACTGCAGCACAGCACTGGAGAAAACAGCGGCGATAAATGCCTTGCATTCTCCCTCCTCCCAGTGATTCCTGCAGTGCCTCCTATTAGAAAACTCAGTTGGAAACCAGGGGGCAAGGAACCCAGGTGATATGTTCTATGAGAATATCTAGAAATATGAGTGATGCTCCACAAGCCAATTAAGATCTAAAGAGTAAACAAAAGAGACTATTCGGATGTTGAGATTTTACAGATTCTGTGAAAGAAAAGGCAGGATGTGTATCTTCAGGTATAAGAATACATGTTGGGAAAATAACAGACACTAGGCTTACTCTATATGGCTTCATGGGTTATACTGAAGTGGAAGGGAGAGGAAATGGATACAGATACCCACCCATATTGAAGAGCTTCCTCTGAGAATCGCCAAAATCGAAAGTTGGTAAGGTGTACTGCAATCAGGATGGATGAGCACAGGTTGGACAACCACTTAAAAGGGACCTACATTCGCTTCCTGGCATGTGTATCAAAGCGTAAAGTCTAGAGACAAGTGTCATGGTGACAAGTGTTTTTCCATCAGCCTGTGGGTATGAACTTGATGGAAAAAGGGACGATCAGCTGCCCATTACTTCTTCCAAAAAAAGCCAGAGCTCTAGGCCAGGGACAGCATTTAGAGGGAGAGGAGGGTCTTTGTGGCTGGGGCTAATCTATTTATCCCATTTAATATTTAACATATACTTTATATTCTGGGCAAATCTTGTGTTTGCCCTTACTTGCATGTTTTGAATTTCACAAAGGTCACATATGCTCCTTGGTTAGGTTTTCATTTGGCAAGCCTCTTCATAATCCTATGAATTCCATCTGACACCAAGAATTATACTGAATAGGCAATAAACATGTTTTTCTTAAATTATCCATCATTTTTCCTATTTTAAAAATAAAAATTGACTAATAACCTCCCTCTATATCTTAGTTCACATCCTCCACAAAGTTGTGTACTCCATGAAGTAATTACCTGAGTTATTCACTGGTAAACCACAAAGCCAATCTTACTGTCTGAGGACCAGGGAATGTGTTGGGTGTAATGGACATAGCTCATGGAATCACAGAAGCAGCCAAAAAGGCAAAGCTGAGGGCAGGTGGGAAACAGGGCAGAACAGGCATATGGCAGCAAGTACTGATCATGTCTCATTAAGGAACAACAACTGGGACAAGAAATAAAATACTCCCACAATGTTCACACTACCACTGCTCGAGATTCACATCGCTGTGAGAACATATCCAGCTGTCGAACTTGGGCCTTCTATATAATCCTTCACTAGAGGAAATAATCAACAGGCCTGCCAGGCTGCACCCAGATGGCATATTATGGTTCCCTAAAGCATGTGGGGGCGTATTTTCAGGGAATGGTTATCACAATATATAAAACATTATAATAAATGTTCATTGCACAGACAAAATAAGTGGGTTTCTTTTAAGCCAAGCCTCAGAGTCCAGATCATCCTCAGGGTGACACACATGGTCCCTGCAAATATGCCTGTGATTTCTAGGATAATTAAAATAATAAATAATAAAATGCTAATAGAAAGCTAATTAAGAAGATTACAATTATGAAGTTTTGGGTTAATCCAAAAGAAAGCAAGAAAAGAAAAATAATGAACCAAAGAGTAAATGAGATTGAAAAACAGTAAATGGCCAGATAGTGGACTTAAACCCAAGTGTGTCAGTAATTACACTAAACATAAGTGAACTGTAATTCAGATACATAGATTGTCAAGTGGGTAAAAATAAATAAATACCATATGCTGTTTACAAAAGACATACTTTCAGCAGTAAGTCACAGAAAGGTTGCCAGTAAAAGGGTGGACAAATAAATACTACACAAACACTGATAAAAATCCACACAGACTTAGAAGTACATACCTTTGAGAAATATTGCAGGATGTGAATCTCCTTAGACATAGAGCACATGTAGATAGCTTACGACATCTTTAATACGGTTTATTTGCTCTGATGTGATCCTTGAAACAATATAATGCCACGATATTTGACTTGTAGTGGGTGTTCTATAAATATTTATTAAAAGAAGAAATAAACTGCTGAATGATTCAAGTATTCATATTCATAATTTAAAGATGAGGAGAATCCTCATCCTGGAGAAGTAACATAAAACAAATTGAGTTAGGCCACCTGGATAGCAGACTCGAGAGCATATTCTTATTCTAAAGGAATCAGAACTCTACTCAGGAAGGACATGTCAGGTATGCTAATTACTAGAACTGGATTTGATACATTCTAGGATATACCAAAAGAAAGGGTACAGAAGGATAATTAAATGCAGAGATAAGGGGGAAGTCTGTTTCATTTTAAAGGTGGATAGAGTTTTAATGACAAAAAAATAGGGGTAAAGAGGCCTTATTTGGACCAAAGTCAAAGCTGAGCGCACATGTCCAGGTGAAAACTCATGACCCAGTCCTGCTTTAGGCCCAGATAGACCCAGAAAAGCAGAGTTTCTGGCCTGGCCACACCTCCTTGATTCTCAGCCTTGGGAGATTTTGGAGACGTAAGACATATTTAAGTGTCTGTCACACTCGATGGACGGGGATGTAACGTGGGGTGCTACTGGCATCTAGTGGGAGAGGTCAGGGATGCTGTTAACACTCCTCAATGCATGCGACAGCCCCCTTAGCAAGGATTTTCTGGCCCAAAGTGTTAATGGTGCCAGTGTTGAGAAATTCTGCCCTAGAGGTAAGTGCTGCAATGTCCTCACATTTCACAGATGGAGAAACTGAGGTAGCAAGAAAGACAGTGCGAGTAAGAGCAGGGCAGTGAGTTGAATCCAGGCCGCCTGGCTGTAAATTCTGTGCTCCCCCAGATCCATCTGGACTGAGGCGCTGGACAAGGATTGAAAGCTCAGCGGTGGGGCCATTGTAGTCTGTTGGCGCCACCTGGTGTTATCACTGGACTTGTAGCTTCACAGGTTCTGGGGAAAGAGATAAAAGAAAAAATGATCATTAACAGCAAAGAGTTAATTGGGGGGGGATATCATTCTGTCCTCTCAGAGATACTCCCTCCTCAGACTCTCCAGATTTTAGGGCTTGACTTGGGCTCAGGGAAAATAATGCCCCACTTTCCTCCATCTCACCACACTTTGCCCAGCCCTTGCCGATCTCCCATGACTCCATCCCCGTCACACCTACCTCTGCTCCCATCACCCACCATGCATCATGTTCAAAAGGCCGCAGGACTAAAGGACAACATCCAGGAGTGGAAACCCAATGTTCTCCCCTCCTCTCAAGCCCTGACCCATCCCCCACACAGCACAAGGCCCCCCTGAAAGAGAGGCCCCATCCTCGCCCAGGGCCAGGAGTGGTCACACACACAGTTCCCTCTCCCTTCGCTGTTAGGCCTCCTTGCTGGCCCTGCTCAGCCACATGCACTGACCTCAACCTGCCAGCCTGTGGCGGACACAGGTTTTTCTAGACTGGGCCTGCTGGTCACCTGAGCTTCCTGGTGGGCTTTCCAGTTAGGAAATTAAACTCAAGGATGGATCTCAAGGACATCATGCTGGGTGAAGAAAAGTGAATCTCCAAAGGTTACATACTGTAGAATTCCATTTGTTTAACATTCTCCAAATGGCAAAAATTATAGTGGTGGAGAACAGATTATTAATTACCAGGGTTAGAAGAGGGGAGAAGGAGGTGGGTACAGTTTTCCCCTTATCTCTGCACTTAATCCTTCCTCAACCTCTCTTTTGGCATACCTATAAAAGGGTAGCACAAAGGATCCTTGCATGGAACTGCTCTGCATTTTTGCTGTGCTGATGGTCTCATGATCCTACACATGACAAAACTGTGTAGAGCTAATTATATACACACCGACATACACACACGTGTGTGCCTATAAGACTGGTGAAATCTGATTAATTTTATCAGTGTCAACTTCCTGCCTGTGATATTGCACTCGAGTTAGGCAAGATGTTACCATTAGAGAAAACTAGGTGAAATATACACACAAAACTTCTCTGTATTATTTCTTTAAAATGCATGTGAATCTACAACTATCTCAAAAAATTTTTTTAATCTCAAATTCGAAATGAGTATGAGATGTAAACAGATGTTTCACTCGAGAAGATATACTAATAGCTTACAATAAGCATACAGAAAGTTATCAACATCATTAGTCATTAGGGAAATGCAAATTAAAACCATACTGAGATACCACTGCATACACATCAGAACAGCAACACCAAAAAATACAGAACAAAATAAGTATTGCCGAGGATACAGAAAAACCGCAATCCTCATACATTGTTGTGAACGTGTAAAATAAAATAGTAATTTTTGGAAAATGTTTTGTTGGATTCCTAAAAGGTTAAGCATAAACATACGGCACAGCACAGCAATTCCGCTTCTAGATATCTGCCCAAGAGAAATGAAAAACATATGTTCACACAAAGACCTGTACATGGAACTTCATAGCAGCATTACTGATTATAGCCAAAAATATAAGAAACACTTTGAAAGCACATCAACTGATAAAGGGGTAAACAAAACATGGTCCATCTGCAGTAAAAAGAAAAGAACCAGGGATACACATTACAAAATGAATAAACTTCAAAAACTTCATACCAGAAGCAAAATAAGAGTACATATTGTAGAGTTCCATTTATATGAAATGTCCAGGAAAGGCAAATCTAGAGAGAAGAGTAGCAAATTCGTGGTTGCCGGGGCTATGGGTGGATGGAGACTGAGTACCAATTGGGTCAGAGGATGTCCTTGGGGTGATGGAAGGGTTCTAAAACTGGATTATAAGGTCTATAAAGGTCCTAAAAATTATGGAATTACACACTTACACCACGTGATCAAATGATTTGTAAGAAATATGTATTTGGTCATTCAGATGTCCAAAATCTATTTCTCAGATATATTTGGTCTTCATCCACAGCTCCTGAAAACACTTCAGAGCCATAAAGGTGAAATGGATGTCTTGTTATTAATGAAGATGATTCTAGACCTACCCGAGGGCAAGGGCTCGTTGCCAGGAGGACCAACTATGTGATTGGATTTTTGGTGAAGGGGAGAGACTGGAGGTTGAATCAGCCAATAGCCAATGACTTAATAAGTAATGAAGCCTCCATAAAAACCCAAGAGGACAGTTTTTTGATCCACTGTTTTCGTAGAGCTTCCAAGCTTGGGGAACCAGAACACTCCAGGTGCTACCAAGCCAGGCCCCAAGTTCCATGAGGATAGAGGTTACTTTGTTTAGGACCTCAACCTATGTAACTCTTCATCTACCTATTGATTGGTATCCTTTATATATCCTTTACTAAATACCTAAGTGTTTCCCTGAGGTCTGTGAGCCATTCTAGTAAATTCATCAAAGCTAAGGAGGGGGTCTTTGGAACCTTCAGTCAGTCAGGAGCACAGGAAACAACCTGGGGCTTGCAACTGGCATCTGAAGTGGGGGTAAGAGGCAGTCCTACAGGATTGAGCCCTTAACCTGTGGAATCTGATGCTATCTCTAGGCAGGTAGTATCAGAATTGGTTTTAATTCTTGGATATCCTGTCTCAGAATTACTTGGGGTTGATAAGGCCTGTTGGAATTGGGTCCAGGAACCCCTAAAAGATACTGGGTGAATCTTCTTTCAAACAATCAGGCTGTGGAGCAAAAATTGTTTTCTGCTATCCATTACTGCAAATTCACTCTGCACTGACCACCCTAAGATACAAGAATTCCTTTGATAAGGCAACTTCATGGTGCAAGAGCACTGGCCAAGTGTCCCTCTGTAAATGGTCTGGGCTGTGCCTCATGAGGGGCTGCACTGGAAAAGACTTGGAGGCAATAACTAGAGTCCTCTGCAGAATGGACTGGTGTCCTGAAATGGTCAGTGCAGGTCTGCTTGCCCGTGTTTTCTGAAGGGAAGCACCGAGATGAACAACAACACATCATGGGAAACTTCAAAAGAGTGCAGGCTAGGTGTGACTCAAAGGGTAAGAGGATCCAGTTCCTACAGGAGAATCTGAAGAGCCACATGGTGGAGAGATGACCAATATCTCTGCCCAAAATTGATCTGCCTGTCAAGAGTCAGGGCTCCCAAGGCACTTGACAGACAGTAGGTGCAGCACCATGTGGTGACACTGTATTTGGACATCTTGGATAATTGTCTTGCTTCCTTATAGCTGCAGGGGAAATTAGGGGAAAAGGAGGAAGGAAGACAGACAAAAATACCATATGGACATCAGATTGTATTCCACACTACTATCCACTACTTCCTAATTCCTCCCCAGCAGATCTCCACGATTTAATCCCCTTGAATATCCAAATTCATTTCAGGCCTCACCACTAAGTACAATGATCCCCAAGAGAGTCCATCAAGACAAACCCTGCTGAATCTGAAATGAAAGGACTGCGATCAGCCACGGTGGAGCCACAGGCTCTCCCTGCTGTTGGCTGAGCACTCTCCTTGCTCACTGGCACTATGGAGAGGCCCAGGCTGAAAATGCAAGATTCTTGGCTTGAGCCTAGGCTGCGTACATAGGTGAGGGGCATTTGTGGAGGTGGTGCCCCCAATTCCTCTCATACCTACTTCAACTTGCACCTCCTGTTACACTCCAGAGAGCAGGAAGTAGGCAGGACATCTCCACTCCTGCCCATAGGGCACCTCTACTCCTGGCTGCAGCAGGAGATGGAAGGATCTTCATACCTGGGTGACCTGGTTCCTCACCTGGGCTGTCCTCAGCTGGTTCTCTTCTCTTTGCACACCAAAGGGCACCCACAACACCCACTGTGACAGCAAGAGCAGCAGCAGCCGCGCTCACAGTGATCTACCCACTCCAATGCACCAGTGCTTTTCCTGCAAAAGAGCCTCATTGTAGGTGGGACACCCCAGAGCCACAGGCCTGCTCTCCTCTTCCCACCTGCCTAGGTCAGCCTGGGCTCACCAGAGGGCACAGGGTGTGCGCTGTTCCACGTAGCACATGTACCTTGGGTCCTCTCCCTGGCGAATGCTTATGGCCACCCAGGTCTGACAGGTTTCATTCCCACCAGGCAGGACCCCCCGCCCCCAGACTGCTGGGTGTCCTGGCTCAGGGGTTCCTCATCCTGAAACCAGGTCAGGGAAATGTTCCCGGGGGAGAAGCTGAAAGCCCAGCACGTCAGGGTGACCATGCCCTCACAGGCCTGGCTGCATGTCAACATTCACTGCCAGGGGCACTGGGGAAGGAAGGGCAGAGCAGTGAGACACGTGGCCAAGCCCTGCTCCTGATAGCAAGACGAGACAAGAGTGCTGCTACTCCCCACCTTCCGGGCTCGGCTGAAGCCGCGGTGACCCCACACCTTTTCTGAGTCTGTTCCGCACCCTGGGGCCCAATTCCTTTGGGAATTTTTAGACTGGCAGGAGATGGGCCTGGGCCTGGGACTTCACTCAAATCCACATGTTGATGCTGAGCAGGGGGATGTGAGGGCTGGGCTCCTGGGTCCAGGACAAGGAGGGGACTCTGTGTGACAGACATGCCAGGCAGAGGGGAATGGTCCCCAGTCTGAGGACCTGTTGAAATTGGGTCCAGGAACCCCTACCCGACACCAGCCTTCCCTGGCTCAGCATTCTGTTGCCGGGCCACTGCTTCCCTGGATTACTGTCACAGGGACAGTTCATTTTCCCCCCCAACCTTCATGTCTCTATCCAGTGGCTTTAACAGGACAGGCAAATCACAACACAATATGCCACAGAACATATATGCTTCCAAGGTACAAGTGGTTTCCCCAGGCAGAGATGGGTGCGGGGAGGCTCCAGGGCTCTGGGGGAGAGTAAGGCCCTGCCACAGGGTCATACCCGTTCTCTCCGAGAAGCCCATCGAGGAGTGCAGATGTCTCTGCAGGCTTCCACAAAGCTGTCCCTTGCACATGGGCTCAGTAGTCCTTGCTTTGAAAACCATCTGTGTCCCAGGACTTCTGGATTTCTGAAGCCAATGTCTGGACTGACGACCAGATCACTGACCACCCACGGGTCTTTGGGTGATAGGAGAGGAAGGGCTCCTCATCGTAGTAGAAATGCCTGAAGCTCCTGGTGCTGCTGCCAGGCTGGATCTCACAGCCCCAAATCTCCTGGAGGGCATGTGGGCCTGCCCCCACCCAGCAGTGATTCTCCAGTCCCTGTGCCCCCTGCCCTCCTTGCCCAAGCCAGAAACTCCCACCAGAGGGGCCCTCTCTGCTCTCCTCCATGCTTCCCCTGCACTGGCTGAGTGAAGGCCCCCTGTGCATGGAGGTCCTCAACCCCACTCCTAACCCCCTACCCAGGCCAAACCCAGTGGAAAGAGGCCCCTGCTCCCTGCCCCAAGCTTTCCTGAAAAGGGCCTCACATCACTGTTGCCCTACTCTCACCTCTTTTCAGAGTCTGCAGGGCCATGATGTCTGCTAGAGCCATTCTGAGGTCCTTCCCCATCTCCGTCAGGGCCTCGGTCTCTGTGTCCCATGTCTCAGCTCCCAGGACCGCTTCTGCCCACGTCCTCCAGGGCTCAGCCCTGCCTTTCCCATGCTCATAGTGCAGGAAGGGCTGACCATCCAAATAGCCCTGAGCGACAAACCTCAATTGCACAGACCCATCCTGGGACAGTGCTGTGAGGTTATAGCAAAGGCTGTGGGGTCCTCGGTGAGGATGGGAGAGAGGGAACTGCGGCCTGCAAGTCACTGCACAGCAAACCTGTCACACAGAAAGCTTTGCTGTCCTCAGCTCAAAGTCCAGGGGATGCTGAAAAGGCACATGTATGAAGTGACAGGACCGCAGCTTGCATACCAGAGACTCAGCGAGGGGAAAGGGGAGGCGACTGAGGAACAGCAGAGGGGAGATGGAGGTGGGCAAACGTGTAGCCTGTGTGCCTGGAGGGGGAGGCACGGATCCTAAGGGCGAGGTCCGGGGAGAGGTGGGCCTGCAGGGGGCAAGGGAGAGGCATGAAGGCCCAAGTGAAGGGGTGGTCTTGTCAGAGGGAAGGCAGGGACAGAGAGAAAGAGGGGTGTGAGGATTAGATTGTGACCCCAGGGAGTTTAGGGTGGACCAGCACCTCTGGGGCAGGTGAAGGTGTGGGCCTGGGCCAGAGTAGAACAGTGGCATGGTGAGGCCTCAGGTGGAGGGACATGCCTGTGTCCCTGGGGAGAGGCAGTGACAGGGGTCCCAAAGAGTCAGTGCAGTGCATCCAAGGGTCGTCTAGGATTAAAAAGGGGGATGGGTGAGTGAGGGATGGAAGAGAAAGTACCATTTAAAAGCCCAAGGCAGGTGGGCAAGTTGCATACCTTAGGGAAGGGCCTATGTGGTGGGAGTGCTGGGGAGGCAGGGCATCCCCCAGAGAGGGTTAGGGGTAGCCGTCCAGCTCAGGGAGGGCAGTGCTAGGAGAGGAGAAGGCCCCACTATAGAAAAAGGCCAGGCCAACTAAGCAGCAAAAACAGGATTGTGGATATAGGTGTACAGGGTATCAGGAGTGGGGGCCACTGGGGTCTAGGAACCAATGGTGGAGTGGGTGGCAAAGGCCAAAGAGCACTTTGCAGGTCTGGAGGGGTGGAGAGGTTGGAAGGGCAAGAGGCAGCAGAGCCCCTAATGGTGACAGCCTGGGACTGGGAGTCAGGGTACCCCTGGGAGAGCTTGGATTAGGGAGCAGACAGGAGAGGGGGCTGCTCAGAGTGAGGGCAAGGGCGGGTGGTGGGAATGAGGGCTGTGAGAGATGAGAACTTGGTGAGAGCACCAGGCAGGTGGGGATGCAGGGGAGGAGCAAGACAAGGTGCTGAGTTGGGAGGGATGCAGAGGAGCCAGGGAGACAGGAGTCCAGGCTGGAGAGTGGAGACCTCCTGAAGGTGAGGCTTAGGATGAAGGAGTGGGCCAGGGGTGCTGCTGAAAGGCCCAGGGGAAGAAGAGTGAGAGCAAGCCCTGAACTGGAGGGGAGGTAAGAGGATGGGGCACCAAACCAGGGGACATATGTGTCCACAAGGGGGTGTACACTGCACCTGAGGGCTCCCTTTGCTGAGGACAGGAGGGCAGAGGGGATGGGAGGAGATTCCCCTGGGCAAAAGACACCACCAAAATATTTGAGTTCAGGAAAGCTGGGAGGAGGTAGGAGCCATGCCAGAAAGGCTGTTTCTAGGCAATGGCAAAAAAAAAAACAAACACAAAAAACAGGTGTGGGGGGCATACTAGAGGGGATCAGAGAAGAGACAGAGGAGTGAACAGCAGGGAGGGGGGTGGGCAAAGGGCTGCGGGGAGCATGAGATGGCAGGGGAGGAGGCAGGAGAGAATCTGGAAAGAATTAGAGCCAGGCTGGGACAGTGAGAGGGGAGGGCAGGGAGTCACTGGAAGCGTCCCTTGGTGATGAGCCTTCACACTTCACACTCCTCCACCTCCAGTGCTCAGATCAGTAGGATCACCTTTAGGGCTGGGCTCTCCATAGAGCCCATGGACACTACAAAACGGGGCCTGGGGAACTGAGCCCTTGAGCACTGCCTACCAGGAAAAACATCCTGCTCCCGAGGCAGGACTGGGGACAGGGACAGAGCTCAGAACACAGCGCCAGTCTGCGGTGAGGATGGTGCTCAGGAACCTGGGAGCGCACCCCAGCCAACTGCTGGAAAGTGTGTTCAGAGCCTCACACCCCCAGGGGCCCTTGAATGCCAAGCACGGGAGGCGCCCTGGAGGCAGCCCGGTTCCCTGAGGTGTCCTACCACAAGAGAGGAGCACCAAGGCGCGGAAGGAGAGCAGAAAATTGGGGAGATGGGGATGCGAGACTCCGAAGAGAACTGAAGAGATTGGAAAAGCAGGCTTGCGCTGTGGCGGCCACAGGATGCGTCCAGCCCCAGCCCCACAGCCGCGGCACTGTCATCGAACGGGGAGGATAGACTTTTGAGGGACACTCACCAAAACCCTCCCGGACTCCTGGAACCTCCCCAGCCTCCTGACAGGCCCACGACTGCCATAAATCCCACTCACCGTCCGAGGTCCCCAGAAGGGTCAAGAGGGCAGCGCCGGCCAGGAGCCCCAGGACCGGGCACAGCCACGTGGCCGCGACTCTGCCCACCACGGGCGCGCAGGCACCGCAGAGCTCAACTGAGCCGCGATAATCTGCCCCGCAGCCTGGAAAACCTGGCCCTTGCCTTCACCGCTCCTTTTGCACGCAATCGGGAGCAAGGAGTGCGGGCCACGGACGTAGCAAAGTTACGTCCCAGGAAGCCCGTCTCAGGAAGCCCACGGCGGAGCGGCAAAGCAGAAACCTTCTTTGCTGGGTCCGGCGACAGCGCCGCCAAAAAAGGGAAGGCTAGGAAGGCCTGCGGTTTCAGGTTTTTGCGCAGGGAAGTGAGACTGCCTGCGGGCGGGCGGGAGGACTCGGAGCACCGAGAGTTCAGGCTTCGCCTCCAGGCAGTCCTGGAGAATCCCCCACCCCGCTCACGTCCTCCAAGCGCCGTGGAGCCTGCCTCTCCCCGGACATAAAGTTCTCTCTCCCACAACTCCTCCCTCAACCGAGCAAGGTTACTGGCAAGCTCACCGGAGACCGGATTTGAGCTCTATTTTCAGGTTTCAGCCAACTCTGTGTCTCTGAAGCAACTTCCTCAGTTGAATCACCGAGCCTCTGAGCTCCCTTAGGCCTTTCAGCCATGATGATCTCCTGCTGTCCCAGTGACTCCAAGATCGGACAGGGTCTCCTTCCTGTGGCCGCAGCCTGTAGGTGCGTACATCCCCCAGGGCCTCTCTGTTCACCCTAGGGCATCACAAGCCCTGTGAGGCGGCTCTACACCATCACTCCAACACCAGCGTGGCGCCACACTCCTTTTCAAACCTGTCTTTGGACACTCACACCTCTGGGGCCAGCTGCCCTCAAGTCCAGCAAATCCCACGTGGACACAGCATCTCTCTCACACACAGGCCTCTCCCTTCCCCTAGTTCTCTAAGAGTATGGCCATCCCTAATCCTTTCTGATCCCCCTTTTCCTGCCTTCTGGACTCAAGGCAGCAATTCCAAGCCCTTTTCAACCCCACAGCCACTGCCCCAGTCCAGGCTACCATCTGCCTCAGCCTAAAAAACTGCAAAGGCTTCCTAACTGTGGTGCCCTGGTGTCCACAGCTGCACATCCACTGAATGAACACATGCTGCCCGCACCCCACCACCACCCTCTCAGCCGCCACCACCTCTCGCATCACCCCCTTTTCTCTGGTGGTGTCACCCCCAGGAGCAACAGTGGGTCCCCATCTCCTTACCTGTCCCCCAGGTGCCACTGCTCAAGCATCTCCTTACCCTGGATTGCACTCCCCTCTGCCTTCAACCCCTCAGACCTACTCATCCTAACAAAGCATTTCCTTAGATGGTGGTGATGGTGGCAACCTCACCATTATCCTAAAAGCCACCAAAGTGTACACTTCAAAATGGTGTATTGTGTGGCATATGAATGATATGTATCTCAGTAAAAACATTAACTCTGCAATAATGCCCCCTTAAAAGCTCCTTCAGCTGAAAGCAGTGTCTTATCCTCAACAGCCATCTCTCAGTCTTTGAACTATCAGCCTGTGGTCCTCAAACTTGGCTATTAGGAGACCACCTGAGAGTTTTTACTATCTCTATGCCCAGGCCGTGGCCAAAACCAACTGAATCAGCATCCCCCTTGGGTAGGACCTATCTGTATCTTCTAAAGCTCCCTCCATGTCTATGCCAACGATGCCCATGGTTTGAACCACCCTGATGTACCAAGCATGCCCTGCCTTGAAGCACATCTTACCATCTTATGCTCCCCATTAGTCGATGAGCCACTCCAGGGTCAGAATTGTGCTCATTTCACCTTTGTCTCCCTGAAAATGCTTTTCCAAAGTTGACCTCTATCATTACCAGCCATCCCACTAAGACCCTTATCCTATACTTTTTCTGTGGATGGAGATGCCATGCATCATAATGTTTTAACAATTTCTTCGATTTTTCACCCACTTCAGTTGGTTACTTTGACCACCATAATTTATTTACCTAAAGTCAGGGATTGGGTCCAGTCCCATTCTCAGGGAGATTCATCTCACTGCTCAAGGTCACAGGAGTAGTGAGCGTGTAGGGAGAAGAATGAAACCAGCTCTCACAGCTGGTCCAAACCCTTTCCTCCAAGATTGTCAGCCCTCCTTGGGGGACTTCCTAGGTGTGGCAGCTCAGCACCCTGCCTCATTCAGCCACCTTCCCCCACAACACACACACTCATCCCACCCCAGAAAAGACTTTCAACTCAATACGAACAAGATGCTAGGCTTGTTCCAAGGCATTCAGAGATGGTTGGATGAGAGATGGAGCCAATAATACTCTTTGTGGGGGTAGGAGAGGCCCTGGCGATCTAAGACTCCAAATTTGGGGTGCTCTCCAGGATCCAGGCCTGGCTGCCCCTCCCCACCAAGCCTCCCAGCGACTCCTCTGTGCAAAGCCCTTTCCCTCCCCCTCAGCCTGCTTTCAGCCCCCCTCTGCTCTGTCCCATAAACTATTTTTCTCTCCCCATTCTTGCCTTTGGAACCCTGGCCTCACAAGCATAGGGGCTTCTTTGGCCTCCACCGCTATGCCCAAAATAGAAACGAAAGGGCCGCCGCGCCCGGGCTCGCTGAACCCAAGATGGGGCTTTGCTGGGCCTCCGGGTGCGCTTTAGTCCGCTGAAAACAGGCAAGGCTGAAAATCACCTGTACCCCAGTCCTAGCCTACAGGAAATAAAAGGCGTTCGTTGACAGAATCGGAGCAAAGGCGCTCAGGGGCAGAGTGGGAGGCGGGAGCTCCATTTAGCTTTCTGGGTCTCAAACTGCACGGCGGTTGCATCTACCAGTGAAAACGCAGACCTGCCCGGGGCCACTGAAATCCCGGTCCGTGGGTCTGGAAGGGGGCCTGGAATCGGACTTATTTTAAACAGCGTCCGGGGTGATTCCGAGGCGAGTGAATAGGGAAATGCTTCTCCCAGCGCGGTCACCACGGGGCCGCCCCCAGATCCTGGGATCTGAAAACACTTCCTACAGCCTCAAGTCACGCAGGGAGGAAAGAGCCCGCCGCCGACGTTCCTGTTCGAATCAAAAGCAGCCACTAAGGATCCAGGAAAAGTCCACTGAGGTTTTGCCACGTCCAGGGAGGCACAGAAATAATTTAGGCTCGGTGTGAGCAACCACACAATAGCAGTGGGGCCGGGTAGCCCTTGACCGCTTACAAAATGTCCAGCGGGCACTGACGCGCGTCTACCCCTGATCTGTCCCAGGGACACAGGCAGGCTGTGGGCCACCAGCTCCAGTACATGGGGGATAAGAGGTCAGGAGAAGAGGAGAAATGAAGGAGGTAAGGGGAGAAGTATTGAGGAAAGGAAGAGAGAAGAAGGAAATGGGGAGACTAAAGGCGAGGGGAAAATAAAATTTAGGTGTCATTTTATTCTAATTTCTAATTTTAGTCTTTACGGAGTTTGGTCAATTAATAACATTTTGCATTAGCCGTTTAATCTTTCTCGCTCTGTCTCTTTCTCTGAATCCATAAACAGGCCGCTATTACTGTTACTGCAGGACCACTCAAGAAGAGATCTTACATCAAGACCGTTTGCCTCCAGATATGTCAGCGTGTCTGTCAGCAGCAAGAACATGGTGCCTTGCTGTTTGTTTTGTTGTTGTTGTTTACATAACCAAAGTACAAATTTCAAAGAGGGTTGTATTTCAAAACCAACCTCATTGGAACATATTATATATACGATATGATGCATCGGTTTGAAATGCAGAGCTGGCTGAGTTTGGGCAACTATACACACCCATGTCCCCACTACCACCGTGCAGATGTGGGACATCCCCACTGAAGGGTCCCCACCAGTAAGATGGCAAACTTCTGGCTTCTCTTCGGGGTCCTCAGTTCCCGCCGGCGCCACCTGAAGCCCAATCACCTCTCGCCCCCCTCCCAATCCCAGCACCTAGCCAACAGCCAACAGCCCCGTAGAAGTGACACCTCAATCAATTCATGCCCCTTCCTATATAACCCAGCACCTTTCCCTAATAAAGCGGAACTCTCCGGTGAATTGCTGCTATGTGTCGCTCCTTTCCTTTCATTGGTGCCGAAACCCGGCAGACGGGACACCCCAACTGGGCCCCGTCTTCCCCCGACACCAGCAGCAGCTTGCCCTCGTCCTCTTTTTCCGGTGCTGGCTCGTCACACTCACCACTCCTCTCTGGCCTTTAGGTAAGTTTTCCCCCCAGAGTGGGCCACTCTTCCCCGAGCTATCGCAGTGCCATTGACCGTGATCCTCCGGCAAGGCCCTGACGCTCGGGGATGAGGAGGGAACGCTCCCCGCCTCAGGCCTTCACAGCTGCGGTGGACCCTCAAGCCCCTCCTCCAAAAGCCATAAATCCCCGCCTCAAGCCTTTACGGCTGTGGCGGACGCTCAGGCCCCTCCTCCGACAGTCATAAACGCATTCACCGTCCCTTCAATCAGTGCTGAAACTTTTTAAGCAAAATTTCCCCGGGGTGGGCCACTCTTCCCCGAGCTATCGCAGTGCCATTGACCGTGATCGTCTGGCAAGGCCCTGACACTCTGGGATGAGGAGGGAACTCTCCCCGCCTCAGGCCTTCATGGCTGCGGCGGACCCTCAGACCCCTCCTCCAAAAGCCATAAATCCCCGCCTCAAGCCTTTACGGCTGCGGCGGACGCTCAGGCCCCTCCTCCGACAGTCATAAATCCCTGCCTCAGGCCTTCACGGCTGCGGCCAACTCTCAGGCACCCCCCTCCAACAGCCATAAACGAGGTGACTCCTTTGTGGATGAGAACGCTCCCTTTTCCCCCCCTCCTCCTTCTGCTCCGTCCGCCGAAAACGCCTAGCGCTAGGTACCTCGTGACTCCGGCACTCTGCCTTCTTAGGGAAGTCTGGGTGACGACCCACACTTCCTAAGAAATTCCGACTCATATACGAGTTTCCGCAGACCACCAGGTATCATCGGGGACCTTTGTCTCCTTGTGGTCTGCTTCCAGTCCGAGGATCTCTGTTCGTCTTCCCCTGTTTGTCTCCTCTGTCCTTCAGCCTTGGGAGCCTCCTCATCCCTCCCTGAAAGTTCACCTCTTGAATGCCTGCTTAAGCATCTGGCTACCCTCTCCCTGACGCCTGATATAAAACCAAAACTTCTCCGTAAATATTGCTCCCAAGATTAGCCGACATACCCCCTAGACAATAACAACCAATGGCCCGCAGGAGGATCTCTTGATCCTAACATCACTCGCGATCTTTTTAACTACTGCCAGAGCCTGAAAAAAATGGAAGGAGATTCCCTATATCGAAGCTTTCCACCTCCTCCTCCCCCAGCCCCCTCCCAAGTTCTCCTAGCCTGCAAGCCGCCCCTGCAGAAGCCTCCCGTTCACTCCCTTCCCCTTCTTCTCCTACAACAGCCCTTCTCCCTTCCTTCCCCACCATCTCCTCCCCCATCTCACCTCCTCCGCCTTCGTCCCCCGCAGATTAAGCCTGAGCCTTTCAGCCCCCCCTTTAACTAAGTCCCAAGGGCCTCCTCCGTCTTTGCCCTCATCACCTGTTTCTCCCCTACGTCTTTGCCCTCATCACCTGTTTCTCCCCTGTTAGGGACCGCCTTTGTCTTCTCACATGTTTGTAGGGAGAATAGGAAAGCACCTTCCCCCATGTCTGAACGCAGCATGGGAAAGCACAAGCTAGAGAACAACCGGTGCAGTCCTTAGAAGTTATCTGTCCACAAAAACATATCTTGCCAAGACTCCTCACTCTGAAAATAGAGAGACCTTGAAGATGTGTAGAAACACCGCCCCTGCTTCTAAATATGCTATTTCCCCACTTGCCAATGTGGCAAGAATAGAGAACAAAGACATTCCATAAACAATTAACTGGATCCCTGCTGTAGCTCAGTTAGTAGAGCATGGGACTCTTAACCTCAGAGTCATGAGTTCAAGCCCAACTAAAGCAGCAGAGGCAAGCAGCTAGGCTGCAGGCTGGCAACACGTGGGTCTGATTCTATCTTTCTTTACTTTCTTTGCCCCCCTTCTGCACTTCAGGACCTACTCGACTAAGCGCGGCTAGACCGCGTCACTCCCCCACAGACTGAGCCAGAACCCTTCAGTCCCCCTCAGACTCAGTCCTGAGAGCCTCCCAAAATTATCACCCCCCTCCGGGAGGTAGCAGAATCCAAAGGCATCGTGCGCGTTCACGTCCCTTTCTCCTTAAGAGATCTAGCCCAACTAGAGAAACGCCTAAGTTCCTTTTCCACTGATCCCATGACATACATCAGGGAGTTTCAATAGACCCTCCAGTCTTACAGCCTCACACATCATGACATTTTCATGCTCCTGGCCAGTACTCTCCTCCCTGAAGAGCATAGACGAGTTTGAGACTTCGCCCAAACGCACGCTACCGAAACCCACAGGACTGACCCCACCTATCCCCCTGGCCCCACTGCTGTCCCGGAACAAGACCCACACTGAGATTATAACACCGCCATGGGTCTTTGCTCTCGAGATATTTTTGCCTCCTGCTTAATAGCAGGTCTGAAAAAGGCAGCTCGTAAAGTAGTCAATTTTCAAAAGCTCCAAGACATAATTCAAAAGAGAGATGAAACCCCTCCGAGTTCTTAGACAGACTCACTCAAGCCCTATTACACTATACCAGCCTGGACTCAGAAACACCTGAAAGAAGACATGTCCTTATGACATACTTCCTAGCTCAAAGCTACCCCGACATTAAAGCTAAACTCAAAAAGTTGGAACAGGGCCCCACTACCCCACAGACTGAGATCCTAACAGTGGCCTTTAAAGTCTTCCATAACCGGGAGGAGGAGAAAGAATGCCGTAAACAAAAGGCTGATCAGGCCAATTTCCAGATGTTAGCCCAGCTGATAAAACCACAACCTGGGCGCCCCTCTACAAACAAGCCCCCCCAGGAGCTTGTTTCAAGTGCGGAAAAGAGGGACATTAGTCAAGGGCGTGCCCCTCCCCCAGATCTCCTACCACCCCATGCCCCAGATGCCACAAAAAGGGCCACTAGGGGTCTGATTGCCCAACCACCCGAAGGGGAGGCTGGAAGAACAACCCCCATCCTAAGCCCGCCGTAGTAGGGCTGGCAGAAGAAGACTGACGGGGCCCGGGGGCTTCTCGCCCGACCATTTCCATCACCAAACAGGAGCCCAGGGTTACTTTAACAGTAGACGGTCGCCCCATCTCCTTCCTCCTAGACACAGGAGCCACCTTCTCAGTCTTGCGAGAATACCGGGGCCCTACTACACCAGCCATTACTCCTATAGTCGGGGTAAGAGGTAAACAGATTTTCCCATTAAACCCCCCCCCCCTTTATGCACAATCCAAGACAATCCCATACCTTTCTCCCACTCCTTCCTGGTTATGCCCCAGTGTCCCATCCCTTTACTAAGATGGGACATCCTTTCCCTCCTCCACGTTTCCATAACTATATCCACTCCCACAACCCCCAGTACTTCCTTTCTGATGGCCCTCATAGCTGACGACCCCCCTCTACCCAATGAAAGCTCCGGTTCTGCCCTCATACACCCTGTAAATCCCAAAGTTTGGGACATTACAAGCCCCTCCGTGGCCCTATGTCCCCCTGCCTCTATCAAATTATGTGACCCCTCTCAGTATTATCTGTCAGGCCCAATACCCCCTAACCACTTCAGCCCTCATAGGCCTCCAACCCATCATTCAAGCAGACCCACTCACTCCCCATTTAATACCCCCATATTAGCTGTTAAAAAAACCAACGGATCTTTCTGCCTTGTCCAAGACCTTCGCCTCATCAACATAGCCATTGTCCCTATCCATCCCTTAGTTCCAAATCCATACAGCCTTTTATCGCAGATCCCTGCCTCAGCATCCCACTTCTCAGTCCCAGATCTCAAAGACCCATTTTTCTATCCCTCTAGACCCCTGCTCCCATGATTTTTTCATCTTCACCTGGACGGACCCATACACAAGACATTCTAAACAACTCACTTGGACAGTTTTGCCACAAAGCTTCCGACATAGTCCACATATTTTTAGACAGGTCCTAGCTCAGGACCTCAAACAGTTTCATCATGATCACTCCAAGTCCACCTTATAATACACAGACAATCTTCTACTCTGCAGTCTCTCGTGAGAACAGTCTCAACTTGACACTGCCCTCCTACTTAACCTTCTAGCTTCCAGAAGTTACCGAGTATCCCCCGTCAAAGCTCAAATCTCTTCCCCTTCTGTCACTTACCTCAGATTCCTTCTATCTCAACAAAGAAAGTCCATTACCTTAGACAGAAAATAGCTCCTCTCTGACCTGCCCATTCCCAAAACCAAGACAGAAATCCTTTCCTTTCTAAGCCTGGCTAGATATTTTAGAACGTAGATCCCTAACTTCTCCCTGCTCCCTGTTGGCAAGACCCCTATACGACCTCAGCAAGAGCCCCCCTAAAAAACCATTATCCTCCTCACCCCGACACTCCTTCATTAAGCTCCGTCAAGCCCTTGTAGAAGCCCCAGCTCTCCATCTTCCTGATTTGTCGAAGCCTCTCATTATACATTCATGAGAGGTCCAGTCAAGCTCTAAGAGTCCTAGGCCAATATTATGGCCCATCCTTTGCCCCAGTAGCTTATCTCTCCAAGCAATTAGACCCCACAGTTCGGAGATGGGCCCCCTGCCTACAAGCATTAGCCGCTAGACAGCTCTTGCAGAAAGAAGCTCATAAACTGACATTCAGGGCGCCCCTTACCATTCTGTCCCCACATCACCTAAAAGATCTCTTAACCTACGAAAGTTTACAGACTCTCCCTCCCTCCAGACTCCTCACCTTACTGTCCTCTTTCCTCCAAAATCCCATTCACTCCCTTTGCCATCCATACCCGAATCATGACTTTTTCCTCCTTTACTGCTCTCTTGCTTTTTTCCTCATTCCTATTGTCTTCCCCACCACCCCAGCCTCCTTTGTATGGCGATTCAAAGTCAGAGAGACTTACACACAGCATCAAACAAAAGTTACTGCCCTCATTGCCACACCAGACTGCCCTCTGAAAAGCTGCTCTGAGCCTTTATACCTCCACTTTCCTCCCTCCACCGAAGTGTTCACTAGCAGCTACCCTTATTCTCCCTACCTATGCTTCCTCTATGACCAAACACAAGCCTATTGCAGGCGATGGCCAGACACCTATAAGAGATGTCCCTACTGGTCTTGTGCCATTCACTACATGAGTAACTTCCAGTACCCACAGTATTACTCCTCCAACCATTTCATGAAATATCCCAACGGCTCATTCTCCTTATCAATCCCAGATCCCTGGGACTCTCGATGGGCCGCCAGAGTCACAGCCTCAGTTTACTACGGGGGTCCTCGACCCCTCATGGTACCCTTCATATCTCTCGAAAGTATGTTCCCTCTCATTCCCAGATCTCTCAAGTTGCATCAGATAGCAGACATTCCGAAAAAGTCATTATCCAAACTCTTGATAGCGCCTCTTCATCTTCTTATCCCCACCCCTCTTCCCATTTCTCCTACTCTTCATTACAGCTCATTCAGGACACCACCATCTTTCTCAACCACACCCTTAACACAGCCAATTGTTTCTTGTGCGCATCACTACAGCGCCCACTGCTGGTCGCCGTGCCCCTTAATATTTCCAACTACTCCTTCCATGCAGAAAGACAACCCCTCTGCCCCCTGGCAGACATACCCCTATGGGAACCAGAATACGCAGATAATCTCACCATCCACCACTGTGTAAGCCCAACTCCACCCCCCTCCAGCGCACTTCACTGCCTCTCTATCTACACCCCTACCTCCGGCTCTAAGACTTTTACGCAACTGGGACACTTCTTTTAGTGTAATAGCAGTCTTTTCAACTCACTGCCTCTCAACTCCGATACACCCTGCATTCTCGTCACCCTAATCCCACAGTTAATACTTTACAGCATGGCAGAATTCCTTGAGCTCTAACCTCCCTCGCCCTCGCGCACAAAAAGAGCTGCTTTCCTTCCCATCATGGTCAGTAGCTCTTTGATCACCTCAGCCATTGGGGCAGGGTTTTCGGGAGAAGCCTTGGGTCACTCTCTATAGGCAGAGATCTCAACGCCAAACTTGAGGGAGCCCTGACATCCACTGCTGATTCTCTAGCCTCTCTCCAAAGACAGGTCACTTCGCTAGCTAAAGTCACCCTTCAAAACCGGCGGGCCCTAGATCTGCTTACAGCCGAGAAGGGCGGCACCTGCGTCTTCCTCTGGGAAGAGTGCTGCTATTACATCAACGAATCCGGCATTGTAGAAACTGACATTACCAAACTCACCGACCTTGCCTCCAGTATCCACTCTGCTTCCAATTCCAACCCATTCTCATCAATACTAACAAACCCCCTCCTCACCTAGCTCTGGCCCATTGCAGGCCCCATAATAATCATTCTTCTTGCCTGTCGCTTCTTACCCTGTATAATAAAGTTCATCAAATCCCAAGTCAGAAAAATCTCTAATCAAGCTTTCAACCAGTTTTTACTCAGGAACTACCAGCCTCTGGCCACAGAAGATCCCTCACCCTCACGTGACCTCACCACATGCTGAGATGGACCCCTCTCTCCGCTGGAAACTGTTCCTGGAAACAATGGCCGCAGACGCCTAGCTCCTGACACCCATATCCTCTTAGCACCATTAGAATCAACAGGTCCTCGACCTATAGTTACAAAGAACCTTCATTAATTTCCAACCTGAAGAAGTCCACATCTACTCATCCTTACTGTGGGGAATCCTATCAACCCTTTCCTCCCAATCCTCAAACCCTCACTCCCTTCTACGCCCCTGTTCAGCAAGAAGCAGTCAGAGAGAAAGCAACGTCCACAAACCCATAGAGGAGAAAGGGGAGAATGAAGGGTCCCCACCAGTAAGATGGCAAACTTCCGGCTTCTCTTCGGGGGGGGGGGTCCTCAGTTCCCGCCGGCGCCACCTGAAGCCCAATCACCTCTCGCCCCCCTCCCAATCCCAGCACCTAGCCAACAGCCAACAGCCCCATAGAAGTGACACCTCAATCAATTCATGCCCCTTCCTATATAATCCAGCACCTTTCCCTAATAAAGCGGAACTCTCCGGTGAATTGCTGCTATGTGTCGCTCCTTTCCTTTCACCCACTGTTCCCAGAGAAAAGCCATGTGATACATCTTATGTATCCATTGTAAGGATGAAGATAGATTCTAATGTATTGCTATGAAAAGATGGGCCCAACACACTTTCAAGCTTTGTACAAGTCAAGAACAAACTGAATTATAATGCCACTAATACCATTTACATACCACACGGCTTACATCAAGGAAAACCAGACGTTTTCCCACCAAAGGTTTGACAGTGGTATCTCTGGAGACTGAGATTACTTGGTGACTTACAGGCCCTCTGCTGTGTTGGGAATGTATCTTTTAGTACAAATTTGAATTTCTATGGGTCAGGGAGAGAGAATCTCAGTTTTGAAATATAAAACCAAACCCAAAACCCAGTAAGTTACAGGTTTTTAAACACCGAAGTGTTCATTAAAATCCAACACCAGATCCTTTCTCTTTTCAGATCATCCATCCCATTTTCGTAGCACTTAATCTTCTGAAGCGCTTTTGAAGGGGGTGTTTTTCGTGGATAGACTGACATACAACAATGACAATGAAAGGCACGTGCCACAATAGAAAGAAACTCAGAATCGAGAGGGGACTAGCGGCACCTTGTGGCATTATACTGCACCGCGCTGGAAACCTGCATTGCCGCCGGGGCCTACCGTGGGAGAGAAACTGCACCTGCGGGTCTGAGGCGCAAACCGGCTCCGGGCCTAGGGGGCCCCCCTTTGTTCCCTGGACGGTGGGATGGCGGCGGGGCTGCTGGGAAACTCGGGTTTGGGAGGCCAAGGAAGGAGGGGCGGAGGGGCGGAGGGCAGGCGCCAAGCCTCGGGTCCCTGCCTTGGTCCCCTTCCGATTGGCTTTGCGTAGGAGGGGAGGAGCGGTCCTGGTCGTGGTCGGGAGGAGGGTTCGGAGACCCAGTTGCTCCCAGCGACCACTGATGAGTTTAAACTGGGAGGTTACCGTAAAATTTATCCTTTGAAGAATAAGCTCCTAATCTCCCATTCCGATTTGCTTACAAAGTCCATCCTATCACAGAAACAAACTTCAGGCCTCCGCGCAGTGAGGCTCTGGGCTGCAGGCCTGCTGCTGTCAGGCCGGGCCGTCTCCTCCTGCACTCCCCGCGCTCCTCACAGCCCCACTCTGTTTCGTCTCTGCTTCCTCAGCCTTCTCCCCTCCCCAGACCCACCTAGGAGTGCCTCTCACCTTCTTCAAAGACTTTCTCCTCCTAAGGGCAAACTCCCCAAACTTCAGGTAAAAAAACACAAAGACCACTGAGAGAAACTCCGCAGGACATCTGGGGCTTTCCCTCTAGACCACCGCCCCTCACCACCCCGCCCCCCAAGCTCTATGTGTAAATGGGAGTCAACGTCTAGGAAACCTCCCCACCTTGGCAGCGCATGCAAGAGCTGGTTATGTGCAAGATGCCAATAAATGGAAACACATGCTGTGCTCATGGATAGGAAGAATTAATATTGTCAAATTGGCTGTCCTGCCTAAAGCAATCCACAGATTCAATGCAATCCCTATCAAAAGAACAACAGCATTCTTCAACGAACTAGAGCAAATAGTTCTAAAATTCATATGGAACCACCAAAGACCCCGAATAGCCAAAGCAATCCTGAGAAAGAAAAATAAAGCTGGGGGGGATTACCATTCCTGACTTCAAACTCTACTACAAAGCCACAGTAATCAAGACAATTTGGTACTGGCACCAGAACAGTGGAACAGAATAGAGAGTCCAGATATTAACCCAATGGTCAATTAATATATGATATAGAAGCCATGGATATACAGTGGGGAAATGACAGCCTCTTCAACAGCTGGTGTTGGCAAAACTGGACAGCTACATGCAAGAGACTGAAACTGGATTACTGGCTAACTCCATCCCCAAAAGTAAACTCGAAATGGATCAAAGACCTGAATATAAGTCATGAAACCATAAAACTCTTAAAAGAAAACATAGGCAAAACTCTCTTGAATATAAAGATGAGCAACTTTTTCCTGAATGCATCTCCTTGGTCAAGGGAAACAAAATAAAAAATGAACAAATGAGACTACATAATGCTAAAAAGCTTCTGTACAGCAAAGGACACCATCAGTAGAACAAAAAGGCATCCTACAGTATGGGAGAATATATTTGTAAATGACATATCCGACAAGGGGTTAATATCCAAAATACATAAAGAGCTCACATGCCTCAACACCCAAAAAGCAAATAACCTGATTAAAAAATGGGCAGAGGATATGAACAGACACTTCTCCAAAGAAAAAATTCAGATGGCCAACAGGCACATGAAAAGATGCTCCACATTGCTAATTATCAGGGAAATGCAAATTAAAACCACAATGAGATATCCCCCTCACACCAGTTAGGATGGTCAACATAGAAAAGACTAGGAACAACAAATGCTGGCGAGAATGCGGAGAAAGGGGAACCCTCCTATACTGCTGGTGGGAATGTAAACTAGTTCAACCATTGTGGAAAACAGCATGGAGGTTCCTCAAAACACTAAAAATAGAAATACCATTTGACCTGGAATTCCACTCCTAGGAATTTACCCTAAGAATGTTGGATCCCAGTTTCAAAAAGACATATGCACCCCTATGTTTATCGCAGCACTATTTACAATAGCCAAGATATGGAAGCAACCTAAGTGTCCATCAGTAGATGAATGGATAAAGAAGATGTGGTACATATATACAATGGAATATTATTCAGCCATAAGAAGAAAACAAATCCTACCATTTGCAACAACATGGATGGAGCTAGAGGGTATTATGCTCAGTGAAATAAGCCAGGTGGAGAAAGACAAGTACCAAATGATTTCACTCATCTGTGGAGCATAACAACAAAGCAAAAACTGAAGGAACAAAACAGCAGCAGACTCACAGAACCCAAGAATGGACTAATAGTTACCAAAGGGAAAGGGACTGGGAAGGGTAGGTGGGAAGGGAGGGAGAAGGGGAATAAGAGACATTACAATTAGCACACATAACATGGGGGTGGCACGGGGAAGGCAGTATAGTACAGAGAAGACAAGTAGTAACTCTAAAGCATCTTACTATGCTGATGGACAGTGACTGTAATGGGGCATGTAGTGGGGATTTGATAATGGGGGGAATCTAGTAACCACAATGTTGCCCATTTGATTTTATATTAATGATACAAAAAAAAAGAGCTGGTTATGTGCACATGTGCCTTTAGAAAATGGAACAATATCAGATCAGCGGATGGCATATACCCTTCAGTCCCCAGAGGCTTAACGGAACGGACTCTGCATTAGGGAGGAGGAGGAGATAGGGGAGTCCCTGATTCCAATTGTACTGATTACTCCTACACAAAGGGACACTGAAAGGTGGTGCAGGGCAATATACTTCCTCCAGAGACCAGACAGAGCAGTCCAAGCCACCATGGGTGGATGTCAAATTCTATCAAAGAAATACCAGTATAACAAAAACTCCACATCATACTTTAAAGCCCATGCAATGACTCAAATAGAACCAATATCAGAAACCCAAAACCCTAGTTTAGGTGAGATCACTGAAGTTAGCTGTAAGGCTTTGTGTGACCTGTATGTATAAAAAAGGACATCTACATCTTGTGCTGCAACCTAACAGCCCCTAGGTCTTGGGGGTACCAAAAGAACATTCTCTTCTGCAGTGCACAGTGAGGCCATATTCTGAGGGTAGATATGGAATCTCCTTGGATTCCTGAAGTTTTCACACTTACTCAGTGACTCTGTA
This sequence comes from Manis javanica, assembly GCF_040802235.1. Taxonomy (NCBI): domain Eukaryota; kingdom Metazoa; phylum Chordata; class Mammalia; order Pholidota; family Manidae; genus Manis; species Manis javanica. The sequence continues at coordinate 59,442,586 of NC_133171.1, forward strand.
GATCTTGACTTCATCTTTAAACATCTTGGAATTAACTTGCTTTGACTTTTTAAGTGTGAACTGGAAACTCTTCCTGAAGCAGGAAGCAAGGGAATGACCTTGAGCTATTGCCCCACCTCGTGGCTCTCTTGTGCAATAATCCTAAGAGATTTTGAGCCAACAAAATCCATGTCTAGGTGAGCAGTAGACTCCATTGGCAAATGTTCAGATTTTCCAATTTACCTAGTAATATTCTAGCTTTACCCTAGTTTTAACATTTTAAAGAATATATTTTCATTGGTGTTGATTTTTAAATAATTCATGTATATTCATTTCACTGGGTTTGTTGCAGGAAGCCACCTCAAGTCAGCTATGGAATTAAGGCAAGTACATATATGTGTGGTTCTCCACTGAGTTACTTCAAACACCATCTTAAAAATGTATCAACTCTGAATCCAATCATTTCTGACACCTTTACTACTTCCACTCTAGAGTGATTCTCTCTACAGCTGTAAACTAGGTGAGCCTTCCAGCCAGGCCCTCTGCTGACTCTCCTGTCCTGTTGCCCATTACCCACTAACAGACAAAGTGATCTTTTAAAATGCGCATTAGAACATATGCTCTCCACTGCCTCCCACATAGCCCTCAGTCTTCCTTTCTCAGGCCGTGTGAAATCCCAGTCCCTCCCCTCTGCCTTCATATCTTTATGATAGGGTCCCTCTGACCTCCCTAGCCTCATCCTCCCGCTTGCATGCTGGCTCACTCACTTGCACTCACACCAGCCTCTGGACCCTGCCCGTCCTGTCTCAGAGTCCCTGCTGTGACTCCTCAGATGCTCCACCTCACCAGGGACCCACATGGCTGCTCCTCCCACCACTCACTTCTCTGCTTGTGTCTGGGGATCAAGTCCTAAGAAATATTCTGTCCAATAACCTGAAATGTACATCCTGCCATCCTCCACCCCACCAATCTTCTAGCCTAGGCATAGTTTTATTCACAACAGTTATCACTGCTATCAGAATAACTGCTTTTATTTGTTGTCTCATCAAAATACATGTTTTTAAAGCAGGGACCTTACCTAGATGTCATCACTTGTACCCCCAAATCTAGAACAGTCCCTGTACAAGGTAGGGGCTCAATATATATGAGTCGAATGAATGAATATAAGCCAATGTACTGCTTTTGAGAAGCAATTTGATAACATGTATGGCAAGCCTTAAAAATGTTCATGCCCTTTGACCCAGTAATTTCTATTCAAGAAATCTATGTTTTAAAACAAAATATAAAAGGATATTTAGGTAAATGGATATTAATGAGACATATATAATGATGAAAAAATATACAGAAGAGAGTTATTATATCCTTTTTTGGAAATAGTATACAACTGATAACAAGCAGTGTTTAAGAATTTGTAATATATAAAATCACTTATTGATAATAAAGTTTTCAAAAGTAAGATTCAAAATAATTCATAAGTGTGACTACAGCTACTTAGTTATGTATAGACATGCACATGCATAGAAGACAGCTGGTGGGAACTTGCTCCAGGGACCACTTCACACTGAAGCCTGAAGATCTTAGTGGAAAAAATAAATGATTTCCTATCTTTCTGCATGTATACATGTTTTGTATTGTCTGTGATTGAGCAAGTTTTACTTTTCTAATAAGATAAAATAACTATTTTAAAGGTTTTAAACATTTGAACTAAAACTTTAATTTTAAACGTCCAAGTTCTCCTTTCCATCTCAGCTTAAGCAAAATCTCTCCTTTGAACTTCACTGGGCAGAATCCCTTTTCCAGAGGGAAGAAATGAACTCTTCTTCTACAGTCCTTGACCCACCCTTGGGTTATAGGGGTTGGTGAGCAATAAAAGTAGCACTAAGAATACCATCAATTTATAGATTACTGATTGTCACATATTTTAATCCCAGCATATCTGGAAGAGTAGGAATGGATTAATTCATTTTCACAGCTTGAGAATCTGAGTCCCTGAGATTTGTAATATCTGGCATTGCTTTTCCAAAAATGTTGACTTGAGGCTTAAAGGACACTTGACCTCTGGGAAGCCCACCTGGGCATGAGCCACACAAGGCTCCATGATGGAGGGAAGAACCATGCTAGGGTAGACCCCAGGGTTCTTCCCACTCACAGATGGTCCACATCCAGAGGCAGAGAGAAGAGGAGCCGAGGTGAGAATCAGCTCCTTCCTTCAGCTGCGTGTGATAAATGGATGGGGCCACCTGAGTGTTGGCCACTGAGGATTATCCCTAGCATTCCTGATTTTCTCATTTTTCTCCTGAAGACCCCAACACATACTAAAACTATATTTATTTATCCATACTATAACTATATATATTTATCCAGCAGACTTCTATTTAAAAATGCAAACATAACTTACCTAATGTTAAGGCCAATCATTGTCCCACCCACTGACTCGTTCCAACTGGGTATTATAACTTCCGCTGAGATTAGTCTCAGGGTTGCTGCTGACCATTTGGATACAAGACTGAAATCATTTGGAGATTTGGACTTGGCTGATTGGGAAGGCCAAAATGGTAATGTTTTGCTAATTGGGCTTTGGGGAGGGGATAGAAGCACCTGATGAGAGAAGAGAAATGAAAAGATTCCAAAAGTAAACTTCAGTAGCCTCTGGGACCCAACAAAGGCATTTGAAAATCTCTCTGCTACTTTGGCTTGCAGTTTCCTGTTCCAATTCCCTGTCTCATCAGAAACAATTCATTCATTTGGCAAACATGCATTAAGCACTTAGTATGTGCTTCAGGAGGAACTGGGGCTGTAGAATCAAACCCTCCCTGCACTCAAGGTTGCAAGCCATAGATGGTGGGTAAGGCATTTTTAACACAAAGAGTAAGTACAACATGCATGCATGTTGTATGGACATATATGTAGACCATCAACTTTGACCAAGGAGTCACAAAAACCTCATAAAGGAGACAACATGTGAGCTGCCATTTGAGATGTAAGTGGGAGTCCAGTAGACCCAGAGGACAGTGAACATGGCCCAGAATCCAAGACATGAATTTCTTTGCCTGGGCCAGGCCAGGATGTAGACTAAACTAAGGGCTCAAATGCTTCCTGGCAAGAAAGTATTTCCTGACATCTAACTATTCAGAAATTGCACCTCTAAATACTGAAACTTGAGAGAGAGAAAGCCTGATTTGAAACACTCAGTTCTGTCAAAAGGTTTATTATACAATTCAGAGTGCTCGGCCTCCACCTCTGGAGTTTCTTACTCAGTAGGTATTGGGTAGGACCTGAAAATTGCATTTCTAACAAGTTGCCAGGTGATGCCCATGCAGCTTGTCCTGGGTACTTACTTGGAGAACCACTGCCTTAAGCCAGTCTGGTGTGGTTTCTAATATCAGAAGAAGCCTGGATGAGTTCTATGGGATAGGATAAACTAGACCACACCTGGCCCATCCTGGAACCCCACTCCCATCCCCAAATCCAGTTTTTAACTGCCTTGGGGTCCCAGAAATAGTAGACACCCAGGCAGGGACCAGACGTGGAGGTCAGAGAGGCGGTCCAGAGGCAGTACTTTATACGCAGCATCTGGGGCTGTCTGCAACTCCACAGACTGGCTCTTATCCCGTCAGGTCCTTTCTACCCCTCACAACAGTGGCCCCCAGCCTTGCTGTTTGGACCTATGATGTAAGGAGGGGAGCTCTGAGTATACTTTCTGATCCAAAGATAGGGCGACATAGTCTGACAAGTATGAGAAAACTTGCTGAAATAACAGAATGGGCTAGTGATGATGGCCCTAACATTTTGGCAAACGACTTCAATCTAGTGTCTCAAACTAGACCTATTTATTTTCTATTGGGACCTTAAATTGAGCCCACATGGACACTAGAGGGCGTCCCGAGATTGCTGAAGCTACAAGCATTGTGTCCAACTACCTAAAAAACATCTGGACTGGGCTTTGCCGCTTAACCCAACCAAGATGTGGTGGATTTCCTTGACCAAACAAATTGCGTTTGTTGATTAATCATGCCTTTATTTTACCTCTTAAGGAATGAAAGACAGATAAGAAAAGGAAAAGAACAGATTTTAAAAGAAAACACACTGCATTAAAATGGTAGTAAACATCCTTGTTCAAGGAATGATGTAATTGTTAGATAATTTTGTAGACTCTTAATGAAGGTAAAAGAATTATTTCTATCAGGGTTTTAAAAACGTTTTTCATTTTGAGTTTTTCGGTTTCATTTGGTTTGTCTCCATTGGAATTGTCTTTTATGTTTTGATTTCGTTCAAAAATTGAAAGCTCCAAAGAGATGTCTCTTTTCACCCCTGACCCATCCCCAAAAAGCAACCACTGATATTCGTTTCTTGCTTATTCTTCCAAAAATATTTTATTAATTTGCAAGCAATATATATATATTTACTTTTCCTCTTCATACAAAATTAGACATATGCTTTCCTGCACCTTGCTTTTTTATCCTTAACAAAATACCATAGAGGCCATCCCATGGAGATATATCAAGAGTGTCCTAAGTTTTTAAAAATAATTTTCATGGTACTCTATTGTATAGATATGCAATGCTTCTTAACCAGTTCCCTACTGAAAGACATTTGGACCCTTCCTCCCTCCATTCCTCCACTCCCTTTCTTCCTTCCTTTTTGCTTTTAGAACCAATGCTGCGATATATAATTTTGAACACAGTCATTCTGCAGGTATGCAAGTATATTTTTGGACACACTCCTAAAAGTAGGACTTCTGGGTATATGAATTTTTAAATTTAGACAGAAATTGCTATATTGCCTTTCCTAAAAAACATTACCAGTGTACATGCAACTCCATCTGCAACACATGAGAGTAACTGTTTTGGTGTGGTTATTTATTAAGTTATAGAAATATTTAGATACATATTTGGGAGCCATCCATGTATAGATACTTCAAGTCCTGGGAGTGGATGAAACTAAAGGATTGGGAAGGCAGTGAGAGCACAGCAAGCTGCCCAGGTGCCGCTCTTAAACACCATAAACATGTCAACATTTAGAGCAAAGGCCCAGCAAAGGAGGCTGAGAAGGAGCAGCCAGTGTGGTAGGAAGAAAACTAGAACTGTGTAATGTCACAGAAGCTTTAAATTGGGGTGGGATAAATTCATACAATTACTTCCAAGAATAATTTGGCACCATGTGGTAAAGATAGGCAGTACTTTCTCAGGAGAGGTGCCCTAGAGTGTTCATTGCAGCAGTGTCTATGATGGAATCAAACTAAAGGTCAATGAAGAGAAGAAATAAATTGTAGCATATTCATAACAGGGATACTATGCAGGAATGAAAATAAATGAACTGTTTGTTTAAACATGGATTCATCTCATATACACTAACTGAAAAACAAGCTACAGATGATACATTCAGCACAAAACAATTTATACAGTCTTAAAATGCTAAATAAAGGAATTTAAAAAAATTCTTAGTAAAAACATAAAGATACACCATGTACAAGACACACACACACACATACACAGAGGCAGTCCTTGCTTATCCAGTGTTAACTGAGACACATCCATATCAGAACCATGCCAAATGAGGACTGTCTGCATATATTTCTGTTATTTACTATGTATACTACCTGTAGTTTCCAAGTAATATAGATACGTTACAAACTGACAGACCTGGGTGGTGACTTCATAAAACTTCCTTATAATTCTCTTTTTTTTTTTCTTCCAACTAGAACTACTTGGTTATAAACTCTGTGAAGTAAATCCAAAGGAATTGAGCAAAGTAAATAAAAAGAAGAGTGGTCTGGTGTGGGGAAAGCTGCTGAGAGGTAAAGAAAAATGAGGACATAGACATCTCCACTAGAATTGACCATATGGAGTATGTTGGTGACCTTAACGAGAATAGAGTTCCTGGGGGAGTGTGAGCAGAGCCAGAATGAAGTGAATAGAACCAAGAAAGAAGGATGAAGTGTGCAGCACAGGGGTAAATATACCTTAGGTGTCAGCTCTGGGGGTGTGGTGGGATGGGCAGGCCTGAGAGATACAATTGGATTCTGAGCACTCTTCTTTCAGGTCCAGAGCTTAGAGAAAGGGAATTAACATTTAGGTAGCTCCTTCCACAACCAGAGAGATCGTCTGAAATAGGTTTTACAAAGTACTTATTTTTTTTAAATTAAGGTATTACTGATATATGCTCTTATGAACATTTCACATGAAAAACATTGTGGTTACTACATTCACCCATATTATCAAGTCCCCCCACATCCCACTGAAGTCACTGTCTATCAGCATAGTAAGATGCCACAGAGTCATTACTTGTCTTCTCTGTGCTACACTGTCTTCCTCATGACTCCCCCACACCATGTGTATCAATCATAATATCCCTCAATCCCCTTCTCCCTCCCTCCCCATCCACCCTCCCCCAGCCCTCCCCTTTGGTAAAAAGTACTTATTCCTTAAACTTAAGTATTTCCCATAAGTTTACAAACTATTCCTCCAACAGTTCTGGGGGCTCTCAAAGGAATGAAATACTTTGGCTTGGTTTCTGAATGCAAAGACAATAATGTGAAGTTCCTAGGGGATAGGCCTCACATTATTGGGCTGTTATTGTCAATAATGTGCGAAAATTAGTACATTTTGCTTTCCAGAGGAATTTTTTAAAAAGGAAGTTTTTTTGTTAGAATGTTTGTGATATGTGTATCTGACAAAGGTTTTGTATCCAGAGTACATAAACAACTCCTACAGCTTGATAATAAAAGACAAAAGGCAACAACAATAAAAATGAGTAAAACACTTAAACAGGCCTTTGCGAAGGAAGATACATGAATGGTCAATATATATATGAAAAAGTTCTGATCAGTAGTCATCAGGGGACATAAAGTAAAATCACAGTGAGAAAACAGTATGTACTGTTGGAGAATGGCTAAAAGTAAAAAGTTCCATGAACTCTAAATGTTGGCAAGAACTTCATCTTACCAGCAGATACTAAAACTGGCTCCTTGGTCCTTGTCTTCAAGTATTAAAAGAATTTAACACTGAGACTTAGAGGTATGAAGCAAGCAGTGCACTTTATAGAGAAGTAAGGAAACAGACATCTTGATAGACTGAGGTGGGCCTCTCAAGAGTCAACCTTGAGAAGAATCAGGGTAGCTCCTATTATGGGGAGCAAAAGTGTTTATTCATTATTAGGTCACGAGCACAAATAGGGAGGGTTTCAATTAGCACATGTGCAATTGGATTACATACATTACATGTGTGTGGTCATGTCATCTCATGAAGCATTAGCATGTAAACTCTCTACCAAGGGGTGGGAAATTTAGTAATATAATGAGGAAAAGGCAACCATCTAACACCAAATTTTCCTTACACACATGTCTCAAGTTGTTTGTGTCTTGTTCATTGATTATCTGACCAAGGGATCTCTAAACCTAGGATGTGGTGGCTATAAAACTTGTTAAAACAATAGGTTGACATGAAAAACAAGATGTATGGGAGCCAATGATCACGAGTCAATCTGTCAGGACTTAGGTATGTGGGGCTGGATGGGTCTCTCCATTTTTCTACCTATCTCAGTGGAGGAAGCTGAACTCTCATCCATTGCCTAGAAAAGTATAAAATAACCACTTTAGAAAATCAGTTTTGATTTTCTAATAAAGTTAAACAACAAGAACTCCATGACTAGCATTTACATTCCTAGGTATGTACTTAAGAGAAATGAAGGTATATGTCCATAAAAACTGTGAACGAGAATGTCACAGTTGCTTTATTTGTAATAGCCAAAAACGGGAAAAACCCCAATCTCCAAAAACTGTGCTACAATCTGTAATGGAATACTGCTCAGCAATAAAAATGAAGAAATACTGATACATTCAACAGTATGGATGGATCAGATATGCCAAATGCAAAAAGCCAGCCACAAAGAAGGCCATACTCTGTGAGGAGGTCATTTGTATGAAGTTTTAAAACAGGTAAAATTACTCAATGATGATCAGTGGATGCTTGGTGGGGGAAAGGGGATTGAATGAAAAGGGAGCAAAGGGAATGTCCTAGAGTGAAGGAAATAGTCTATATTTTGATAAGGTTGTGGGTGACATGGCTGAATGTATTTGTTAAAATTCATTGATGATTCACCAAAGATCTGTTAACTTCACCATATATGTGTAAATCATACCTCGATTTCAAAATGGTTATAATAAAATTTGTTAATGTTAGTAATGTAATTGAGGTAAATGGAAGCAAGATGTAAATAGACATTTCCTACAGCACTGTAAAGGCAAAAACTTGAAACAACTAAAATCCATCAATATGGGGCTAGTTAAGTAAATAAGAATACAATGGAATTCTCAATTTCTGGGGCTTCTTTTATCTTTTTTAGAATATAACCTCATACTACTGTGCATCTTTTAAAACATTGATCTATCTTGTTTTGACAGTAGGTTCTCTGAAGGTGGGGACCACCCCAAGTGTTAATAGTCTGAAAATCAACTATTCAGCCCTGTTATTCCTAAAAACATATGAATCATTTCTTTTTAGGCTTTGGGGCTCCCTTTGGACCCTATCCCGCTCCCTTTCAATCTCTTAAATACCATTTGTATGGGCTGAATTCCCAGAGAGAGTGGGTAAGCTACATAAATAGCTTGTTCAGAATGGATTAATAACTGGTGACATGAAACACTTGAAGAGCAACCAACTAGGCCAGAGGAAGAAGAGCAGAAAGAGTTCAAAACCCCTGTTATCTGGCACCTCTACATTTTGTTTAAGAGAAGAGAGTAAACATACCCAACAGCCACAGGTTAATGATGTAAGATCGATTTTATCTATCCACAAGCCAACATTTTGTGACTTCTATGATTTCAGAAAAGAGAGATAAATGTGGCCAGAGGAGGCATTAAGGGCTTGGGGGTAGAGGGAAGAATTAATAGGGCTGTGGGGGGTAGCTCACTTTTGTGGCAGGAACTTTATATCAGTTTCTCCTTTAAGTTCCACAACGTTTCTGTGAGGAGGAACCTTCCACTTTAGAGATCTATAGCTGAGAGTCAAGGGTCTAAGTAACATGTCTATAAAAATCACCAAAGCTGGATTGATACCCAGGACTTCTGCCTCCCTGCCTGCCCTGTTGCCATTATCCCACTTCAGGTCTCAGATTTGGAATGGGTGAGGAGACTGGGGGTATAGAGGAGCTGGATCTGAGCTAAAACAGTGGAGAAGCTCCCTACCTCCACACCAAGCCCTCTAACGCACCCAGCCACTCTTCCTCTCCCTCTCCCCACAATGGCTAGAGGAACAGCGGAGGAAGGAGGAAGAGACTGCTTTTGCCCTTCTTGGGTCCTCCCTCTCCTGGGGTCTCTGCCTTTCCACCATTTACCTTTCCCCATCCCAGCCCATTCACTTCACAAAGGAGTGCCTATTGTTTGACAAGAACCCTGCTTGCCTCTGGGGATAGGAAAATGAGTAAGGCAGCCTATGCTCTCAGGGAGTTTGCTGTCCAGGTGGGAACAAAGCCACTGGAGTAGATTGTAATGATCTCCTTCCGTGATAAAAAAAAAAGTGTCATTCCTATCATTGGAGGGAGGACAAGGGTAATATTCAGGGAAAGGGACCTGGATAGAGCTGACACATGGGGTATGGCAGGTTCCAGAATTCTTCACTAGAATTCAGGTCTGGACACCTGTAAGTAATGCATTTGTGACTAAATTCCTTTCAGTCTTCCTGGGAGATGAACAAATTCATTCCAAAACAAGGAAGACAGGCAGGGTGAAGAAAACAGCCCCCAAGGACATAGGCCCAGGACATTTGGGTTCTACTGGTGACCGTTGTCCCTCTACGTGTTTCCTGCATCCAGCCTTCTTCTGAACTTCCCATAACCCTTGACAGTATTTTGTGGTGTTTGCCAGGGATACCAAAGCCACAGCCAGCCTCAGAGCCAGACTATTGAGGAGTGAAGGACACTGACCCTGGCTGAATTAATTAGGGGAGCTGAAATATCCCTGAGGTGGAGATCAACTTGGCACTTCAGCCTCATTAAAAGGTTTAATTACAAATCCAAATGGCCTGAAAATCTATGAAAGGTCACTCAGCTGATTAGCCATAACATCTACAGCTGACAGATACAGAGAAAAGGGCCTTCTTGAGAATGGAAACGGTGGAGACTGGAAACTGCTTCCACCATTTGTGAACAGAATCTGACAATATAAATGAGAATACCTACCACCAGGCCCAGCAATCCACCATGGGAAATATTTCCTATAGAGAAAAGGACTTGCGGCTAAGAATATTAAGGCTTTTTATAGCAGCTTTATTTGTAGTATTGAACTGGAAAAAACGCAAATGTTCATCAAGAGTGAAGGCTGGATAAATTGTGACATATTTGTACTATGGACTACTATGGAGGTATTAAAAAGATGTTTAACCTTTGTGTTTGGAGGGAGGAATGACTATAAATTGCACATTATGAATAGTATTATATTTGTGAGAATAAAAAATAAACCTCTCAAACATGTGGATATCTGCTTGTATGGTCTTCAGAAAAACACGAGGAGGGGTGAACAACCAATTGTTAATGTAGTTAACTCCTGAAAGTAGAAACAGCGTGCACTTGTGAACTTTTCTTTAAAGTTTTGGATCGTTTGCCTATTAACAAGAAGCATGTATTGCTTCTCCTATTTGAATTTTATACTGTATACATCAAGCTTTTTGGTGACAGTTGCACAACAATGTGAGCTACTTAGGTGTACTTAGCGTACTCTTAGAAATGGCTAAAATGTTTAAACTTTATGTGTCTTTTACCACAATTTAAATTTACCCAAACAAAAAAACTTCTGGTGCAACTTGAATCGCATGACTGAGAATGTAAATAGGGTCTTACGCAGACGCTAGGAAATCAAACATGAAAGCGGATTTTAAAATATAATATTTAATTGGTGAGGAGGGATCCGAAAATAAAGACACGTTTAATCCCACAGCGATCGAGGAGGAACAATTTAAATTCAGAATTCCAAAATCAGGGTGGACCAAAACACCCTCCTGTGGGCGTGGGACAGAATCCCGTCTCTGACTAGATTTAGTCCAATGACAGTCAAGGGAAAGGGAAAGGCCCGCCTCCCAAGCAGCTATGGCCCAATGGGAGCCTCGGGAGTCTTCGGGCCCGGGTTGGACAGGTCCAGACGGCGTGGGAGGAGGGCTGGGCCTGTGCTGGGAGCAGCTGCAGACCTGGGACTAGGACGAGGTTGCGCTTCGTGCCCGAGCCCGTCGGCTGGGTGTCTGTTGTTCTGCTACTGCGCTTGTCCGGAAGCCAGGCTAGTGAGTGCGGGTGGGGATGCCGAGTGAACCCACCTTCCAGGCCTGCTGTCCGACCCCCGACCCCCAACCCCAGGACCTCCAACCCCAGAACCTCCAGCCCGGCAGCAAGAAGTTTACTTTGCAGAGAAGCCGAGGCCCGGGTGTCCCACACTCCCACCGCTGGTGCCTGATGTTGGTGCCACGTGGACGCTGAGATGTGGGGAGGATCAGTTGTGTAGACCCCTTCCCTTCTCCCCAACCTCAGTCTCCCCCTTTGTGACCACTTCCTGGAGCCCAGTCAGGGAGGACCGATGAGATGGAGGCTGCCAAGTCTGAGAAGATAAGGCGTAGCAGGCGTGGGGGGGTAGTTTTCTGAGACAAGCTGCCTCTCGTAACATTACCCAAGATCCTCTCTCCCACACATGAAACCTAAAGGTAACCCCTACACTTGTGCGATGGTATGGCAGGAGATCAACGGAAAAAATGAATTTTATATCGAGTTGAGTTTTGCAACTCTTTCACTTAACTGATTAAGTACTTCCTACTTGGCAAAGATGAATAAGATTTTATCTCAGAAAGGTGTCAGTCTGGTGAAAAAAACTACTGAGCAGATTAGTGCAATGAAATATACAGGAATATCTCATTACACTTCACTTTATCGTACTTCACAGATACTGCATTTTTACAATATGAAGTTTGTGGCAACCCTGAGTTGAGCAAGTCTATCCATGCTATTTTTCTAACAGCATTGCCCACTTTGTGTCTGTGTCACATTTCATAATTCTCATATTTCAAACTTTTTCATTATTATCGTATTATATATTACATATTATTTGTTGTGGTGATCATTGATTACTGCTTGCTGAAATTCAGATGGTTAGCATTTTATAGCCATAAAGTGTTTTTTAATTAAGGTTGGTACTTTTTTTTTTTTAGACATGCTGTTTCACACTAAGTAGACTTAGTATAGTGTAGCCACAACTTATACGCACTGGGAAACCAAAAATGCATTTGACTTGCATTATTGCAAAATTCAATTTATTGTGGTGGTCTGGAACCAGACATCTCCACGGTATGCCTGTAGATGCTATCACCGCAGAATGTGTAGGGTCTTGGAGCAACCCAAAGGAGGGAGTTCTATCTCTGCAGGTGCAGAAGGGCTTAAGAGGAGATGGCTGACATTCAAGGTTGGAAGATGAGCAGCGGCAGGAAGGGCACTCCAGGTAACCACAGCCAGAGAGGGATTCTGGGGACCATAGGTATATCTGAAAACCTGACGGGATGGGACGGCACAGGCTGAATCAGAGCACATGGATTGTTAGAGTGCTCATCTCTGCCATTGCTTTCTGGGTACTTAGTAATATTAAACTATTAAATCTCAGCCATATCCCTTAGGTCTCAATTTCCTGGGCTAATGATGTGAGAGGGGGTCTTAGAAGTTATGTAATTTCCCTCGATTCACACTCTGGTATGTTTGTGAGGGGTATCCATCCAGGTCTTTCTGGTTCTAAATCCTAGGCAAGTCCGTTGCCCACTGAAGGCAGGCCGAGACATTAGCTGGTTTGGAAAGCAGTGGGGAAGGTCTTGTGGCAGGGTCTTGGGCAATGACTGGACTTGTGTTAACAGCTGTGTAGTGAGAAGGGCTCACGAAGTCCTGAGGTGTATGGGTTTCTCCAGGCAATTATTGTAAAAGGCTTGAGGAAGTGACAAGAAACCTGACAGTCACTACTAGGCACTGGAGCCAGTCAGGGAGGCTGAGGAGGGAAGTCAGACCCCAAGCAGGAGAGTGACAAGAGGAAGAGAAATCCAGGGTCACAGACTGCTGAGAGACCAGTCAGATAGGGGCTGACAAAAGTTGATGGATTTGGCAATTAGGAAGTGGCCAGTGACCCCAGCCAGTTTTGGCCTCACACTGAGGGCGAGGCAAGCATGATTTGATGAGACATATATTTACTAAGTGAATTTAAAAAAAAGTTTTAGAGTAGAAACTCATATTTTGTTTAAAACAGTGGGTTACCATATTCAAGAAAAGTAATCTGTAGGAACACTCATCAAGCTGACAACAGTGGTTATCTTGGGAGGAAGGGTGCTGGAGGACCTATCAGTTTTTTCATCATGTTATTCTCAGATAGTTGATGTTACTTCTTTGTCAGAAAAAAAAATCAAGTAAAACATTTTGTTAATTAAAGCTCAGTGAGGGTTAAGGAAGTAGAAAAGGACAATTTATTTGAGGAGCTTGTTTGGGAAGAGGAGTCAGTCTAAAGGGAGAGATCTTTGAAAAGAGCCAATGATAACAGCAGATATGTTTGATTTAAAATATGTTTAAGCATACTTACTAGATGCTTTTGCAGGGACGGAGGAAGGATTACCTCTAATCTTCTAAAATAGGCATAATTTCCTCATTCATGTATGAGGAAAGTAAGGCTCAGAGACTTATGACCTTGTCCAAGGCAGTACATCTCATAAGAATTATTAGTGAGTTGCTGGTTAAAAATAGATTCTGGGTACTTAGTAATATTAAACTATTAATATTACTTGAGTCAGGCTGAGAGGAAAGGCCTGGGAAACAAAGCTGGGGGGATTCTTCTTAGGCTCTGGTAGGCTGAGGGGGCGCTTCCCTGTCCTTCCCACCCCTCTGGGGAGCTGGCAAACTCAGGAGAGGGTTTTGTGCTGCCTAAGAGGGAATAACCAAGGGCTCACAGGGACACCAAGGAGTTCACGTGGCCCTGTGAGGGACGTGCCTCCATAAATGAGCACAGGAAGTGCATGTGTGTATGTTGTGGATTAGCCCATCAACCTGGTAAGGGTCAGAGGTCATCTCTGAAATGCAGAGATGCAGGGGCAGAGTAGGTGATTTGAGGCGAGGGTAAGGGTTTAATGTGGCTGTGGCCTGGAGCAGAAGGGAGACTTCCCTTGAGAGTGAACAGTCTCAGGAAGACACTGGCACCTGGAACATCAACAGGAGAACAGCGATGCTCAAACATTCCTGTTCCAAGAGGGTCGAATGAAGGCAGGGAGTGGTGGGAGATGAGGATGAAGAAGCCAGCCTTTGAGGGGCCTTGTTTAGCCTCCCAAGAAGCTTGGAAGTCACCCTGAGGACAAAAGGAAACTTTTGCAGGAGCAGCAGAGTGGTATGTAGTGAAATATGTTGCCAGATTTATCACTCGGATTATAAGGAGGACAGATTTTACATAGTTAAGACTGGAGGGAGGGAGACCAATCAGAAAGACTGGCTATACCAAGCAAGCCGTGCTATGAATTGATTTGGTGGAGAGAGAGAGGAAATGTCCAGATTGGGGAAATAGAAAGTAAAAAATGGGCAGGGCTTGATGATTGTTTAAAACTGTGAGGTGTTGAGGGAGGCAGCAATCTAGGATAAGCACCATGTAAAGCACATGTGCTGATTGGGAATATCCAGTTCTGCTATAAGACAACGGGTGGAATAAGAAAATAAATGGGATGGGTGGGATTTATAAAAAGTGTTATGCATAGATAAGTCAGCTAGTGATCTGTGAGACATGTTAGACATCACTAAGTAAGTAGAACATTTTTGTGAGACTGGAGATAGAAAGGGAGGGAAGAACCAAGCAGGGACTAAATACTTAATGACACCCTAAATATTTGAGACATCTGAGCCACTCAGTATGCATGAGGCCTCAGTTTGACAGGGCAGGTGCACATTGCATAACCCAAAATTCACACTGTGGTCCTCCCACCCAACTTGTGCCTAGTCCTAAATGTGTTAACCTACCCCATTGCTCTCCCTTTGTTCCTCGCTATGTGTTTTACATCCGTTTAATAATCCATGTGATTCGAGCATCTTCATTTGGTCTTGGAGTCTTTTTGCTCTGTGACCTCTGGTTAGCACCATGATACTGTACCAGAAGGCCACTGTGGCATAGGTAATTTCCTACATCACAACCCAGTTCTACTTGAGTAAGTGGGTAGATTGGATGGTGATGCTACCTACAAGGAATATAGAATGAAAGATGGGTTGTTCTACCAGCTACCAGGTGGCATCTAATAGGACCTGCTCAGTTTGGATGTCTTGAGTTTGAGGCAACCTTGGACATTAGGTCAAGACAGCTAACAGGTAGTTGCATGTAGTGATATGGAGCCCAGGGATTTAGATATTGGGAGTCATTACTATTTTATTTTAAATGAATCTGGATGAGATCCTGCAGGGAAACAAGAGTTTCTCTTCCCAGTTCACTCCCATTCCCCTTACTCACTCTTTTGGAGTCCCAAAAATAGTCACACAGTCTCACCTTCTCATAGGAACCTAGTGGGACCTTTTCCCAGTTTGATGCCTTGTAGAAGCCGTTCCACCATTTATTTCCTCAGCAACCTGTTTTCTGCTCTATGACATCATTGCTCTTTTCCTGCCCAGTCCTGGACAAGCCCCTTATAAATTCTTAGGCTACTGGGATGGCCAGCCTTTCTTAAGGTGTTGCAAAGAGGGCAGGTAGGCAGAGCCCAGGGCACCCTTCTCCCAGGCTAGGGACTCAGGGGCTTGGGAAAAGTTGATTCTCAGACTGAAGGCCAGAGCCCAGTGCCTTGTCATCATTCTAGGGAGCATGATGGGGCAGAAAAACAGAGCCAAGGTGACTGGGGTGCAGGTGGGGACAATTCAGTGCTGTCCTGCAGATACCGAGCTGTGCCTTCATTATTGTTCAATTAATATTTATTAAGTGCCTGGCACTCTAGATATAGGACCCTTCACTGAGATCCTGATGTTATCTCTCCTCTGTCTGGAGGATTTTATCCCTGACTCTAAACCCTATTACATACCCAGCAGTGCCAGAAAGACTGGGTATTGGTATTGGAAAGGGTAGGCTCCCACCCTTCCCCCAGTCAGGGAATAGGGCTAGAGAATCTCCATTGTCCCTAGGCTCTTTCGCCTTCTTTTCAGGTGAAAAAAAATCATACCCAACCTTTCAAATTCAGGGTTTTGGAAATAACTGGCCTTTTTCTGACATAGTCACCTCCCCACCCTCACTAGTAGTTATAGACCCAGAGACCTACCTGGTTATGGTCCCAAGTGAAGTATATTTCTAACCTACATAATTTTTTTTCCATCAAGCAAACATCTGAGGGTCCATTAAGTGCTATTTGTACTATTGAATAATAAACATGACAATAGCAGTTGCTACTGGTTCTTGAATTCTTATTGGCATATTTTACAAGAACACTGGCATGCATTATCTCACTGGATCTTTACTTGTGAGGTAAGGACTATTATCACCAATTCCCAGATGAGGAAAGTGAGGCTAGAGAGGCTCAGTTAGGTCTGCATGGGTCACTACCTTCAGGAAGGGCCGGTGTGGGGGATGCAGTGTGTTCAGAATACATCTTGGAGAAGGGCGGAGGGTTTATCAGTAGAAGAAGGGAATTCCAGTGGTGGGAGTAAAGATGGGAGAGGCCACTGGCACTCGTGTAACTTTGGAGTTCTGGGGCTTTGGCATTTCAGAAGTACACCCTCCAGACAGTGGTGGGCTGTGTGAGTTGCCGGGGAACCAGAGCAGTGCAGGACACTGATGGCACAAACTATGCTGGCCAGGGCTTCCTTCTCAGCCCACTTCAGTCTTACCTGCAGCAAAGGCAAGCCAGCAAAAAGAAGAACTGCAGATGGGGAGATGCCTTCTCTCACACATATTTGGTCAACCCTTTTCTACTTGGTGTTCAAGTTCTGACCTGGGCTTAGCACCCAGGGCACTCAGGGTGGGGTGTGACCAACAGTCACCATAGAGTATTGTGTGAATGGTGCCTTGGTGGCAGCCCTGTCCTGGGGTGGAGGATACATGGCACTTCTGCAAGACCAGTGGCAGCAAGCCTCCCAGGTCTAGGAGGTCTTTTAGTCTCTTTTGACCCAGCTCCTCCCTGTCCCACGAGCCCCCCCCCGCCAGTGCATATGACTCTCTGAAAAGCCCGTGGAAGGGAGCTCATCCCAATATGTGGGGCCCTTGGCTTCTATCTTCCAGTAGTCCAGCTAACCTAATTAAGGGACAGTCTGGCCCTGAACCCTCAATCCCTGAGACTTCAAGCCACCTGTTACCAGGGGAATGAGATTGCTTAGACCAGCAGCCCCCTGAGCTGCCCTTTGACATGAGCAGAGGCTCTTCTGTCTGATGGAGCACCAAACAATCTGGGTCTCTGACCTCAGATGAATGGCCAGGGTGGCCCAGGGAAAGGTGTGGGGAGGCGGAGCCCCACTGGTCTGTCAGAGGCCTACATGTCCTCTCCTTTTGGAGCCTCCTCATTCTAAGCACCCCCAGTCTGGATCTTCTGAGAGTTCCTGGCTTCTGCAGTGGTCACTACAAAGCTTCAGGCACTTTCCTCTGGAAGAAGGGGAAGAAGGGCAGGACAGCAGATAGGCTCAGAATTTGAGAGCTGGGGGTGACATTAAGGACCACCTGGCATGAGGCTGGGACACTGAGGCCCCAGAGCAGCAATTTAAAGAAAGCAACCAAAGGAATAAGAACAAGCTAGGGGTTTTGTTCCCTTTCTAGACTTTGGCCTCAGTTGTTTCCTTCTCAACACCACACATGCAATCATGCACACCATCTCTATTTTCCATAAGAAGTTTTACTTCCTAAAGTGCATTTCTTGTAACCTCCCAAGCACTGAAAACCAAATCAAAACTAGCCTCTTAAACTCCTTATGCATAATTGGTCAGACTTGAGGGGAAAACGTGGTGTTGGCTTTCCCAGAAAGGCTGCTGGGAGCTGGGAGGTGGGGTGTGGGAAGGCCTGGGCCAGCACCTCACTGACGCTCTTCTCTCCCACTGCTCCATCCCCAATTTCTCTTCATGGGTTATGTAGAGAGAAATTTATATTCCCATGACAGTAAATGATGAGGATAGATAGAAGGGTGTTTGGGAGTGGGGCAATTTGGTGTCCTAGCTGGAAGGAAATTTAGAGTTCATTTAGTCCAGTTCCTTCTTGTTAGGTGGGGAAACCGAGGCACAGGAAGGAAAGCTACTGTTAGCTAGGGAGCCAGAGCCAGGGCCTAGATCCCTGCTCCACAGACACTTGGTTTATTCCTGACCACCTCTCATGGCCTCCCTACTCCTCACCCTCTCCACACAGACTACAGAGAGCCAAGCCCTCTATTTGAGGTAAAAATGTTCCAGGTGGGAAAGAAGACTTCAGTCTGCAGAGCTCGTGGAAGAGATCAGAGGGTCAATTGTTGAAGAGGGAGGGTTGGTTTACAGTGAGCCCTAGAATATGTGTAAATTGAGTTTGAGGGGGATAATCTCCCACAGTGGGCAAAGCCTGAGCCCTTCTCTCCTCAACCTGCCATTCTTTCCCTTTCTTCTGCCTTCAGATGGACAGAACCAAAAAGTCAAAATAAGTGGTTTGCTACCCTGGCATAGAGGGAGTCTCCCTTGGTCCCCATCTGAGCTCATTCAGCTGGTTTTCCCAAAAACACCACCCCCATATCCCAGCAAGGTGACAGCTAGGCTGACAGCAGCAAGACCACCATCATACCTCTTTGCAGCCATGCTGGCTGCCACACCTGGGGTTGTGGTGGACCTCAGCTGCCTTCAATGGGTCTCCTGGCAGTGCTCAGCAACCAGGCACTTGCATTGGTCTCTGTGAAGGGCCTCAACATTGCACTGTAATAAAGGTGGATCTGGAGAGTTTGTGAGCCCAGTCCTAAACTAATTTTCAGGACTTCAGGTTTTCTAGGGACTCTCTAAGACTTGGGAGGTTGAGAAGCCGGGGTTGACAGTTCAATCCTGCTTCCAGGCTCCAGTAGGCCAATAGCCTTGTGCCGGCCAGTGGCCTCGCAGAAATGAAGCCACCTACACTTCAGGCTTAACGGGAGGGTGGGGAGAGGGAAGGGAGCGTGTTCCAACCTGGGGTCAACCTTGAGCACCCCAGGAGGGGCCAGGTAGAACTCCAAACTTAACTTGTCATTGAACTTCTGGGTCAGACTCAGGCAAGCACAGGAATGACCTGGCTTGGATGTCTGGCCACAAGCCACTCAAGGACCCAGGCATCTGCCCCTCTGGTTCTCTCTCTGGAATGGGCCTCTTGCCCTAGCCAGAAACATACCACCCAGAACAACTGCAAACATCTATAAAACAAGAGGGTGCTATTGAGTGGGGAAATTGGGGAGGGAGTTTGAGGAACCACTGGGAAGACAGGAGGCTCTCTGGACTAGCACACTAGCACAAGGAGAGAGGTTTCTGAGAGCCTAGAGGGTGGCAAGCTGAGGAGCACTGGTTGTGGTGCGGATTTCAGCCAAGTCCTAGCCCTGCCCCTCCCCCTCCTCTGGGAGGCTGTCTTCATGGCAGACAGCAGATAGATGCATGACAAAGGTGCCGTGATGGCTCTGTCCTGGGGGTTGGGGAGATGGCTGAGGAGGGGCCCCCTCCTGTTCCAATGCAAGTCTCTCCACCCCCACTCGGCCCCTTAATCTATCTGCCTTATGGGCAGTTAGTGGCTTAGAGGTGAATGCAGTTCCAGCCCCATGGCAAGGGAGTTCTTCCAACAGACTTCTGACAAGTATTGAAATGCCTGTATACAGTTAGTTGTCCAAAAAGTACATACAGGTGGGTGCATGATCAGGGCTGTATGATGCAGATTCAGAGGGGGAAAAAATAAATAAAACAGGCTCAAAAAATTCATGGATACCACCCAGGTAAAGGCAGCTGGTCAGTCAGAAGGGCCCCCACCAGCCCCTCAGAAGGCAGACATCGAGCTACTGACCACAGCAAATAACCCCAGACGGAGCTGAGATGAAGAGGTGCCTAAAGTCAGCAAGGTCAGTGTCCCCAGGCTCAGGATGTGGGCCTTCCAAGCTGTAGGGAACTCTGGCCCAGAGCCAGGTTCACTGCAGGGCCTCCATTTAGGGCAAACTTTGGGAGCAGACAGACAAACACCATCCCTCACAGACAGTCAGCACTATTCTCTTGCAAACAGAAGCAAAGCCTGGGCCAGCAGTGTGAGCTCTTCTACGGAGAAGAGCTTAGGGCAGGCTTTGTGCACCCGCTCCCAGATCGCTCTCCACCACCTCTGCATCTCCCCCTGGCCCCCACACACAGAGTGCATCCCTTGGGCTGGGGGAGGGGTGGGTGGCGAGAATGGACGCCCGAGTCCTCCAGAGGAAGGGGAGCAGGATACCTGGGTCCTAGTGGGGGGCCCTGTCTGAGGCTCAGTTTTTGAGGGACTGAGGGGAGTTGCTGGTGCTCTTTTAGCTGCTCTGAGGGGCATTCTGTGTGGGGGGATTCTGTGTGAGGGGATTGGGGCTGGGGGGTTGGGGGGCAGGAAGCTGTCCCCAGGGGAGCCATCCAGGCCCATTCAAGGGCTGAGCACTTGTTTAGGGTTAGAGCTGCCCCCTCTGGGGACCGGGATTGTCCAGACAAGGCCATTGTCCTGCCCCCTTCCCCCAGTCCCTCCCAAACCTCTTTGAACCTGAAGTCAGACATTTTTTTCTCCCTGCTCCCTTCTAGGTTTTCCCCACCCAGGGCCTAGGGCTGGAGGCCTGGGCAGGGGAGGTGGGGGAGGGAGAACTGGCAGCCATCATGCCAGATATTCAGGTCCCTGAAGGTGGGGGGTCAGGGAACATGATGTGCGGGTCCCACAGTGGGGGGCCCACGAGCGGGTGTACGATCCCTCTGTCCGAACAAAGTTAGGAGAACTTGGGCCCAGTGGGTCCAGAGCCTGGTCCTTAGAAGGGGAAATAGTGGTCAATCCCTGGGCCTGATAGGTGATGGGCCTCTGGAACAGAAGACTCGGGGTGTATTGGAGTGGAGGCCTTGTTTGGCAGTCAGGCCCCGGAGATGGGGAGAACTCCGCAGGCTGAGCAGATGGATAACGGGCATCCATGGGCTTTGAGGTAACCATCTGGACAGCAATCTGGATAGGAATGCCTAGGTTTCTGGGCTGGGGGTGGCTGTTAAGAAATCGAGAGGGAGCCATTGAGGTACTTGGCACATACACGTTCAATAAATGGAGGAGCCCGGGGATGTCTGGGCCCCAGAGAGGAGGTGGTATTAGGATCTTTGGAGAGGAGTGGAGCATAAAGTGAAACACTTGGAGGAAGTGTCCAAAGGACCTCAGACAGCTTTGAGGTGTGCAGAGTCCAAGAGAGGGCAGGGCAGCCAATTGGGAGTTGGAAATGACGTTCTATGTGGGGAACCTGCGCCTAGGGTCTTGGGGACTGGGGCCTGGAGAGGGGCTGAGTTGAAGCTCCCTGCTTCTCCGGGCCGCAGACACCACTGCCACCATCAGGCAAACACCTTTCGCCTCAGTTTCTCCCACCCCCACCGCCCTCTCCTCCACCCATCCAGGGGGCGGGGCCAGAGGTCAAGGCTAGTGGGTGGGATTGGGGAGGGTGAGAGGTGTTGAGCAGTCCCTTGGAGAGCCCTCATTTCACCAGGCCCCCGGCTTGGGGCGCCTTCTTTCCCCATGGCGGGACACCTGGCTTCCGATTTTGCCTTCTCGCCCCCACCGGGAGGTGGAGGCGAAGGGCCTGGAGGGCCAGAGCCAGGCTGGGTTGACCCTCGGACCTGGCTGAGCTTCCAAGGCCCTCCTGGAGGGTCAGGAATTGGGCCAGGGGTTGGGCCAGGCGCTGAGGTGTGGGGGATCCCCCCATGCCCCCCACCGTATGAGTTCTTTGGAGGGATGGCATACTGTGGACCTCAGATTGGAGTGGGGCTGGCGCCCCAAGGCGGCCTGGAGACCTCTCAGCCGGAGACAGAGGTGGGAGCCAGGGCGGAGAGCAACTCCGAAGGGGCCTCCCCTGAGCCCTGCGCTGTCCCCGCTGGTGCCGTGAAGCTGGAGAAGGAGAAACTGGAGCAAAATTCGGAGGAGGCGAGTGAGCGACAACAGGGCTGGAGGAGGTGGCCGGGCTGGAAGGGGTGGTAACGGGAGGGGAAGGTGGGTGCCTGCAGCTGCCTAGGCCTGGAACCCAAGAGGCGTCCCAGGCAGAGAGGGGTACGTGGCCACTGCAGCTAGTCCTGAGAACAGGGCCAGGTGGGAGCTAGAAGCCAGAGTTCAGGAAGAACGGCAGGTGAGGGCAGGGGCGACCCTGGGGAGTCCGGGTTGGCCTTGCTTCCCGCCCTGGTCCTTGTCAGTAGGTCCTTTCCACTTCTAGGCCTGACCAGGGTTTGGTCACTTTCATGACCAGCCCAGTACCAGACCCAGTTTGGAGTTTGAGTCTCTCCTCCCACCCTGACCCCTTCTTGAAAATTTGATCCTTACCAGACCGAGGATCTTGAGCTTAGGGTTAAGTGTGGCCTGAGGGTGAAAACAGTGCTTATCCTAAGAGTTATTGTTCCTGAAGGTCTAGGGTGTGACTGGTTTCTGATAGAAGCTCCTGTTTGGGCTGTGTGTGTGGATGTGCGGAATTGAGTTTACCTCCCGTTAAGTTTAGGGCTTGTCTTCCTTTGACCTCTGCCTTGGCCAGTGAGTCACCATTATGCGAAGTGCACCCCCGGTTCCCCTAGCACCCCTTGTAGATAGTTGGAAGTACCTACCGATTTCAGTCTTAGTTCTGTAAATTGTGAACAAGGGGGAAAATGGATGGAAGAAGTCCTCTCTAGGCCATTCCACAAATGTAGGGTTTGCTGAGGGATTGAAGGCTCCTGCATGCAGCCCTGCTGGGGACCATTAAGGATGTATCTTCCAGTCCTACGAAGAGACAAGTGTCAGTAATTAGAGATCAAGCACTAAGCCTTTAGACCTCACAGAAGGTGTGAGTAGTTTCAGCAGACCGAGTAGCTCTAGATTCTTTGCAGGAGGTGACTGCTGAGCCTTGAATAATAATGGCTGCCAATTGTGGTCCATTTTCTAAGTGCCTGGCTATGTGCTCAGTTTTGACATCATTATCTCATTAACCATCACAAAATCTCCCAGGGAGGTATTATTAGCCCAATATCATAGATCTTAAATGCTAAGTGATGAAGCTAGGGTTTGAACTGGGGTTTACCTTACTTCAAATCTCCAAAGTAGAATTTGGAAAAGCGGTGATGGGGACAGCTGAGGACGTTTATGGGTTTGAAACATCATCTGCTGAGCAGAAGTTGGGATTGGAAGTTAGCCTATCTGAATTTGATGTGACTGATCATTCTTGAAATACTTCCCTCAAGGCTTCCAGAACTTCCCAAAGGTCTGGCTGCTTTTCTGGTCCCGGAGGTCAGTTCCTCAGTCTCTGCTCTATCTACCCTTCCTTCCTCTCATCCACCCTCGAGGCTCAAATACCTTGAGGACCTGACTACCACATTTTCTGTCTCCTGCTGGGATGCCTCCCTGAACTGCTCCACCCCACCTGTCACACAGAAGCTCAAAGCCCAAACATCCTCATTCCTTTCACATCCCACTCCAGTTTGGAAACACCGCTATCTTTACACCGGAAAGACATCCTGAATCTGTCGCTTACTACCACCCTTGTCTCAGGTGCCATAACCTCTGCCAGGATTATCGCAGATGTCTCCCTAGTTGTATACCTCACTTCCTCTTTAGTCAGTTGTCAACACGGGCAAGTGGAGTGAACATTTTAAAATGTGGAAGTCCAATCGTTCCCCTCCCTCTGCCTCACCCCTCTAACCATACCAGCTCCTGTCTTCCCTTTCTTTAGGCTGTTCACCTTGCTCCAGCCTGGCTGGCCTTGCTGCCCCAGCGCCCCCCACCCCACCCCAAGGTTTTGCACTTGTGTCTTTCCCTTTGCTCAGATACCATCTCTCTATTACAATGGTCACCTTCCCTGTAATCTACCCTGCTGTACTTTTTTTCAGAGTCCTATATGTTAGCTTCAAACATACTAACATGTTAGTTTCAAACATAATAACATAGGAGAGTTATTGTCCACATTAGAATGGAACTCTATGAGGTTAGGGCTTTTTGTCTGCTTTGTGTGGCCTCTGGTCTATACGTGGGGAATAAATTTGTTGAATTAATCAATGAGGATGCTTTTATATTGCAAAAAATACAGTAAAAATAAGGAATAATCATAATTTTTCAGTGAATGCCAACTATGTACAAAGTACTTTATTTGTACCTCTTTTGGCACCTATTTTTGCAGTGAGTTTATTTGTGTTATGCATGCAGGGCCGTAGTTTGTAGGACCCTGGGAGCAAACTGGGAGGTGTATATTGAGATGAGAATCAGAAAGACATGGTGCTCTTTATTTCTCTAGTCTCAAAACTTCCTCAAACTGGGGATGATACTTGAGTCAAAAAGCTTTTTGTGAATATGAAAGGAGTTATGGTCATGACCAGACAGGTGTCCTCATTGGGGCTGGACTTGCCTTCCATCCGTCCCTGCATGGTCCTCTGCATCTACTGGTTGTGCTGCTTTCTGGAGTGAAGGACATTTGTAGATAGGTTATTTCTTTTCTTTTCTTTTTTTTTTCATTTTTGCATCATTAATCTACAATTACATGAAAGACATTATGTTTACTAGGCTCCCCCCTTCACCAAGTCTCCCCCACATACCCCTTCACAGTCACTGTCCATCAGCATATAGATTATTTCTAGATGTTATGTTAGGCAGCCTGGACTTCCACAGACCATTCCCTGGTGCCACAGTCAGGTTGGGTGGGTCGGGGGAGGTAGGGTAGGAAGGGTGGTTGACAGCTGGTGTGTTGGTGTTCTTATATGTCCTCTGCCTTTTAAAATGCAGTCCCAGGACATCAAGGCTCTGCAGAAAGACCTCGAGCAATTTGCGAAGCTCTTGAAGCAGAAGAGGATCACCCTGGGATATACCCAGGCCGATGTGGGGCTCACCCTGGGGGTTCTCTTTGGTGGGTCCCCCTCAGCATGTCTGACCCATGGAACCCAGGGACCACACCTCCCCTGGAAGGAACATTCTTGAACTCTTGCGCCTTTCCTCCCAAACAAGGGAGTGAGGGGAGGGTGTTACAAGGGCAACCTCTCCCCTCATCTTTAGAAGTAGAGCAGGAGGGGGGAAAATATATGGGCCTTGACTTCCCTTTGGGAAGAAGTGGGACCTTGGTATGGGATCTTGGGAGGGCAGGAAGAGACGGTGAGGCCCTGAGTCTTGGGGTCACCAGGGTACTGCCTGCTGCCTCACCTTGCTTCTCTTTCAACTGGCCTTCCCAGGAAAGGTGTTCAGCCAAACAACCATCTGCCGCTTTGAGGCTCTGCAGCTCAGTTTCAAGAACATGTGTAAGCTGCGACCCCTGCTGCAGAAGTGGGTGGAGGAAGCTGACAACAATGAAAATCTACAGGAGGTGAGGGTGCAAGGGGTGCACAGGGACCTGCTGAGGGTCCCAGCACTCCGTGGGGGTGGTAGCTCTTAGTGGGATGGAGTGTAATTCTTCAGTTCTGCTGGGAGACGGTCTGAAGCCTCTGGTCCAAACCACCCTTCCAGGGTTCTTCTTTTTTATACCATCCAGTTGATATGCACTTAGTAATTTGCTTGAGCCACCAACCCCATGGTACTGTTGCTCATCAGGTCGAAAACTTGCCCTCCCAGCTCTTCCCTTGCCATCTGTTCTCCACCCTCCCAGATATGCAAAGCAGAGACCCTTGTGCAGGCCCGAAAGAGAAAGCGAACGAGTATTGAGAACCGAGTGAGAGGCAACTTGGAGAACATGTTCCTGCAGTGCCCAAAACCTACGCTGCAGCAGATCAGCCACATTGCCCAGCAGCTCGGGCTTGAGAAGGATGTAAGTGCCCTGTCCCTGTGTGCCCCATCGCCTCCTTCCCCCGCCACCTCCTTTCCCCAGGTTTGACTCCTGCCCTCCAACCACTTTACATTTGTTGGCTTTGGGCCCAATGGGCAAGCAGAGCCAGACCCACCTCTAAGAGCTTAATGATCAAACATCACTTTCCCTGTGTCCTCCACTCTTAGGTGGTCCGAGTGTGGTTCTGCAATCGTCGCCAGAAGGGCAAACGATCTAGCAATGACTACTCTCAACGAGAGGATTTTGAGGCTGCTGGGTCTCCTTTCTCAGGGGGACCTGTATCCTTTCCTCTGGCACCAGGGCCCCATTTTGGTACCCCAGGTTATGGAGGCCCTCACTTCACTACACTGTACTCCTCGGTCCCTTTCCCTGAGGGTGAAGCCTTTCCCTCTGTGTCTGTTACCACTCTGGGTTCTCCCATGCATTCAAACTGAGGTGCTGGCCCTTCCCAGGAATGGGGGGCAGAGAAAGAGGGAGAGCTAGGGAAAGAGAGTCCTGGGATTTTCACCAGGGCTTTGGGAGTAAGTTCTTTATTCACTAGGAAAGAATTGGGAACACAAAGGGGGTGGGGGCAGGGAGTTTGGGGGAACTGGTTGGAGGGAAGGTGAAGTTTAATGATGCTCTTGATTTTAATCCCCACATCACTCATCACTTTGTTCTTAAATAAAGAAGCCTGGGACACGTAGGTGGATACTTTTGTCTTTGGTTTATCCCCTTTGGTGACTGGAGGGCATGGGGATGGGGATGCCCAATAGTACATATTAACAGGGCCATTAATGCAAATGACCCTGAGACCAAGGGGCCATGTGGACTGCTTACAGGGACACATGTTGCTGGGGAGACTTGGTGTTGGAACCTGAGTTAATTTGTAGAGGGGCCCTTAGAGGTGTGAGCTGTCACTTGGGGCCTAGGGCAGTTTAAGTTGAGTGCTTTATTTCTGCCCACACATGCAATTATGTAGGCCCATTCCCTGGTAGGAGCTGGCTTTTGCTTTCCTCATTCAAAGTTCCCAGTGGATTTATATTGAGAAATTAAGGTTTAGATGTTTGTTTCTGTGTACCGTCCCAGCCAGAAACTCCACCTTGCGCATTCTTGATACCAGGGTCCCTTTGATTTCCACATAGGGTTTTTGCCTACCCTGGCCAGGAGTGATTCACCAAAGACCCTCACTTTAAGTCTAGGCTCTGCCACGATGTGGTTGGGGCCCTGCTGTGGAACGGTTCCTTGATGTGGAAAAAAATGCATTGGTGAATCTAAGTAGGAATAGAAGGGAATGGACATGGAGATTTGCAATATAAGATCAAGATAAGGCTTTCCTGTAGAAACGCTGCTTTGACAGGATCTTGATGTGGTGGAAGCCTCACAGAACAAAGTGTATACTGTACATGGGTTTGGCTGATCCACACTAGACCTGGTCAGTACCTGCTCTAGCTAGGGTACAGGTTTTCTGTTTTCTCTGGTAGTCTGATAAAGTTTGTAAAAATTCTATCATCCTCATGAACTGGACCAGACTCCTCTTACCTTAATAGCAGTGGAATGGTTTTCCTTTAAAATAGATACCATAATCACCTTTTTTCCCATCTCCTACCTCAGCTCATTTCATGTATTTGTACCTTTTCAATGATTGGGTTCCTTGTCTGTCTCTCCCTAAGAATCTGAGTTAGTTTTTCAGGCCTTACCAAGTCAATTCTCTCAAGATTTAGAAAGCAAGGAGTATCAGACCCACAAAATGAGTAAATAGCTAGGAGTTAATGGAGCTGCTCACTCTTTTATTTGGAAATGGAAGCAAAGCTCTAAAAGGCTAGGTTATGATCATCATGGTCAGTGGCAGGACTACCCACAATGGAGGAAGTTTTGGGGCTCTCTCCTAGGTTTTCCCAGAATGCCTTAGATGATGCCATCCAAGAATATTTATTTAAGAATTCAGTTGTTCAAGTCTGGGGCTTACATCTTCCCAGGCATGGCCTCTGCAGTTGATGGCTGCTGATCATCACAGACATTGTAGTGCCCTTGGCAACAAGGACCTACAGCTTGTAACTGAATTTCCAATTCCAACTTCCTGGAGGCAGCAATATCTTTGGCAGGAAACCTTCTCTTCTATTACCTTGGCTATGGGGGTCTGCCTCAGGCCTTGAATGGATATCCATAGCACAGACCCTTCCCCTGTTGTAGGCATTCCCTCCTGGGGAGGCAAGGGAAGAAGGGAGTATTTCTTAGGGCCCACTGGCACCCCACTGTGTCTACTCATGGCCTGGAGGTGCCAGCTGTGTGCTCCAGTGCCCTGGTGGTGGGCCCTAGGTATGGATGCCTACATGACACCCTGGGCACCGGAAGTCGGCCTCCATGGCAGCCTGGATGCTGCAGCCAACACAGACCACATGGAACCAGACGTCACAACCATCACACTGAACCCAGCGCACTGTTTCTTCTTGGGGCAGGCAGCAACAAGGGGCTGCACAGGGTTCCCCGTTCGCAACTGCAGGGGGAGTCCTGGGGGTGCTCACTGGGTGCTTCCGAGGACGCCCACGTCGATTTCTGAAGAAAGTGACATAAAAACCAGGGTCACTGGAAACGTGTAGAAGCTTAGAACTCTATCCTGGATAATCAGTGAAGGGAACCTAGATAGACTTGCCTGGTTAGTAGAGCTAACCCAGGCCCTGCCATTACATCTCCAGCCTCTCCTGTTACACCTCCCATCCCTAGCCCTTGAGCAGAAGGCTACCTCCTAGCCTGGGCTCTAAAAAGGAAACAGAAGGCAGTGAAATACTGAGACAAAGATCTCTCAACTTACCCGCTGGGTGTAAGTGAGGTTTTCTCTACGTGGAGTTTCTTCCTGGGCTCTATATGGACTGGTTGGGCCCCCTCAGGAGTGTCTTTCTCATCGTCCAGTTCTGCTAACACTCGGTGAGCAGATTTCCTCCGATTTCTTGGGGGTGGCGCAGGAGTGATCCCCACCTCTCCAGGGGGAGTGGGAACAGGCATGCTCTGTGACAACCCCCTACTTCGGGAGAAGGTGAGGGGCTGGGGCTGGAGTTTGCTGAGGCTGCCGATGGAGTTGAGGATCAGTGTGGCTTTTGGGGCAGGGGAGAGGGTGCTGAGGGGGCGCTGTGGGGCCCCCTGGGGTGGCAGCACGGGTTGGAAACCAGGCCCTGTGCCTTCTCTAGACCTTGGGATGGTAATGGCAGCAAAATCTTGAGGTTTGACTCGGACTTGCTGAAACATGAAGTAGAACTCGGAGGGACTGGTTCCTGGGGGTCCTTCAGGGCCAAATGTAAGAAGGTCACCATCACTCAACTCCAACCTGTGACCCCTTGGAAGTCGGACATTATTGATCAAAGTTCCTGTTGATGATGGGGCACCAGATAGAGAACAACAAAGACAAATGGCCAGAGTGAGGAGTGGACAAATGAGCCCTGTTAGCTTTTCTGGGGAACATGAGGCAGAACCATCACACTTGTCATCAAATTCTCCCATTCAAAGTCCCTCAGCAGGTGACATCAGATATTAAGCTCCTTGTGAGCTGGTAATAAGTTTATTGTGCTCTCCCACAGGGCACATGGAGGGAACAGCTTTTCTCACTCTACTGAGGTCTTATTCTCAGACAAGCTCACTTTTACCGGGTTCCAACTCAAAAACTAGCCACCAGCACTGCTCAAATGCTCTGGGTTCAAATTCTGGTTCCCTCACTTAACCAGCTGTGTTGTCTTGGATTAAGTTAACTAACCTCTTTGTGCCTTGCTTTCCTTGTCTGTAAAAGGGATGATAGTGCACTTAAAACGGTGCATAACAGCATTAAATGAATGTTGTCGGCTATTAGTTAGTTACCTAATCCCCTCAACACTTTCCAAACAGACCTTATAAAGTCTTACATTTTACCCGTGAGACCCAGAGAGGTGAAGTGACAGGCCTGAGGTTTCTCCAGAGGCCAAATGCGTGAACCTGCTGAGGCTGACTGCCTCCAACTCTGAATGTTTTACTCCCTGATCATTAAAACAATTCAATCATTAACTACCTCAAACAGGAGTAAGGTGCCTCAGCAAATCTGGGAGCCATGTCAATGGTCCCAGAACAACCCCACCAAGATACTGCCCCCAGTGATTCCCGTGGATCTCTCCCAACTCCTGTTTGGCAATAGGGACCATGAAGTGTCAGCCCTGCAGCTTCTAGTGGGAAGATGGAAGTCTGGGTACAACCGTCCATCCTATCTGATAATGTGGGAGGCAGGCACCATCCCTGTAGAACCCCTTAATGATTCCTGCCAGGAACTGCAACTCTCCAGGCAGAAGGATGCCCTGCTCACTGCTCACCTTGGCTGCTATGGTCCTCCAGGCTGACCCTCCAGTTATCACCCTGGTGCTCAGCGTGCAGCTCTGCATGGACTCCAGAGATGAGGCCAGTGTCCCGCTGGGGCCGCAGAACCACATCACACAGGTCAGCCCTGCAGCCCAAGCGATAAGTGCAGCCAGCCCTGCTTGGTGGATGGAAAGTGTAGAGATCGCCGCCTCTGCCACCCCCTATTCGCAGTAGCTGGAAGCAGGGCAGCATGGGCGGGGCCCTCTCTGCACACCTCATCCACTTCAGGAGTCCATCACCTTTCCCACTTCTGAACTATGCACGGTGGCCCGAGTGTACCTGTCTGATGCAAATCTGAGCCGTGCTTTGTGCAATTTCAACTTTGAGCACACTCCCTTAGTGCAAATTCAGAGTGCAAGGAGCCTAGGCACACGACGCAAACAAAACTCTCAAGCAGCTTTGCAACAAAAATTCAGGGACAGTTCCAGAGCAGTACCAAAACGAACGCGTCCCACGGCACCCTCGTTGAACTGGATCCTTAGGCCGCAAAGTATTCCGGGAGACTTCAACCTGTGCAAGGCAATAATACAGTAGGCAGCTTCTGGGGAAATGAAAACTAGGTGTGTGCATAGGGAGTCCTGCCGTGTAAAACTTGTCACCTGCGTAATCGGGAAAAGCAGCTTCTTCCTGTCAGACCTGCTTATCCAAATAGAGTAACCCTCCTGCTCGTCCAAGCCTCGCTCTTAACTAGTTAGCTCAAACCTCCGTGGGAAGTGTATCCACTGTCACCTCCCATCCCTGCCCCGTAAAGGCAGTGTAAATGGATCCCTACGTTCTCCAACAAAGCGGATCTAAACCCCTGCTTCACAGCTGCTCCGGTGGGATAAAAACAGGAACGCGCACCCCGAGATCTTGCAAGGCAAATACGGACTTTTTCTCCCCTCCCCAGGTCCTTTTCGGGTCTACCGTGCTGTGCAGTCTCCGGGCGGTCTCCTCTCCCGGCAGTGTCAGCCTTCGCGGAGGCCCCGTACCCGTTTGGACTCCGGCCGCGGCTGGCTCACTCGCTGCTGTTTGACAGCGAGGAAGCAAGAGCCGGGGAGGGGTGCGGCCTCCGCGCGCGGGCATTGCCGGCCCCGCCTTCGGGATTCCCGGGTCCGAACTTCGCGCCGAGCGAGCCCGCCCCCCGTGCCGTTCCTGATTGGCCAATCCCTTTGTCTTCCTCCATTGCATTGGGCGGTGCTATGGGAGGATCCCTGATCTCCCGCCTCCCGCTTTTCCTGATTAGTTCACAAATTTTCCCGGGTTCCAGAAGTTGGGAGGAGCCGCCAGGGCGCGGAGATGCCCCGAACGTCTTAATTGGGCCCGGCTTCAGACACGACTGCGCCTCCGTACACCCCTTCCCGTCATCCTTCCGGGGTGAAACAGCTTTATTGTCCCGTCGGGCTGCCCGCTTTGCGCAGGCGCGGTTGGGGGCGGAGGCCGCGCCCCGTAGCTAGGTGAGGGGGTGTGGCCACAGGACAGAGGGAGGGACTTCTCGTGCTGGGTAAGGGGCGTATGGAGGAGTCAGTTGGGGATGGGAAGGGGCTGAGAGGAGAGTTCCGGGGTGGGCTCGGAGGTTCCTAGAGGGAGAGGGGCGCAGAGGCCGGGTAAAGACACAGATGAAGTGGTCAGAACAACCTTAGAGTTCAGGGTCCAGCGGGGTGAATTCTCAGGCGTATCTTGGGTTGGCGGGTGGGGGGCAGACTGAGCGCCAGCTAGAGTGCAAGGAGGCGAGAGCAGGCTATTGGGTTGAGAGATGAGGATGAGAGTGAGAACCAGAATAATTCCTTCAGGAAAAAAGATTGGGATGTAGCGAGGGGGATAGGAAACCCAAATTGGGGGGGAAATAGATGAATTCAGATGGGAGGGTGGGGAGATCCTGAAGAGCACTCTCTATGCTCTAGGACTCTTGGACAGTGGAGGGTTGGGGGACAGGGATGGGAGCTGAGGGCATAGTAGAGAGACACTTAGAGAAAAGTTACCAGAAGGGTTTGGATGAAATGTCAGGAAGCTAGCTTTTCTGCCGAGGGGTCTAGGCTGCTTGGATTCCCAGGGGTCCTGGGGGGATACCTCCTGGCCTACATGTGGCCACATTCATCTGGGGCTAGGTCTTGGGCTAGTGCTTTATTAGGGAAGGACTCAGGAGTCATGGCTTGGTGGTGTGTGGATGGGCTTCCCGTAGGCCTTGCTGAGCAGTAGAGAGAACTCTGGAGATTGGGCTCACAGCCCTTGCACTGCATACCTCCTTTCTCACCTCCAACCAGGAACAGCAGAGACCGTAGAAACTTGAGGAGGGTAAAGGCATTGCCCAGCATCCTAAAACTATGAGTAAAGCCTGCAAGCTCCCTCTCAGCCTGTCTTAGTACACTCCCTCCATTTCATGGTTAACCAGTGCCATCGTTCTATCAGGATCCAGGTTGGGTCAGGCAAGTGATCTTTAGGTGTTTCCTACTTCTTTTGGGAAGTAGGAAAAGAGGAACTAAAAGTCAGATGCACCTGGCTGCTTTTTTAAGGATTATGACTTTGTTATTGTAGGAATTTTCTTTTTGGAAGGTGGCCTGAGAATTGAATTGGAGTGACCTTGTTTCTCCTGTTTTCCAGGGGAACATAGAAGGCTGGACACAGAATCTAGAAACTTCAAATAATGTGGAGATGTTTCGACCTTCAGGTTAGTGAGGCTGGGCAATGGGATTAGTGATTGTCTCCCTAGGAAACTGACCATTTTTGTCCTGTGATTCCTCAGGTTCCACTGGGCTGATTCCCCCATCCCACTTCCAAGCTCATCCCCTTCCAACTCTGCCAAGAATGGCTCCCTCCTGGGTCTCAGACATTCCCCCGGTCCAACCTTCAGTCCATCAAGATGGCTCAGAGAGGTGGGCAGACAACTGGAGACCTCAGGCGATCAAGTGGGAACAGGATGTTTCTGGTGATGAGAAGGGGCCAGGGCGAAGAGGCAGGTAGGGATCCATGGTTGTGTTTTCTCAGGCTTGCTTTCCAGTGACCCTTCATCACTGAAATAGATTCCTTATTCTTAGTGCCATAATTTGTTCATTTTTGCATAATCATTGATGGTTGCCTTCAATGCACACAAAAAAAGGCAAGTTTGCTAGGTGCTACGGATGGGGATAAATATGAATGAGCAATCCTGATACCCAGGAATTTAAAATCCCAAGGGAAAAGACAGATTGATCAACAGCCAATTGTAAATAAGCATAGCCTAAGGCAAGATGAAGAGATGTGAACTAGGAGTATAGACTGTACTGTGGATTCATTCTGATGGAACCCACACCATTTGAGCTGGCCATTTATTTGTGGGTGTTTTGTCTGTAAAAATGCCTATTCTTAATCTTGACGTTTCATGTGTGTCTTTTCCCAAATATACTGGAATATTGTTCTGCCATTTTGCTCTGGAGTGGGATTGCAGATGGGTCCACCTTGGGCCCCATCCAGGAGGAAGGAGCATGATGACCAAAAGAGAGCAGTGGGTGTTAGGAGATGGAGACTCTGTTCCTAATTTAGTTAACAGCTAGGGGTCCTTTGGCTAGTCACTGAATTTCTCGAGGTTACAGATCCCTGCTGCTTATGAAAAAAGTCCGGTGGTTCTGGGCCTTAGTGAGGCAGCTGTGATGAGAGCCATGTTCTAAGCTGGTTTAAATTTAATGACACCAGTAAATTGTGTTCTCCAAAGGTTGGGATTATGTAGTTTTTTGTCTTCTCGGACTCCTTCCTTATACAGTATATCTGACATTCAACATATGCTTTTAGCTAGCACCTGGTCTCACCCTGTTGCTACTGGAAGCCATGGCATCCCATTCTACACACCTCCCTCAAACTCTTGCTTGCTGTTGTCAGAATTCAGAAGTCTCTGTTTGTCTTCCACTCTCTCCAGTTTAGAATTTGTGGCCTAATAATGTGCACATTTGATGTTTAACATATCTTCCTGTATATAGCTGTCCTGAAATCATGTTCCATGATCTTAGCTAGCCTTTAGGTTCTGTGAGCCCAGACAGTAGACCTAATATGCTTAGTAGGGCCATGATAAATGATCGTGGTGATGGAAATGCAGAGGTCTGTCTGCATGGCCCAGCTTCATCTCCCCATCTCTCCACACAGGAGCAGAGGGATCCTCTTCTCCTGTCTCCATCTATGCCCTTGACCACCCTCCCAACACCAGAGACAGGTCTCATCTGTGCTATGTCTTTGAAGGTCCATGGAGCTGCATGGGTCACAGGCCCTGAGCCAACAGGCTGAGCTGATCTCTCGACAGCTCCAAGAGCTGCGGCGATTCGAGGATGAGGTCCGGGTCCTGCGGGAGACCTCACTACAGCAGAAGATGAGGCTGGAGGCCCAGGCCATGGAGCTGGAGGCTCTGGCACGGGCAGAGAAGGCTGGCCGAGCTGAGGCCGAGGGCCTGCGTGCTGCCTTGGCTGGGGCTGAGCTTGTCCGAAAGAACCTGGAAGAGGGGAACCAGCGGGAACTGGAGGAGGTTCAGAGGTTGCACCAAGAACAGGTGAATGTGGGAGAGGGAATGGTTCTGCTTCACAATGGTGAGCTGAGCAGTAGCTTCCCAGCAAGTATCAGGTATTGCAGAAAAGGTCTCCACTAGCAGTGGAGTGATAAGATGGTGGTGAAGATGAAAAAATAGGTGACCTGGAAAGAGAGAGAACTAGGGTCTTTTGGTCTTATTCAGATTGTACGTTCCCCAGGAGGTCAGGTGACATCCCTCCTCTTGAAGCCCTCCTCTCCCTTACAGCCATTCCCCTCCTTCACTGGCCTCCCAACTCCTTCAGTGTCCCCCATACCCTTACCATGAGGTGAGAAATGGACAAGATTCCTACCTTCCTAGAGCTTCCTTTTGAATGGGGTGTGGCAGTTAGGTAGCTCTTGCTGAAGTAAGATCATTTCTGGTGGTGAGTGCTAGGGCATGAACAGGTGACAGGACAGAGCAGGTGGTAGGGAGGGGTTGTGGGGCCAGTGAGATATTCCCGAGGAGGCGACTTCACCTGAGAGCCTAGGAGTTCAGAGAATCCTAGCATTCTGGTAGACTGAGGTGGGAAAGAGCTGGCTTGTTGTGGTGAAGAAGTGGGTGCTGTGGCTGGAGTGGAGGGAGAGCTGTAAGAGCTTAGCTCAGAGAAGCAGGTAGAGGCCAAGGCACAGTGACTGCAGGAGAGGGAAGAAGCTGGATTTGTTCTGAATGCCATAGTGAGCCTCTGGAGGTGTTCAAAGACCGTCAGGAGTTTGTTGGTCATTGTCCAGGCCAGAGATTTGCGTGGCTTACCTCAGGTTGGGTGCAGTGGAGATAAAGTTGAAGATATGTTTTGTGGGAAGACTTGATGGTAGCTGCTGCTGGATCAGAGGGTGATGAGTGGGTGAGTGAGGAGCCCTGTGCAGCTGGGTGATTTATTGAATTGCCCTATAAAGCCACAGGAAGTGGAGTGAAGGGTAGGGCCAAAGCAGGGGTGGATTTGGAAAGCCCAGATGTAGGAGTGAGCTTACCCCTGCTGAGCTCTCTCTTTCTCTGCAGCTCTCCTCCCTGACAAAGACTCACCAGGAGGCTCTTTACAGTTTGACCAACAAAGCTGAGGGCTTGGAGAGGTCTCTGAATAGTCTGGAAACCAGGAGGGCAGGGGAAGCCAAGGAGCTGGCCATGGCCCAGAAGGAGGCTGAGCTGCTGCGGAAGGAGCTGAGGTCAGTGGCAGGGTGGCTGGAGGACTGCCTGGAGGTTGGTGAGTGAGGGTGCCCCCTGATGGCTACCCTGTTCCCACCCCAATCCCAGCAAGACTCAAGAGGACTTGAAGGCGCAGGTGACCTTGGTTGAGAACCTAAGGAGATATGTGGGGGAGCAAGTCCCTCCTGAAATCCACAGCCAGACATGGGAATCAGAGCGACAGGAGCTTCTAGAAAATGTGCAAGTGAGAGAGTGCAGCGTGTATCTGTGCAGGGCCAAGGGTGGGACGGGAGGGCTTATGCTCAGGGCCTGGGAGAGGGGTGGGCCCTGGAGAGGAGCTCTGTTCTCAAAAGAGAAGGCAGTGGGGTCAAGGGCTGCACTGTCTTGGAGGCCCTGCAGCGGTGGTGGCTATGCTCCCTGCCTTTGCCACTGCAGCACTTGCAGGAGGCCCGGGACGGCCTGCATACCACGGTGGAGCTGCTGCAGGTGCGAGTGCAGAGCCTCCTGCACATCCTCACCATGCAAGAGGAGGAGCTAGCCAGGAAGGTAGGCCCCCACTCTGGGCCCCTCACCCCCAGGTGCTTCCCTGTGGGCAGGAGGGGTTGGTGTGCAGCCAGAACCTGCCAGCATCTTCCTCTCCGAGGATACCTCTTCTGGCTGTGGCTCCTGTTGCTTGGGCAGGACAGAAAAAAAACCCCACCTCTTTCTTCTGCTCCTCCAGGAGCCCACACTACCGCCCCCCTTCTTCCACCTTGCAGGTTCAACCTTCAGATTCCCTGGAGCTGGAATTCACCAGGAAGTGCCAGGCCCTGCTGAAACAATGGCGGGAGAAGGTGTTTGCCCTCATGGTGCAGCTAAAGGCCCAGGAGCTGGAGCACAGAGGACATGTGCAGCAGCTGAAGGGACAGGTCACTTGGCTCCTCCCCATATTTGCCTCCTAGCTCCTTGCTTATTATATGAGGAGTGGTATTTATTCAGCAAAGATTTATTAGAGGTTATCATGTGCTTGGAAGACAGCCTTGAACAAAGACAGTCAAGTACCTGTTCTCATGGAGCTTTTATTCTGGAGCAGAGAGACACAATAAGGAAGCAGATGATTGTATCATGTCAAGTAATTTATATGTGCTTTAAAGAATAATGTGAAAGGTAGTGTGACAGTGAGACACCATGGGGTTGGCCAGCTTTAGGTAGGATGGTCAGGAATGGTCTTCCTGAGGAGGTGACAGTGTCCCAGGATGGGTGGCATGGGCAGAGGGTCATGGGTCCTTATGGGTGAGTCCCAGGGTGGGTCAAGGTGTGGGCACATGGAAGGAACATGCTTCTGGAAGAAACCTGAAGTCAGACTCTATTCTCAGGATCCTGAGCTTCTTGTCTGCCTGCATGGTGTTCTTTCAGAGAACTCTGCACCTGCCCCTTCACTTCCAGTGCCCCCACACAGCTTTCGGCTCTAGCCGCACCCTGCCTGGCCTCCTCTCCTCCCACAGTTGACAGAGCTCCAGGAAATAACTGCAGCCCAGAGTCAGGAGCAGGCCATCCTGCAGCGTTCCCTGCAGGACAAAGCCGCAGAGGTGGAGGTGGAGCGGATGGGTGCCAAGGTCAGTGTGTGAGACAGGCAGAGGCTAAGGGAAGGCAGGACATCCCTGGCCTGGGTGTGTGGGCCCGAGCCCTGGGAGGGAACCCTTCACTTCACTGCATCCTTTCCAGGCCTTGCAGATGGAGCTGAGCCGGGCTCAGGAGGCCCGGCAGCGGCAGGAACAGCATAGTGCCATGACTGAGGGGCACCTGAAGCTTGTGGCCGGTGCTGTCAGCAGGTATTGGGTGGAGTGTGGGTGGAGTAGTATTTCTGCTTCCCCAGTTGCCTGGGCGCCTTGGAGTTTAAGAGTCCCCAGCTAGAGGGCCTGGAAAGCTGGCAGCTACAGGTATTTATTCCTGTAGAGTCCCTATGGTTACTTTTCCTGGGACAGCCCCCTGCACATTTACACCAGGGTCACTTGTTAGGACTCCTGCTGTGAATTTGGCTGGAGGTGAGATGTGCTTCCTACTGTAGTGCTGTCTACCTGGGAGGCGTTCCACCCTCAGTGTTCAAGGATGAGGCATGTGGAGACTTGATCTTTTTGTCTGTAATATTCTATGCATGCTCTATCTAGTTGGAAATGAATGTAATCTATTTATTTTACAGCTGTACCCCTACTGGTTTACTAGATATTCCATCTAAAAATGTATGCCAATTTCCTTCTCAATCAATTGCCAGCTGTGTCTCTCCTACCAACTTCCTAGGTGTTTCCTTCCTAACTCTTGGGAAGACTTATAGGAAGACCTGTAAGGAGAATGTGAGCTTCCTCACATTGGTAACAAGCCCTTCTCAGCTTCAGGTGCTGGAGTCCTGAGGTGGTCCTTGCAGAACCCCTAGCACAGTGCCTGCGTTGTCTTCTGAGCCTGTAAATGTTTCCTGTTACCATGACGCTATTCTTGATGGATGACAAGAATTTTAGATTTAGTAAACTTGTGGTACAGGTTGGGTCCTTGCCCACTATCCCCTTCCGTTGGATTTGTACCTTGAGGACTAATTTAACTTAAAAAGTTATGAAAAGTTTCAAACATGCATGGGATTAGAGGGACTAGTTAGGATGAACCACCTCCCAGATTGAACCCATTGCATGTGTCTTTTACCTTCAGGAGAACAGAAAGATATCCTGCGGGTAGGGTTTTACTTTGGCTCCAGGACATCACTGAAATGGTTCTTGCTAATGATTTATTGCCAAAGAAGCCCACAAGGTTCAAAATTCAAAACAAGCCAACTAAGATTTTTGCCAAGTTTGTTAGGTAATCTCTATGGCTTGGGGACCTTATCAGAAAATGGCTTTAATAAGAGCCATGGTGGGTGTTGGAAGCACCTGCTCAAGTCATTTTCAGATAAAAATGATCTCTGCTGTGCTGCTAGGGATACACCTTTCAGCCTTTGTCCACTTGTTTTCCATTGGCACAGACAGGGACTCTCCCAGGGAGCTGCAGCCCTGCCCCTGGATGCTGCCTTAGCCTTTCTCCCAGGGGCCTGTTTAGGCCTCTCAGCTTTCATGAGCCATACCGGTTGTACTTCGAGCACAGCCAGCTGGTGAAGGACACGGACCTGGCCTTCAGTGGTATCGGAAGTTGGAGAGGATAGCTGATCTCTGATGCATACATAATAGGGATCAAAAAACAGGTTGTGAGAAATAAGCTTTGTAGGTTGCTTGAAAAGATACAAAGTCATTAATGCCTTGTTGGTGTGATGGCCCCTTAGAACAGTTATGGAAACAGCAGGCTTTGTTCCTTAGGAAAGCATACATAAGTTCATACTCCCCACACATGGTGTACAATACCAGTAGGGTCCTAAAGCCTAGAGATGCATCCATGGGCCTGCAGGTGAAAAAGTCTAAGTCAGCTAGAGATTAGCCAGCCTTATGGCACTCAATTTAAGCCCCTGCAGAGTTTTTTTTATTGAACCCTTTACTCTAATGGCATTTGGGCCCAGATAAGGTATAACCCCATGAACCTCAGTGTTTCTACTGCAGGGCTGTAATTAAAGACGCTGACTGCTAGGGCCCAGATGAGAGGCTTACTGTAGGTTCACTGAATAGCTGTATTTTCTTATGAGCAATTGGATTATGTTTATCTGACAATCACTAAATGGCTTACGCTCTCAGGTTTTCTTCTTGTATCAACAGAGAAGCTCAGACACGACTGATAGCGCAAAAAGTTGGGCCTCCTACCCTTGGCTTCAGCATTTTTTTCCTGCTCCGATTTTCCCTCCCCTGCTTTCCCCAGTACAAGATAGCGTGAGTTGTCCCTGCTAGGCAGGTCAAGTCCTGTTGGGAATGAGGTGAGGTTGAAGCATCAGTGACCTTCTCCAGCTTTCAGACCTGGCTCCAGGACACCGCGGCTGAGGTGGAACAGGCTGCAGCCCGGCTGCCCAGCCTCAGCAGCCGAGTCAGCTATGCTGTCCGCAAGGTCTACACCATTCGGGGTGGGTAGGACTAGTGCCAGATGTACTCCATTGCTGTCCCCCAGCCCACACCCACCCTCCTGCCCCCTCACCAGCCCGTGCATCTCTTTCCTTTATCCCCACCCGAGGTTTCCCCTTTTCTTCCCCACTAACTTGTCTCTCTTGCTCTCTGCCTTTTCTCCCCTAGGTCTAATGGCTCGAAAACTGGCCCTTGCTCAGCTGCGCCAGGAGAGGTGAAGGTTGGGGCACTTGGAGGTGGATCTGGGGAGAAAGGGGGCTTTCAGGTGTTGGTTGCTGGGACCCAAAATAGGACTGAGGAGGGGTGAGGGCTTTGGGCTCAGGCAGCTGGTGATTTCCCCTGACTTTGTTACTCTTCCTTGTCCCAGCTGCCCTCTACCCCCACCAGCCATGGATGTGAACCTTGAGTTGGAGCAGCTGCGGGAAGAACGGAACCGTCTGGATGCAGAACTGCAGCTGAGTGCCCACCTCATCCAGCAGGAGGTGGGCCTGGCCCAGCAGCAAGGTATGCTTGGTCCTGGAGTCACCCGGAGTCACTGAGCTTGAGCAGAGCCAGAGGATGGAAAGGAAGAGGTAAGAGCTGGAGCCTCGGGTGTGGATAGGCCTGAGTGTGAGCCACCTCTTC
Source organism: Manis javanica (assembly GCF_040802235.1). Classification (NCBI taxonomy): domain Eukaryota; kingdom Metazoa; phylum Chordata; class Mammalia; order Pholidota; family Manidae; genus Manis; species Manis javanica. The sequence goes on from NC_133171.1 coordinate 59,483,094, forward strand.
TCAGGGGAGGCGGAGCGGCAGCGGCTAAGTGAGGTTGCCCAGCAGCTGGAGCAGGAGCTGCAGCGGACGCAGGAGTCCCTGGCCAGTGTGGGGTTGCAGCTGGAAGCGGCCCGCCAGGGCCAGCAGGAGAGCACAGAGGAGGCTGCCGGTCTCCGGCAGGAGCTGACCCAGCAGCAGGAGCTTTGTGGGCAAGGTGTGCAGGGTGGACAGGCATACACTGGAAGGTTGACGGGCCTCTAGCCAAGGCCCCCCGACACACTCCATCTTCATCTTCACCCCAGCTCTGCAAGAGAAGGTGGCCGAAGTGGAAACGCGGCTACGGGAACAGCTCTCAGAAACAGAAAGGAGGCTGAGTGAGGCTCGGAGGGAACAGGCCAAGGCTGGTAAGGTCTGGCAGGGTGGACTGTGGGCTTCTAGCAGGAAGGTCATGGTGTTGACACATAGACTATTCTTAAAACTTTTTTTAAAGCCTTTTTTGAAGTACGAAACTAATGAAGTTGTCAAGGAGTGGTGTAGATGAATCCTCACGTGGTGTACACACCTGCATAGCCAGCGCCCAGATCTTATACCAGCCCCTGACCAGCCTGGAGCCCCTGAGCTGCTCCCAGTGACTCCCCTTCACAAAGGCAGCTGCCATCCCCATACCTCACACCAACTATCTCGTCCAACTTTTTATTAGGAAAAATGTCAAACACCTAGACAATTAATAGAAGTGTGTAATGAATACTCACATACCTTCTCCAGCCCAATGCAGCAGCTATTAACCATTTGCTCCATTTCCTCTCTAACTGTATATACATACACATTGATATATACATTGTTTTGGAATCATTTAAAGTAAATTGCAAATATTGTGAGTGTTCAGCTGTCTCTCCTATGAAGAGGAAATTTTCCTACTACCTCAATACCATTGTCACACTTTAGGAAAGTGAACATTAATTGCATACAATCTAATATCCAGTCTATATTCAGGTTTTCCCTGAGGGATGCCACAAGGTTCGGGGATGGGGAAGATACTTTGGGTTCACAGATTCTTTGGATCCTAGAGCATCAGCCATCCCTCCCACCATACAGAAGAGACTGAGAGCCACAGAGTGGAAGTGGCTTCCCTGAGTCATAGAGCTGGGGACCCAGTATTAGCCTGTCATCCCAGTCTTGTTTTCAATGTGTCTGGCTGCCTCTATGCTGCTCCACACCTGTGCCCTCTGTGTCTTGGCTTCCCCACAGTAGTCTCCCTGCGCCAGATACAGCACAAAGCCACCTGGGAAAAGGAGCGGAGTCAAGAGCTCAGACGTCTGCAGGAGGAGGCCTGGAAGGAGGAGGGACTGCGGCTGACCCAGCGCTTGCAGCATCTGGAGAGGGATAAGGACCTCATGCTGGTAGGGAAAGGCGGAGGCCACGGCCTGCCTGGGGAGAAGTATAGGAAGAGGAAGGGGTGGCTCTGCCTGGGCTAGGTGGCGTGTAACACTCTCCTTCCCAGGCCACCTTGCAGCAGGAAGGTCTCCTCTCCCATTACAAGCAGCAGCGACTCTTGGCAGTTTTGCCTTCCCTACTGGATAAGGGGAAATCTGTGGAGCCCAGCCTCAGGCCCTCAGGGTCTCCAGCTTCTCTACTTCCAGCAATGGCACCCTCTTCCAGGGAGTCCATAAAAGGTAATGGTCTCCATAGGAAGGGACAGATGGGGACACTTCAGGAATCTGCTCTGGACACTCTTGAACACATGACTATTGTTCTCTGCTACCCTTGGAGGCCAGCAGCCTCTCTTATCCATGACCATCTTGGACCAGAGAACCTTTCCCCTCACAACCCTTACATCCTTTGGCAGGCCTGCTCGCTGCATGGCCACCACCACAACCTTCTCTTGTCTGACTCCCATCCTTTGGGGTCTTCTTTCCCAGGATCCCTCTCTGTCCTGCTTGATGACCTGCAGGGCTTGAGCGAGGCCATTTCCAAAGAGGAAGCTATTTCTCAAGGAGACAACCAGAACTCTCCTGCAACAGTCTGCCAGTGAGGAGCAGAGTATGCTGGGCATCTAGGAGCTCCAGGGGGTCAGAAGGATCTTGGAGAAGTGGTAGGGGTTGGGGGGTGGGGATCCAGCCCTGTCTTCTTTCCTATCCAGCTGCCCTTGGGGACAACTGGCCACCAACATGTCTGAATTCTCTTGTGGCTCAATAAAGATGATGACAGTGGGAGCCATTGTTTGAACATGTTGTCTTGGGAATCTAAAGGAATTCTCCCTGCAGCCATCTCTTCCCAGGGAATGTGAGGGGGGTGCCACCCAGATCTAATGGTACCTTTTTCAAAATTCCTTTCCTGGCTGCTTGGGAAGTGTTTTTTTGAGAAGCTGCAGGTTTTCTTTATTCTCAATTTCTTTTTTAAAACTCTTTACTTCTGGAAGATGATCAGTGCCAGGAGGGAAGAGTATAAAACATTTACTTAGCAGGACTCTTAGAGCCAGGCAGCATCCTAGCCCAGGGGCCACAGTGGTGGGCTTGACGGGCAGGTTTCTGTCCCTATGGTACTTACTAGTATGACAGATAGACATGGACAAACGCGAATGGACAAACGGGTGTTGCAAATGATAACAAGTGCTATGAAAGGCAAATAAATCATAGTGATGTGGTAGAACCTGGCTTTGGGGGCAGGTGTTTGAAGAGGTAACAGGAAAGGGGACAGTGTCTCTCTGAGGAGATCGGAAGGAGGTGAGCAAGCAGTGCAGCCATCTGGAGAGGAGCTCCTGGGTAGGATTCTGCAGTGAGACCACGAATTAGGGATGCAGCCACAAAATTCAATTGGTGTGTTTAAGAGAGATGGAGTTATAGATGTTGGGGGGATGAGGAGTGGGAGCAGGGAGGCCAATGAGGAGGGTGCTGGGAGGTGGGGGAGGGGGCGATCCAGGATGGGGCGGCGGTCTGCATTTGGCTTGCAGGGCTGGGGGGAGAGGAACAAAGGCTTCCAAGTGAGCCACAGAGGGACAATGATGTCCCTTACTGTCAAGGAACAGACCAGTTGCGGAACATCCTGCGGGGGAAGAGAGTTCTGTTTTTGAGCCATTGCTTCTGAGAGGCTCGTTTAGGCCTCCAGGCAGAGGAGGCATTCTTGAGGAAGAAGTCTCTCTGAGAGACTTAGACAAGACTTGGACTGAGATCTAAAGGACCAGGGGATGCGCAGTGGGCAAAGAGAGGTGTTGCCCAGGACCAGAGGGGCTGTAGGGGCAGTGAGGGGGAGTCCAGAGGGTGCAGGGAAGGGCTGCAAAGACAGAGTTGAGGCAGCTTCTTCCTGAGCCTCTGTGGCCCTGACTGATGGAACCAGTTTGGGGTGGGAAGGAATCAGGATGTCCTCACATTTCCTTCTTCGCCTGAAGTTATCCCAGATGGCTCCTGGATGAAATTCCAAGGATGTCACTGCTGGGGAGGGTCCCTGTGTGCCTGAAGAAGGTACATGCTGGATGGAGCACAGCATGCCTGGGTCCTGAGGGGGCCCAAACTCCAAAGAAAGAATTGAGTCCCAAGGCCAAGTCTTCAAAGGGGTAGGGGGAGGCTCCAGCAACTAGCTAAGACCAAATTAGCTGCCTCCCAGTTGTTCAAAGGGAGCCGCTCTGTCCCTCCCTGCTAGGCGTCCTGCTTTCTGGCCCTGTAATTACACTGCTTCCCCACGCGTGGTTTGGTCCCATTCCTTGGCTTCCAAAGGCTTCGAGGGATGGAAGGTGGAAGTCCCTGTGGTTATAGAGATGACAGGTGGGTACTGATTGCTGCAGAGTGTGTGTGGAGGAGGATGTGAAAACAAGGGACGGGTAACCAAGGTCTAGGTCATCGATAGAGCCAAGGTGGCCGGGTCCTGAGCTGAGGGGCTAAAATGAGGGACGCTGCTGTCAGAGGTTACACATCAGCCATTGCCTTCCAAACTGGTTTGACCAGTTAGGTTCTGATGGGGTTCCTGGTGTCACTGGGCTGGCCTCTCCCCAGAGATTGGCTTCCTCCTTTCCCTCCTCCCCTATAAAGCCTCTTGGGGTTCCTAGGCACCCAGAATCAGCCCACCCTTGGGTTTAGAGGCCAAGACAGCCATGATGCTCAACTGGAAGCTGCTGGGGATCCTGGTCCTTTGCCTGTATGCGGAAGGTATGCTGGGACTAGAGGCCTAGGAGACCAATTTGGGGTGATGGATTGGTCAAATGAGGAAAAGGGGAAGTGAATTGGGGGCATAGGGATGGGAGGAGCTTCTGGAAATCCACAGATTTGGGGTGATCAGAAGTGAAGGGGTTGCAGGTGATGGAGGAAGGTACATTTTAGCTCAGAATAAATGTTTAGCTCAGGGTATATACCGCTTTGGGGTTGTAGGCCATCAAGGGGGCCATGCCAGTGGGATATCCCAACCAGGGCTGGATGGAGCTTATATGGGGGGGTCCTGTCAGTTAAGTTAATGGTTAAGGATAGCATTTTCATGTCGTTTTAAGATCACTTGCTATTTTGTAAATGTGTGGAGAGCTCTGAGAATTACTTCTGAGGTTTGTGGGATCAGCTGTGGTCCATCCCAGAGAGGCTGTACCCCCTGGGTTTGCAGCTGTGGGGGTGTGGATATCTGGCCGTCACCACCTTTTACTTTTGTCTTTCCTCCCCTACAGGCATCTCAGGCAGCGGAGACCACCCGTCTCTCCCACCCATGGAAGCTGGAGAGGAGGAGGGCTCCTCAGCATTGCCTCAGGGCCCCCCAATCCCTGGTAACCCCTGGCCAGGGGTACCCTCTCTCTTTGAGGACCCTCCACTTTCAGGCCTCAATCGTCCCTGGAGAGACCTGCCTGAATCTGGAGTCTGGCCTCCTGAGCCCCCCAGAACTGATCTCCCTCAACCTCCCCAGCCTGATGACCCCTGGCTAGCAGGACCCCAACCTCCAGAAAATCCCTGGCCACCTGCCCCTGAGGTGGACCACAGATCTCAGGAGGAGCCAGACCTTGACCCACTCCGGGAAGAGTATAGATAACAGGATTCTGGCTTTCTGGGCCTCCTGGCAGGGTGCACTCAAGCCTGTCTACCCTTCCAATTCCCCTTAAGTTCTCCCCAATTGAGCCTAGCTCCTTACATCCCTTCCTCATTCCTTCAATTTTATTGTGGAATCCTGAAGGTGTCATTCTCACTGTTTTCTGTCCCTCCTGAGATCTGTATTTAGCCCCCGCATTGCCCCTCCTTTTTTCTCCGACAGCTCAAGTGTACACCTCTACCACAAGCCCGGTATCTGCCTCCCACCTCCTCTTCCTCACCCCTGGGGCTCCTGGGGCAGGGCTGGTAGCACTGTGCTGTCTGCTGCCACCTGGTGGCCAACAGGGGACAATGATGGTGCTTTCATGAAATTGATAAGTAAAAACCGTGTTTTCTTAATTTTGAATCTAGGCAGCTTCTTTGCCAGTGTAGGATTTGAATATTCAGATGTCCTCTTCAGAGCTACTAACCTACAAAGATCTGGAAGTATTTGAGTTTCTTTTGTGCCCATATCCAATAAGGTTGTGGAGCTCAGCAGGAAGGGTGTTGGAAAAGTAACTATCAGAGCTACAAAGAAATTCAGACCCACATTTCTCCCGTTCTGGGACTCCTGTTTTGGAGAATGAGAAACCAAGTTACGTCTCTCTTTAATAGCTTATGGTTTGAATACTGCTGGGGCATGAAAACTTTCCTAGGGGCATGTGGGCAGGACCAAGTTTTAAGGGGATCAATTTCCAGAAGTATATGTGTCCCTTCCTAAAACGAATGTGCCTGAGGATTGTGTTCTCTTTTTCCACCTGCCTCCATCAACAAGCCACTCTTCTCCCACTGGACAAAGGCCCAGCTTTCTCACACACCCAGAGTGCTCTTCCTGGAGCTGCCAAACAAAAGTCAATGGGAAAAAAAACAAGCCCTTTCCAGCTCATTAAGATATACATGTTCAAAATCAAAGTACTTTTCTGTTTAATCATTGTCAATATTTGAAGTTTAGATAACTGTGTCTTGTAATAATTGTAATTATAAATTCATTGCAGAATAACTGTTTTCAACACTTGGAGCTTTATGGCCACAGGAAATAAATTTCAACTTACATATCTTTGTTACAAAGATATATCATTTATTAAAAGGGTGTTAATGTATATGAAAATGTTATGGTATTATATTCCATCTATACATTTAAAAGAGTGATGTGACTTTTAATATTGTAAGTATTAACAATTCCCTGGAAAGCATACCCTTTGTAGTATTGAAACATGATTAAAAATGTTAACTGTTAAAAAAAGATGTTAACTGTTGACTTAAAAATGTGTAAGGGGTACACAGTTTTTCAAAATTCTTTAAGGCAATATTTTAAGCAGGGAAGTTTGAAGGGCAGGAGCCGAGAGCCCAATGGCCTAAGTCAATCAAGTGGCTGACCAAGGTGTGGTTGAAGAGGGGCTAAAAAATTGAGGGTGTGTTACCTTAACATTCACCCCTTAGGAGGCAAATGTGTTTATGTGGTAACTCCCGTCAAAACCTGTATGTGACTGGTTTGAAAAATTAAAAAAAACCCTCCTAAGTGTAGAGTTTAGAAATCAGCTAGACAGACTACGTAAGAGTCATAAGGGTGAGTCTAGTGATTTGGGCCTCAAAGTGGGCTATGTTCACGACTCAGTCACTTTCTTATACCCTTAATACGTCCCCAGTGCCGGGTGCTATAGGAGAATATAAAGAATAAAAATATACAATTCCCACTCTCAGGAAGTTTAAAATTAGGCCCGGGAAGACAGGATTTACATGCAAAGTTAAGCAGCGTCACAAGGATGCATGTAACTAAATAACTATATGTGTAAGCAGCAGGGTACTAATAGCCTTGGCCGTAATCGCTGTGACCTCAGAAGAGAGTCACGAGGAGCTAGACTGGCCAGCGGAGGCCCTCGGGAGGCGGCCGGAAGCTCGCAAGAAGGCCGCAGGCTGCGCGGCGCGGGGACGCTCAGGGAGTGCGTAGGGGACCGGGCGGGGCTCCCGCGACGGCGCAGGCGCGGAAGCTGCTCGAGGCCCGCTTCCTCCCGGATCCGCCTTTCGCCCGTGCACTCGGCAGGCGTTGGCATTTACCTCTGAGTGCGCCGTGCCCGCAGCCTGAGTCGGCCTTATCTTCCCACCAGAGCTTTGTGCCTTCAGCGACGCCTCTCCCCACTCTCACCCACACCAATGCTGCGCGCCTCCCCAACTAGGCCCGAAGCTCTAGGGGGCGGAGGCGGTTCTGCACGAGTCGTCTCGGATCCCTTCCCCATTTTGATGCCCTCTGCCGCCGAGTGTGCGCTCATTCCCAGCAGCCCCACTTGTACTTGGACTGCTGAGGCATAGGAGCGCTGGAAGCACGTGGAAATGTTTCTTCCCTACAACCTCACTCCCCAGCTCGCCCACTTTTTGGATGACTGACAAATATGCGGGTATTAACCCTCCAGGCCGCGGAGCCCAAGATGACCTATAGGAGACTGCCTGGATTCCTCCCAGGTCCCGCTTCTCACTGTCGCTTCCCACTTCTCCCTCCCGACCCTCGCAGGTATTTCTACTGCGCATGTGCTGTGTGGGCACGCTTGCCAAATGCCCTACAGATTAAGATCCCACTTAATTTGCATAATAACCCTATCATCTCCATTTAAGAGAAAGGAAAAACTGGCCTGGAGAGGTACAGTGACAGGCTAGGCCATATGTAGTGGGCAAAGGGTAGACCTGGATTTAAATTCATGTCTGTCCTTTGACAATCACTTCAAACTACATTTCCCATCTCTTTATTCATCTGTATAACCTAGACTCGGAATACAGTGCCTGGGCCTTCATAGACACTTAACAACTTGTATTAGAGATTTCCAGAGAAACAGAACCAATAGAAAATATATGGATTATTATAGGAATTGGCTTTTGAGATTTTGGAGGCTGAGAATACCCACGATTTGCTGTCTGCAAGCTGAACACTCAGGAGTCAGAGCAATAATTCAGTCTGAGTCCAAAGGCCTGAGAACCAGGGGAACTGATGGTGTAAATCCCAATCTGAGTCCTAAAGCCCAAGAGTCAGGGAGCTGATGAATTAAGTCCTGGTTTGAATCCAAATGACTAGGAACTAGTAGCGCCGATGCCCAGGAGTAGGAGATGGATATCCCAGCTCAGAGAGCAAATTACCCTTTCTCCACCTTTTGTTCTAATCAGCCCTCTCAGATTGGATGGTGCCCACTTGCACTGGTGAGGGTGATCATCTTTACACAGTTCACCCCTTCAAAGGCTAATCTCTTCCAGAAACATCCTCACAGACACACCCAGAAATAATGTTTCACCAGCTCTCTGGGCATCCCTTAGCCCAGTCAAGTTAACCATTACATATGTATTTTATGAGTGGTTGTATTCATTAATGAATGTTTGGGCAACAGGAAGTAGTCTGAGATGGTTAGAGTGAAGAGTTTATAACCTGGAGAAGAGGGTGATACTGTTGAACAGGTAGATTCGGGGAAATCAGGGAAGGTGTAGATGCCAGGCTCAGGAGCTCATATCTGAAAGTCTCCTCTGACAGAACTGTGCCAGGCAGCACACACACATGTCTGGTTGTACCTGTGGCAGGCAGGTATGGGGTAGAAGGGAAGAAGGAAGTCTGGACCCCTTAAGGGGACCTGCAGCAACCATCCAATCAGTGAAATGGAGTTCCTTGGGAATGAAAAGAGAAAATTCTGAAAGGAGAGAGAAAATGAGGGAAAAGAACCGAGTCGCTGATGTGGGTCAAGCAAGGTCTAGGGTTCTCTATATTGTATTATCTTATTTAATTTCCACAACATATGCTGCTTTCCACGTATTCCTCCCCTTCCTTGTAAAGTATGAGAGTATGCCTTACTTCTCTCCCAGGAAGTGTTCAACAGAGAAAATTATTAGCCCCATTTCACAGATGAGGAAACTTCTGCTGAAGAGGTAACTCACCGGTGCAGACATAACACAAGTGCCAAAGTCAAGATGATGCAGAACTGCTGGGCTCCAACCAGTTCTTCCCAGTTTGACATAACAGGCGGGTGAGTGGGAGAGAGAAGGGGGAGTCATGAGGTTATTGGAGATTTTAATACCTATTAATATACAGCAGGTGTTGGCGCTCAAACATGAGTGAGTTTATGAGCTGGGGAAGAGATTGAGTGGGACTGGATGGTATGGAGGATCAATGCAGGGCAACCCATTGTGCCAGCTGCTCTGTTCAGATTAGACAATGCTGATCCTTCCTCATCTGCCTTGGCTGAGCTCACCTAGCAGTGAATGCGGTGGGAACACTGCTGCATCTCCTGTCAACATGGAGTCAGATAATTAAATGATAGAATAGGATCACAGATTTAGAGAACAATAGCTCAGTATCTTGGACATGGCAGGTACTCAGCAAAAGCTTGGTCAATGAAAGAAAAGCACCTAGAACTAGTATTGTGGTACAATCTAATTATGGAAGCTGCGTTACCTTGAGAAAGCATTGGGCACAGCCCTCAGCCTTTGGGCAGGAAAATAATGTGTTTGAACTTAATAGAAGAGATGGTTGTCTACTCTTCTTTGAAGCTCTCTAGGCAGGGAAGCTCCAAACCACTCATTTGTTTCTCCATCTGCCCTTATGACAATCATTTATTGAGCATCTACTGTTCGGGGTGCTAGATGATGGTGACAGTCCCAGGAAGCAGTTTCAGTCCTCCCTTCCCTCAAGGCGCTCTGTGTCTACTGAGGAAACAAACATGTAAATCATGGCGATAAAATGTGATCCAAGTTGAATTAGAGAGGGGCACACCCAGAGGCAGGAGCCGAAGAGGGAAGTCCTAACTTCTCTGCTAATGTCATGTTTCAAACTCATTTGACCGTAGACTTGCTTGGTATAAACTTAAGCTCTCTTACTCTACATTTTCTCCCTCTTATCTTTAATTAGGTGCTCACCAGGTGCTTAGAACTGGCTCAAAAAAACTTGTTGAATTCAGCCAAATCCACCTCCTCGGGTTTTTTCCTCCCAGTGTCTCACACTATGTCACCTTAGGTTGATCTCAGTTTGTCTGAGGGCAGCAGACAGAGCATGGCAATGAGAGTATCAGGCTGTGACCCAAGTCCTCGTCCCCACTCTGCCGTCCATTCTCTGTGTGGCCTTGGGGCGTGACTTTAGGGGGTTTCATTAGTAATATCTAAATTCCCACACAATTGTGAGCCTGTATTTCTTGTGTGTGGTTGATTATTCTGCACTCTGACACCTAGAGGGCAGTCTAGAGACGCCTCTAAGGTGTTTGCCTCCAGAGCCCTTTGTTCTTTTCCTCTAACATCCACGCCCCAGGCCTCCATCAGGCCCCATTGTGCCATCTTAGTTGCCAGAGGGACCCCTCTAAGGTGAGTCAGGCACTTGAGGTGAGGTGAGGCAGGATCCAGAACCTTCAGGAAAATGCAGGCACAGGCTGCTTGGCCAAGTGGTCCATACATTCATTACTTATTATTTCTCTTCATTTATTGGGCTCATCTCTCACTTATTTCTCTCATTTTTTGTTTACTCCATGAGCCAAGCAGGGCTCTAGAGCTGTGGATACAGCCCTAAATCAAGAGAGGAGAGCCGTGCACCCATGGGGCTTAACTTCTTGTGGGGGAAGTGAACAATAAACATATGAATATAGGATATATGTAATAGGATGTCATGTTGTGATAAATACTGTGAAGGGAAATAAGGCAGAGGATGGAAAGAGAGTGGTGGTCCATGGGGGTGGAGGGAGGGTGGGGGTACAATTTTAAATAGAAAAGCCAGGGAAGGCCTCTGAGGAGAGGGCGGGTGCCAAGAACCGAATGAAATGAGGGAGTAAGCCAGTCATGGGAATCCCCAGGGAGAAGAGGAAAAACCAGCTGGGTGCAGTGTGTAGGATACAGCTTCAGGATGCCAGGTGAAGTCCTCAGCTGCTGGTAATAGGCATCATCTTAACTTCCTGAACTTGCGTCTGCAGCTCGAGAGGACAGATCATAGTTTCTATCCCCAGCGTTGTTGAGGGAATCAAGATAAATCCCACATGTGTAGGTGTTTTGTGCTAAGATGATCGTTACCCAGGTCCAGGGCTCAGTGCCACTCTGGTTCTAGTCCTGTAGTCCAACAGCACAGAACTGGACACGGGATGCCAGCTTCCCCAGTAGGATTCCGTGTTTCTTGTTCACCTCCATGTGAGGGTGATGCATCAAGTGCTAGAGACACACTGGGGAATAGGAGAAGCTCCTGGCCGGTGAGGAGCTCCCAGCCAGAGGGTGTCACACAAGCCAGAAGAAGGAGGGAAGTCGGTCCGCGCCAATGTACTCCCAGAAGTTCTGAGGGCCACACCTGGCCTAGAAGTTGCTCCTGGTACAAATCCTTCCAGCCTCTCCCGAAAGCACGTTCAGACTGTACCCTGGCCCTTCCCTTCCTCCTCTCCTACTCCATCCTCTGGATCAGGGAGGGAGCTGAGTCTTTAATTGTAAATGACCAATAACAATAAAATGCATTAATAGCTAGAGTGGAAAGAATGACTATTTAATGGGTGAGCATAGGAGCAGACATAGTGCTGGTTTCCCCAGCACTCACTCTACAGAACAGAGAAGAGGAACAATATTACTGTTAATCTGGGAGCTAATCACAGCCTCTGTATTCATCTCCTCACAAGGCAAGAGGGCTGGAGCCACATCAGATGAGACTTAAATGGAGCGATGAAGTCTTGGGCCCACGGAGCATGACCATCACTCAGTTGACTCTCTGCTGCTAGAGGTGCCCGGCTCTGACCCCAGTCCTCCCTCCCATGGCCCAGTTGCGGTTCCCAGGGCCCTTGGAGGTAGCCAGTGGGGCTGCTAAGAGCATGAGAAGGGCAACAGTGGAGGCTGACCAGGCCAAGATCCAGGAGGTTAGGCCTAGAGGAGAGAGTAATGGACCACGGAGCCAGTGGAGGAGGGAAAGCAAGAGCTAAGTATAGACCACACTATTGAGTATATGTTGATAGGGTGTAGACCACTCCCCAGAACAGTGGATCTTAGCTTAGGACAACATGTTCTGCTGGGGTGGGATTCCCCAAAAGAATCCCCTAGGGGATTTTTAAAGTGCACAGCACTGTCCTGCCCCATCAGATTAATGCTTGTCCAGGAGGAAATCCTGGACTTCCTCATCACGGCCATGTGAGCTCCGCTGTTGTTGATGCAAGTGTGCTCCATCCCTCAGAGAACAGAGATCACCCATTGGGGAGGCAACAGGCTCAGGGGAGACAGTCACCCATGAGGAATGAGGGTGGGACAAACAGGCTCAGGAGAGAGCTTGGTTGAGAGGATGTGTGTCAGAGCCAAGTTCATGCACCTGCTGCCCCTGCCCAGGTAGACTGAGTGCTCCGGGAGGCCAGCCTTGGCCCACCCAGCTCCTAGTGGCTGTGCACCTAGAACATGTGGTTGGGAGGGGTGGAGGGCATGAAACCAGAGAGGAGGAAGACATGTTCCAGAGTAAGGGAGGGAGGAAAGGGTGGTCTGGACACATTCATTCATTCTTTTGTTCCAAAAAAATCACAAGTGTCCACCATGGAGAAGTGCTTGGATTTCAGTGAACAGACATGTGCTTTGCCCACTGTCAGAGAACCCTCAGTCCAGGGCCAATGATTTTTGGCATTTCGAGGTCACATAGGTAATGCACAGATAATGTGCCACAGAATCTACTGAGAGGAGGGCAAAGGAGTCTGGCCAGATGGAATGGAATTCTGTCCTTGATTGTCTGCCACAGGGAAGAGACTGCAGAGGCAGGCAGAGAAAGACCAAAACGGAGAGAAGTCTAGCCAGTCACTTGAGCACACAGGGGTCACAGAGGGTCCACCAGGCACAGACCAGGTAGGAACTTCCTCATACAAATGAGTCCCCTACTTTTGTGTTCTTCGTCACTGTGGGACCAGGTGGAGAATGTGGGTGACCCATCCCCACTACAGGAGAGAGAACTCAGGGGACAAACGTGGCAGGAGCATCAGCTTCCCATGTGAGGGAGGGAGCAGAGACTGCTAGAGAGAGGAGTCTGCACAAGTAGAGGGGTGTGATGGGGAAGAGGGCAGTGCGGAGGAGGTGCGGAGGCCAGAGTGGCTCCATGGGCCTCCTCCACCTCTTCTCACCACAAAATAAACTCTTCTTCCAGCCTTTTTCTCTTCCTGTGCTTTTCCCTCTCTTTTTCCCTCTCTCAAGCCAAAGCCCTATGTCTACCAAGGACCCCTGTATGGAACTCTTGTTCCAGAACTTCTGTCCTGGCTTTAGGCCCATGGATGAAATGCAGAGGGGAAAAAAAGGTAGAGCCAGGGAGGGCAGTGTGATGACTCACAGGAGATTTTGAATACCTTCCCACAGAGTTTAAGGAACCTCTGCCTTTGTCTGTGGACCACTGCCATTAATTTATGGCATGGTGTTAGTTTCATAGAGTAATGGGATGACGCGGACTCTTTGGAGTTCAACAGGCTTGAGCTTGCATCCTTTCTAAACTCTTGCTTATTACCAGCTGGTCTGGGCAAGTAATTTAAACTCAATCTCCTTATCTGTGAAATAGGGGAGAAAAAACACTTCCCTGTAGGGCTGCTGTAGGGATGAAGCACTAGGACACGTGTGGAGTATCTGGGATGATCTCCGGCCATCAGGAAATGCTGTTCTCCACAAGCTGCCTCTGTGACCATGCCCTCCCACACGTACCCATTCCTCCCTAAGCCAGGTGTTACAGATCACCTCCAATGCTGGTTCGAGCAGTCTTTCTGTTCCTCCTCCCCACTGTTCTCTGTATACACACACACACACACACACACACACACACACACACACACACACACACACACACACACATATATATATAAGTACATATATATATATACGTTTCCCACGCCAACTCAAGCCAGCAACTTGTTCTAAATATACCTTCAGCATCATCAGGGCCCTGAGTCTGAGCTGCCTGCTCCCTGCTCTCCTCCTCATTCCTCAAAGACAGGGAAGGTCCTGCCTCCTCTTCAAAGCCAAGTGCCTGCCCCCTTTCTCCATGCTAGCTCTCTGTCTGTGCTGCATGTTTCCAGCTGGACTGCAGCTCCTCAAGGGCACAGACAGTTCATCTTTTTCCTTATTACAACTTCCAAAGCATGGTGCAGGACCCTGCACACCAAACCAGTGCTGCCCAGTGCAGAACACAGGAGCACAGAGTGGCCCAGGGTGGCCTGCAGTGGCCACAACCTGCCTCCTTCATACCTATGTGGCAGGGAGACTTGATCTCTTGCTTGTGGAAGGCATATTTTAAGCTTGGTTTTCTCTCGTGGGGGCCACCCACACTCTCTCACACTGTCCATCCACTGGGCAGGCACTCACTGGAGGGTTAGGGGTCGACTGTTGCTGGGGAGGCAGCAGACTCACTTGTGCCACTTGAGCATCATTTTATTAGTGAGCATCCCAGGTGTCCTGCCTGGGTGGGCACTCAGTCAATGGCCCTTCCCTGTCCTCCTCAGCCTCATTAGCTTCATATTTTCACTGCCTGAGCTGAGAGAAGGGTTAGGGTTGAGGACAAGGACACAGCAGAGTAAAATATAGCTGAGCAAATAGGATTTCAGTAACAGAGATAGTGGAGATGGGAGGTCAACGTGAGGGCCGGGCAGACACAGGTGGGGAGATGGGTGGAAAGAGGGTCAGAGAAGACGGGACAGCAGTCAGGAGGAGGAATGTGGCCCCACACCAGGTTGTGTGGGTGGGTGGAGATCTGGAGAGAAGCCTAGAGAGACTGTGCCTCCTCCAGCCTTGGCTGTCTTGGCCAAGGTCTGATGACATCCAGGAGGAATGAGAGCAAGAAAACTAGACAAACATTGCCACCTCTGTTAGAGCTGGAAAAGAATACCCACAGGCCCTGCTGTCCCTCCCCTTTTCTGCACTCACAAGGCTCCTTGCACCTCTCTTCTTCGGGCTACTCCCCTCCCTGCTCCAAGCACCCCCTCCCTCCTTCCCCTTTTCCTCCTGGAGCCACAGCCAGCGGGGCCTGAGAGTCTAGGGAGGGAACAGATGTGACCGGGAGTGCCACCAGAGCAACTGATGTTCAGGAGGAGCAACATCTTGTTAAATAGCAGCCCTGTGTGCTCGGCTTTGTAGGGCAGGTGGCCGAGGAGACTGTCTAGGTCAGCTGGGCTGGAGACTCCAGAGACAGAGCCTGGGGCTGTGGGGCCAGCCCATCCTATTTACTCTGCTCCGGTGGAGGACACAGGCAGGACACTGAGGGGCTCTGTCTTCTGGGTGCCTATGTCAGGAGGCCTGTGTCCCCGGTCCATTTAATTTTTCTGATAATGGCACATTTGATTTTCACAAAAACCTGCAGAGTAGGCATGATGCAAAATATTCCTGTTTTATAGAGAGGACACTGAAGTTCAGAGAGGTTTGGGAGTTGCCCAAAGGTGGGAGGTTAGCTGGGGTGTGAAGCCAGGTCACCTGCTTTGAAGGCAGTGTTTTTGTTTTTCCCACTGCATCGACCCTATCACCTCCTCTCACTATAGCAGCCCCTTTTCCTTCCTTTTCCTGTCTTGAGTGCTGGCAGAAAGTCAAGGGCTAACTAGATTATAGCCATGAGTGGTAGGTGGCTATTTACATTAAAATTAATTAAAATTAAAAGTTCAGTTTCTCCTTTGGTTATACTAGACCCATTTCAAATGCTTAGTAGCCACATGTTGGTAGTGGCTACCATATTGGACAGCACAGATACAGGACATTTCCATCATGGAGGAAAGTTCAACGGACAGCACTGGGCAGGAGACAGAATGGGACAGATAGCCAAGGGCTTAGGGCTGGGGACCTTTGTGAGAGACTGGGGAAATCTGCAAATGAGTCTGGATGAGAGGAGTGGGCTGGGGGAGGAGGAGAGACACCTTGGCCTGTCTCCCAGGCCACTCCCCTGATACTGATACTCCTGGCAATACTAGTGAGCAATTAATTGGTTGGAGTGGGGCCAGGACCAAAGCAGAAGAAAAGGGAGTGAGATGGAGGAGGAACCACCCCCTCTTAGTGAGCCCAGGGCTCTGGTCTTCCAGTCCTGCCTTGCATGCTCAGGGACCCTGGTGTCTTCCCAGCCCTTCCTCACCCCGCCAGACACTAGCTGGCTGCTTCCTGCTCACTCATCCAGGCCAGGGAGCCAGCTAATGGGATGCAGGGCCACCACCTTCCCAATTAGTCCTGTGAGCCTCGTGCTCACTCACTGGAGTCAGGGTCACCAGCCGTTGGGGAGGGGCTGTGAGCAGCCTGTGAGTAACTGAGACCCAGCTATGACAGGGGTCCCCAGCCCAGGCCCCTCCCCAGGCTGGGCCCTGGCATCCAGCACCACTCCCGGTGTCCCTGGGGCCCCCCAGAAAGACGAGGTCAGGGAGTTTTGGAGTACAGATTCCTAGTCTCTCAGAGGGACACAGCTCACTCATAGGCAGAACACATAATAGGTGTGTGGCAGGCATGATACGTGGGCAGTGACAACAGGGATACCAGAAGAGGCGTGTAGACCTTGTATCTGGCAGATAAAAGTGGAGGCTGAGTGATGGATCCCAAGAAAAGAGAAAGATCCAGGGGCTGTGGATGGGGACACTGCTGGGCTTGGGGGGCTGGAGCAGGTACCTGGGTGCGGAAGGGAAAGCTGACAAACCCACATCTATGCATGGAGGGAAGATGGGAGTCAGGCTGACATTGGGGAAGTCAGAAGAGTGAAGAAGCCAGGTGAATGGGTCCCGTGGTGAGAGTGACTGCCCCACAGTGGGCAGACATCAGGGCAGAGCGCCTGTCTCCAGGTTAGGCAATGAGGAGCCATGGGCAAGCCAGTCAGGTGGCAAGAATTGATAGGGCCCTGTGGCCATGGGTACCCCACACTGCAGCCACCCCTGCTGCTGAGTAGGCAGATGCCCAGACTGATTACTTCAGCTCCTCCCGGCCACACCAACTTCCCTGGGGCACCTACCCCTCCGCCTCCCCTCCCTTCCCCACAGTGACTACTGCCCAGAGAATGTCCAGCCCTGGCATAAAGGCCCTGGGTGTCCACAAGCTGTTGTCAGTCAGAAGGCTGCACAGTCCAAGATGGGCTCCTCGAGGGCACCTGGGATGGGGTGTGTGGGAGGGCAAGTGTTGACGGTGGTATTGCTGCTGGCTGGTCTCCTCCTGCCAGGTAGGAGTCTGGGGGCCGTGGGAGCAGGGGAGGTGGGGAGAGGAGGGAGGGGAGGCATGCAGATGCCAAGTCAGGAAAGGCTGGAGGGATCCTGTGTAGGGGAGGGACGCTCTTGTCCAGGGAGAGTCCAGGACAGGACCTGGAGGGGGGAAGGGCAGGGGCTCTGGAATCCGATGCTTGTGCCTGGGGGCTGTTCCTGTCTTGTCACTCCAGCCAGTTGTTTAAACTTTCTGAGCCTCAGTTTCTGAAACTCTCTAATGAGGTTAGTGATAAGACCTGGCTCTAGTCTCTGTGCATCTCAAATTAAATAATGCATGTGACAAGCACCTTGGGAATCCTGGAGGGTTATGTGGATACTCGTTGTTACTGTTGCTGTCAGTATTACTGGAACAGTAGAAGTTGGAGATGGGATATTTAATAGTAATAATAATTGCTACCATTGATAGAGCCCTTTTTATGGCCCAGACACTATTCTAGCATTGTAAGTACATTAGCACTTTTGATCATTAGAAGAACTGTAGGAGAGAGGATCTGTTATTCCCACTCTACCAGTGAGGACACTGGGGCCAGGAAAGGTTAGGAAATACTGGCTTAAGATCACAAATTACAAAGCAAAAGCTGGGATCCAAACCCCAGGCTGTGCTGTAGACCATGGGGTATTTACAGTGTCCTTGCCTATGGCCCCATGGGCGGGGAGCAGAGGAGAGCAAGAATGACTGATGATTTTGCAGCTAAGTGAGGGGGCTGCGGGCAGAGTTGGGGCTCAGTGTGGAAGGGTACACAGAAGATTTATTTATTTACTAATTTTTTATTTTGGTATCATTAATATACAATTACATGAGCAACACTGTGGTTACTAGACTCCCCCCTTCACCAAGTCCCCACCCATACCCCATTACAGTCACTGTCCATCAGCATAGTAAGATGCTATAGAGTCACTACTTGTCTTTGTGCTCTACTGCCTTCCCTGTGCCCCCCCATACATTATGTATGCAGATTGTGATGGCCCTTATTCCCCTTCTCCCTCCCTCCCTGCCCCAGTCTCTTTCCCTCTGGCAATCGTTAGTCCAGATAATTTATTTTTGAGGGGCAAGGGGAGACACCACAAATTGTGGAGAACTGGTTGTTGGTGGACAGATTTGGCCTCTCTAAATGTGTGAAGCTCGGAGAGGTTTAGTAACTTGCTAGTATAAGGCTCTGTCCGGTGGTGTACTTGGGACCTTGTGGGTGGACATGGGGAGCGCAGGAAGGACAGGGATCCTAGGGTTAGGAGCAAAGGACAGGTTAAGGAAAGAAATGGCTCCACATCCTCGGGGGAAGTAAAGGCAGGAGCAGCCAGTGAGGGCCTGTGGGAGGCAGGTGTGCACATGATGCTGGGTGGGAGAGAGGGAAACTGATAATGGTCATGAGCTTGCAGGGTTTCCTCTGGTGGCCTTGGGCTGGGCCAGGAGTGCAGGGGTGGCTCCAGGTGCTGTGTCCTGTTGCACTGTACCAGCAGGTTCTGAAGCAACAGTGGGTGTCCCCGCATCCTGGCCCCCACCTAGCTTTTCTGGTAGGGGCAGCATTGAGATGGGAACAGAATAGCCATCCTTTGCCCAAGCCTGGACTCTCAGGAGGAGGCTGGTGACTGAATCTGCATCTTCAATTACCTATCCCTCACTCAGTTCCTCTGCTGCCAGCTCCCTCTTCTCTCTGGAATCTCTCTTGCTCCTTCTCCACTGTTTCTGTCCTCGACTGCTTTGTCTTTTGTCTGCTCCCCCAATCTGGTCCTAGTCTCAGCGGGCATTTATGCTCCCACCTCTTAGAGTCTCAGTCTCCCCCACTCTCTCTCTCCTTTTTTACTTATTTACTCCTGCCCCTTCCTCATTCCTTCTCATCTTCTTTCTTTCCTACTTCAGAGTCTCATTTTCTTTTTTTCTGGAGGATGTTTGGCTTCCTCCTTGCCCCCCTCCCAGAACAATGAAACTGCCTTTATTCTGCTCTCTTGTTTTCCTTGAGAGACAGCAGTCAGTTCTCCCTCCCCTTTCCATGCCAAACTCTCCCTGGGCTCCTTGCAGTAGAAGTCAGAGCGGCAGATGACTGACAAGGGGCTTCGAGGTGAGGGGGGAAGCCATGCTGTTCTGGCCCTTACCAACCATTCTTTCCTTCCTAGGGACCTTGGCTAAGAGCATTGGGACCTTCTCAGACCCCTGTAAGGACCCCATGCATGTCACCTCCCCTAATGACCCCTGTCTCATTGGGAAGAGTGGCTCCAGGAGTTTCAGCAGCCACAGTAGCTCCAGCAGTTCCAGCATCTCCACTGGCTCCAGCAGATCCAGTGGCTCCAGTGGCTCCAGTGGCTCCAGTGACTCCAGTGGATCCAGTGGCAGCTCTGGTGTATCCAGTGGCATCTCCAGTGGATCCAATGTTGCCCAGGGTGGTTCTTCCAGATCTTTGAAACTTAAGCCAGGATGGGGGTATTCCCAGATGAGCTACTCCTCTGGATCTGGCTCTAGTCTACAAGATGCATCCAGCTACTTGCAGTCCGGCAGCAGCAGTTCCCAGTCAGGCTCTGGCTCGGCTCTACCAATGAATGATGGTTCTTCCCCCTTTGTAATAAGCTCTTCCCAGTCTGGAGGAGGCTCAAGCTCTTCTGTCTCCCAAACCTCCTGGGTGTCCAGTAGTGGAGGTCAAAGGGTCAGCTCTAACTTACGCCCCTGTGGTCCAGACGTCCCTGACTCTCCCTGCAGTGGGGGGCCTGTCATCTCCAACTCTGGTCCCTACATCTCCAGCTCCCACTCTGTGGCCAAGGGTCAAAGGCCAGTGGTGGTAGTGGTTGAGCAGCATGGCTCTGGTGGCCCTGGACATGTCCCCTGTAGTGATGGGAGTCTTCCAGGCAAGCCCTGCTCCCCCATCACCTCTGTAGACACATCCTATGGCAGCTATGAGGTAGTAGGTGGCTCCTCTAACAGTTACCTGGCCCCTGGCCTGGCCCACAGTAAAGGCAAAATCTACCCTGTGGGCTACTTCACCAAAGATAACCCTGTCAGAGGCTTTCCAGGGGTCCCCTCCTTTGCAGCTGGGCCCCCCATCTCCGAGGGCAAGTACTTCTCCAGCAATCCCATCATCCCCAGCTACAGCTCTTCTAGTTCTGACATCTACCAGTTGGGGGCTTCCCCTGCCATTGCGTTTCAGCCAGTGGGCTCTGGAGGGGTCCAGCCCTGTGGAGTTGGCTCCTCAGGTTCTAAGGGGCCCTGCTCGCTCCCAGGCACTGGCCCCTTCAGTGGCAGCTCCAGCTCCCAGTCGAGTGGCACAATCATCCTTCAACCCTGTAGCAGCAAGTCCAGCTCTTCCGGCCACCCTTGTATTTCTGTCTCCTCCTTGACATTGAGTGGAGGTCCTGATGGTTCACCCCAACCCGATCCTTCAGCTGGTGCCAAACCCTGTGGAAAGTTCCCCTGCCGCTCCATCCGAGACATCCTGACCCAAGTCAAGCCTCTGGGGCCCCAGCTAGCTGACCCTGAAGCTTTCCTACCCCAGGGAGAGTAACTCAACAGTCCATAAGTCAGCTTTTGTATACACATCTATGTGGGAATACACACACACACACACACACACACACAAGTACGTGCACGGGAGATGTTCCAGGGCCAGGCATGGGGTAAGGTCATTTTCCTTCCCTCCTCCCTCCCAAGAAGGCTGCTCTACTTCTATGGCTGCAATAGGGCAGACTTCCCCTCATCACCTCTTTTTTCTTTCTTCCCTCATTCTCTCTACTGCTTTGATTCCCATGCTACCACTCATTTCCAGATAACCACTCCCTGAAATTTCTTTTGCCATTTCTTTGAGATGGAACAGTTCATCACCTAACCCCACCCACTCAGATTCTTGACTGGGAAAACCCTGAAACAGCCCAGAGTAACTCTGATTCCTAGACAAGTCATCCTCTCCTCTCCCTCTTTGCCAAATAAACTACAGTCCAAACTGTTGTCTGAAAACAACTGCTTTTCACTGACTTTGCATCTGGTCCACCACCGTGATATACCACTGGGTTCTCACACTCCCAGCTCCACTCCCACCCTCCATCACAGAGACCACCACACCCTCTGTGAGTTCCCAACACTCCTCCTTACCTCTCAGGGTCTCCTTCTCAGTCCCCCTTCCCGGCTGCCACTTCCCTTAATGCTCAGACACTTCCCTGTGTGAGGGAGACACCAGGGCATCTGTGGAGACTGGGTGCTTTCTCTGGATCCCGAACAGATGGCCCAATAAACTGTGTGAACCAGGTGCAGACTTTACCTTCTTGGAGTCTTGGGTCTCCTCTTAGGATCTGGTGGTGTGCTCCTATGCCTCTAGAGGTCCCCATTTTCACTCATAATTTGAACCAGTATTTCTCTTCTACCTTACAGCTCCTCCCACAAAGGAGGAAAACAATAAATATTTGTTGAACTGAAAGCAGACATTGCCTGGTCTCAGGGATGCTTCCTCCCATTTCTTTCCTCTCTCATTGTTCTAGAAAATCCATTCTCTCTCCATTCCCCACTCACCTTGTATAGAGCCTTAATTATTTCCTCCCCTTCCCCACCCAGGCTCCTTCTCTACCATTAGTTTGCATCCTCTAGGAGTCCTGAGTGTTCATTTCCTGGGTTCCTGGGACACTGGAACCTTGGGAAGCTGGAACACAACAATTCAGGCCAGATTCCTGGTGGCTGAGTAGGAGCCCAGGCGGGCGTTGTTCTGGGAGTTGGGGGCAGAGAGTAAAAAACAGGGGATGGGAGCATGACAGTGAGGCAGCCAAGCATGGTGACTCACTGGCCTACTTAAAAATGTCACAGCCCGTGGCAGAACAGAGCCAGAAGTGTCCTCTCCACCTTGGTGCCTCCACTGTGGTTCTAGAGTGAGAGCTGTGGGAGGTGAGAGGATAGAGCCTTAATAATGAAGGGGAAGGGGGCCTCTCGGGAGGAGAGAGAAAGCAGAGAGTGGTGAAGCCCATGGAGACAGGCAGGGCTGAGGCCAGGGGAGTTCTCTTATCCCAAGGAAGAGGGTGGGCTGTGCTCGTCTCTACAGGAAGGTCCTCACCCCAAAGCACAGGCTACCTCTCACAACCTCTGCTTGGCTGCAAAGGCATTCACCCCTGCTCTGGGATCTAACCCATTCCCTCCTACTGGGATGAGGTTAGCCAGTCCCAAATTTACAGCTTTTGTTGAAATTCCAAGTCCTATACCAGCAGAAATGTGTCAGATTGATGAGAAATGATCTGGGGCAGCTGAGCCAAACTTCAGGGGTGACTGAAGACACAGGAGGACTCCACGACAGTCCTGTTTCTGTCATTACTGTTGAGTCATCCTTGGCCTGGTATCTGGCCCTGGATTGCAGCCAGTGACAGGCATCCAGGTCCTCAGAGGCTCTGTGGACTGCAGCTGAAGGAGGGGTACAACCTTGGATGTAGGGGGTCCTCTAGTCTCTGATGTGGTCCAGGTCAAAAACTTTGACATCACCAAAAAAGGTCAGTGCCTCCAAACCATTGGCTATTTCTGGAGAGGAGTCCTCCCTCTTCCAAGAGCTAGCCAGCAGGGGCTGGGGATGAGGCTGGCATGGTAAAAATCTAACAGCTAATATTTAGACTTCATGCAACCGGGAAGCCTCGCCTGGGTGCCTCCTGGAAGCAACAGTGAAAATGAAGGCATTTTAAAACTTTTAATTGTAAAAATTTCAAACTTAAAAGAGTAGACAAAATAGCTAATGAATCCCCTATACTTCCACCACCCAGCTTCAACAATGATCAGTTATGGCCATTTGACAACAGCATTTAAATCTTTTCCTTTACTGTTAGTTGGAAACATCTACTCTTTATCAGTACATTCATAATCTGTGGACACATTTGACCATCTGCGGTAGGCTGAATGGTGCCCTCCCACCCACCACCAAAGGTGCCCACATCCTAATCCCTGAAACCTATGAATATATTAGATTACTAGCAAAGGAAAATTAAGATTACAGATGGGGTTAAGGTTGTTTGTCAGCTGACCTGAAAGTAGAGAGGTTATCCTGGACTATTTGGGTGGCCCAATATGTAATCGTAAAAGCCTTTAAATGGGAAAGAGGGAAGAAGAGGAGATCAGAGTGATGCAATGTGAGAAGATCCTGTTTTTTCTAGCTTTGAACATGGAGGAAGGGGCCGATGAGCCAAGGAATGCAAAGGGCCTTTAGAGGCTGGAAAACCAAGGAAATAGATTCTCCCCTGGAGCCTCCAGAAAGGAATGCAGCCCTGCTGACCCACACCTTGACTTTAACCCGGTGAGGTCCGTGTCAGACTTTTGATCTTCAAAATTGTAAGATAATAAACTTATGTTTTTGTAAGTCCTTAAGTTTGTGGTTATTTATTGCAGCAGCAGTAGGAAATTAATACACCGTCATCTCTTAAGGATGGAAACCATGTCCATTTCCCTAGTTACAGGGTTTCATCGAGGAGTAGCCCCTCTGCACCCCAGCCACATCTGCACCCCAGAACTTCCTTCCGGGTGTGATCAAGGTGAAGGAGCTATGGGAATGCATGAGAAAGTGGTGCTAGAAGAGAATGATCTGGATTCCAGACAGTAAGTGAAGAGAATCACGTGTTTCCATTGCTGAGAAGACAGTGAAGAGATTAGGACCCCAAGGGTGAATGAAGGTCCTGCTTGGTGTAGGAGCCAGGGAAGGGCAAGACTGGCAATCAGTGATGAGCTGTGAGCCAGGACACCTGCGTCAGTAAGGGGTGGGGAGCTTGAGGTAAGGGCCGGGGTGGGAACACCCAGCTTCCCTGTGACATTCAAGTGGCACCTGTTACCACAGATGGAATTAGGAATGAGGATGGACTATGGAGATTTATTGTCTGCACAACCACTGGCCCCGCCTGTCTCTGCTGTCCCCCGCCCCACTAACAGGATAAAGGGCTGGCCATTCAGGGACTGAGGGAGCTGCCAGAGCTGAGCAAGATGCAGGGCCACATGGTGGGGAATGGGACTCCCCTGGGGCTGCTCCTGGTCTGTTTTCACCTCTCAGGTATGGAGGCTGTGCCCAACCAATCCTTGTGCAGGAGGGAACTGGGGGTCCCTGGAAACTGGAATTAAGGGAAGGGGTAAAGGCAGAAGGATGCACACATGGGCTCCTGAGGGAAGTAGAGGAAGTGGGGAATGGCACAGAGGAAGTGAGGGGGCTTGAAGCAAAGGGGATCAGGGAATCAAGGCAGGGAGGGCATTGGGACCAAGCATCCAGTTCACTGGCTGCCTCCTCCTCCCTTCCCTCAGGCCTCCTCGCTTGGAGCATCAGTGCAGTGGAGGAGAAAGTTCCTCACGGCCTGGGGACCAGCTTGCCTCTGCTTGGACAACCTTCCCCGGCTGGTCACTCCAACTCTAAACATCCTCAGCTAGAACCAGACACTGGGTCTAACAACTTAGTAAGGGTTCCTCTGAAGCCCAGTGTTTCTCCATCAGACGGCTCCCAACCTGCAGGAGGTTCTGGGGTTCAGAGGTGGCCCCCATCTGGGGGGCTGCCCTCTGTGGATTCCTGGCCCTCTGAGGATCCTTGGCAGGTGATGCCCGCTGCAGTTGAGGACCACATGGAAGAAGGGCTGCCTGAAGAGCCGTCTTTCCTTTCTGGTGGTGTCACCCTCCCTCTGGGCAGTGGTCCTTGGCCTGCAGGACACTTTGCATACTCCGCAGGCCCCTCACCTGAGGCTTTACTCCCTGATCAGGACTCTGAGTCTAGACGGCCACCCCGTTCTAAGGTGCTGAGAGCCCAGAGGCTAATCCTTGCCCACCATCCACCCTGGTCTCTCGTCAGCAGGATTCGACGGCCGCTTCTGCCTGGTCACCCCTGGGAGACCCTGAATCCTGGCATGTCCTGGGGAGGTGGAGGTCCTGGCATGGGATGGGGAACAAGGCCCATGTCACACCCTGGGGAAATCTGGGGTATCAATAATCAATACCCAAGTTCTGGCTGGGGGAATATTAATGGGTATCCAGGAGGCAGCTGGAGCAATATTCATCTACACCCAGGTATTAATAATCAGTTTCCTCCTGGAGTTCTCTATCCTCCTGGCTCTTCCTGGAACATTCCAGCTGGCTTCCCCAATCCTCAAAACCCTGGGTCACAGTGGGGTTAGGAAAATGACAGAGGAGGAAAACCCTAAACTGGAGGTTAGAGAAGGGAATCCTGCTCCCTCCACTTGTCATGTGAGCTAAATCAAGATTTTATCAGTGTGTTTTCTAGCATCATCTCCACGTTTCACTGCTCAGGCCCATTTCCAATACAACACACACAGTTGCTGAATCTGTTCCTTTGTCGCATCTTTGTTTCTAGTGCAAACTGAAGTGAGTTTTGTCAGTCCCCATTTCCTAGCCACCCCCATGTCCCTGTAGGGTCCTCCAGGGGCTCTGCCATCCTTTGCAAAAGATCAAAGCCCAGGTGTTTGAGGGTGGAGCCTCCTGGTGTTACCTGCAGGTGGGAGTGCTAGCGCAGAACTGTCCTGGAATCAGAAAAGGGCAGGAAGGCAGCAGGACTAATGGAGATGGCACCTGTGGCAGGGGGAAAGGATGAGGGCCAGGACATGAGTACCAGCACCAAGTGAGGAACGAACACCCTTTGATTCACAGAGAAAGTCATTTGGTGTATGTCTATATTTTCTTCCTCAGAAATTCACACTTCTTGGAAGTGGAGGGTATGCCGATCTTCTCCCTTACACGAAAATCACGTGGCACATTGTGCCCCAGAGAACCAAATCTGAACATTTGCTAAATAATTAGCAGACGTCAATAAAGGGAGAAGGGAAAGGGTGAGGAAAACTTCAGGAGCCAACAATACTATCTGTGGCTGCACCTGATGTTTCTGTTCCCAAGTGATGACACGGTCTGTTCTTTTGGTCACACTCTGGTCCCTCTGCCCTCCCTTTGGTTTTCTCTGGAGCTCAACATCCTTGTACAGGAATTGGAGTGAGGTGGGGGAGAATCGTTCTAAGATGGCGCAGGTGAAAGTGTGCAGGAGCGGTGGGGTGATGGGGTTTCTGGAGGCGTGCGCTCCTGGCGGCTGTCCTCATGTCCGGCCTTGTGCCGTGTGTGTACTTCACTGAATGTGGCCCAGGGGTATGTACCCTCCACACAGCCTGGTGTTATCCAGGTCCTGGAATCGGGTAGATTGTGTGGAGGAAGTAGAAGACGGATAAACATCAGAACCGGAGGGCTGGGAGCTACCTGCCTGAAAGTGAGGTGTCCTTACAGAAAATTCTCCTGTCCCAGTGTCTGCCGTAATGTTCTATTCTGGGCCAAACACTCCTTCTTGGGGCATGTTACCACCCATCACAGTCGCTTCTCTATCACCTCAACCTCCTCCCCTCATTCTTTCCCACCTCGGCCTGGTTTCCCCCTGTCCTGCAGAAGGCAGTTCTGATTTCAGCATGTCTCCTTCACAAGCCCAAGTTCATTCTCACAGGCTTAGGGCCTCGCTTCCCTGTC
Organism: Manis javanica; assembly: GCF_040802235.1. Taxonomy (NCBI): domain Eukaryota; kingdom Metazoa; phylum Chordata; class Mammalia; order Pholidota; family Manidae; genus Manis; species Manis javanica. Next base: position 59,509,676 of record NC_133171.1, read on the forward strand.
CCTCTTCCTGTCTCCAGATTACTCCTATTGCACTTTTAAATTCCATGCCAGCACTTCCCGCTGTTGTTCCCCACACTCTCCAGAGTGTAAGCACCTGTGGGCAGGACCCTGGGTCGCTGGCTGCACTACCAGCACCTCGGACGGTGCCTGGACCCAGGTTGGCAGTCAGCAAACACTAACTCAGTGGAGCTGCTCTCTGAGCCTCCTCGTCTTTCCCTCCCCCGCCCCCTCATTCCCGAGCCACTGGGCTGTGCACCTGAGCCTCATCTGTGCTCCTGCTGCGGCCTTCCCAGAGCCTCGCTGCCATTTCCTCTCAAACCCCACAGAGCCCTTCTCAGCTCATAAAATGCTCTGTACATCCCATCCTTTAAACCTCATTTCTGTCTGTGAGGAAGGCATTATGAGAAGAAGAAACTGAGGCTCAGAGAGATTAAGCGATTTAACACAAGGTTGCATAGCTAACAAGTGACAGAATCAGTGACTCAAGCTGAATTTTTCTCATCTGTCTAGTAAGTGTTCAAGGACAGTATGCAATTAACAAAAACCTATCTAACTTCTCTTGAGTACTTACTGTGTGCCAGACTCTGGACAGGATGTGTTCACACACACACACCCTTCCAGCTAATCCCCACAGCAATGCTACAGGGTAGGCACTGCTGGGGCCACTGTACAGGTGGAGAAACTGAGGCCCCAAAAGGGAAGCCAGTCAAGGCTTGCACAGAGAGGTGACCCTGCAGGCCAGTACTTGGCGTAATGGAGGGTCCTGGGTGGCTGTGGCCAGCCCTGTCAGAGGCATCTTTGCCTTCAGGTCAGTAGCTGCTAAAACAAACAAACAAAAATAAATGGGGGGGAGGGGATTAATAATCTGTGATATAACCAATAACCAATCAATAACCAATAATCTGTGTTATAATAAAGTCTCCAGATTACTGGCAGGGGTGGGGTTGCTGTGGTTGTGCTGGTGTTCACACATTTATTAGTTGTTAATTGGTGGGAATGCTGGCTGGGGCAGCAGGAATCATTTCTCTTCTCCCAGGAGGGAGGGTGCTGGAATACTAATAGCCCATGTCTAGAAGTTATAAGGCCAAGTTCCCCTCTGGGTGTCCACATCACCTTCTCTGCCGTGTCAATTTAAGATGGTCATTATTCTCAGGGACCTTCATTCTCTCATCTGTAAAATGGGATGAAGGCAGATGTCCTATCTACCTCATAGGGTTGTTACAAAGTTTAACTAAAATAATGATAACATGCATTAGAGACTGAAAACTCCAAGTAACTGTAAGGGACTAATTATAATGCAGTATATTGTCCCAGTGAGGCTGTCCCGGTGGGACCCCACAGGGCAGTCTTGGCCCACAGTGGGAGGCTGGTTGCGTGAAGTGGCTGGAGTTGGCTTCGTGGTTGATTGTTGAGGTTAGTGTGATGCTTTTCACTGGGCAAGAGAATTATTCCAAAATCCTCTTTTGGAAGAGAGAGTTGGATTCTCATTTAAGTATTTCAGTTTTTAAATTGTGTTTACTCAGATGTGTTTCACTTATACACACACTCTGGGCTCATAACAACGATTGTTTCCTTTATCATACATTTACTATGAACAAAGTGTGTGACAGGGTTATTTCAATTCTCACAATTCTAGGAGGTACTTACTCTTATTATTTTCATTTTACAGGTGAAGAAACTGAGGCTCAGCAAGGTTAGGTAACTTGCCTGAAGACTCACAGCCAGTAAGCAGTGTAGCTTGGCTCTGCCACCACTGAGGAACGGCAAGCATGTGCGGGCAAATGCAGAGTGCAGGTGAAAGTGAGATTCTGCAGCCCCCACAGCTCAGTCACCACCTGTGGTCCTTCCTCCAGAAAGTCCATTCCTGCTAATCTTTTCATGTCACCTGATAACCAGCAGTCAGGTTTGGGTTTTCTCTCTCTCTGGACCAAACGCCTACCTCTGTGTTCCTCTTAGCTGGAAGGATGTCCACTCTTGTCTTTTTCCTGTCTCTTTCCAGGTAGGCATCCTCCTGCTGTCAGGAAGCTGGTGAGCACACTCCAGGGGCCCTCACCTTTGCCTTCCCACACCGTCCATGTGAGCACGAGCACCTGGCCCTCAGGAATGTCACCCACACACCAGGGCTTCTAGTTACAGCCACTCACAGAAGAGCCTGGTCGTGGAGGTCTGGACAGTCCGGGGAAGGGGTGGGAGGAGAACAGGTGCTGCAGGTCAGAGATGTGGCTGTGGCTGGGGTAGGAATGCCCCACTGTCACACTTTCAGCAGCCATTGCTGGTTGAGAGGTTGTCACTGGCCCCACATAGATCGATGGGTCGGATGGGGTGTATCCCAGGGTGGTAGTAAAAGCTGTGGCTGTGGCTGTACTTTTTTCTTTACTAAAGGAATCTGCTAGGCTAATGGGAAATAATTTGGGACCTCAGATTGTGTCCAGCCTGGCTTTCTCAGCCTTCCCTGTGTTTTCCTTTTCTTGTTACATAGTTGAAAGCACCACCTATCTCTGCTTTATAAATAGGCACATAACTGATAGAAGCAGCAAAATGAAAAATTCTGTTTTTATTAAAATCAATTCTTTAGAAAAGAATTCTTTCCTGTTAAAGCCATCTTTGGTGTCCTGGCTAGGACTCTGGCTAACTACAGCTACAGTCATTTGGGATGAGACCGTATTCAACCATAGTCAACCCTGTTAAGGGTTGAATTGTGTCCCCTGCCCAAAAAAGATATATTGAAGTTCTGATCCCCAGTAGCTAAGAATGTGTGATCTTATTTGGAAGTATGGTCTTTACAGGGGTAATCAGGTTAAAATGAGGTCACAGGATGGGCCTTAATCCAAGAGCACACGTCTCCTTATAGAAAGGGGGAAATTTGGATGCAGACACATACACAGAGGGCAGATGATGTAAGGATAATGCTACCTACAAGCTGAGGAGTTCCAGGGCTGCAGGAACCAGGAGAGGGGCCCAGAGCAGATCCCCCTCAGGGTCCTCGTAAGAAACCCACATGCCGGTACCTTGAGTTCACACTTCTAGTTCCAGAACAGTGAGACAACTCATTTCTGTTGTTTAAGCCACCCAGTTTGTGGGGCTTTGTTATGGCAGCTCGAGCAAACTTATACAAACCCTTTAAGGTGCTGCCTCTCTAGCCTTCTCTCCAGGATCACCTAAGCTTTACCGGTCACCTGCGACTAAGTGTAATCTAAGAACTCTCTTGAAAGCAGGTTGCGTTACTCACTTATTTAGCTATTAATAGTGTAATAGAGCACATTTACTATGTCCAGGCACTGTGGCTACATCAGGGAACCTGGCTCACCAGGTTCCTTCCTCCTGTGGTTTACAGGCTCATGTCTTTGTGAGAAAGACACAATCACATATTTACATGGAAAATATTGAAGATAATCGGTGCCACTGAGGAGGGGAGCCCTGTATGTGAGTGCGGAGGTCTGAGGGTGGCAGCCGTGGCCAGGCTCCTTCCAGGCAGGAGCGCCTAAGCGAAGCCCTGTGGGGTGGAGCCTGGGGCATGTACAGAGCCCAAGGAAGCCTGAAGGCCTGGAGAGCAGTGAGGGCAGGTGCTGGAGCAGATCCTGAGGGCGTCTGTTATGCCCCCTTGCAGATCTGGGGTTTTATCCACATCTGAAGAATGATGGGGACTCAAATTTTGAAGCAGGGGAGTAACAGAATCATATTTGTCTTTAACATGACTTCTCTGGGTGGAGAGGGATTGATGGGGAGTAGTGCAGATGAGCTCATAGGTGGATTTTGATCATAGGGGGAGCTTTAATAATGCAGAAAAGGGCTGTTAACTGCACTGACAGTACGTCAAGGTGCTTCAAATTTGCCAGGGCCTGACTCCAGCTGGGCAGGGAGGAAATGACTCCTCAGATGGTTCTGCAGGGCCTGGCACAGTACTCCGTGTACAGGGAGGTACTTTTGTTTAATTATTAAATTTGTTTCCTGTTTCTGCCCTTCTTTCTCACATGGTGATCCTCATGGCCTCCTGCCTGGGTGGTTACAACAGTCTCCTAATTGCCTCATACTCATAGGCTTTGTCTCCTCCAGCCCATCCTACAGTCAGCTGGAACTGGGGGAGGGAGATGGGGAGTTTTGTTTAGCAGGAACAGACCTTCAGACTTACAAGCTGAAAGTTATGGGGATGGATGGTGGTGATGGTTGCACAGTGTAAATGGGTTTAATATTACCGAACTGTACACTTAAAAATGGTTAGTATGGTAAATTTTATGTTATGTGTATTTTAATAATAATAATAAAAAAAGCCACTTCCAGTCAGACCACTCCTGTGGTCAAGTGTCAGAGCCTGGAGACTGCACTATGGTCATTCCCGGGTGGCCAACTGCTCCTCCGGATGTTGGCCTCCTCTGCTCCTTTCCCTCACCCCTGGGTCTTGCTCTGTGCTAGGGCAGATGCTGCTAGTGGAACTCAGAGAATGTCTGCAGAACCAATGCGTGTGTGCACCAGAGACACTCATCCACCAACCTGAGCACCCTGCACAGCCCACCCTCCCACCTGTGCCCTTGGGCACTCTGCAGCCCTGCTCCCCTGCTATCCATCACCTCCTCTTTCTCTGACTGCTAAATGGTCCATTCAGCCACCAGAAATTCCAGTTCCAGAAGATTTTAACAAAATCTAGGGAATCCTGGGAGGTTACAGTGGGGGAAATAGGAGGAAAGATGGGAAGGTATGTTTGGTTTAAGGGAAAGACAGAAGATACTGATTAATCTTTGCTATTAAATGAAAATACAACTTTAAAGAGCTTTGTTAAATATTGAAGGGTAACCACAAATTCCACTAGAACTTGAAGATCAACGTTTAAACTACGTGGAGGCCAAAACACCACCACAGAAAGCAATCCTTCCTGTGAAAAATCAGAAAAGAAACAAAATGAAACCCAGAAAAAATAATATAGACACACAGCTTGGTTTCTTTTTAGAAAGCTATATTCCCGGAGAAAGTTCCATCAGGATGTTACTCTAGGTTATTCCCTGGTTGTGGAAGTTTTCGATTTTTTACTTCATAACTATAGGCACTGTTTCAACTTTTTTAAGGAGCATGTCTATACAGTACTAGGTTCACAATGAAAAAAACCAGCCAGTCAAACAAAAAAGCCCACCCATCTACAAATGGATCCTTGCTCAAGAAGTCTTTCCAGACTTCTCACCCAACCCCATATCCCATGCCTTTCTTATGACATTGAATAATTATGGCTGTACATATTGTAACTAATGGATCAGGCACAAAACCCTCTAAGCCTCAGTTTCCTAATCTGTCAAACTAGGATGGTCAGAATTCCCCTGTGTTAGGGATATTGAGATGATGTGATCAAATAATGGCATGTCGAATGTTGAGAGTAGTGTGTGGCACAGTAACAACTCAATAAACTTTTGCTACTGTTACTATTATTACAATTTACTCTAAATTCCAAACAACCTTCCAAAGGTAGGCATTAGCAACATTTGAAATGATGACTATAATGCTCAGAGAGGTTTAGTAATTTGCCTAAAGTCACACAGCTAGTAAAGGGCTTCCTGGAAAGTTAGATGGAAGTTTATCACCCGTGAGTGAAAGTGGTGGTGAAATTTGTACGCAGTGAATGAGAGGCACCATCTGGAATGGGAATCAGATTATGCTAAGGAAATTTGGGAATAATTGAGTCCAGTCAAAGGGTAACCATGGAAACATGCCTGGACGGAGACTAACTCAGAAAGGAAAAATCAAATCCATGGGGCTGGGCTCCACCTTAAGAGAGAATGTGGACAAACCCACAGCCAACATCATACTTAACAGAGAGAAGCTGAAAGCTTTTCCTTTAAGATGGGGAACAAGACAAGGATGCCCACTCTCTCCACTGTTATTCAACACAGTTCTGGAGGTCCTAGCCAATCAGACAACACAAAGAAATAAAAGGCATCCAGATTGGTAAGGAAGACGTCAAATTGTCCCTGTTTGCAGATGACATGATATTGTATATAAAAAATCCCTAAAGAATCCACTCCCAAGCTACTAGAACTAATATCTGAATTCAGCAAAGTTGCAGGATACAAAATTAATACACGGAAGTCTGTTGCCTTCCTATACACTAACGATGAGCTAGCAGAAAGAGAAATCAGGAAAACAATTCCATTCACAATTGCATCAAAAAGAATAAAATACCTAGGAATGAACCTAACCAAGGAAGTGAAAGACCTATACCCTGAAAACTACAAGACACTCTTAAGAGAAATTAAAGAGGACACTAACAAATGGAAACTCATCCCATGCTCTTGACTAGAAAGAATTAATAGTGTCAAAATGGCCATCCTGCCTAAAGCAATCTATAGATTCAATGCAATCCCTATCAAAATACCAACAGAATTCTTCAAATAACTGGAACAAACAGTTCAAAAATTCATATGGAACCACAAAAGACCCCAAACAGCCAATGCAATCCTGAGAAGGAAGAATAAAGCAGGGGGAATCTTGCTTCCCAACTTCAAGCTCTACTACAAAGCCACAGTAATCAATAGAATTTGGTACTGGCACAAGAACAGACCCAAAGATCAGTGGAACAGACTAGAGAGCCCTGATATTAACCCAAACATATACAGCCAATTAATATACGATAAAGGAGCCATGGATATACAATGAGGAAATGACAGCCTATTCAACAGCTGGTGTTGGCAAAACTGGACAGCTACATGTAAGAAAATGAAACTGGATCATTGTCTAACCCCATACACAAAAGTAAATTCAAAATGGATCAAAGACCTGAATGTAAGTCATGAAACCATAAAACTCTTAGAGAAAAACATAGGCAAAAATCTCTTGGACATAAACAAGAGCAACTTCTTCATTAACATATCTCCCCAGGCAAGGGAAACAAAAGCAAAGTGGAACTATATCAGGCTGAAAAGCTTCTGTACAGCAAAGGACATCATCAATAGAACAAAAAGGCATCCTACAGTATGGGAGAATATATTCATAAATGACATATCTGATAAAGGATTGACATCCAAAATATATAAAGAGCTCATGCACCTCAACAAACAAAAAGCAAATAATCCAGTTAAAAAATGGGCAGAGGATCTGAACAGACAGTTCTCCAAAGAAGAACACATGCCCAACAGACACATGAAAAGATGCTCCACATTGCTTGTTATCAGAGAAATGCAAATTAAAACCACAATGAGATATCATCTCACACCAGTAAGGATCACCACCAACCAAAAGACAAACAACAACAAATGTTTGCAAGGATGTGGAGAAAGGGGAACCCTCCTACACTGCTGGTGGGAATGTAAATTGGTTCAACCATTGTGGAAAGCAATATGGAGGGTCCTCAAAAAACTAAAAATAGAAATACCATTTGACTCAGGAATTCCACTCCTAGGAATTTACCCAAAGAAAACAACTTCTCAGATTCAAAAAGACATATCACCCCTATGTTTATCGCAGCACTATTTACAATAGCCAAAAAATGGAAGCAACTTACATGTCCATCAGTAGATGAATGGACAAAGAAGAGGTGGTACTTATACACAATGAAATATTATTCAGCCATAAGAAGAAAACAAACCCTACCATTTGCAACAACATGGATGGAGCTAGAGGGTATTATGTTCAGTGAAATAAGCCAGGCAGGAAAAGGTAAGTATCAAATGATTTCACTCATATGCCATTCTTTGTTTCAAAAACAAAGAAAAAAACTGAAGGAACAAAACAACAGCAGATTCACAGAACCCAAGAATGGACTAACAGTTACCAAAGGGAAAGGGGCTGGGAAGGATGGGTGGGAAGGGAGGGACAAGGGGAGAAAAGGGGCATTATGATTAGCACACATAATGTAGGGGGTGAGGAGCGCGGGGAGGACTGTACAACACAGAGAAGGCAAGTAGTGATTCTATAGCATCTTACTACACTGATGGACAATGACTGTAATGGGGTATGTGGTGGGGACTTGGTGATGGGGGGAGTCTAGTAATCATAATGTTGCTCACGTAATTGTAGATTAATGATAACAAAAAAAAAAGAGGGAGAATGTGACTACACAAGGGAGTGGTGGTCTCTATGAGACCTAGGAAAGCAGGGCTGACGGGGCAAGAATTGTGAGCTGTTTGGACATTGATCCCTTTTGGGGGACAGGTCTGTTCTGGCTATGAGTATTGTTTGTGTTGTGACTACTTATAATACTGAACTCACAGTCATACTCTATATATCAAAAGGCAGGTGGAGAGAGGAACTTTTATGTCAGTTCGAGGGAAGACTATGTGTGCCACCTATATCATGATTACACCAGAATCTCTCCCTGGATTAAGCCAGACCAACAGCATGAGCACATGGACTGCATTGCACTCAGAGATTCTGCCTGAAAATAGTACCACCAGCTGTCACAGGGACACTGGAAGAAGCGAATGAATCTTTTGAAACCTGTATTTATGGTAAGGATGTGGTTGCGATGTTGTTCACTTAATCACATAGCTTCCAGCCCATGGCCGTCAGAGGAGAACTGTCTCCTGGTATTGGGGGGGAAGGGCTGTGTGTCTCCAGAGGCTCTGCTCTCTTTTTACTTTGTGGACGTTGGGTGCCAGACTATGACTGTGTTTTTTAATTCTGTGGTCTTCCTCCCAGCATGATGTTTGTACTGACCTCACTCTTGGTTTTATCAGATTTTTCTAACTCTTCATTTTCCTTTCATTACAAGTTGTAATTTTTTATTGTGTAAGCTATTTTCAATTATGCTTAGAACCAGGCCTGTATAAATGAATACCATGTTTTATTCCAAGATTGGGTTTTACTGTGACCTGGATGAAAAGATCCCTATACCTCCATCTCTCCTGACTTTGATTTCTCAGTCACCAAGCAATGTTCTGATTGGCAGTAGGCCCTCTCTCCCAGGAATCTTGCTCCTAGGAGGTGGGCACCCCAGAGAGTGGGCCAGAGTAGTCCACCTCAGGAGAGAAACAGCCCCTAAGCTAGAGACCTAGCAGCATCTTGTGTCTGTCACAGTTTCTCTTCTGGAAGTGGGGATTGTTTCAGAGCTCAGAAAGGAGCTTCCTGGGCAAGGCACACAGTGCAGCCAATTCACTTGCTTCATTTTATGTGAAGTAAACCCATTTGTAATGCTTTTCAGGGGAAGACAAGAGAAAGGAACCAGCACTAAGAAGAGACTGACCATAGTAGGCAGTTTACTGTATGAGCACATTTAATTCTGGGAGTAGTAGCTGTTGACCTGGGTTGGGTTAGAGGAATTCTTTTAATTCCTTTTTAATTTAATTTTTTTTAATTAAATTAAATTAAATTAAATTAAATTAAATTAAAAAATTAAATTAAGAAAAATTAAGGTATCATTCATATACAGTCTTATGAAAGTTTCATATGAGCAACATTGTGGTTATTACATTCACCCATATTATCAAGTTCCTCCCATCCCATTGCAGTCACTGTCTATCAGTGAGGTAAGATGATATAGAGTCATTACTTGTTTTCTCTGTGCTATACTGCCTTCCTCGTGACCCTCCTACAGGATTTGTGCTAATCATAATGCCCCTTATTCTCCTTCTCCCTCCCTCCCCCACCCCTCCTCTTTGGTAACCACTAGTCCCTTCTTGGAGTCTATGAATCTGCTGCTATTTTGTTCCTTCAGTTTTGCTTCATTGTTATACTCCACAAATGAGGGAAATCATTTGGTACTTGTCTTTCTCTGCCTGGCTTATTTCATTGAGCATAATACCCTGTAGCTTCATCCATGTTGCTGCAAATGGTAGGATTGTTTTCTTCTTATGGCTGAATAATATTCCACTGGGTATATGTACCACATCTTCTTTATCCATTCATCTACTGATGGACACTTAGGTTGCTTCCATTTCTTGGCTATTGTAAATAGTGCTGCAATAAACATAGGGGTGCATATGTCTTTTTGAAACTGGGATCCTGCATTCTTAGGGTAAATTCCTAGGAGTGGAATTCCTGGGACAAATGGTATTTCTATTTTTAATTTTTTGAGGACCCTCCATATTGCTTTCCATAATGGTTGAACTAGGTTACATTTCCACCAGCAGTGTAGGATGGTTCCCCTTTCTCTGCACTCTTGCCAGCATTTGTTGTTCCTAGTCTTTTCTATGTTGGCCATCCTAACTGGTGTGAGGCGGTATTTCACTGTGGTTTTCATTTTCATGTCCCTGATAATTAGTGATGTGGAGCATCTTTTCATGTGCCTGTTGGCCATCTGAATTTCTTCTTTGGAGAAGTGTCTGTTCATATCCTCAGCCCATTTTTTAATAGGGTTATTTGCTTTTTGGGTGTTGAGGCATGTGAGCTCTTTATATATTTTGGATGTTAACCCCTTGTTGGATATGCATTTACAAATATATTCTCCCATACTGTAGGATGCCGTTTTGTTCTGCTGATGGTATCCTTTGCTGTACAGAAGCTTTTTAGTTTGATGTAGTCCCATTTGTTCATTTTTACTTTTGTTGCCCTTGCCTGAGGAGATGTGTTCAGGAAAAAGTTGTTCATGTGTATATTCAAGAGATTTTTGCCTGTTTTCTTCTAAGAGTTTTATGGTTTCATTTCAATGAATTAGAGCAAATAGTTCTAAAATTCATATGGAACCACAAAAGACCCCGAATAGCCAAAGCAATCCTGAGAAGGAAGAATAAAGCAGGGGGATTATGCTTCCTGACTTCAAGTTCTACTACAAAGCCACAGTAATCAAGACAATTTGGTACTGGGACAAGAACAGACCCATAGACCAATGGAACAGAATAGAGAGCACAGATATAAACCCATGCATATATGGTCAATTAGTATATGATAAAGGAGCCATGGGTATACAATGGGGAAATGATAGCCTCTTCAACAAACTGGTGTTGTCAAAACTGGACAGCTAAATGCAACAGAATGAAACTGGATTATTGTCTAATCCCATACACAAAAGTAAATTCAAAATGGATCAAAGACCTGAATGTAAGTCATGAAACCATAAAACTCTTAGAAGAAAACATAGGCAAAAGTCTCTTGAATATAAACATGAGCAACTTTTTCCTGAACACATCTCCTTGGGCAAGGGAAACCAAAGCAAAAATGAATAAATGGGACTACATCATGCTAAAAAGCTTCTGTACAGCAAAGGACACCACCAGCAGAACAAAAAGGCATCCTACAGTATGGGAGAATATATTTGTAAAAGACATAACCAACAAGAGGTTAACATCCAAAATATTAAGAACTCACATGCCTCAACATCCAAAAAGCAAATAACCCTATTAAAAAATGGGCTGAGGATATGAACAGACACTTCTCCAAAGAAGAAATTCAGATGGCCAACAGGCACATGAAAAGATGCTCCACATCGCTAATTATCAGGGACATGAAAATGAAAACCACAGTGAGATATCACCTCACACCAGTCAGGATGGCCAACACAGAAGAGACTAGGAACAACAAATGCTAGTGAGGATGCGGAGAAAGGGGAACCCTCCTACACTGCTGGTGGGAATGTAAATTGGTTCAACCATTGTGGAAAGCAATATGGAGGGTCCTCAAAAAATTAAAAATAGAAATACCATTTGTCTCAGGAATTCCACTTCTAGGAATTTACCCAAAGAAAACAACTTCTCATATTCAAAAAGACATATGCACCCCTATGTTTATTGCAGTACTATTTACAATAGCCAGGAAATGGAAGCAATCTAAGTGTCCATCAGTAGATGCATGGATAAACAATAGGTGGTACACATACCCAATGGAATACTGTTCAGCCATAAGAAGAAAACAAATTCTACCATTTGCAACAACATGAATGGAGCTAGAGGGTATTATGCTCAGTGAAATAAGTCAGGCAGAGAAATACAAATACCAAATGATTTCCCTCATTTGTGGAGTATAACAATGAAGCAAAACTGAAGGAACAAAATAGCACCAGACTCACAGACTCCAAGAAGGGACTAGTGGTTACCAAAGGGAAGGGGTGGGGAGGAAGGGAGTTGGGTATCATAATTGGTGCACATGGGGTATGTGGGGTCATGGAGAAGACAAGTGTAGCTCAGAGAAGACAAATAGGGACCCTGTGGCATCTTACTACACAGTGGGGTATGTGGGGGACTTGATAATAAGGGTGAATGCTAATAACCACATTGTTTTTCTTGTGAAACCTTCATAAGAGTGCTTATCAATGATTCCTTAATAAAAAAAATCAGAAAAAAACAAGTTTTATAATTTCATGACTTACATTCAGGTCTTTGATCCATTTCAAGTTCAATTTTGTGTATGGGGTTAGACAATAATCCTGTTTCAGTCTCTTACATGTAGTTTGTCCAGTTTTGCCAATACCAGTTGTTGGAGCTGTCATTTCCCCAGGGTATATGCATGGCTCCTTTACCGTATATTAATTGGCCATATATATGTGGATTTATGTCTGGGCTCCCTATTCTGTTCCATTGTTCTATGCATCTGGTCTTATACCAGTACCAAATTGTTTTGATTAGTGTAGCTTTGTAGTAGAGCTTGAAGTTGGGGAATGTAAACCTCCCCAGCTTTATTCTTCTTTCTCAGGATTGCTTTGGATATTTGGGGTCTTTTCTGGTTTCATATGAATTTTAAAACTATTTATTCTAGTATGTTGAAGAATGCTATTGGTATTTTGATAGGGATTGCATTGAATCTGTAGATTGCTTAGGCAGGCTGGCCTTTTTGACAATATTAATTTTTCCCATCCATGAGCATGGGATGTATTTCCATTTATTGGTGTCTTCTTTCATTTCTCTCATGAGTGTCTTGTAGTTTTCGGGGTATAGGTCTTTCACTTCCTTGGTTAGGTTTATTCCTAAGTATTTTATTCTTTTTGATGCAATTGAAAATGGAATTGTTTTCCTGATTTTTCTTTCTGCTATTTTACTGAGTATATAGGAATGCAATAGATTTATGTGTATTAATTTTGTATCCTGCAACTTTGCTAATTCTAGTTCCTTTATTTGTAAAATGGAGACACTATCACCTCATTCCTCGTACAGATTAAGTATGATTCATCTAAATCATGTGGTACTGCTACTACAACCATTGCCACCTCTATTACTCCCTGGTCTGTAATTAGCAGTCATCCTCACTACAATTCTGAGGTGGGTATGGTTACTCCCATTTTGAAGAGGGGCAGGGGGAAACCCACGCTCCTGTCACTCCGCAGTTTTCCACTAGAGGGCAGGCTGAGGCCGGAAGGAGCCCGCCCTCTCTGCAACTTGGTAGGCGGGAAAGGCGGCAGCGGGAATGAGGCAAACATTTATGGAATATTTGTGACCCCATAGTTCTGAAAGTACTAGCCAGGGCTCCATCTCCTTCTCCCTCTGCTCCTAAACTCTTTGTCCAGCCCGAGGTCTCCTGTGGCCTCAGCTTCTTTCCCCAGCTCCCAAGGACACCTAAATCCGCCCCTGCCGCCCTTTCTTCTCCACACGCCCGAGACTCCAGCACTGGATCTCCGGCACCCCCAGATTCCTCCGACTCGAATAAATACAGTAGAGACAGCAAACCGAAAGTCCCCCGGGACAACTCAGGTCTCTCCTTTAGGCAGAGCTCCAGCAAACCTGTTTCCCCTTTCTCTTCTACAGAGCCTTAGATCTTGACAATTCCGGGAATGCCGCCTGCCTGGGGCCTGCCGCCATTTCTCTATCCTCCCCGCAGGCAAGCCTCTGGAAGAACCTTCCAGTAAGCGGGGCGCTTGAGGAAGGCGGGTGCCCTTTGGGGGCACTGGACCGGCGACACTGAGCATTGTAAAGGTGGCCGTTAATTAGGGAACAGGAGTTGAGCACGGACAGGCACGGAGCAGTGTCTGCTGGCTGCCCTTTGTCCCCGGCTCGGACCTCCAGGCCCCCCGCTACCTCCCAGACTTTCCCCATCAGTTCCGGCAGCCAAAGCCCAGGAGGCAGCCACAGCCGCAGCGCTTCTACCCGAGGTTTCGTTTCCCTTGCGGGACGCGCAGGGGTTGTGGAAGAGCCGGGGGCTCTCCGGAGGCGCGGGCCTGGGTGGGGATGGTGCTCTGCCGAGGGACGGGCCCGAAGCCGAGAGGCTGGCGGCCGGCCTCTCTTGGCGGGCACCTCCTCCTTCCAGCCCTAGCAGGGCGTGTCTCCCACCGGTCCTCTTCTGCGCCGCACCTTGCCGGGAGTCCCGGCTGATTGCAGCTTCCTCTGCTTCCTTCCCTTTTTGCCCCCGTTATTCACTCCTTGCGCTCTGGCCCTTGCCACTTGGGGTGTGTATCTGGGCCGGCCCCGGCCCTGGGGCCTTTCTTTCCCGGCAGTTTGTTGGAGGGAATGTGACCGTGCTGGGAGGCGGCGATCTGTCGAGGGAGGAGGAAACCGTCCGCTCTCAGCCTGCCTGCCTCCCGGGGCCTCTTAAAAGCCAACACCCCGCCTGGGAGACACGCTTGGGAGCTTTAACACACAGTTGAGTTGCTGGGCTTCTGTGCCCATTTTCTTAAAAGACAATAGAGAATCTCTTTAAAAGGGACTTCATCCATGAAAAATGAATTGATTACTTTCAGGGCCAAAATATACAGATGTTTCCTCTATCTTAATGTATTTTTCATTAGAAAATCCATTTGAAAGAGAAATGTCTGTCATTAGAAGGGATGCAGATAACTTCTCCAATAACCAGCTGCTCTGGCCCTTTAGCCCCCTCCCTGCTGAGGGCGCATGTCCCTGGATTGTCCTTTAACATCTATCAGTCTGCTCTTTATAATGATGGTCTGTAGGACCGGTCCAGTTTTTCCTGTCCAGTGATTCTCAGCTTTTTACAAATACACTAGAAAACTGCACATTCTTGCACCATGGAAGTTGGTTTAGATCGGACCCAAAGCACTTCCTCTTCAAAGACCATGAAAACTATAAACCAATTTTGGTAGCCATGACAGATGGAAAGAGATTTCTGGGGTCTCAAGTACCTACTACAACTCAGTGCACTGAGAAAAAAATGCATTGATTCCTGGTTTTGATAATGTACTATAATATGCGAGATGTTACCATGGGGGTAAGCTGGGTAAAGTGTGCATGGAACATCTGTGTACTACATTTGCAATCTTTCTGTGAGCTATAATTATTTCAAAACAAGAAGAGGAGGAGGATGGGGGAGGAAGAGAAGAGGAAGAGGAAGAGGAGAAAGAGAAGGAACATTAAAAAATATGTCCTTAATAAAAAAATTGAGGACATTCCAAGAAAAGGGACTCTCTTTATTCGTGTAGTTTTGGCCCAAACTCTGTTGTGGCTTCTCACCTACGTGAACTTGGATCAGTAACACATGTGACCTGAACAAGTCTGCCTAGATAAGAAGCAGGGACACGTAGTAGCCCACCTCAGCCTGCCTGTCACGTGTCACATGACTCCTTTGCCTTTGGGCCTCCAAAAGAGGGGCTAAGTGTCCTTCACCAACAGGAGGAGGTGCTCAGTAATTCTCATGGCACCAGCCTTAAAGTGTGACTTTGCCTGACAATGTGGATAGAAGTGGAGAATATTATGCTCAGTGAAATAAGCGAGGCGGAGAAGGACAAGTACCAAATGATTTCCCTCATTTGTGGAGTATAACAATGAAGCAAAACTGAAGGAACAAAACAGCAGCAGACTCACAGACTCCAAGAAGGGACTAGTGGTTACCAAAGGGGAGGGGTGTGAGAGGGTGGGTGGGGAGGGAGGGAGAAGGGGATTGAGGGGTATTATGATGAGTACACATGGTGTGTGTGGGGTCACAGGGAAGACAGTGTAGCACAGAGAAGGCAAATAGTGACTCTGTGGCATCTTACTACACTGATGGACAGTGACTACAATGGGGTATTGGGGGAGGACTCGCTAATATGGGTGAATGTAGTAACAACATTGTTTTTTATGTGAAACCTTCATAAGAGTGTGTATCAATAATACCTTAAAGAAAAAAGAGTGACTGCCTGGAGTGTTTGCCACACACATACATCTCCTTCAGGACCCCAGCAGGGCCACTGCAGCTGGCAGGCGCCAACGGAAGATTTTAGGATTCAGGATATTGGTTATCTCATCTTCGAAGACTTGACCAACATCTGGCATGGCCTGGAAGATGAAACTGAGGAGGGTATATGTACAGAGCTCTGGGAATTGGACAGCCTGGTCACCTCTGACTCTAAAACCTAGAGCTGCCTTTCTCCTGGGCACAAGCTGACACAGAGGGAGACTGAAAATATATTGGATCTCCTTGGTTCCCACGGGCACAGGCTTACTTATGACCGTAGCAGCCTCATTGGCACAAGGCTAAGAAGCCTTGGGTTTTTGCAGGGGTGTGAGAAATCAGAGAGGAGAGCAGCAGACGGAATGGTGGAGTATGTGCGGCCTGAAATTTACTTGAGTGTCTGCTAGAAATGTGACGTGCCAGGTTTGCAGAACAGTGTCAGGACACCAATCTCAGGATACCAGGTGAAAGGGACAAATGAAAACAGGTTATAATACTTTGGAAAGAAAAACTGAGAGGCTTGTAAGTTTATGAGTGATGTCCCTATCATACATTTGTAAGTTTTCCAGGTATAGGAATGTTTTGGATGACACTTTTAAAAAGAGAAGACACAGTCTGCATGGATGGTAGAGCTTTTTTGTTTTTAACCCAGTGTATACCTTAGTGCTATACTGTATATTATCCCAAATGAGTGTTTATTTGAATATTTTAAATTTTTACTAAACTTAACATGTATATAATTTTAAAAGGCCAAAATTTCTTTAAGACCTATTAAAAAACTGTTGCCCTGTACCACCTTTTTCAACCTCTAATTCTCTTTTTCTAGATGCAAACATTTCGATGCTCAGCTGCCTTTCATCTTCCAGCTTTTTAATGAATGGTATGAATCAGGTTCAGCACAGGATGTGGAGATTACTTTAGATATATTAAACAGGAAGGGATTATATGAAGGGTATTGGGAGCTATTGAAACCTTTAGAATAACCGAAGGAGCAGGTTCACAGCTATGGAATGATAGCCGGAACAATATAGATCTAGATTTCCCTTTGTGTGTCTATAAATTTGTCACTAATTTGTCACCAAACTCTCCTCCAACAGTGTAGTTTTCCTCTCCATTCGAATGCATGATAACTAATCAGTTTCATATTTTTTCTTGAACATATCCTTCTGTAGCCAGGTAAAGGAATTCTCTTTATCCCTGAGGTTTTGGCCCCAAACTCCTGTTTCAATCTGGACCTGTTGGTCCCTAGGTCTCTGCATAGCTGCCTCCTGGGATGTCTCGACATCATCCTGGGCCCTTCTTTCCATCCTGGAGGACCCCATGTCTTTATCTTTCTGGATCCAACCCCTCCACATTCCATATTATGGAATACATACTCCAGTAAGTCTCTGAAGGGACAAGGGAGAGGAGTTTTTGAGACTTTGTCTAAAAGTGTTTTTATTTTGCTGTTTTACCTGATTAATACTCTTACCAAAGATAGAATCTAAGTTGCAAATTTACATCTAAATTTTGAAAGCATTGCTCCATTATTTTCTAGCTTCCTGTGTCACAGTTGAAAAGTCCTATTCTAAGTCTTGATCCTTCTTATATGACCTGGTTTTTCTCTTTAAACCATATTGGAATTTTTCTCCTTGTCCCCAATATTTTTAAAATTCATGATGATGTACCTTGGACTTCATTTTGCTAGACTCATAAGGGTCCCTCTAAATTTGGAATCTTATATCTGAGTTCTGGGAGTTTTTCTTGAATTATTTCTTTGATAATTTCCTCTTTGCTGTTTTCTATGTTTGTTCTTTCTAGAAATCCTGTTATTGATCCAGATTAGTAATCTAATTCCATATATTTCCTATACCGTTTCAACTTCTTTACTGTTGCTTCCTTTTAGGAGATTTTGCAACTTTATTTTTGAAATCATATTTTTAATTAACAATACAGCTTTTTAGTTCTCTAAATGTTCATTTATAGCCCCCTTTTTTCTTTCTTTTTATTATGAAGACATTTTCTTTCTTTTTTCACGAGGACAGTATCTCCTCTTATGTGAAAATACTAGTTGCAGTGGGTTTTTTCTCTGCACTGTCTCTATTTCTTTGAAGTTTCCTAGTCCTCGTGTTTTCAATCCTCATCTTTTCTGTTAGTGGCATTCATGGAATAGTCACTATTCTGGTTATCAATGTATTTCCTCTCAACAGAAAAGCTACCCTCTTAACCTGAGCGGTGATTAACAGAGCATTTCTCCGTTGCAGCCAGCACAAAATTAAGCTTTGTCAGGAGAGGGCGCTGGAGGGACGTTGCAGGAGGAAGAGTTTCTTTTCTGGGCTTTCAGGAGCTGCAGTTTTTGTTTTTTTGTTGCTCCTGCTGCATGACTGATGAGTGGCAAGGGTGAAGATATCCAGGCCCCGCGTCAGCCGCGTGCCGACAGTACGCAGTCCCTTAGCGAGCTGGTCTTCAGATGGACACTGCATGCCCAGCTCCCTCGGTGGCTCTGCTTCACCCCCCAGAGGTGTTTCCTGCCTGCCTACGGCCGTGTTTGCCTGGGCATCCCAGTGACCTAATCTGCCGTGCAGTGGGCTCCACCACACCCTTCCAATCCAGCTGGGGAGCGGGGGATGCCTTTCCAGCTTTGTCCTCCCTCTTTCCGGGGCAGGCGTTAGGTTCTTTTTTACATCTTTACTGTTTCTTCTCTTAGAAGTCAATAATTCTGTTAAACTCTCCTTGCTCAAATTAGGGCTTGGTTTCTGTCTCCTCACTGGATCTTGATGGATGAGGTAATCCTTAGTTTATATTTTATGCTGTTTGGAAATTCCATGTATGTGTGTGTGTGGATTTTTCAGTGGGCTCCACCATAGTGCAATTGGGCTTGACTGTTTCCCCAGAAGACGCTTGCATTCAGAGTCCAGTCAGATGAAAGAAAACACTCTATACGTTCAAACAGATCATTTTATATAGAGACCCATTAGCCGTGCACTAAGATCTAAACAGGCAAAAAGGAGCAACAAGATTCCATGGAGGTAGAAAGCACAGGAAGCTACCTATGTAAGACTAGGGAACCAAGAAAGGAGACTGGGTTATGAATCTGCAGAATCCTGGTGGAAGTGCTGTGGCGCTGGAACGCGGACCTCTGAGGAGGGCCTGGTGACATGTTGTAGTGTCTGAGGGGGCCGGTGAGGCCAGTGTCATGAGTGTGGAAGAGCTGCAGTTTGGGACCAGAGACTGCTACCGGACCTGTCACTGCTGAGGTGTGCTGATGGGTGGAAGCCAACATGAAGGAGCAAGTCCCCTCTCCCTTCTCCAGCCCTGAAGTCTCTCTTGATGCCTAAGAGGGAGCCTGCTGGCCAAGGAGAGAATAGAAAGGCAGGTTTGAAGCTCAGTGACAATAGCCTTATAACCAGCACAACCCCCAACTGCTGTGTCTGTAGGTTTTTTCTTGGTCTGATCGGTCTCTCCAGAGCAGATTTCTCTATTATTCTGGGGGCAAGTCTGGCTGCCAGTTCTCAGACATGACTAGGGGAAGAAAATCCAGAGGCCTTGCCATTTTGCATGTAGACTTTTACTTAATTTTATTTTCAGTATAGCTCCTGTATATTTTTTGCATAGGCATACATTTTCAAATTAATTGGGTAAAAACCTAGGAGTTCTCTGTATATTTTAGATACAAGTTCTTTTTAAGATATTTTGATAGAAGTATATGGAGAATCAATAAGGAAGAATGCAAAAACACCATCAGTCAATAAGATCTAATTGATATTTATAGAACACTGCAACTGCCTGCTGGGGCCTCCCTGTCCATGGAGTAAAGCACCCATTAGAGAGGTATGTGGGAGTCACTCTGCCGCAGGAGAGTTAGGGGTCTGGGGCTGTAATGGCTGCTATGTGGGTGTTCAGCTTCTGTTTCTAGGCCCTATTGCATCCACATGTCCAGGGACACTCACTGTCTTCATTCATCACTGTCTCTGGGGCTCTGCTGTGTGGAGTCAGCCTGCTTCTGGGACTCTCCCCTGTGGTTTCACCTCTGATTTCTCTGATTTGCTAAGACATTTGTCCATTTACTGTCCAGATCCTGATTTATTCACACACACACATATATATATATATACTTAGATTATATAGTTTCCTGGGGCTTTTTTTATTCCCTTTTTCCTTGTAGTTTCTTGCCTTTTAAAAAAACCTTTACCACATTGTGGTGGGGTTTCTGGTGGGGGCAGAGACGAGTATGCGATCGATCAACCACATGAAGCCAGGAGCCCCAGCTGAGGCTGCGGTGTGGTCGGGTGCACTCCGGCTGCCGAGCTTGGGCAGAGTGGTGCCATGTTGAAGACAAGGCCATGAAACCCTTTTGATTGCCTCTCCCTTTTCTCTGGCTTGCCCTCCCTCCAGGGGGGTACTTGGGCTCGCTTTGGTGTATGAGTCAATGCATTTCCAACAAGACCTTTGCCTATATAGATGACACAGCCAATAGCTCTGAACAATATGTCATTCTAAGGAGAAATCTGGGAACGGCATGAATTTACAGTTTTCAGTTTGTCTTTGTTGGCCTCTGACTAATGATTAGAAGCAAAGCCGAGCCAAAATAAATAGGCTAATTCACATTCCCTGCTACTGATGCTCATAAAATACCTGTGTTTTTACATTGCTGCCATAAGCAAGGGTGGCAGAAAGAGTGTGCAGGTGATGGGGCAGCCATTTTAAGAGCTGTAAAAGAGACCCTCTTATGCTCAGTAACTCTCCTTTCCATTAAAAAGCAAAAGCAACATTTATTGGAATTGGACTCTGAAGGGAGGAAATATATCCATATAAGAAAATAAAAAGAATCTCTAACTCCAATCCTTAGAAGTAAACATTGCTAGCATTTGGGTATTTTTCCTTCTATTTTTTCCAATGGGTATATGCTCTTTCTACTGAGCTTTATGTTCAAAACAATATTCTACCTTTAAAAATTCTTCATAAAATAATTTAAAATTGCTGCCTAATATAATACTACATGGTATACTCTTTCATTGGATTTGTAAATTGTTTCACTCTTATAAGTAAAATGCTACCATAAACATCCTTGGGCGTAAAGGATGTTGTTGTACATGTTATCTCTTGGTTCGTATTAGCTGAGTATTTCCAAAGAGCTTGTGCCCCCTACTAATATTAGATGACAATGCTGGTCTCACCACACTCCCCAAAAAGTTGGATCAATTTCTTCATTAAGAAATATTGAATTCCTTTTAAAATTACCATCTCAACAATTCAAACACCATTCTAAATAGACTAAGACACATGGGACGCCACAGAGCATAAGTAGGCTGCAGATAAGGTTTTCCTAACTTAAACCAGGAAGAATTTTAAGAGATGAATGGTCGTGATAAGTAAGATAAAGAGTCACTGTAATAAGGTACCACGTAAATTAAAATAATTGTCTTTGGCAGACATTTTTAGAATTTATTTGGTCTATCACAAGAAAATTAATGAATAATATATTTTGCAGGTTTCTTTGGGCAATATGCTGTTATTTCCAGAGGATTTATTGAGTAACTTCTGAGGCTTTTTTGTGCCTGTAGCAGGTGACTGGTAGTAACTTCTTTGATTTATTTTTTCAAAATAATGACTTTCACTCTGCTGTAAAGAACATGAGGTTGGGAATGAGGTCTGTTCTGCTGCTGTAATGCCTTATGATACGTCTTGCTCACTGTGGGTTGGTTCATGAGCTGGAGCAATCCCACAACAGTTTTCTGAAGGACATCCTGGCTCTGGTGTTTCTGCATGGGCTCCTGCAGAACATCCCTGTGCAGAGGCTGTGTCACCTTCTGTCCAGGTGGAGCATAGGCTGAGGTTTTTAAGGTGCAATGTAGACCTGTTGCTTGCCAAACGGAGTTTTAAAAAAAGAACTTAATTGATCTCTGTCAGCAGCAGAAACATAGATCCCAAAGTTACTCACAGAGAGTGTAAACCAGGATTTTTGGTATATGTCTCCTACAATAGCCCAGTGAGAGAGAAGATATTTCAGACTTGATTACACAAGGGGAATGCAATTTTCTCACCTCTAAGTTCTTTAAATTCTGTCCTTGGATCACAGGCATATTTATCTTGTACTACATTTTTTTTTAGCACTTCCCGGAATCTCTTCCATTAAGTTGTGTGTGTGTGTTTTTTTTTTTGGTATCATTAATCTACAATTACATGAAGAACATTATGTTTACTAGGCTCTCCCCTTCACCAAGTCCCCCCAACATACCCCTTCACAGTCACTATCCATCAGCGTAGTAAGATGCTGTAAAATCACTATTTGTCTTCTCTGTGTTGCACAGCCCTCCCTGTGCCCCCCACACACTATACATGCTAATCATAATGCCCCCTTTCTTTTTCCCCGCCCTTATCCCTCCCTTCCCACCCATCCTCCCCAGTCCCTTTCTCTTTGGTAACTGTTGGTCCATTCTTGGGTTCTGTGATTCTGCTGCTGTTTTGTTCCTTCAGTTTTTCTTTGTTCTTATACTCCACATATGAGTGAAATCATTTGGTACTTATCTTTCCCCACCTGGCTTATTTCACTGAGCATAATACTCTCTAGCTCCATCCATGTTGTTGCAAATGGTAGGATCTGTTTTTTTCTTATGGCTGAGTAATATTCCATTGTGTATATGTACCACATCTTCTTTATTCATTCTTCTACTGATGGACATTTAGGTTGCTTCCATATCTTGGCAATTGTAAATAGTGCAGCGATAAACATAGGGGTGCATCTGTCTTTTTCAAACTGGAGTGCTGCATTCTTAGGGTATATTCCTAGAAGTGAAATTCCTGGGTCAAATGGTATTTCTATTTTGAGCATTCTGAGGAACCTCCATACTGCTTTCCACAATGGCTGAACTAATTTACATTCCCACCAGCAGTGTAGGAGGGTTCCCCTTTTCCACAACCTCACCAACATTTGTTGTTGTTTGTCTTTTTAGTGATGGCAATCCTTACTGGTGTGAGGTGATATCTCATTGTAGTTTTAATTTGCATTTCTCTGATGACAAGCGATGTGGAGGATCTTTTCATATGTCTGTTGGCCATCTGAATTTCTTCTATGGACAACTGTCTGTTCAGCTCCTCTGCCCCTTTTTTAATTGGATTATTTGCTTTTTGTTTGTTGAGGTATGTGAACTCTTTATATATTTTGGATGTCAACCCTTTATCGGATCTGTCATTTATGAATATATTCTCCCATACTGTATGGTACCCTTTTGTTCTATTGAAGGTGTCCTTTGCTGTACAGAAGCTTTTCAGCTTGATATAGTCCCACTTGTTCATTTTTGCTTTTGTTTCCCTTGCCTGGGGAGATACATTCATGAAGAAGTTGCTCATATTTATGCCCAAGAAATTTTAGTCTATGTTATTTTTCTAGGAGTTTTATGGTTTCATTACTTACATTGAGGTCTTGATCCATTTCGAATTTACTTTTGTGTATGGGGTTGGACAGTGATCCAGTTTCATTCTCTTACATGTAGCTGTCCAGTTTTGCCAGCACCATCTGTTTAAGAGACTGTCATTTCCCCATTGTATGTCCATGGCTCCTTTATAGTATATTAATTGGTTATATATGTTTGGGTTAATATTTGGGGTCTCTATTCTGTTCCACTGGTCTGTGGTTCTGTACTTGTGCCAATACCAAATTGTCTTGATTGCTGTGGCTTTGTAGTAGAGCTTGAAGTTGGGGAGTGAGATCCCCCCACTTTATTCTTCCTTCTCAGGATTGCTTTGGCTATTCAGGGTCTTTGGTGATTCCATATGAATTTTTGAACTATTTGTTCCAGTTCATTGAAGAATGCTGCTGGTAATTTGATAGGGATTGCATCGAATCTGTATATTGTTTTGGGCAGGATGGCAATTTTGATGATATTAATTCTTCCTAGCCAGGAGCATGGGATGAGTTTCCATTTGTTAGTGTCCTCTTTAATTTCTCTTACGAGTGTCTTGTAGTTTTCAGGGTATAGGTCTTTCACTTCCTTGGTTAGGTTTATTCCTAGGTATTTTATTCTTTTTGATGCTATTGTGAATGGAATTGTTTTCCTGATTTCTCTTTCTATTAGTTCATTGTTAGTGTATAGGAAAGCCACAGATTTCTGTGTGTTAATTTTGTATCCTGCAACTTTGCTGAATTCCGATATTAGTTCTAGTAGTTTTGGAGTGGAGTCTTTAGGGTTTTTTATGTACAATATCATGTCATCTGCAAATAGTGACAGTTTGACTTCTTCTTTACCAATCTGGATTCCTTGTATTTCTTTGTTTTGTCTACTTGCCATGGCTAGGACCTCCAGTACTATGTTGAATAACAATGGGGAGAGTGGGCATCCCTGTCTTGTTCCCGATCTCAGACGAAAAGCTTTCAGCCTCTCGCTGTTCAGTATGATGTTAGCTGTGGGTTTATCATATATGGCCTTTATTATGTTGAGGTACTTGCCCTCTATGACCATTTTGTTGAGAGTTTTTATCATGAATGTATGTTGAATTTTATCGAATGCTTTTTCAGCATCTATGGAGATCATCGTGTGATTTTTGTCCTTCTTTTTTTTGACGTGGTGGATGATGTTGATGGATTTTCGAATGTTGTACCATCCTTGCATCCCTGAGATGAATCCCACTTGGTCGTGGTGTATGATCCTCTTGATGTATTTTTGAATTCAGTTTGCTAATATTTTGTTGAGCATTTTTGCATCTACGTTTATCAGGGATATTGGTCTGTAGTTTTCCTTTTTGGTGGGGTCTTTGCCTGGTTTTGGTATTAGGGTGATGTTGGCTTCATAGAATGAGTTTGGGAGTATTCCCTCCTCTTCTATTTTTTGGAAAACTTTAAGGAGAATTGGTATTATGTGTTCTCTGTATGTCTGATAAATTTCCGAGGTAAATCCATCTGGCCTTGGGGTTTTGTTCTTGGGTAGTTTTTTTGATTACCGATTCAATTTTGTTGCTGCTAATTGGTCTGTTTAGATTCTCTGTTTCTTTCTGAGTCAGTCTTGGAAGGTTGTATTTTTCTAGGAAGTTGTCCATCTCTCCTTGGTTTTCCAGCTTGTTAGCATATAGGTTTTCATAGTACTCTCTAATAATTCTTTGTATTTCTGTGGGGTCCGTTATCATTTTTCCTTTCTCATTTCTGATTATGTTGATGTGTGTTGACTCTCTTTTTCTCTTAATAAGTCTGGCTAGAGGCTTATCTATTTTGTTGATTTTCTCCTAGAACCAGCTCTTGGTTTCATTGATTTTTTTCTATTGTTTTATTCTTCTCAATTTTATTTATTTCTTCTCTGGTCTTTATTATGTCCCTCCTTCTGCTGACCTTAGGCCTCATTTGTTCTTCTTTTACCAATTTCGATAACTGTGACATTAGACTATTCATTTGGTATTGTTCTTCCTTCTTTAAATATGCCTGGATTGCTATATACTTTTCTCTTAAGACTGCTTTTGCTGCGTACCACAGAAGTTGGGGCTTTGTGTTGTTGTTGTCATTTGTTTCCATATATTGCTGGATCTACATTTTAATTTGGTCGTTGATCCATTGATTATTTAGGAGCATGTTGTTAAGCCTCCATGTGTGTGTGAGCCTTTTTGCTTTCTTTGTACAAATTATGTCTAGTTTTATACCTTTGGGGTCTGAAAAGTTGGTTGGTAGGATTTCAATCTTTTGGAATTTACTGAGGCTCTTTTTTGTGGCCTAGTATGTGGTCTATTCTGGAGAATGTTCCATGTGTACTTGAGAAGAATGTGTATCCTGTTGCTTTTGGATGTAGAGTTCTATAGATGTCTATTAGGTCCATCTGTTCTAGTGTGTTGTTCAGTGCCTCTGTGTCCTTACTCATTTTCTGTCTGGTGGATCTGTCCTTTGGAGTGAGTGGTGTATTAAAGTCTCCCCAAATGAATGCATTGCATTCTATTTCCTCCTTTAATTCTGTTAGTATTTGTTTCACATATATTGGTGCTCCTGTATTGGGTGCATATATGTTATATGGTTATATCCTCTTGTTGGACTGAGCCCTTTATCATTAGGTAATGTCCCTCTTTATCTCTTGTTACTTTCATTATTTTGAAGTTTATTTTGTCTGATAGTAGTATTGCAACACCTGCTTTTTTCTCCCTGTTGTTTGCGTGAAATGTCTTTTTCCATCCCTTGACTTTTAATCTGTGCATGTCTTTGGGTTTGAGGTGAGTCTCTTTTAAGCAGCATATAGATGGGTCTTGCTTTCTTATCCATTCTATTACTCTGTGTCTTTTGATTGGTGCATTCAGTCCACTTAGATTTAGGGTGATTTTTGAAAGATATGTACTTATTGCCATTGCAGGCTTTGGATTTGTGGTTACCAAAGGTTCAAGGTTAGCTTCTTTAGTATCTTACTGTCTAACTTAACTCGCTTATTGAGCTGTTATAAACACAGTCTGATGATTATTTCTCTCCCTTCTTATTACTCCTCCTCCACTCTTCATATGTTGGGTGTTTTGTTCTGTGCTCTTTTTAGGAGTGCTCCCATCTAGAGCAGTCCCTGTAAGATGCCCAGTAGAGGTGGTTTGTGGGAGGCAAATTCCCTCAACTTTTGCTTGTCTGGGAATTGTTTAATCCCTCCTTCATATTTAAATGACAATCGTGCTGGATACAGTATCCTTGGTTCAAGACCCTTCTGTTTCATTGCATTAAATATATCATGCCATTCTCTTCTGGCCTGTAAGGTTTCTTTTGAGAAGTCTGATGATAGCCTGATGGGTTTTCCTTTGTAGGTGACCTTTTTTCTCTCTCTGGCTGGCTTTAATACTCTGTCCTTGTCCTTGACCTTTGTCATTTTAATTATTATGTGTCTTGGTGTTGTCCTCTTTGGGTCCCTTCTGTTGGGAATTCTGTGTGCTTCCGTAGTCTGAGCAACTATTTCCTCCCCCAGTTCCGGGAAGTTCTCAGCAATGATTTCTTCAAAGACACTTTCTATCCCTTTTTCTCTCTCTTCTTCTTCTGGTACCCCTATAATGCAGATATTGTTCCTTTTGGATTGGTCATACCATTCTCTTAGTGTTGTTTCATTCCTGAAGATCCTTTTTTTATCTCTCTCTGCATCAGCTTCTATGTGTTCCTGTTCTCTGGTTTCTATTCCATCAATGGCCTCTTGCATCTTATCCATTCTGCTTACAAATCCTTCCAGAGATTGTTTCACTTCTATAATCTCCCTCTGGATATCATCCCTTAGCTCTTGTATATTTCTCTGCAGCTCTGTCAGCATGTTTATGATTTTTATTTTGAATTCTTTTTCAGGGAGAGTGGCTAGGTCTGTCTCTGCAGATCGTCTCTCAGGTGTTGTCTGAAGTATTTTGGACTGGACTAAATTTTTCTGCCTTTTCATGGTGATAGCAGTGGCTGTAGGCAGGTTGCCGGTGTGTCAGCTGGGAGAAGAAAGTCCTTTCCTGCTTGCTGGATGCTTTGCCCTTCTCTGCTGCCTGTGTCAGTTACCCACACTCCTGGAGCAGCCACTGGGTTAATCCCCTAAGCTGCTGTGGGCGGGGTCTCTGTCAGAGCAGTGCGGAACCCTGTGGGGAGTGGCAGGCATGCCAGGTGCGCTCCTCCATGATAGCAGCGCCCCTGCTGGGCAGCTGTGTGACAGCAGTGGCCTTTGAGTCCAGCCTGGGCAGCTGTGTGTCGGGCTGGGATTCCGGTTGGCTGTTGGGAGCACGGCTGCTCCCTCTGGCACTGCTGCAGGTGTGCGCGGGCCTCTCCCATGCCTCTCTGGTGCTGCTGCCACTGGCACACGTGGGCTGCTCCCCTCCGCTCAGTCACCACTGCTGCGGGCTCTTGCGGACTTCCCCCCGGGTTCCTCTCGCACCACTGCCACTGGCATGCATGGGCTGCTCCCAGGCTGCTTGGTCGCCGCCGCAGCGGGCTTGCATGAGCTGCTCCCAGTCCCCTCTGGTGCCGCCACCCCCGGCACGTGCTGCCACTCTCCCACTACTGGGCTGGTGTGTCAGGGTCCACGCCAGTTGGGGGAAATGACTGGCAGGCTGCTTATTGTCGTGAGGGGCTTCAGTGCTGCCCTGCCAGCCAGGGGGTTAGGGCACCTAAAGTTCCCTGGGATTCCCAGCTGCTGGCTAAGTGTGCCAGGATGACTTCGTCCAGCTGTGGGGTCCCTGTCTCTTTAAGACTTGCAAAAGCACTTGCTATTCTTTTGTCTCAGGGGTGCCAGTTGCAGGGACCTGCCCACAGGTTTTGCTTTTCTGTTTCTCTAATATCCAGCACCCCATGCACCTTGTGTCTGTGCTCCAGGTGCGGATTTCTAGAGCTGGTTGTTTAGCAGTCCTGGGCTTTCACTCCCTCCCCTTTCCGACTCCTTTCTTCCCACCGGGTTCTTGGGTGGGGGAGTGTTCGAGTCCTACCTGGCCGCAGCTTGTATCTTACCCACCTCGTGTGATGTTGAGTTCTCACATGTGTAGATGTATCCTGGCTGTTGTACTGTATCCACTGGTGTCTCTTTTAGGAATAGTTGTATTTATTGTATTTTCATAAATATAAATGTTTTTGGGAGGAGATTTCCACTGAACTGCTCATGCCGCCATCTTCCTGTGATCCTCCACTAAGGTGTGTTTTAACAGTCGGCCTAATTTAGGTTTGCTAGCAAACAAGCCCAAGAAATCACACTGAATTTGCTACAGAAAATTTGCTTAGGGCTTTTAGCTTTACATTACCTCAGTGTCCTTTATGAAAGACATCATATGAGAAATTTATTTTAGAATGGACTGCCAGGAAAAGTTCTGTTTACTTAATGCTGCTCATGTGGACTATATAGCCTGCCCATATTTCTCTTTGTGCACTGGTTGCCAAAAACATAAAACACAACTTTCTCAAGTATTTCAATATTATCATCACCAAGGTTTGGAGTGTTTATATTCTCTTTTGCCTTAGTTTGTATGTTTTAAAAATTTTCATATTCTTTATTGATGATTATTTCATAATTGTATCTTTGTTATAAGCCATTCCAAATAATCTGTAGAAAGAGGTGAAGTACCAATAAATGTACATTAAAAGTTGTCCTGTTTAACACACTCTCAGGAAAAGTCAGATGTACGCATGTACTAGCCGTGCCCTTCAGAGCGACTGTTCCACACTCAGCCCCTGTGGAGCTTGCAGGCCCAGGTGCAGTTGTGTTTTTGACCATGAGCTCCTGCATCCTCTGGCCACAGAGACAGGCACCTGATTCATAGTCAGCCAATCAATAAGCTTGCAGTGACCAGTGACATGGCATGGCACTCAAAGTTAAGCTGAAGCAGCCAGGTTCTTTCTATTAGGAATTCACATTAAGAGAGAGATATGTAAAGAAGTGACTGGTAAAGAAGAATTTTGAAAGCAGTGCAGTGTGGTGGATAAGAGTTTAGGCTTTGGAATCAAGCCAACCTAGGTTTAATCTTTGTTTTGTAACTTCTAAAATGTGTAACTCTGAACAAGTTATTTGACTTTCCTGTCCCTCAGTTTCCCCAGAGGAATCACAGAACTTTCTTGAGAACATTGTTTTAAGGATCAGATGTGCTTTTTGCACCACTGGCACTAACCAGTAGTGATGATGGTGGTGAAGATGCTGCTGTTGTGCTGGTGGTGGTCAGAAAGCAGTTGGTGGTGATGTGGGTGAAAATGCTGATAATTGTAGGGCTGAGTCTGGAAGGGCCTGGATGTGCAAAGCGGAAGGCAAGTTCAGACATTAGGAAGGAGAGGAACAAGCCAATGGCAGCAGAATAAATAGCAGATAGAGAGGAGAACAGCCAGGTCGCTCTGATGGTTGACATACAAATACTAAAATAGTATTAATGAGAGAGAAAGAGAGAGAAAAAAATACAGACAATTGGGGAACAGCTTTCATTTTTCTTTTCTTTGGGTAAGCTGAGATTGGCTGATTGAGCAAGCTGACTGGGTCATCAGGATAAACCATTTCAGTTATTTACAAACTCTTCTAAAAACCTTGAAAATTCAGCCTGAAGAGCATTCATGAAGGTCATCTCTAGCATCTGCTAGTGACCTTCCCTCAGCCCCACCTTAGGCCATCTGTGAATCATTTTCTTACCAGAAATATTCTCTTATGATATAAAACCTTTCCTGGACCCAGTTTTGTTATGGTTGGTAAATAGCCAGACATAAGCAGGAAGGGGGTTGGGGACTTTGGCCAGTGTTCACATTCAGTTAGATACTTGTTTGTATTATAAACATTCCATGTAAACTGTTCTCTTGGGGTGTGGAGAGGGAAGGCATAGATACCAGACCTGCCAAAACTGACCGGTTCCAACATGGAGGAGAAGTTGACCCTGATTCACCACACAGTACATTATATGCTCATTAACATACTAAAAATCACACTCCTTGGTACCATGACAGTTCCAAGGAAGACCATCTAAGGACAAAAAGAGGGTGTCATTCTAGTTCACAGAAATCCCCTCCCTATTCTGAGAAAACCCCATATAACCCAGTGAATATTCCACCTCTGCTTGAACACCAGCTCTAAGAGCCCCCAGCCCAAACCCCACGGGCTGCTCACCTCCCGAGTTCGCCCGCGCTCCCTCCTGGAGTGTGTTTTTTGCTTTATTAAACTACTCTTTGCTTGTACCTGCTCAGCCTACTCATGAATTATTGATCAGAGTCAAGAATCCTCTCCTTGGCTGAGGTCTCAGTGTTCAGGGAGATCTCCGTGGATTGCTTTGCCTGACAACAGTGTACAGCGTCTTGATCTCGAGATTCCTTTTTCCTTTCACAGGTTCTGAATTTCTTTCCTCTTTGAGCAACCAGACTCCCATGTTCTTACATTTTATCTTTCTTACCCTCAGGTTCCACTTCCTGTCACTAGAAGTGTTTGTCCAGAGACTAGAAAATCACTACACAGGATGATATAATGGAAAAAATCTTGCTTTCAATGGGAGTTTGGAATAAGTGCCCTTTTAAGTTCCTTAGAATACCAAGTATTTGAGATACCACAGAAGGGAAGCTCCCCAAGACAGAGAAACACCAACCACGTTTCAAGGGCCAGACAACGCTTGGCGCATCTTTATTTTCTCCCCTGTTATTGTTCCAAAAATAGGTTTCTCATATATATGGCAGAATTTAAATTCTTTATCACAATGTAGTATTACAGTTAATCTCATTCCATATGTTACTTTAAATACTTATATATATCAAGCAGTTGACATCATTTTAAGTAACATTGAAATTATGTCTTGAGAGCAGCATAAGCATATTTCATCTTTGGAAAATTATTTCCAAACATGAAAATAAAAGCAAGATTGGTTTAGTCTATAGATATTCCATCCATAAGGAACCTACCAGAAATAAGTGAAGCAGATGTATCAATATTACATATAGCAAAAACTAAAAAGATAAAGCATATGCAACAAATTAAAACTCAAAGGAATTTGCAGAAAACAAAGTACTGATGACTTTTAGACAATTTTAACAGAGGTAAGAAAATCTTATTTATCTGATTTTACAAAAAACTGGAATACGAGTGCCATCCACTCACACACAACTACTCCTCTCAGGAGGGTGTGCACCTAGGAGTCCACGTATAACCTGGGGCTGAAGTTAATGCCTTCACACAGGTTCCCACTGCCTCCACATCTTCCTTCGTTCACTGAAATCATAGTTTCTAAAACACCTTTGAAGATGACTCCTACAGAAGGTAACATTTGAAGTTTTTAATACAGTTCAACTGGACAGTTGTTAATTGAGAAAAGAGTTTCCCATGCTTGAAGGAGAGTCAAGAAGGGGTAAGACTGGGCTGCTGACCTCTAAGAGTTTGACATTTAGCAGAGGAAGCCACATGCTGGACACAGATAGCAGTGATAGAGGACCCAGGTGAGAAGTGCTGTGGGAGCCCTCCAAGGGGCACTGGGAGCCCTGGGAAGAGCACTGGGGCTTGGGGTTGACTCCAAGGAAGCTGTGTTTTAAAGTGTGTTTATAGGTCTTTTTCCGTCATAAAAGTAAATTATCATTATCATGTATTTTGGAAAACATAGGAAAGTATTTAGAAAGAAAATTAGAGAGTATTCAACCCCAGGTCACTGTGATGGTTAATTTTATGTGTCAACTTAGCTAGGTCACAGTAACCAGATATTTGGCCAAACATTATTCTAGATGTTTCTGTGAAGGTATTCTTTAGATGAGATTAACACTTAAATCAGCAGACTTTGAATAAAAGAGATTACCCCCGTAATGTGGAAGGGTCTTATTCAATCCTTTGAAGGCCTTAATAGAAAAGACTGACTTCCCCCAAGATGCAGGGAATTCTGCCTCCACACTCTCTTTGGACTTGAATTGCAGCATATACTCCTTCCTGCATCTCCAGCCTACCCTGCGCATTTTGGCCTTGTCAGCCTTCACAATTGTGTGAGCCAATTCTTTAACCTTAAATCTCTCTCCCCTACCTCCTCTCTTTCTCTTTTTCTTATGCATCTCCATCTTACTGGTCCTGTTTTCTCTGGAGAAATCTAATACATTCATGGTTCATTAAAATTTTTTTTCTACACTTTATGACTAGGTTTTTTTATTCTTTGAGGGGAATTATACATTATTGTCACCAATTTTATGTTTAATTGTGTATTTCCTTATTTTAAAAAAGATATTACATCTCTATTATCATCCTTATTAATACAGTTTTAATAAATGTCACTTAAGCAGTCCCACATAGTCCATAATTTATACTTTTTCCTGCTGAGTATTCATGCTGCTTCCTATAGTTTAAGATAATAAATTGTAATGTACATTTTTAATTCATAAAGCTTTCCCACAGTTGAGAATTGGATGGATCCCCAGCATTGAGGTCACTGCACCTAAGGAAAGAGCAGGTATGGGGCGAGCAGCAGCATCCAGACCTGATGGAGGAGGCAGTGGCCAATGTGAGGGTGAGGGTGGGTACAGACAGACTCCTCCCTCAGCTCCCACCGCTGCCCCCAGGCTCGCAGTACTTTACTGATGAGTTAGGGACAAAGGAAGAGAATGAGAGAAACACTTAGAACTGGAAATCCTCAGATTTCACAGCCCAAGTCCTTGCCCATATGAGATCTCCTACTGGACGCTCCTCTGTCTTGCCTCCAGCAGGCTCCGAGTTTCAGAGGCCAGTTTACCTCCCCACAGTTGGGGGTGTTAGGCAGAAAGACATATGAGCGGGATAAAAAGAGGGAGTTAATCAGATGCCAGAGAGCCAGAAAGGACTCACAGAGTTAATGCCCTTTACAATGTGAGTTCACTCCATATACTCTGAATCCAGGCTGACCTTGAGACTTGTGCTAGCTAATGCAGGTGAAACAGAGCAGAGACAAGGGGCAAGCATCATGATTAATTGTCTTAAAAATGCTGAGTTATGAATATAGCATAGTAAGAATAAGAGGCACTATGTTAAGGCAAGGCAAACAGTCTTAACTGGTATGTTCCCAGTGCTTGGGGGTAGTCACTGTCTTGGAGAAGAACAGGAAGTTTATCCTACAGAATTATCTAGAAGACTGACTATAGATGATGACATCTTGTCTCTCACTGGAGATAAGACTTCATGACACCTCATGACAAACCTACACTTTCCCAACCCTTTACCTTTATCCTATTCTTGAAAGCCTTAAAAGACAGAATCTTAAGCCGTTAAGCATACCTCCACTCTGACATTGCCCACACTCCCCTTTCTTGAAGTGTGTATTTTTAAAAGACTTACTACTCAACTTACTACGTTTTGTCTCTTTGCTCTTCCAGTGGTGTCTTTGTCACTTTGCTAGCTCATTCTGTTTTCCAGACTTTAAGGACAAGTCTTCTCTCTCTCTGTCCTACTTCAGATAAGGGAAGGGCTACTGAGAGCTCTGATTTGGGCTTGCTAGTTCCCATCAGTGAGCTTCCCCTTCCTCTCTGCTTTATTCAGGTAAACCTGCCTTTGTCACCCTTGACTCTGGCCTGTTCCTGACTGAGTGGGTCAGGAAGTATGGATCTGCAGGGCGGTGGAGTAATGAACTTAACACCCTTAAGATTGCACTAATCACACTATTTATTTTGCAATTTCCTTTCACACAACACTCAAAGGGGGGATCACACATATCTGAAAATCACACATATCACGGATCAATACATCTCATACTGGTCACAATGGATGGTTTGGGTCCAGGCTGTCCCAATCATCCTCTCATCTTTTCCAAGGGGAAGACAAAGCAGCGGAGACAGTTCCAGTGGAGTGATGAGTCCGGAGCAGGAGCAAGCATCGGAGCACACGTGTGTGGTCCAGTGTCAGGGACCTCTGGGATGAGCTTGCCACAGGGGCTCTGTGTCCAGTCCCTCATGTAGTCCAGTCCATTCACCCGGGGGTCGGAGACAAGAGGGAACAGTCCACATGTGGTGTTGTCCAGTTCAGGCTTTCACCGACTCGCTGACATGGAATTATCTGGTTTGGACATTCACCGGCAGGCCTTTTAGGATGGGTTACGTTTACAGAGGCAGTCGGTGTGGGAAAGCACTCAAGCCTGACATAAGCACCTCCATACTGGTTGCTTACATCAGCTCCACCCTTAGAATGTATTAAAATAAAACCGTTGCTTTGCTTCACTACTGTGTCTCTGCCCTTCAATTCTTTGTTGCAGCAGGACAAGAACTGAGAAGAACGGACTCAACCTCCCAACAGGGGTACCCTGAGTGTACTTTCCCAACCCCAAACACAAGTTCCCCCAACCCGGTGCCTTTGCTGGTCTAGAGATTTCCTCCCCCAGATTCTGGCGCATCTACCAGGATCTGCCTTCTTTACTGTGATTCAAAATGGAAATAAACCATTCCCTGAAGCAAAAACATCCCAACCCCATATGACCTGTGACCTCAATGCCTTATGACCTATGACAGTGCTGTCCAATAGAAATAGAATGTGAATTATATGTAAAATTTTCTAGTAGTCACACTAAGATAAAAAGCAACAGGTAAAATTAATTTTAATATTAAAAAAAAACCCATTGTAATATAATGATCTATAAGAAATATGTATTTGGTCATTCAGATGGCCAAAATATAGTTCTCAGACATATTTCTCATCCAGTTCCTGAAAAAGCTTCGGAGTCGTAACGGTGAAATGGGTGTTTTGTTATGTTAATGGAAAACTTTTGGACCCCACTCAGGAGCAGGGGCTGGTTGCCAAGGGGACTGACCATGTGATTAAAGGGTGGGAACTTTGAGCCTCCAACTTCTGGGAGGGGAAAGGGCAGAGGCTGGAGGTTAAATCAACCAATGGCCAATGACATAGTCAGTCTTGACTATGCAATAAAGCCCTCACAAACCCATAAGAAAAAACGTTCAGTTTTCTTTTGCATCCTGCTTCCCAGTCTGAGAGAGACGTTCCTTGCTTGGGGAACCAGAATGCTTCCACACTTCCCCTGAGCCCGGCACCAGGCTCTGCAGGAATAGATGCTCCTTTGCTCAGGACCTTGACCTGTGTATCTCTTCATCTGGCTATTAACTTGTATCTTTTACAGTAACCTTTATTAAACTGGTAAACAGTGTTTTCCTGAGTTCTGTGAGCTGCTCTAGAAAATTAATAGAACCTAAGGGTGAGGTCGTTGGCACCTCCAATCAGTAGTCAGTGGGTCAGAAGCACAGGTAACAGCTGGGGTGTTGGGGCTGAATTCGGGGGTGGAGGCAGTCCTGCAGGATGAAGCCCTTAACCTGGGGGTCAACTCACTATATTGTACACCTGAAACTAAAATAATATTGTATGTCAACTATACTTTATTTTTTTTAAAAGGAATAAAATGAAAATTTGAAATAAATAGCTTCAGCTTCTCTCTGCTGAGGCCTGCTCACATCCATACGTGGTCATATAGGACACGATTATCTTGGCCCCACACTAGCTCTCTGAGATGGCTATCACCTAGCCTTAGTTCTGAAACATTTGGGAACCAGGTTCCCAGCCCAGGCTCTTCTCCTACACCCACCCCAAGGCAGATAACCAGCCTGTCTCCTACAACTGTGTTTGCCAGGGTCAGACCACCAGCCCACTGTAGGCTGTCCTCTGGGGAGCAAGAAGCTCTGTAGTGGACAATAGAAAATAGATCTGGTATTATTCTAGATTAGACATTTATATACACCAAACAATACTGCTTAACATCTGAAGATGACAAAAAAAGCTCTGGAACTTTCTTGATCCAAGGGCACTGGTTGCCATGGACACTGTTTCCACAGCTGCGTTGCCGTTTTGACTGACTTTGCATATATTTATTTTGAAGGACTGTGCTATGAGAAAAACATTGTTATTTCTGGATTTAACAGTGATCTAAGCAGGGCAGACAGTATTTCTACCTAATAAATGGATAAATTAATGGATAAATAAAAGGCAGAACTAGATTAGAACCTAGGTTTTCTGATTCTTTTAATATCTATTTTCTTTTCTGGCATCTGTTTTCACTCTGTAACTCATCCATGTTCATAAAATTAATGACTCAAAGTATAAATGTGGCAAAGATTATCAGAAATCCTATAGTCACTAGAACAAAACCCCTCCAAAACAGGACACCAGTTCACCACTGTATCCTCAGTCAACTCCTGTCCCAGAGTTAACACTTAGTAAATGTTGCAGAATGAATGAGCAGTGTAGTTTAAAAGTGAGGAAACAAAGCTCCAGAAATGTCAAACAATTCACCAAATGCCACTTATCACATTTAATAGATTACAAGATACATAATTTTCACATTTATGATACAACTTAAAATAAATGAGATATCATAATTTGACTGTGTTTTTCTTTTCTTAGTGGTGCATGAAATAACGGTGTGTTTTCCAGCAAATCGAGTCTCAGACTCAATGAACAATGGTAGTTGTTTGGGGACACATGCTGTGCTTCCACGCCCCGCAAGTTCAAGATGAGGGAGTTGGCATGTGGAACTATGAGATATGATGGAAGTTGGTCTCCCCTGAGGCACTCAGAAGTAGGTGATCAGTTTTCAGGACTCGTGTCTCAGAGGGGTGCTGTCCAGCCACTGCCACTAGAGGGCTCATCAATCATTTCATTCTGCACAGCAAAAGAAACCATCAACAAAATGAAAAGACAACCACCTACTGAATGGGAGAAAATATTTGCAAACCCCATACTTGATAAGGGTTAATATCCAAGGTATATAAAAAACTCATACAAATGATACAAAAAACAAAACCAAATGATCCAATTTAAAGGTGGGCAGGGGATCTGAACATTGTTTTCCAAAGAAGATATACAGGGCCAACAGGCACATGAAAAGGTGCTCAACATCACTAATCATCAGGGAAATGCAAATCAAAAGCACAGTGAGATATCACCTCACACCTGTTAGAATGGCTATTATCCAAAAGAGAAGAAATATCAAGTGTCAGCGAAGATGTGAAGAAAAGGGAACCCTTGTGCACTATTGGTGGGAATATTAATTGGTGCAGCAGCCACTATGGAAAACAGTACAGAGGTTCCTCAAAAAATTAAAACTAGAATTACCATATGATCCAGCAATTCCACTTCTGGGTATTTATCTGAAGGAAATGACAACATTAACTGGAAAAGATACCTGCAGGCTCAAGGCAGCATTCTTTACAAGAACCAAGATATGAAAACAACCTATTTGTCCATCGATAGATGAGCGGATTAAAAAAAACACTGTGGTATATATATGCAATGGAGTATTATTCAGCTTTAGAAAGAATGAAATCTTGCCCTCTGAGATAAACTGGACGAACCAAGAGGGCATTATGCTAAGTGAAATAAATCAGAAAGAGAAAGGCAAATACTGTATGATCTCACACATAAAATTTTAAAGAAAAAGAAAATTGAACTCATAAAGAACAGATTGGTGGTTTCCAAAGGTGGGGGTTGGGAAGTGGGAGAAATGAGGGAGGAGATCAAAAAGTCCAGACTTCCAGTTACAAAATAAGTAAGTCCTGGGGATCTAATGAACAGAACATTGACTAGAGTTAATAATTCTGTACTGTATATTTGTGGGTTGCTAAGATAGTAAATCTTAAAACTCCTTATCAGAAGGAAAAAATGTGTTACAATTTTGATGACCAATGTTAACTAGACTTGCTACGGTGACCATTTCACAATATATACAAATATCAAATAATTATGCTGCACACCTGAAACTAATATAATGTTATATGACAACTTAAAAAAAAAAGGACATTTCATCAGGAAATTGCAGGCAGTCTGGGAACCTCTCTTTTGTCCAGGCCCTTTGTTGCCATGGATACTGTTTCCATAGCTGCTTGGACGTTTTGACTGGTATTGAATTTCCCCCCATCATCTCTTTCTCATGCTGAATATGTATTCTAATTAAATCTTCATCCATGTCAATGTAACAATTTTATTATTGCCAAATTTTTCTAATGGCCGGTTTTCATCAACTAGGATATTTAGGACATTTATTTGACTTAACTAGTGAATTCTGTTTTTAAAAATATCTGCAGCCTCTGTGAGCCAATATCCAACACTACATTATACCTAAGTCCCATTCACAAATCAGCTAGGAACTGCAGACAGCCAAACACAAGCCATGAATACTAATCCAAAGGAGACAGAATAGGTCTGTTGTGGCCCTGTGTGAGAGAAAATGCCTCTGCACAGAAGGGCAGCTGTAGCCCCCTTGCTGGCTGGCTGTAAGGGGACATGGTGATAGTAAATGTTATTGCTGAAAGCACCCTGAAATTTCCTAAGGTTCCCCAAGAGGGTGTGGAACATGGAGGTATTTCACAACTTTTGTATCTACATGACAGCAGCGTCCATTAGTTTCCACCAGGCACCTTGAAGGTAGAAGCTGTATATATGGCTCTCTACCATGTGCTCAGAGCCAAGTACAGTCACTGGCGCAGGAATCCACACTCAAGACCTGATGGATGATTAAATAAACCATTGTATGCCACCTCTCCCCGGTGTAGAGTACAGAAAAGATCTGGGTGGAGAAAATCACAAATGCCTTGAGGCTGGCTTGATTTAGGGCTGCTGCATCAAAAACTCTGGGTAGGGTCCTGAGCTAAACTCAGAGCAGCTCTGCTTGTGTCCACTCATCAAATTCTTTTGAGAGCGAGGCTCAAGACGCCGCAATTATTTTACAAAACAGATTGCACTGGTCAAGGCAAAGAAGTTGCCATAAATGGTGAAATTGACAGCATCTCTCCTACTGCCCGTTGCCCACACAAAGATCGTTTTATCTGAGTCTGTGTATCTGCAACTTGTCTTCAGACTGGGGACTGCCCAAGAATGGGGACTGTGTCTGATTTCTCTCGCGTGGCCCAAAACCCAAAACAGATTGAAAGGAAGAGGCCCTTGCCTGTCATAGCAAGCCTAAAAAAGAAACTGAAGGATGAAGGTTTTCACACCTGTGAGGGTTTTTAGGAGGAGGGTGCTGGGTGGTTGTTGTTCATCATTTGGGATTCAGCTCTAAAGAGGGGAAAAATGAATGATTCTGGAGCCAGAAGGCCTGAACTTAACTCCGCTTCCTCCCTTCCCACTGCCGCATGGCATTCATGCAATTTGGGGGCTATTTAACTCCTTTGAGCTTCAATTTATGTTTCTAAGACGGGATGGGATGAACCTCACAGAACTGATGTGAGGATCAGAAGAGACCAATTTGTCAGTTAGCCCCTCTCTCAGGAAGTCTTCCTGGGTCTGTGGTGGCTAAGGGAGGCACCTCCTTTGAGCTCCACTGCAGCACGTTCCTGTATTA
Source organism: Manis javanica (assembly GCF_040802235.1). Classification (NCBI taxonomy): domain Eukaryota; kingdom Metazoa; phylum Chordata; class Mammalia; order Pholidota; family Manidae; genus Manis; species Manis javanica. Next base: position 59,549,276 of record NC_133171.1, read on the forward strand.
TAACACTTAGCACGCAGCACATTACACTGTAATTGTTGGTTTTCATGTCCTTGAGGGCAAGGATTATGTCATTCACTTCAGTTAGCCAGCCAGCCTTGTTCTTAAAAGAATCCCCAGCACATACTAGACACTCATTAAAGAAATTTAAATTTATTTGTGCTTCCAAACAAGACCAAACTGAGGAACAGCACCAAAAGAAAGCATGCATTCCTTCATTTATTTCAACATACACATTTCATAAAATCAACAATGACACTGAGTTCAGTGTGCACCATTACGTCCCACTAAGAAAGAAATAGTCCTACCAGCTAAACCATGACATGGCATCAGTAGTAAGACATATCTCCATTTTAGACTCCATTTTGAGTTACAATGTAATGGGGGAAATGTGCATATTTGGATCAGTGAACCACAGTGATTCCTGAATGCCTCCTCTCTTTCATATATTGCCCTCAAGGAACTAATGGAGAGATAGACAGAGAACAAATAAATTAAAACATAAAGATAATTCTGCCTGTGATTAGCTCCATAAAGGAAACAAATATGGTGGTATATAGAGACTTAGGTAGAGGTTTTATATAAATCACATGAAAGGTAATGACTAGATTTGGAAAATAATTATGTGTTTACTAAGGTATCAAACAGAACCTTCTGTAGGGAAACTTTTGAGTCACTGTTGCTGGATAACCTCGCCAAACATTCTTGTTTGTGAAGACGGGGGAATGGACAGGAATGTGCATTTGCAGACATTTGTGTGAGGGGTGACACACCCAAGCAGACATCCATCCTGTTCGGGCACAATTTTGTAAGGCGTGTGCCCGCCCAGTCTCCTCACTCCATGCAGCATAAGTGGCAGCGTGCCATTGGGTCACCTGGGTTTTGTTCTACTCCCGACTGTGTTCTTAAACTATTAGCATAAGAAAGGGCATGCTGTTTCCCAGTAGGGGTCTGTGGATGTATTCTTGATGGTCCACATGTTCTCTGTGATACTTTAAAAGAACGTCATCAGTTAGGATCCCATTTGGCTGCGATTACAGAGGCACCCCGAACCGACACACTACCCGTCTTGTGTACAAAAGGTCTGGGAGCAGCAGCCAAGGTGCAGCAATGCCACTGGGACCCAGGGGATTTCTTTTCTCTGCTCCACTCTCAGGGGGATGGTCTTCGCCTTCCAGCTTGTGTCCTCGTGGTGTCAGTATGGCTTGCACCTCCAGGTCGTACACCTGCCTTCCAGACAGGAAGAAGAGTGAAGTGGGAAGGGTTAAAGGGCATTTCCCTTGTGAGCCTCTGCCTGTTCATTTCAGAAGGGACACCTTCCCCAGAGGCTTCCGCCTGCATCTCATTGGCCGGAACTGTATCTCATCACCACACCTGGCTGCATGGTTGACTGGGAAGACTGGGTATTTTCAGCTGGGCTCATTGCCACCCTACACAAAACTTGGGTTCCTCAAGTATGAAAGAAGGGATGAATAGATTTGGGATAGCAACTAGTTGTTTCTGCTACACCTGAAGATTATCTTTAGATGATAGCCTTTAAAAATCCCCATAATGTAAAGATATTCTGGATCCTATTATGACCAATATAAAACCAACACAAAGCTAATTGAGATGATTAGCCTTTATAATTGTCACAGGCTAACGAGTGGAACAAGGACTGCCTTAAACTTAAATGATGCCTTTGCTTTTAGTGAAGGCCAGATAATCTCATAGCTCACCAAGAGACTGAAGGTCTTGAGACAGTTTGTACAGGGAGAATCTGTGGAAGAATAGAGATATCATATGGCAGAGATTTGCTTAACTCTGCTGTAGGAATTAGGATGATATTAATGGTGGGAGCAAAGAATTTTTCAGCAAAAGAATATCATGAAGTACATTAAACCATTACTGTTATTTCTAACTTTAAGTAGAGCTCTAAGTACAAGGAGTTTGTACATGATTTTTTGGCCTGGGTAGTGGGAGGACTTGGATATGATGCTCTTGAAAAACCAGAAAGCTGTATCTTTCAGACAGACTGAGCTGGGCAGACAGAAAGGCATAGGGTATTAGGCCTATGCTAGGCACTTAGTAACTATTTTATTAAAAGAACAAATCTAGATTTGTGACCTTGACAGAAACAAACATTTGCTTTACTATAATCAGACTTTATGAATATCTCTTATTGCTGAGTTGTGTGTATCTCCCCCAAACAGTTTCATGATTAAACCTGGTGGATAGGTACAGGCAATTTTCCTGAGGAAGTAATCATGGCCAGACAGTTAGGAGGTACTCAGAGCAGACAGCCATCCTTCTGAGTGCCCCTGGCAAGCTTATTCCCAGGCCCAGCTGGCTTCCTCCTCTGGTGGTCCCAGGATTCCAGACTGGGGAAGGGAGTGGAGGCCTGAGGACACTTGTCACGCTTCACAGGCCTGCAGAGGCTGACACACATCCGCTTTGCTCTGGATCCAACTGTAGTCACTGCTGGGATCCTCTTAGTATTTTTTTTTTAAATTTTAGGTACATACAATAAAATTCACAAATCTTAGTGTACAGCTTGATGAATTTTACATGTGTATACACTCATGCAACCATCACCCAGATTCTCACCCTTTCCCCCACCCTTCTCCTGTTTTACCCATCTTCCCACCTGCTAAGATGGTTCCTTTCTCAACCCTGGTGCTCTGTGATTTATTAAGATCTATCCAGCTTGTCTCCCCGGCTCTGTGACTCTTTCCTATGTCACCATTCTCTTTACCTGCACTTACCACTAGAGATACACAAAAATGTTGGAGTCATTTAAAGAAAGTAAAACTATTCTGATAAATGGAATTGGAGGGGAGATGGGAATATAGATACTCTTTATTTTTTAAACTTCGGTAAAATGTGTAACAGTTAAAAATTGAACCAGTTTGGGACCACAAAATTTGCTCTTACTTCCTGTACCCTAAGCCCTTTGAATCACCTCTTGCTTTCAGTCTCTAAAAGAGGTTAAGAAGGTGCCATTGCTTGTGACTGCGCTGTACCAGCACTGGAGGCCTGGGGGAGGGAGGAAAGCACCCACCAGCCTGGAGCAAGAGTATCTGACTTGTCATTGTGAATCACACGATCAGAAATCCACTTGCTTGTGATAACAGTGAAGTCAAGAAGGTCATCCTTTTACAGGTGGACATTGAACATGACTCATGCAGTGTCAAGTACCTATGGAGGCTTTCATTCCCATTTTCCTCTTGTCACCCATCCATCAGAATGCTCTTGTTCCATGCAGTGATGCTGCTGAAGTTAAACCTGAACATCTCAACTGAATAATGCACTACTTTTGACTTAAATCACACTTACAAACTGATCCCAGGGTGTGGGTTTGCCTCTTGGGACAGAGGTCGGTACACAGCAGTCAACAAGAATTAATGAGGCTTCAATGACCTGCAAGAGCTGGCTGATCACATAAGCCTTGGCTTGTCACAAGTCCAACATGCACTTAATCCTTAGGACAGGATGGCCAAAAAGGCCAGCTCGTCCCCATTCTGGCTGCCCAAAGTCAGCCAGAGGAAGCTGCAGGACTAGCATAGAGTCCTTTGTCACCTCTTGTAGAAACAATGGGGCTCCTCAGAGACAGGAAAATACACGGAGCCGCCCTTGGAAAGCTGTTACCAACTGTCTCTCCAATATAGAGTAGCCATGCTCACAAAAACCTACCCAATCCTGGTTTTAAAAAATCTTTTGCAGAATTCCAGAGTGGTTAACAATTAATACAAAATAATATCACTTTTGACATGTGGATCATTCAAAATGTGTCCATTTCCCCCCTCCCCTTGTCCCCCAATTTCTTGTCTTTTTATGAAATTTCCAATTTTTTACATCCATCTTTAATGCTTTGTGCCTTGCTCTCTCTAGCTCTCATCACGTTTTACTATATTGGTGTTTCATGTTTCTCTTTGTGTTGTCTTATCTGTCTCCATCCTCTTCTCCCTTTCCCTGTGTCTTTCTCCTTTCTCTGTCTCCTTCAGCTTCCTCTCAAGCCCAGTTCTGTCCCTATTTTGTATGCTACTTGCTCCTTTCCTTTCTTCTATCTCTGTCTCTCCATGTCTTTGCAAACCTCTGTGTAGCTTCCCTCACCTCTGACAACTTCTCATGCCTCAGCTGCTCATGACTGCCTCACCCTCCTGAGATGCCCTCATCCCCACAATGCCCTTCACCTTCCTGGGCCAGCACTCACCACAAGGAAGCCAAATCCAGCAGAGTGCAACAGCGACTGCGGTGGCAGCCAGGAAAACAAGGACAATTGTGATGGGAGTCAGGAGCCCAGTGGGTTTAATGAGGTACTAAATCTCTTCCCTCAGGGTGAGAGTCTGGATGTTTAGTGGTATAATCTGTGCTCCTGGGTCTGCTGTGGTGTAGTCCTCAGGGGCCTCCAGCTGTCCAGTGTGTAGTCCTCAGGGGTGCCGGGGCCCTCAGCGATCTGATCCTCGGTGGAACCCAGATGATCAGTGGTGTGGTTTTTTCTTGTCTCTGAGATTTCAGGGCCGGTCGCTAGGAGCTTAGTGGAAACATTTTGGCTTGTTCCTACTAGAAAATGATTTCTGCTCTGCTTAGTGTTTTCCACAAGTACCCTTTCTATTCCATGCACTTCTTCCCGTGCCAGGAGCTTGGATTACTCAAGCTAAGGATCATCTGGTGTTACGGATCTCATTCGGATCAAACATGTTCCACAGGGAATCCTCTTGCACTACAACATGGAATATCCAGGGCTAGGCCATGACCTTGGAAGATCTGCTCACCCAGCGTTTGATTCTGCCTCTTGCAGCTCTGGTCTCTTTCCATGGAACAGTAAACCTGACTCTTTCTTGACCTCATTCCCCCCCGGTTTTGTAACTCAGCAGTCTGGGCATTCTGACTCCACATTTTGTATGTGTCGCTTCTCATCCAGGTATGCTTGGGGCTCCGTCAAAGAAATGAGATGGGAGCCGTGATTCATATTAGAGATTAAATTCAGGTCCTGGCTTGGCATATGATTTAGAATGAGACAGCTCCTGGGTCAGATCTGGGGCTGAAGTGGCAAGCTCAGAGGCAGGCACGAGTTAAGGTGTTTTGGGGGTAGGAGTGTCATAAGCAGTTGTGTGCGTGGTCTGATGACAGCAGCACTGAGCTGGGTATAAGTGAAAGGAAGAGATGAATCCTTTGCATCTTCCAGTGCCCCAACCATCAGGGCATCAGGACTGGGAGTACTTATTCTTGTGAATACATGCAGCCTACGTGAGATAAGTTTTGGAACTTTGGGTCCCTCTACCCCAAAGAATTCCTTTCTACCTGCTGCTGATTTTCAAAAATCCCTTCAATAGGCTCAAATCTTCTATTTCTCAAGGAGAAATACAAGGAAATACAGAAACTTGAAGTGTAAATAATTAAAAGCAGATCATTTCCCTAAGAGACAATGTGAGGAAGAATGAACAGGGCCTGGGGACCCTGCTTCCTTGCAACGGTGGGTGGGCAGATAGCAGGGCCCTGGACACCCCCAGTCCCCTCAGCTATTCCATACCTCTGGCAAGGCTGCCCTGCCTGAGTCCCAGCAGGCTCCTTCTCCAGGGATCCCAGCTCCCAGCTCTCCAGGCCCTGGGGAACTTTTGCATCTTTTTTCCAAATTAATTCAGTCACCCAGTTCCCAACACCTGAGTAGAAGCAGCAGTGGCATGAGAAGGGATGTGCCAGAGCATTTCCCTCTTGTCCACATGGGCTGGAAGCCAGGATGCCTCTTCCCGCCCCCTTCTCTCTGCCCTTTCTATCTTTGCCTCTCCGTAAGCCCATAGTGGCTGCGGGGTTTCTATGTGCTGCTGCTGAGGGAACCCAGGACTCCTAGGTCTTCCTGCTTGCAGGGAGGAGCAGCCTGCTTCCACTACCCTCTGACCGTCAAGGGAAGTGGCTATGATGCACAGGAGTGCCAGGGCAGAAGAGAGCTGTCAGGGGCAGAAGAGAGAGAGCTGTCAGGGGCACAAGGGGATCTTGGCTCTGGCCAGAGCTCAGAGCTGAGCAGGAACAGGGAACCAGGCTTGTCAGTGTGGGCGGCAGCACTTTCCGATGAGGAGCTCTGGAAAACAGCTCTTCATGAGGCGTGTCAGTGCTCAGAGAGGGGCGTGGACTTCTTTTCCACAGGTGGGACGTTAGGCTCAGGTGACCAAGGAACACATAAGCCAGGCCAGCCGGAAGAATGTGCATGGTTAGAGAAGAACTAGGCGTCAGAGGCCGCAGAGCGCCCGTGGCCCTCTGTGGGAGGAGTGGCATGATGAGGGGGCCATAAACACCGAGTCTCTCTCTGTTAGAACCGCCCTCTTCTCTCAGCCATTCACCCCAATCCTTTTCATTGGCTTATCTCCAGCCTGCAGATTTACCTTCTTGCTCCTACTACTTGAGTGCTCATGTCCCACCAAGCTTTCCTCAATTACTGGATGAAATTAGTTCACCTCCAAAGGGCCTGTCAGGCCTGGCATGAGGGTACTCACATTCCTTCCTTCTCTGCGCCCATCTCTGCCTTACTCAACATTTGTCCAGAAACACACATGGTTCTTGTTTTCATACAACGGGGGACATTTCCTGCCATCTATGGGGCCTCTCACTCTCCCAGAGTCCCCTGAACCAGAAGAGGATCTGTGGAATCACAGGAGGGCTGGGAACACATTCCCTTTCAGATGACAGCTGATTCCCTGAAGGTCAATTTAATGAATGACCAGTTTACCAAATTTAATTGATTATTTCAGCTACTAAATTTTTCCCTTAGGAGTTAAGGATTAAATCTCAAATATGTGCAAGCTATTCTTTTTTAAAATTGAAGTATTATTGATATACAATTTTTTATTGGTTTCAAATATAAAACACAGTGGTTCAACAGTTACCCATATTATGAAATCCTCGCCCCCACTAGTGTGGTTATTATCTGTCAACATAGGAGGATGTTACAGAATCATTGGCTATATTCTCCATGCTGTACTACCACCCCAGTGACCAACTCATGGTTGAGAATTTTTGTGCCTTTTCATCCCCCTCAACTTCCCTATACCTCCACCCCAAACCCTCCCCCATTGTATCCACCAGTCACTTCTCAGCATCTATGAGTCTACTGCTATTTTGTTCCTTTGTTTTGTTTTGTTTTTACATTATACAAATAAGTGAAATCGTATGGTATTTGTCTTTCTCTACCTGTCTTTTTTCACTTAGCATTATACCCTCTAGGTCCATCCATGTTGTTGCAAATGGCAGGATTTATTTCTTTTTTATAGCTGAATAATATTCTATTATGTATATGTACCACCTATTCTTTATCCATTCATCTATTGATGGACACTTTGGGTGCTTCCATATCTTGGCTATTGTAAATAATGCAGCAATAAACATAGGGGTGCATCTATCTTTTTGAATCAGGGATTTTGTTTTCTTTGGGTAAATTCCTAGAAGTGGAATTACTGGGTCAAATGGTATTTGTATTTTTAGTGTTTTGAGAACCTCCATACTGCTTTCCACAGTAGCTGCGCCCATTGACATTCCCACCAACAGTGTAGTTCCCTTTTCTCCACATCCCCACTAATATTTGTTATTTCTTGTCGTTTGGATAGCAGACATTCTGACTGGTGTGAGGTGATACCTCATTGTGATTTTGATTTGCATTCCCCTGATGATTAGCAACGTGGAGCATCTTTTCACGTGCCTGTTGGTCATCTGTATTTCTTTGGAAAAATGTCTGTCAGGTCCTCTGCCCATTTTTGAATCAGGTTATTTGTTTTTTTGGTGTTGACACATATGAGTTCTTTATATATTTTGGATGTTAATCCATCATCAGAGAAATTGTTTATGAATATATTCTACCATACTGTAGGCTGCCTTTTTATTCTGCTGATGGTGTCCTTTGCTGTACAGAAGATTTTTAGTTTGGTGTGGTCCCAATTGTTCATTTTTTATTGTTTCCCTTTCCAGAGGAGATGTGTCCAGGAAAAAATTGCTCATACTTATGTTCAAGTTGTTTTTATGTATGTTTTCTTCTAAGAGTTTTATGATTTCATGTCTTACATTCAGGTCTCTGATCCATTTCAAGTTTACTTTTGTGTATGGAGTTAGGCAGTAGTCAAGTTTCATTCTCCTGCATGTAGCTATTCAGTTTTCCCAACACCAGTTATTGAGGAGGCTGTCTTTTCCCCACTGTATATTCATGGCTCCTTTATTGCATATTAATTGACCATATATGTGTTTATATCCAAGCTCTCTATTCTGCTCTATTGATCTAAAGGTCTAGTAGGTCAGTACCATACTATTTTTTTAAAGGTATCATTGATATATAATCTGATAAAGGTTTCACACGAGCAACTTTGTGGTTTCAACATTCACCCATATTATCAAGTGCCCCCCACCAAACACCCCATTGTACTCACTGTCCATCAGCATAGTAAGATGCAATAGAGTCATTACTTGTCTTCTCCGTGGCATACTGCTTTCCCTGTGATCTACTTATATTGTGTGTGTTAATTCTAAATCCCCTTCTCCATTGCTTATCTTTTTGATAATAACCATCCTAAAATGTATAAGGTGATATCTCACTGTGGTTTTGATTCACATTTCCCTGATGATTAATGATGCTAAGCAGCTTTAAATATACCTGTTAGCCACCTGAATATTTTTCTGTGGAAAAATGTCTATTGAAATCATCTGCCCACTTTTAAATCGGATTGTTTAATTGATTATTTCAACTACTAATTTTGTTTGAGAGCACTAAATATTTTAAAGAAGGTGTACTAAAAGTATTTACATATTTAATATAACTAATGCATACACTTTTATAATAAAGAAAAGATAATGTTTTTGAAGTCAAAAGTAATTTGCATATAGTCAAATTCATTTTTTTTCATGTAGAATTCTATGATGCTTTTTGTTTTATTTTGTTTTAGGATCTTAAACTTTCTATTTTGAGATAATTTTAGACTCATGAAAGTTGAAAAATAGTATAAGAAGTTTTTATATATACCTTATATCAACATCTTATATAGTACAATTATATTTATGGAAACCAAGAAACTATGTAATTTATACAAGTACAGAAACTAATAACTTAACCTTGGTATACTCTATTAACTAAACTACAGAATTTATTCAGAGTTAATATGTTTTTCCATTAATGTCATTTGCTGTTCCAGGACAATCCAGGATTCCACATGGCATTTACTTGTCAGATCTCCTTCAGTCTGTGACAGTTCCTCTCTCTCTCTCTCTCTTTTTTTAACCTTTACAGAAGTTGTGATAATTAATTAATTAATTAATTAATTATTTTTACTGAAGCCTAGTTGATATACAATCTTACATTACTTTCAAGTATACAACACCAGTTACCCACATAATTAAATCTAATAGTGCAGTTGGTATCTGTCAACATAGAAAGATGTTACAGAATAATTCGCTATATTTTCTGTACAACCATCCCTGTTACCGACTTATAATATGATTGAGAATTTTTGTGCCCCTTTATCTCCCTCCCTCTCCCCACCCACTCATCCCAACTCTTCCTCTAGGGTAACCACCAGTCACTTCTCCGTGTCTGTGAATCTACTATTTTGTTCATTTTGTTTTGTTTTTATATTCCACAAATAAGTGAAATCATATGGTATTTTTCTTTCTCTGCCTGGCTTATTTCACTTAGCATAATACCCTCTAGGTCTGTTCATGTCTCAAATGGCAGGATTTATTTCTTTTCTATTGCTGAATAATATTCCACTGTACTACAATGCTTTGTAGTATATGTACTACATCTCCTTTATTTATTCATCTATTGATGGGCATTTGGTTGCTTCCATATCTTAGCTATTGTAAATAATAGGACAATATACATAAGGGTGCATACATCTTTTCGAATCAGGGATTTTGTTTTCTTCAGGTAGATTCCTAGAAGTGGAATTACTGGGTCACGTGGTATTTCTATTTTTGGTTTTCTGAGGAACCTCTATACTGCTTTCCACAGCAGCTGTACCCATTTACATTCCCACCAATAGTGTAGGAGGGTTTCCTCTGTCTTTCTTATTTTTTTCATGATGTTGACGCTTTTGATGAGTACTAGTCAGACATCAGACATTTTATAGAATGTACTGCAACTTTGGTTTGTCTGATTTCTTATCCTTCTTTTTATTAAATTGAGGTTATGAATGATTGGGAAAGATAACACAGATATGATGTACTCATCACAGTGCATCGTACCAGGGAGCTCATTACATCAATGTGACTCACTACTGGTGATGTTAACCTTGATCACTCATTGAGGTGGTGTCTGATAGGATTCTCCACTGGCATGCTAGTTTTTTTCTCTTTGTAATTACTAGATGTTTGTGGGGAGATATTTTGAGATTATGCAAATTCCTGTATTTGCTTAAACTTTCACTCACTACTTTTGGCTTCCATTGGTGCATCTTGCCTGCATCAATTATTAGTCCGTGTTGTAGGAGTGCCCCTCATTTCTTTCATATCTATTAATTGTAATTATTTTGTAGGGGAAAGTTATACTTCCTCTCCAATTTATTTACTCAATTATTTGTTTATTTCAGTAGGACTCATAGGTATTTATTGTGTTCTGTGAGTTACCGTCCAGTACCATCACGATTTGTTGTTCAAACTTTGATCACTGGGAGCTCTTTTAGGTTGTCCCCAGTGCCTTTTTAATATATGTGGACAAATAATTACATCCATCTTCTTTTTGAGGTATATTCTGGTCCAGGCCCTGGGATCAACCATTTTCCTGCACAACTCTGGTTCTTTTTATTATAAAACTTAGAAAACAAGATCTGGGCACTAGGTGTGCTCATTGCTAATGGGGTGTTGCTGCTCTTGTCCTTTGCAGCAGTCAGAGCTAAGAAATACATGCACATATGCTAATTCATGCATGAACACATACCTGTATTTGTTTCTGTAATTATTTGTCCACATATATATGTTATACACAAGCATGAGGCAATTTTGATACCTCCAGCTCCAATCCAGCAACAAAGAGTTCATTCTAGCCTCTCCCCCTTCCTTATTTGTAACTTCTTCTTTGACTTGGTTCCCAATACATGCAATATTCTACTTACTCATTCCACCCTAGTAAACAGATAGTGGTTTCATAATTGCTAATCCACACCATGTGAGAAACAAATTTACCAACAACTAAAGTACACTGTTTGTGCAGTTCCTTTTGTCTTTATTCTTACAGTCAAAACACTGTTTCTCAAAATTACTTAGGTCAGGGCCCACCTAGCTTATCCAGAATAATCTTCCCATCTCAGGTTATATTATGTAATTACATCTGTAAAATTCCTTTTGCCATAGAAGGTCCTGGGGATTAGGATGCAGACATCTCTGGGGGTCATTATTGTGCCTCCCACAGGCCCTTTATCAACACCCTCATGGCTTCTCCCAGTTCCATAGAGTCAGCATAGAGTCAGATCTAGGGTCTGCAAGCAAACCTGACTGACATCCAACAGAGAAATAGTACCTCAGTTTTAGAGCCACAAGGCACTGAATTCTGCCTGTATCGTGGGAGTTTATCTCCTCCTTTCAATGACTAGCATCTGACTTGTTATGGGGTCGTTGGTATATAATAATAGTTCATGAGATGTGAGCTTCCCCCTATGAACTGGGTGTTGTCTGCACCTCCAAACTATAAGATTGGGTGTATTTAAGATCACTTCCCTCATCAAGTGGAAGTGGTGTATGTATGTATGTATGTATGTATGTATGTATGTATGTATGTTGTATGTATATATATGAATTTGGACTCAAGTAGGTCCTCAAGACAGAAGAGGCATGAGTAGGCAATCAAACTTTAAAGGCATCTCCTCCAGGTACATTGCCTACCTCTCCCTCCATACCCAGAAGCACATGGAGGATTTCCTATATCCAACTGAAGGAGAAAGGAAAGATTTGGTTTTATCTGATTCACAGATGGTTCTGCATGACATACCAGTACCACCAGAAAGTGGGCTGCTGCTGCATTTCAGCCCTGCTCAGAGTAGCCCTGAAGGACAGTGGGGAAGGGAAATCCTCCCAGCAGTGGAGCCTTGAACAATGTATCTGCTTATTTACTTTGCAGTGGCAAGGAGATGATGACCAGAGTCAGCGTTTACCCGGGTCAGTAGGCAACAGCTAACAGTTTGGCTGGATAATTTGGGATGTGGAAAGACTATGATTAGGGAGTTGATGACAGGAAGTCTGGGAAAGAAGAATGTGGATGAACTTTCTAGGAAGGGCACAAAGGTGATAGCCTTTGTGTCCCATGTGAATGCTCACCAAGGGGCATTTGCTGCTTTCCATTTCAATTTCAGAGGAGGCTTTCAGTTATCAGGGACAAGGTGACCCATTCTGTGGATGTAAGTCACCCCTTTCTCCAGCTGCTCTAGTGCTTGCCCAAAGGGCTCGTGGATAAACCAGACATAGTGGCCAGGGATGGAGGTTGTGCATGGAATCAGTAAGATGTCTTCTGCTCCTCAAGGCTAATCCAGGCAGATATGCCATTGCTGAGCACCGAATCCTCAACAGCAGAGATCGACATTGACCTTACTCTATGGCGTCATTCTCCAGGGATAACCAGAGTCAGGTTGATTACATTGCACCCCTTCCAACCTGGGGGAAGTAGTGCTCTGTCTTCACTGAAATAGATATTTGCTGTCCCTGCACACAGTGTTTCTACCAGCACCACCATCAGTAGGCTTCCCGAATGCCTTGCCATCCTGTGTCCCCATTTGCATCCTCTGACCAAGGAAATCGTAAGGTGTCTCAGAGGACACCTTTTCAGCTTCTAAGTTGAGGTATAACTTACACAGTAAAGTGCACAAATCTTATGTGCACATTTCAGGGAAGTTTTACATGCGGGTTCACCCACATAATGACCATTCTGACAACATATGGGACACTATCATCTCTCTTCCCACAAGGTTCCCTCATGGCTTCTCCCAAGGTTTTCCCCAAAGGCAGCCACAATTCTGACCTTTATCACAATAGATTAATTTCACATATTCTTGAACTGCATGTGAATGGCATAATATAATATTTTTACTCTCTTGTTTTTTGACTTCTTTTACTCAACATTATGTCTGAATTCATTAATCCTGTTGCATGATTCACTAGTTCATTCTTTTTTCACCATCGATAGCATTCCATGACATGCATGGGTCACAATTTATTTACCCATTCTAATGTTAACAGACTTTTGGGTAATTTCCAGCTTGGCCCTACCACGAACAAAACTGCTGTGAGCCATATCTTTTGGTAGACACAGGCTTACACATACTCAGGAGTAGAATCGCTGGGTCATGGGATACATGTATGTTTAACTTTAGTGTTACCAAACATTCTTCCCAAAATAATTGTATCAATTTAAGCTCCCACTAAGAATGTATGAGAATTCCAGTTGTTCGGCATCCTTGCAAATAGGTGGTGTTATCAGTTATTTAAATTCTAGTCATTACAGTATGTACGCAGTAGTAGCTCACTGTGGCTTTAATTTCCATTTCTCTGACAAGCAGTAATATCGAGCCCCTTTTCAAATGTTCACTGACCATTTTCATATCCTCCTTTTTCCAATATTGTTAAAATATTTTTCCCACTGTTAAATTACATTGTCTTTTTCCTATTGATTTGTAGTTCTTTCTGTATTCTGGATATCAGTCCTTCATAAGATGTATGCATTGCAATATCTGTTCCTGTTTTTGGTTTTCTTTTTCATTCTCTTAAAGGTATATTCACATACTGGACGTTAATGAAGTCCAAATCATCAAACTTTAATTTTAAAGTTAATGCTTTTTACATCATGTTTAAATATCTTTGCCTACCTCAAGGCTTCCTCAAGGATTTTTTGAAGATTAAATGATGATATATTTAAAGGTTCCTACGGACAGCACTTGGCATGTAGTAAGTGCTAAAAAACAAAACAGCCCTCGTAGGGAAAACTGAAAGAACAAATAGAAAAATAATTAAGTGTGTGGTCCTGATGTTGCATTCATTATGTGCTTTTATTTCTTAAAAGTGTTGTGGTAACATTTATAGCATCCTGAGGACCCATGGGGATGAGAAACACTGACGGAGAGTTTGGATGGTGGGAGATGGGAGAGAAGATGTCCTGAGGGTGGTCACCGTGACTCCCTACAATAGAGTCTGAGACTTGGTAAAACTCAAGAAGCTTTGACTTGAAGTCATCTCCAAGCCAGCTAAAGCTGTGCATTTCCTCCAAACCCAGTCTCTGATTCTTCCCGATGTTGGTCAAAGTCTGTAATCCTTTTGCTGGCTCTTCTCTTGACCTTGAGCTTATTCTCTGGGAACTTTTTTACTCTGTTTTAATGATTCCATGGTCCCCTGCTTTCTTTCTCCATAATGTCTTCCAGTATATTCTCTATGGGCATAGCCATCTTGTCCTGCCATGACTTCTGTGGAGGCTTCCTCAGTGGCCTCCTCTGTGATCCACTGTATGGCTACTGTAGTGGCCTCCTCCATGTCCATGACTCTCACCATAAACACCCACGTGGCTGTGGCTCAATCCATGGCCCACACCATGGCCCACTCCATGTCCAAAGCCATGTGCTCCTCAATGGACCAGTTCATTTCCCAAGCTGTGGAATGTTCCAGAGCCCAGTCCTGTGTCCAGGTCCGTACCAAAGTCAAAGCTGTAGCCATGAGGGTAATAAGTGCCACTGTTTACTAAAGGAAAGGAAGAGTCCTTTTAAATTGAAAATTTATTATAAATTTAAGTTCTCCTCTCCCTTACCACTATATATTTCTGCTCCACCAATGTCATATTCTTACTTTCCAAAATCACCTATTTTCTCCTCCCTTTACCACCACTTTTACTCTCTCTCTCTCTCTCTCTTTGTTGCTTTACTATTTCTCTATCTGAAAGGACAACTTTCCTTGCTACTTTATTGATATATCCTCTGCAACATGGTAAAGTTATGCGCTGTTGGACTTTCAAGACAAAAGTGAATCCACATCCCTATGCGAAAGATGTGAAGACTCTCCTGAAAGACAGAGCCTTTCACTGTTAGTCAGCTAAGGAAGCTGCAGACAGGTACTTAGAATTGAGAGACCCCAGAAAGCTGCCTGTGTAGAATGCTGAGATTACAGGCATGAACTCCAGGATGAACTAACCTGGGTTAGAATCCCAGATCTGCTACCTGTGCATGTGTGGAGGCAAATAACTACCATGGAGCTGCAGGTCCCTCACCTATAAGGTGGGTCTACTACTGTCACAGGATTGTAGAGCAGATTAAATGACATGGTGCATTTTAAGCATTCAACCCTGGGCCAAGCACTTAATAAAAACTCAATGTTAGTTCTCATTATCTGTTGATCTTGCACATAGAATTAACAAAATAATTCAGGGAATCATTCCTGGATGATGGCTCTTATTTTGTTGCCTACATATGGAGTTAGGCTAAGAGCTCTGACATAAGGAATCACAGTAAATTGACTACATTATACTAACCTTTGTGGCTTCTGCATGTTTTGCATTTGTGTATCCACTTTTACCACTGGAATACTAGTGACCATTTAACAACTGGCTCTCCAGAGAGAAAAAGATAGGATTTGTAGCATTTTCTGGTTTCCAGAGTGTATATACATCCACCACAATGTGTTTTAAGCTACCAGAGTGACATCACTGAACTCAGAGTTGGGAAGAGATGCGGTCTCTCACTAGACAGTGTGACCACGCTCCAGCACACAGATGATTCGTACTGTACATCATTCCTCAAACAGGAGCTTAGTAACAGGAGCTGTAAGGAAATAGGAAAATGTAAATAAATTTAAAAATCAAAATAAGAAAAATACACATTCAAAGAAAGATCAAGATCAGAAAAAGTATGCAGTGGGTTTCAGAAAATAACTATGCCAGACAAAATAAGGCCTTGCAGAGCACTTGGGAGTAGCAGAAACTTGTCAGATTCTAGACAGTCAGAAACCTGGACCTGTTTTCTGCTTTCTGTATGTTTATTTCCCTCCATTCTCTCTCAGATTTAGAGAATATTTTCACATTTCCAGTCTATCAGCTAACCTGAGGAAAACCAAGGTAAACTCTCTACTGCAAAACTTTGCCCATGGGTAACCAGTACTAAAATTTGTCAGGGAAATCAGTGAACAGAGGGAGGGCCTAAAGACCCCTCACTCCCTGGAGAGTCTTCTTCCAGAGTCAAAATAGTTTTATTTCCAGATTGTGTTTTATTGAAAGACAGGATTTTCTTTCAATACCTTTTATTTTTCCCCCTCTTCACAAAAGTTCCTTTCACAAAAAGAAGTCCCCATCCTCATCTTTTTCCACTCTACATCTGTCACTTTGTCTGACTTAAATCATTCTCTCTGATCTTTTTAGCACACTTTGTGATTCTTTTCTTCCTAGCACTCCAACCTATTCACCTCTCTCATTCTGGATATCCTAATAGCACTATTTTCATGAATTCTACTATCATCCATGATTTAACTTTTTAGCAGGCTCCCTTATTAGTTCATCCTTGATACTCATCAAGCAAAAACCCAGTCCCACTAACAGTCCAGCACTGCCCACGAGTGCAGCCAGAGAGATGAGGATGATACCCCAGGGCTGCAAATATCCACGTGATTTAGTCACGTCTGTTGGCAGGTGGTGCACGCTGACTGTGTCTGTGCCCAAGGTGGCCAGGCCTGTTCTGTGGGAGGAGGGGCTGGTTGAGGGGTGGTGGATGGCTCCTGGGTCCATCTGTCCTGGTGGCCCTGCTATCTGGGACTGGAGTGGTAGACGATGCTCTGATAGTGGATGGGCCCAGCTCAGATGGTATTGCTGGTGGCAGGGGTCGTGGAGTCCATTCCAGGGGCTGTGCTGACAGAGGTGGGGGTAGCTGGTCTTGTTCCAGTGCTCCTGGTGCTTAGGAAACAGGTCAGAGCACATGATGTATTTGTAGTGGAGATAATTAAAGGGGAGGCAAGAGTATTTGCAGCAGAGGGTTGAATCTAACACACCTAAGGAGGTGGTGGTTTGAGGAGAGATGTGGTGGAGGAGAGATGGTAGAAAGTGATTCACCTGAGCCCATGGTCCCCAGAGGAGAGGTGAGTGTCTTGGAGAAGAGGAGGTGGGATGTTTTCACTGGTGGTGCTGGTGATGGTGGAGGCAGAAGACTGAGGAAATGTGACCGTGACTGATGCACAAGTAGGCGATCTGTTCAATTTAGATGCGGCCACCCAAATAGAAGAGAGTGGGCTGGGATAAAAAGGACAACCTCAGGCTCCTGTGATGTGCTCATTGATTGTAAGGATAGTACTGGAGGAAGAGATGACAGAATCACATTTACTTGGGGGTGAGCAAGTGGCCATAACTCCCAGCAGAGACCACATAATCCAACACAATTGGTGGCTATCAACAAAGTTGAGGTGAGCGTGCTGGAATGGATGCTGAAGAAACTGACTCACAGGAGGGGGCTGGTGCCAGGACAAGATTGGGTGGGATCAGAGCAAGGCAGGAGGACCTACAACAGCAGAGGCAGTGTGGATGGTGACCCGGGCAGCAGTGGTCGTGCTTAGCTTCAAAGTGGTTGCGCTGATAGAAGAGGCAACAGTCACCTGAACAGCAGTGGGTGGCTTAGAATCGAGTGGGTGAGTCAGATGCAGCATGAGCTGATCGCCAGTGCTGGGCTGATTTTCTTCAGAGCAAGTGCCCAAGTATGAAAAAAAATCACTGTGGTCTTCATCAACCCTGGAGCAAAGGTTGGCAAACTTTTTCTGTTAGCACCTACATGGTAAATTTTTAAAGCTATTTGGTTACACAGTCCCTGTCACAACTATGCAAAGGGCCTGGAAGCACTCATAGAAGTAAATGAATAGATGTGGCTGTGTTTTAACAATATTGTTTTTGGAAAAACAGGTGAGAGGCAACACCTGGCCCAAGAAGTGTAGTTTACAACCGCTGGACCAAGTGTTAATATGTTGAAGATAAGGTGGTGGTGTTACAGGTGGTGGATGGAACAGAGCTGACTATACTTGGCACAGAAGTGAGAGCATCTGGCAGGCTGGGGTGGCTGTCACAGCTGAGATGAGTTTGCTGTTGGCAGAAGTGATGGACTGTAATTAACTTGTGGCTGGGGGTGATATTTTGTAAAGTGTTTCTGATTGGGATGCAAATGATGGACACTAAACAAAAGAAGGTGAGGCCAGAGTAGGAATAGCAGGATTCATGAGGAGAGAACAATCATATCACACATAAATGACCATCCAAGTCAGGAAATTCACACGGATATATGGCTGCCACCAAATCCTCAGATCCCTTTCAAATTTTGTCAGTTGTCCCATTTATGCCTTTTATAGAAAACTGATTCAATCAGGACCACACATTGTTTTCAGTTGCTGTGGCACTTTCATCTTTCTCAGTCTGCTGCAGTTCTTTGGTCTTCCTTTGACTTTCATGACCTTGACTCTTTTCATGACTTGACTAGAGGCTCGCGCAGAAATGGTAGGGACAGGAGAAAAGGTGGTGGCTGTCCCAGGAGCTAACTATGCATGTTTAGAAAGACCTGGAGTTAGTACCTGGTACAGCTGTGCTGGTGGTGGTTGAGTAAAACAGTCAGTGGCCTTGGAGGGCACTAAGGTGATGGGAGAGGCTGTGAAAGGCCCAGAGATGCTTTGGAGACTGTGGTGGCCCCAGAGGTGGATGCAGAGGTCAAAAAGGGTGAGGAGGCCTAAGTGAAGGTGGTGATGCCCTCTGGGGTTGTGGTGGGTTGCAAAGATGAGGTGGAAGCTTCGGTTTCCCTAGAAGCTGTGGAGAAATAAAATAAATATAAGATATGTCTTCACATCAGGTGAGCTGAAGGCTTTTCACAAGTGTTTTAGTTTCAATAATATACTAGGCCAAAGGAGGTGGTGGGAATGGATTAGGGATGAATTTGCAAGTTTAGGATAATTGCTTTGATATATAACCAATACTATTTATGCATTCATCTATTCAGAAATGTTGAGTTTTTAAGATGTGCCTGATATTTTGCCAAACTCTGGGCAACCATTGTCAACAACATAGCTGAAGAGTTATGTTCTAGTAAAGAAGAGAAATAAACAAATACATAATATAAATATACATTAGGAACAAGTGGGACTACATCAAACTAAAAATCTTCTGTACAGCAAAGGACACCAACAGCAGAACAAAAAGGCACCCTATAGTATGGGAGAATATATTCATAAATGACTCATCTGATATATAAAGAACTCACATGCCTCAACATCCAAAAAAAAAATAACATGATTAAAAAATGAGTGGAGGACCTGAACAGACATTTCTCTAAAGAAGGAATACAAATGGCCAACAGGCACATGAAAAGATGCTCCACATCACTAATCATCAGGGAAAAGCAAATGAAAACCACAACGAGATATCACCTCACACCAGTTAGGATGGCCACTATCCAAAAGAGAAGAAATAAAAAGTGCTGGCGAGGGTGCAGAGAAATAGCAACCCTCCTACACTGTCGGTGGGAATGTCAATGTGTGCAACTTCTGTGGAAAGCAATATGGAGGTTCCTCAAAAAACTAAAACTAGAAATAACTTTTGACCCAGTAATTCCACTCCTAGGAATTTGCGTGAAGAAAATAAAATTCCTGATTCAAAAAGATATATGCACCCCTATGTTTGTCTCTGCACTGTTTGCAATAGGCAAGATATGGAAGCAACCTAAGTATACATCAATAGATGAATGGGTAAAGATGTGGTACATATACACACTAGAATATTATTCGGCCATAAAAAGAAAGTAAATTCTCCCATTTGCAACAACATGGATGGATCTAGAGGGTGTTATGCTCAGTGAAATAAGCCAGGTGGAGAAAGACAAATGATTTCACTTATTTGTGGAATATAAAAACAAAGTAAAACAGAAGAAACAAAACAGCATTAGACTCATGGGCACTTGAGAGGTGACTAGCGGTTACCAAGGGGGAGGAGAGTGGGAGGAAGCAGGGAGGAGAGGGGGACTGTTGAACCACTGTGATGTACATTTGATAAAATAATAAACAAACAAACTAATAAATATATAAAAATATATATTAGATTATGTGCTGTTAGGGAAAGCAGGATTCCTGCTTTTATATTTTAGCCAGGAAAGGTCTCTCTGAGAGGCTGACTTATGAACTAGATCTGAAGGTTAAGAAGGAAGCCATCTGAAAAGAAAGAAGGATGCCACAGACTGATGGCACAAATGAAGTAATATAAGTTGTTAATGAGCTTGATGTTATGTAAGAATAAACAGGAGACCAAGGTGGCTGGTAGGTAGTTATTGAAGGAGAAAATGATAAGAAACAAGGTTAGGGGGGAACTTGTAGACCACAGTAAAAAAGTTAAGTTGCATTTCAAACACAATGAAGAACCAGTAGAATAACACAATTCCATTTACTTTTCTTAATTTCCTTTTATTCTGGAAAAAAAAGTCACAAATTCTTTTGTAGTAAGTACAGAGCGAAGAGCTTTTTTCCTTGAACCATCTGGGATTTATGTGGTAATCTGATATCCCACCATCCTTTACGTATTCTCATAAATGACCATCCAAGTCAGGAAATTCACACGGATATATGGCTGCCACCAAATCCTCAGATCCCTTTCAAATTTTGTCAGTTGTCCCGTTTATGCCTTTTATAGAAAACTGATTCAATCAGGACCACACATTGTTTTCAGTTGCTGTGGCACTTTCATCTTTCTCAGTCTGCTGCAGTTCTTTGGTCTTCCTTTGACTTTCATGACCTTGACTCTTTTGAAGATCACAGGCCAGTTCCTTTACAGAATGTCCCTCAGACTGTTTGTGTGATGTTTCCTTCTGACTATGTTCACATTATTAATCTTTGAAAAGAATACCACTGATATACTGCAGTGCACTTTTCTTTGCACACTATCAGGTGGCAGGCAATATCAAAGTTGCCATCAGTGATGATATTCACTTAGGTCACTGGATTAAGGTGAGGTAGCCAGGCTGTTTTTTTCTTCTTTGCAGTTAAGTAGTATTTTGTTGGGACTGACCACTTCATAATTATGATATGTCTCTCTTTGTTCCTAATAATATCCCTTGTTTTTTTTTCATGTGTGAGAAAAATAAAATCTATTTATTGAGTGTAGACTAAGTTCTAGGAGCCAGGGAAGATACAGGAAGCATGACATAAATCAATGTTTTTAGAGTGCTGTTAACATAAACATGAAAGCCTAACTAACAATATACAATACTAACATTCCAAGACAACAACAAAGATGTTATCAGACAGTTATGATTAACTGTGTTATAGGAAATGAAAAGTTGACAGGTTTTGAGAAAAGAGAGAAGAAACTAAGTTCTCCACCACCACATACATTCAACTACAAAAGAAATAACATCACATTATCCAGCAAAAAGTAGATAGGCCAGCCAGTCATTCCAAATAAATGTTTCTGTATTGTCCTTCTGGTTCTTGGTTACTTTGAAATGAAATCCAGGATGTCTCTGAGCAAAGGATTTTGTCTTATAAGATCTATCACTGCTTAAATAACATTTCTTATTTTCCCAGAACTGATAATTTTTCTGTTGTTCACTTTTCAATATGAATTAGGATCAAGTTGTGCTAGAAGAACTAAGATTACAAGATGAAGAGGTATGGCTAGAATGTAAGTTAAGTAGACATTCAGTCATCCCACAAAAATGAAATTGCTTCTCTGTTAGCTACTATTTTTAGAACAGAATAGAAATAAAACAGTTCTAGCAAGAGGTAATATTACAAATATGTAACAACTTGTTTGGTGAAGAGTTTTAAGATTAACTACTTAGCAACTGGCATGAAAGTAATATCCCTTGCTCTTCAGTATGTTTTGTCTGATATTAAAATAGCCACTCAATCTTTTTTTATTCATGTTGCCATGTCTAACATATAGTATGACCATATTTTTTGTCCTTTTATTTTTTGCCTTCTTGTGTAGTTATAGTTAAAATGCAATTCTTATGGACAACACTTAATTGGGTCTTTCTTTTTCAGCCAACATGATATCTCTGCCTTCTTATTGGAGTATTTGGACCATTTACATTTAATGTAATTTTTCAATATGTTTGGGTCTCAATCTATCATCTTGTGATTTGTTTTCTATTTATTCTATCAATTCTTTATTCCTGCTTTCTTCTAGATTAATAGCATTTTTTATGATCCCATTTTATTTCCACTATCTGCTTGTTTGATATCTCTCCTATTTTTGTGTGTGCATCATTGCTTTAGTGATATTATACCCTTTCATAGAGAACATAATAATTTTACAACAGCATATTTCCACTTCCTCCTTCTGTCCTTCATGCCACTGTACTTATATATTTTATGCTTACATTTGTATGAGCCCCATAATTTATTGTTATTCTTTTCTAGCAGTTAAAGATATTTCTTAAAAGGACTTTATTTCTACCCACATGTTTACTATTTCCAGCACACTATTCCTTTGCGTAGTTGAAATTTTTCTTCTTGAGGAACTTTCTTTTATATCTTATAGTGCAGGTCTGCAGGAAATAATGTCTTCCAGCTTTTGTTTGTCTAAAAATCCTTAAGTGAAATAAATATCTTTCATTTTGAAAAGATATTTTTACACTGTACAAATCTAGGTTGATAAGAGATTTTTTTTCTCCTTTCAGTATCTTAATAATATTACTTCATTATCTTCTGGCTTGCATGGTTTCTCATTAGAAGTCTGCTATCATTTTTGTCTTTGTTCCTTTCTAAACAGATCTTCTTTAACTTACAGTGAGGTTCCATCCTGATAAACCCATTGTAAGTCAACAGTATCATTAGTCAAAAATGCATTTAATATGCCTAACCTACTGAACATCATAGCTTAGCTCAGCCTCCTTGAACATGCTCAGAACTCTTACATTAGCCTACATTTGGGCAAAATCACCTAACACAAAGCCAATTTTATAATGAAGTATTGGACATGTCATTTAATTTCTTGAATATTGTACTGAAAGTGAAAAACAGAATGGTTGTATGGGCACAGAATGGTTCTATCAGTTGTTTACCCTTGTGATTGCATAGCTGACTGGGATCTGTGGTTCAATGCTGCTGCCCAGCATCACAGAAGGGTAGTGTATTGTGTATCACAAGCCTAGGAAAATATCAAATTCAAATTTGAATTAAGGTTTCTGCTGAATATGTATTGCTTTTGTACCATTGTAAAGTTGAAAAGTCAAAAGTCAAACCATTGTAAGCTGGGGACCATCTGTGTAATGTGTCCTTTCTTATCCAGCTACTTTTAAGATTTCCTGTTTAATACTGAATTTAGCAATTTCATTATGTTGTACTTTGACATGATAAAATTTTTTTTTTTTTGAGAGGGCATCTCTCATATTTATTGATCAAATGGTTGTTAACAACAATAAAATTCTGTATAGTGGGGTCAATGCTCAATGCACAATCATTAATCCATCTCAAGCCTAATTCTCATCAGTCTCCAATCTTCTGAAGCATAACAAACAAGTTCTTACATGGTGAACGAAATCTTACATAGTGAATAAATTCTTACATGGTGAACAGTACAAGGGCATTCATTACAGAAACTTTCGGTTTTGATCACGCATTATGAACTATAAACAATCAGGTCAAATATGAATATTCGTTTGAATTTTATACTTGATTTATATGTGGATCCCACATTTCTCCCTATATTATTATTATTATTTTTATTTTTATTTTTATTTTTTTTAATTTTTTTAATTTTTTTTAATTTTTTTTTTTTGAGAGGGCATCTCTCATATTTATTGATCAAATGGTTGTTAACAACAATAAAATTCAGTATAGGGGGGTCAATGCTCAATGTACAATCATTAATCCATCTCAAGCCTAATTCTCGTCAGTCTCCAATCTTCTGAAGCATAACAAACAAGTTCTTACATGGTGAACGAATTCTTGCACAG
Organism: Manis javanica; assembly: GCF_040802235.1. Taxonomy (NCBI): domain Eukaryota; kingdom Metazoa; phylum Chordata; class Mammalia; order Pholidota; family Manidae; genus Manis; species Manis javanica. The sequence goes on from NC_133171.1 coordinate 59,573,152, forward strand.
TGAATAAATTCTTACATGGTGAACAGTACAAGGGCAGTCATCACAGAAACTTTCGGTTTTGATCATGCAATATGACCTATAAACAATCAGGTCAAATATGAATATTCGTTTGATTTTTGTACTTGATTTATATGTTGATCCCACATTTCTCCTATTATTATTATTATTTTTATTTTTAATAAAATGCTGAAGTGGTAGGTAGATGCAAGATAAAGGTAGAAAACATAGTTTAGTGCTGTAAGAGGGCAAATGTAGATGATCAGGTGTGTGCCTATGGACCAAGTATTAATCCAGGCTAGACAAGGGCAGCAAGACATCCACGGATGCAGAAGATTTCTCTCAAAGCAGGGGGGGTGAGGTTCTGAGCCTCACCTCTGTTGATCCCCAAATTCTCACCTGATGGCCCCCCTGCGACTGTGCCTGTCTTAGGTTGTTCCTCCCTTGAGGAATCTTACCCATCTCTGGCTAACCAGTCATCTTCCGGGGCCATACAGGGAAATGTCAAGTTGGTAAGTGAGAGAGAAGCCATATTGTTTGCAAAGATTAGCTTTTTACTTCTTTGCAGATTTATGCCCTGTGGCTTCTATGCCCAGCACTTGTCTCGAGGTATCTTTACCACCTGGAGGAATTATGATACTCGGTAAATTCGATATGAGGCACGAATTCTATTTAAGGGTTGTAATTAGGAAGGAAGAAGAAAAGCTATAGATGTAGCATATGAAGGAAACATGGGAGGATTGATTATTTCTCTGACATATCTTCTTGTAGAGTACCTTAAGTATGTATAGGTTTTAAACTACTAACTAATTTGCACACACATATTAACATAATAGGAATACGGTGACATAAACAAAGCAAATCTATAATTACCATCCATCACCAGTGAAGCCAAGAAAACCATTTAGGCACCCTAGGCATTTGTGAAAATTTGTCTATGATATGATGGATATTGTCCAACTGTACTTGAACCATCAGACAAATTAAAGCAGCCCATTTCTGGGATCTGTTCACATCCCATATGTTCTTTTAACCATAGATAGTCTATAGTCATGAGATTTTGGAGTGCTACAACTTGCACCCCTCCCAACTCCTGGTTGAGTTCCAACAGTACAGATCCGGTCAAATTCGTTGTCTCACTGTATGCACATGCCAGCCTAGACATCTCCCTCCTCATTCCTATGGCAAGTCCAGGAGACGGTGGGCTGGATGCAGCCACAACCGCAGCATCGTCCAGATCCCTGTGGAGGCTTTTTGATGATCATCCCCCGGCACAAGTCCCCCAGAGAGTGCTGATGCCGGAAGCTCCTCCTCATATCGTATCTTAGTTCATTTTCTGGGTATCCAAGCTAGGCCTTGATCTTCTGCATAGAAACAAACAGACCCTTTGCCCACACTTTGACATGCCCTCTATACCACTGTGCAGAACTCATTGGAGGTCAGCACACAATAACTGCTTTTTTTTTTTTTTAATTAAGAGAAAGAAATATTATCAGAAAAAAGTACCTCCATAGCTGATCATCTGACACCCTTTAAGTGATCAACATTAAGGATATTTAAAGCATGCGTTGATCTTTGATTTACCAATAGTTTTATCCTGTTAAGGAGTAATCCCCCTTTTCTTTTTCTTTCTTTCTCTTTCTTTCTTTCTTTCTTTCTTTCTTTCTTTCTTTCTTTCTTTCTTTCTTTCTTTCTTTCTTTCTTTCTTTTTTTAATTTTTAATCTACACTTACATGAAGAATACTATGTTTACTATGCTCTCCCCTATATCAGGTCCCCCCTAACAACCACATTACGGTTACTGTCCATCAGCTTAGCAAAATGTTGTAGAGTCACTACTTGTCCTCTCTGTGTTGTGCAGCCCACCCTCCCCTTTCTCCCTCCCCCCCATGCATGCTAATCTTAATACCCCTCTTCTTCTTCCCCCCTCTTATCCCTCCCTGCCCACCCATCCTCCCCAGTTCCTTTCCCTTTGGTACCTGTTAGTCCATTTTTGGGTTCTGTAATTCCACTGCTGTTTTGTTCCTTCAGTTTTTCCTTTGTTCCTATACTCCTCAGATGAGTGAAATCATTTGGTATTTCTCTTTCTCCGCTTGGCTTATTTCACTGAGCATAATACTCTCCAGCTCCATCCATGTTGCTGCAAATGGTTGGATTTTTCCACTTCTTATGGCTGAGTAGTATTCCATTGTGTATATGTACCACATCTTCTTTATCCATTCATCTACCGATGGACATTTAGGTTGCTTCCAATTCTTGGCTATTGTAAATAGTGCTGCGATAAACATAGGAGTGCATCTGTCTTTCTCAGACTTGATTGCTGCGTTCTTAGGGTAAATTCCTAGGAGTGGAATTCCTGGGTCAAATGGTAGGTCTGTTTTGAGCATTTTGACGCACCTCCATACTGCTTTCCACAATGGCTGAACTAATTTACATTCCCACCAGCAGTGTAGGAGGGTTCCCCTTTCTCCACAGCCTCGCCAACATTTGTTGTTGTTTGTCTTTTGGATGGCAGCTATCCTTACTGGTGTGAGGTGATACCTCATTGTAGTTTTAATTTGCATTTCTCTGATAATTAGTGATGTGGAGCATCTTTTCATGTGTCTCTTGGCCATCTGTATTTCTTTTTTGGAGAACTGTCTTTTCAGTTCCTCTGCCCATTTTTTAATTGGGTTATTTGTTTTTTGTTTGTTGAGGTGTGTGAGCTCTTTATATATTCTGGACGTCAAGCCTTTATCGGATCTGTCATTTTCAAATATATTCTCCCATACTGTAGGGTTCCTTTTTGTTCTATTGATGGTGTCTTTCGCTGTACAGAAGCTTTTCAGCTTAATGTAGTCCCACTTGCTCATTTTTGCTGTTCTTTTCCTTGCCCGGGGAGATATGTTCAAGAGGAGATCACTCATGTTTATGTCTAAGAGGTTTTTGCCTATGTTTTTTTCCAAGAGTTTAATGGTTTCATGACTTACATTCAGGTCTTTGATCCATTTTGAGTTTACCTTTGTATATGGGGTTAGACAATGGTCCAGTTTCATTCTCCTACATGTAGCTGTCCAGTTTTGCCAGCACCATCTGTTGAAGAGACTGTCATTTTGCCATTGTATGTCCATGGCTCCTTTATCAAATATTAATTGACCATATATGTTTGGGTTAATTTCTGGGGTCTCTAATCTGTTCCACTGGTCTGTGGCTCTGTTCTTGTGCCAGTACCAAATTGTCTTGATTACTATGGCTTTGTAGTAGAGCTTGAAGTTGGGGAGTGAGATCCCCCCTACTTTATTCTTCTTTTTCAGGATTGCTTTGGCTATTCGGGGTCTTTGGTGTTTCCATATGAATTTTTGAATTATTTGTTCCAATTCATTGAAGAATGTTGCTGGTAATTTGAGAGGGATTGCATCAAATCTGTATATTGCTTTGGGCAGGATGGCCATTTTGACGATATTAATTCTTCCTAGCCATGAGCATGGGATGAGTTTCCATTTATTAGTGTCCCCTTTAATTTCTCTTAAGAGTGACTTGTAGTTTTCAGAGTATAAGTCTTTCACTTCTTTGGTTAGGTTTATTCCTAGGTATTTTATTCTTTTTGATGCAATGGTGAATGGAATTGTTTTCCTGATTTCTCTTTCTATTGATTCGTTGTTAGTGTATAGGAAAGCTACAGATTTCTGTGTGTTAATTTTGTATCCTGCAACTTTGCTGTATTCCGATATCAGTTCTAGTAGTTTTGGAGTGGAGTCTTTAGGGTTTTTTATGTACAGTATCATATCATCTGCAAATAGTGACAGTTTAACTTCTTCTTTACCAATCTGGATTCCTTGTATTTCTTTGTTTTGTCTGATTGCCGTGGCTAGGACCTCCAGTACTATGTTAAATAACAGTGGGGAGAGTGGGCATCCCTGTCTGGTTCCCGATCTCTGAGGAAATGCTTTCAGCTTCTCGCTGTTCAGTATAATGTTGGCTGTGAGTTTATCATATATGGCCTTTATTATGTTGAGGTACTTGCCCTCTATTCCCATTTTGCTGAGAGTTTTTATCATGAATGGATGTTGAATTTTGTCAAATGCTTTTTCAGCATCTATGGAGATGATCATGTGGTTTTTGTCTTTCTTTTTGTTGATGTGGTGGATGATGTTGATGGATTTTCGAATGTTGTACCATCCTTGCATCCCTGGGATGAACCCCACTTGGTCATGGTGTATGATCCTTTTGATATACTGTTGAATTCTGCTTGCTAATATTTTATTGAGTATTTTTGCATCTACATTCATCAGGGATATTGGTCTGTAATTTTCTTTTTTGGTGGGGTCTTTGCCTGGTTTTGGTATTAGGGTGATGTTGGCCTCATAGAATGAGTTTGGGAGTATTCCCTTTTCTTCTATTTCGTGGAACACTTTAAGGAGAATGGGCATTATGTCTTCTCTGTGTGTCTGATAAAATTCCGAGGTAAATCCGTCTGGCCCCGGGGTTTTGTTCTTGGGTAGTTTTTTGATTACTGTTTCAATTTCTTTGCTAGTAATTGGTTTGTTTAACTTTTGTGTTTCTTCCTTGGTCAGTCTTGGGAGGTTGTATTTTTCTAGGAAGTTGTCCATTTCTTCTAGGTTTTCCAGCTTGTTGGCATATAGGTTTTCATAGTAGTCTTTAATAATTCTTTGTATTTCTGTGGAGTCTGTCATGATTTTTCCATTCTCATTTCTGATTATGTTGATTTGTGTTGACTCTCTTTTTCTCTTAATAAGTTGGGCTAGAGGCTTATCTATTTTGTTTATTTTCTCAAGGAACCAGCTCTTGGTTTCATTGATTTTTGCTATTGTTTTATTCTTCTCAATTTTGTTTATTTCTTCTCTGATCTTTATTATGTCCCTCCTTCTGCTGACTTTAGGCCTCATTTGTTCTTCTTTTTCCAGTTTTAATAATTGTGATGTTAGACTATTCATTTGGGATTGTTCTTCCTTCTTCAAGTGTGCCTGGATTGCTATATACTTTCCTCTTAAGACTGCTTTCACTGCATCCCACAGAAGTTGGGGCTTAGTGTTGTTGTTGTCATTTGTTTCTATATATTCCTTGATCTCTATTTTGATTTGTTCATTGATTCATTGATTATTTAGTAGCATGTTGTTAAGCCTCCATGTGTTTGTGAGCCTTTTTGTTTTCTTTGTAGAATTTATTTCTACTTTCATATCTTTGTGGTCTGAAAAATTGGTTGGTAGAATTTCAATATTTTGGAGTTTACTGAGGCTCTTTTTGTGAGCTAGTATGTGGTCTATTCTGGAGAATGTTCCATGTGCACTTGAGAAGAATGTATATCCTGTTGCTTTTCGATGTAGAGTTCTATAGATGTCTATTAGGTCCATCTGTTCTAGTGTATTGTTCAGTGCCTGTGTGTCTTTACTTATTTTCTGCCCGGTGGATTTATCCTTTGGGGTGAGTGGTGTGTTGAAGTCTCCTACAATGAATGCATTGCAGTCTATTTCCCTCTTTAGTTCTGTTAGTATTTGCTTCACATATGCTGGTGCTCCTGTGTTGGGTGCATATATATTTAGAATGGTTATATCCTCTTGTTGGACTGAGCCCTTTATCATTATGTAGTATCCTTCTTTATCTCTTGTTACTTTCCTTGTTTTGAAGTCTATTTTGTCTGATATTAGTACTGCAACCCCTGCTTTCTTCTCACTGTTGTTTGCCTGAAATATGTTTTTCCATCCCTTGACTTTTAGTCTATGCTTATCTTTGGGTTTAAGGTGAGTTCCTTGTAAGCAGCATATAGATGGGTCTTGCTTTTTTATCCATTCTATTACTCTATGTCTTTTGATTGGTGCATTAAGTCCATTTACATTTAGGGTGACTATTGAGAGATATGTACTTATTGCCATTGCAGGCTTTAGATTCGTGGTTACCAAAGGTTCAAGGTTAGCTTCTTTAGTATCTTTCTGCCTAACTTAGCTCGCTTATTGAGCTGTTATATACACTGTCTGGAGATTCTTTTCTTCTCTCCCTTCTTATTCCTCCTCCTCCCTTCTTCATATGTTGTGTGTTTTGTTCTGTGCTCTTTTTAGGAGTGCTCCCATCTAGAGCAGTCCCTGTAGGATGCCCTGTAGAGGTGGTTTGTGGGAAGCAAATTGCCTCAGCTTTTGCTTGTCTGGGAATTGTTTAATCCCGCCATCATATTTAAATGATAGTCGTGCTGGATACAGTATCCTTGGTTCAAGGCCCTTCTGTTTCATTGCATTAAGTATATCATGCCATTCTCTTCTGGCCTGTAGGGTTTCTGTCGAGAAGTCTGATGTTAGCCTGATGGGTTTTCCTTTATAGGTGACCTTTTTCTCTCTAGCTGCCTTTAAAACTCTTTCCTTGTCCTTGCCATTTTAATTACTATGTGTCTTGGTGTTGTCCTCCTTGGATCCTTTCTGTTGGGAGTTCTGTGTAATTCCATGGTCTGTTCGATTATTTCCTCCCCCAGTTTGGGGAAGTTTTCAGCAATTATTTCTTCAAAGAGACTTTCTATCCCTTTTCCTCTTTCTTCTTCTTCTGGTATCCCTATAATACGAATATTATTCCTTTTGTATTGGTCACATATTTCTCTTAGTGTTGTTTCATTCCTGGAGATCCTTTTATCTCTCTCTATGTCAGCTTCTATACGTTCCTGTTCTCTGGCTTCTATTCCTTCAATGGCCTCTTGCATCTTATCCATTCTGCTTATAAATCCTTCCAGGGATTGTTTCACTTCTGTGATCTCCTTCCTGACCTCTGTGATCTCCTTCCGGACTTCATCCCACTGCTCTTGCATTTTTCTGTGCATCTCATCCCACTGCTCTTGCATTTTTCTCTGCATCTCATTCCATTGCTCTTGCATTTTTCTCTGCATCTCCATCAGCATGTTCATGACTTTTATTTTGAATTCTTTTTCAGGAGGACTGGTTAGGTCTGTCTCCCTCTCAGGTGTTGTCTCTGTGATCTTTGTCTGCCTGTAGTTTTGCCTTTTCATGGTGATAGAGATAGTTTGCAGATCTGGTACAAGTGACCGCTGGAAGTGCTTCCCTTCTTGTTGGTTTGTGGCCTTCTCCTGGGAGAATAGCGACCTCTAGTGGCTTGTGCTGGGCAGCTGTGCGCAGACAGGGCTTCTGCTTCCTGCCCAGTTGCTTTGGGGTTTATCTCCGCTGTTGCTGTGGGCTTGGCCTGGCTGGGGCTGTTCCTCCAAAATGGTGGAGCCCTGTTGGAGGGGGAGCGGCCGGGAGGCTATTTATCTCCGTAAGGGGCCTCTGTGCTCCCTGCTGCCCAGGGGGTTAGAGTGCCCAGAGATCCCCAGATTCCCTGCCTCTGATCTAAGTGACCTGTCCTGCCCCTTTAAGACTTCCAAAAAGCACTCTCCAAACCAAAACAACAACAGCAGCAATGAGAGAGGGAACAGAAAGGAAAAAAAAAAAAGGAAAAAACACGCGATTTTTTTTTTTTTTTTTGTCCTCAGGTGCCGGTCCCAGGCACCCGCTCACTGGTCCTGCTGCCCTGTCTCCCTAGCACCAGGGTCCCTGTCCTTTCAAGGCTTCCAAAAAGCACCCACCCACCGGTCCCGCAGAGAAGGAACGCTCGATATTCTTTGTCCTCAGTCGCTGGTCCCAGGAACCCGCTCACCAGTCCCGCTGCCCTGCCTCCCTAGCACCGGGGTCCCTGTCCCATTAAGGCTTCCAAAAAGCACTCGCCATAAAGAGAGAAAAAAAGGGGAAAAACGCGCGATTTCCTCCATCCTCAGGTGCCGGTCTCAGGCCCCCGCCCCCCACCAGTCCCACAGGGAAAAACGCGCGATATTCTTTGTCCTCAGGCACCGGTCCCAGGCACCCGCTCACCAGTCCCGCCACCCTGCCTCCCTAGCACCGGGGTCCCTGTCCCTTTAAGGCTTCCAAAAAGCGCTCGCCAAAAAGAGAAAAAAAAAAGGGGAAAAACGCGCGATTTCCTCTGTCCTCAAGCGCCGGTCTCAGGCACCCGCCCGCCGGTCCCGCAGGGAGAAACGCGGGATATTCTTTGTCCTCAGGCGCCGGTCCCAGGCACCTGCTCACCGGTCCTGCCACCCTGCCTCCCTAGCAACGGGGGCCCGTCCCTTTAAGGCTTCCAAAAAGCACTTGCCAAAAAAAACCGCTCCGGTTTCTTTCCACCCGCCGGGAGCCGGGGGGAGGGGCGCTCAGGTCCCGCCGGGCCGGGGCTTGTATCTTACCCCCTTCGCAAGGCGCTGGGTTCTTGCAGGTGTGGATGTGGTCTGGATGTTGTCCTGTGTCCTGTGGTCTCTATTTTAGGAAGATTTTTCTTTGGTATATTTTCATAGCTCTATGTGTTTTTGGGAGGAGATTTCCACTGCTCTACTCACGCCGCCATCCTGGCTCCCAAAAATTTTTTCTTTTGCTTGAGATTCATTGAGTTCTTGGGATCTGTGGATTTATAGTTTTCATCAAATTTGAAATGTTTTCAGTCATTATTTCAACTTTTTGTTTCTGTTCTTTCCTTTTGTGGCACCTCACTTACACATATGGCAGACTTCTTAATGTTGTCCCACAGATATTCCCATGATATTCTGTTCATTTATTTTCAGCTCCTCATGCTTGGCCACACTCCCTGCATCCCACTGTGTCAAAACTCTATTCACCCACATCAGTCTCTGGCACCACCCAACAGGCTGTCCCTCCATGGGGACACCTTCCTTATCTAGTTAGGTTTCTTATATTCTGTTCTGGGCTGCTGCTGCCTCCCATCCTCCCCACGATGTATCTGCTTTGCCCTGCTCTACCTAATTAAGTCAGGACTTAATTGTTCAGGAAGGAAAGATAAAAGTAAGGGGAAGACAAACTGATTTGTGTTTTTAAAAGATTGTACTTAGTTTGCTGTGTGGAACATGAATGTATGAGGGCAGGAGTGGAAGCAGAATACTAGCTAAGAGAACTAACTATTGATGAGATTAGGATGGCATTAGAGGAGATAGAGTTAAGTAGAAGAATACAAACCATGTCTTGAAATTAGAAAAGTAGAATCAACAGGATATGTTGAAAGACTGCATATGGTGGATGTCAGGAAAAGAGAGAAATCAAGGACAACTCCTAGCTTTGAGGCTTGAGCAGGTTCTATTTACTATTGGTTCTATTTACTCAAATGGATAAGAATGGAAGTGGAGGGTGGAAATACTAAACATTTTGAGTTTTATATGCCTATTCAATATTCGGGAAACTGCCTGGTAAGCAGTTAGATGCCTGAGCTTACATCTCAGGAGAGAGGTCAGAAAAATAGACATGAAGTTGGGAGTCATGTAAATATAGTTTGTATTAAAGCAGTAAATGAGACTGAAAAGGAACAGCTAATAAAATAGAAAGAGAACTCTAAATATCAAGGAAGCTAAGATAATAAAGGGGCTTTAGAAAAATATGATGGTCATCTGAGTTGATTGTTGCAAAGAAATCAAGTAAGATCGAGCCTGAGGAGTATCTATGGGATTGAGGGACAATATGGAGGTAAGTGTTTACTTTACCGAAAATATATTTTCGTGATGTGGCAGACCAAGATTGGAGTGAACAGAAGAATGAATGAGTATGTATGGATGCTTAAGGATTTTATGGAAGAATCAAAAGTAGGGGAATGACAAAAAGCATAAAACCATAAGGACAAAGAACTGGTGTGGTGACAACAGCAGAAGAGATACAAATTTCTTTTAAGATAATAGATAGCAGGTGAACTTTCTAAGAGAAAAGAGAATACTTCAGCATGTAGGCCCACATCATGGAGAAGGGTCAGCCACTGGTAAGTTATTCATTTTGTAGAATCTTGGAAAGGTTTGGGAATTACAACCAAGTTCCTCTGGAGATACAGGTATAATGCGTGACTAAATGCAGAGGGATAGTTGAAATACAGTGAAGCTAGATACCATCTCTTGGCCCCAGATTCTTTTTTCCATTCAAGTATTTAGGAAAATACATGTCTCTCCCTCACGTGAGTCTGGGGCTTTCCTCTGGAAATACTGAAACCAAAGAAACCCTGGTTCAGACATCCCAGACATTGCTGAAGTCACAACTGAGGAGTTGTACTGAAGTAAACATTAAGTGAATCCTTACGCACTGAACTGTAAAAAACTCTCATTGTCTCTTCCCCTGGTCATCTTCTGGCACATTTGTAGTTGTGCTTATATTCTCTGGGCAGGAATCAGGACAATTCCTCTTGTGGAAATAAATTAGTCCACACCAGAAAAGACCTGCAGAGAGTGACATTTTGTGGGTATTTCTGTTCAAAGCTACCACATCTCTGCCAAGTTACCCCAGAGTTAAGTCCACTGGTTAACAGAACTTGCCCCGGAGCATAGCGCTTCTAGCCATCATTGTAGTGCCTCACTGTCAAACGTAAGAGATTCTGGGATCACCAGACATTTGAGGAAAGTCTTTAATCTGAAATACAAAGACAAAACAAACATCCCTATGAAGCAAATTAAGAGACAACTGAGGCAATGCAGAGAGCAAAAACAACTTCCATGTCATTAGCAAGATAAGTCAAAATATGGCACCCATGAAAAAACAAATAAAAGGATGCTATTTTTTAAGGAACATACAGAGAACAAAAGAGATCTCTTTGAAAATAAAAAATTGCTTTTAAAATGCATTAGAAGGATTAGAAGACTTTAAAACTGAGGAAATCTCCCCAGAAGAAAAATAAAATGGCAGAGATGGAAGACAGAAGAAATATAAGAAAATTGCATGATCAGTCGAGGAGATCAAACCTCTAAGTAGTAAGATTTTCAGAAAGATAGAACAGAGAAATGGATAATAGAAAGAAAAAAATGCATGAAAACTTCCTAGAATTGACTAACACGACTTTCATTCTGTAAGTTGCCAACACAATGAAAGAAGAACCCACAATACAGCACTGCATCTTGAGATTTTAGAATGACACTACTTTTTAAAAATCTTAAATCTTCCAAAGAAAGAAAATGGATATCTAAAAGCAATCAGTAGCTGAAATAATATCAGATTTCACATTCTAGAATCTAGAAACAGTGGATCAATGTCTTCAAATTCTGAGGGAAAAAGCCATCCAACCTAGAATTCTGTAACCAGTTAAACTATGAATCAAATGTGATGGAACAAAAACACTTTCAGACATGTAAGGGCTGCATCTGTCAGATTCATTTTTCTCTTCTTCCTGGGCTTATGACTAGATTACATTTTCCAGTTTGCCTTGTACCTGGGTATGGCTACTTGTCTAAGCCCTTGCCAGAGGACTGTGAAGGGAAGGAGTATATACAATTTCCACTTCATTTGCTTAACAGGAAATCTCTATTCCCATATTTCTATTTTCCCACCCTTCCTTTGCAGAAATAATGATGATATTGGAAACCAAGTGTTGAAGATGACAGAGCCACTTTCACCCTGAGTTGCTGAATGACTGCATGAAGCAGAGCTCCCACCATCCTATAATAAAGTCTATTTTATTTAACTTTACTTTTAGTTTATAATAAAGTTTACTTTTCAAAGTCACTTTTGGGATCACTTTTGTTACCTTAACACTGTGTAAGTTTTTAAAATAACTTTCTACCATGAGTTCTCTCTCAGGAAACTTCTAGAGAAAGTGCTGTATCAAAATGATAGAATAAAAAGGTAGGCATCTTCAAGAGGGAAAAGGGAATTTCCAGAATGTTGGTAAAGGAAAACTGTAGGATAAGAACTGGGCAGCAGACCTAGAGAGCAGTAAGTATTGACTGAATGTGGACAGATGCTTCCAGGTGGTTATCTCAAGGGAAAAAGTGAAACTGATAGACTGCCTCAGGTGTACTGAAAAGAAATTTGTACTTCTGGTGGGCATTTTGTGGTGAATTAATGTATATGAAGAAAAATAAGATAATAAAGTGAGCTGTTATTAATACCTAGAAAAGCAAAAATGTACAAGAAAGGAGAGTAATCATAATATGATACATGACCCAGCTGTAAGTGTTACTTACATACTTAATCATACTGTAAACACTAAGTATTAATTTAACACCAAAAATTTAGATATAAACATTTTGGAAGAATGGTGAGGTAGGATATGAGATGTATATGTGCAAAGGGAGAGGTCTAAAAGTTAAAGCCTCCCTTTCATTAGAAGAAAGCCAATAAATCATGCCTGAAGCAGGAAAAAAAAAACAGCCACAAAACAAGGAATAGCGGTATAAGAATGTTATTGAAAACTATGAAAGCAAATGCCAAAAGAAACTCTGGGGAGTAAGACTCACAGTGAGAAGTAATAGGAGAAATGGGTCAGGATCTGAAGCTTTATTATAAGCCTTATAGCAGCCTGTCTTTTTCAGAATTACTTACATACATTACCTGATATAAATAAAATAAACAAGTGAATGGGAGGCGAGAAGGGGAAATCACCAGTGTAGGGAACTCTTTCAAGAAGGTGGGTAATGGAGGAGGCTGGAGGGCAAGACAGGGTCTGGAAGGGTTTGGGTGTGGGGAGGTGTGGGCATGGATGTTATGAAAACCAAGTTTGGTCAAGGGACCTCTGTGATTTGATTGCCTGAGAAGCTTGCAACTGTGAGGTCTCAGTACCTGCCCTTCATTATTACTGAATCAAGATCTCTGGGGACCAGAGCCCCAGAACCTAGGCTTTTAATAATTTCCCTGAGTGATACTTACACACACTGGACCAGAGCTTATTTGGATGCTGATGGGAAGGATCTGGGAAAGGTGGAGGGAGAAAAGATGGGAGCAGGAGAAAACCCACTGAAAAGGCCTTGAGACAGCTGGAGAGTGAGAAGGGTCTAGAATTCAGATGCAGGGGTTAATCCTTGTTAACTCACTGTAGTGGAGCTGTGGGGTGCAGTATAGATCTGATGGCAGGGAAATGAGGAGGTGCCTGTCAGCACCTTGCACACTTGTTCTTTTTCATAATGAAATCTTGTTCATGTCTGTCTTTCTCAGTAGACTGAGAGTTCCATGAGGGCAGGGACGGTGGCTTTTTGTGCTCCATTCTTCACCATGGCTTAGCCTGTAGCACTGCCTGGCCCAGGGTAGGAGTCTGTGAGTTTGTTGAATGACTACTTGAGGACATGTTCAGTCTAAGGTAGAGATTATTGCTTCAAGTCAGATGGAGTTAGGGATCAGGGCAGGTTAGAGGTAGATTGGGAAGTTATTTGTAGGCAAAGCACAGGTGAAGCCCTCAGGATGAAGGAGCTCACAAGAGAAGAGAAGAAAAAGAACCCTGAAGGAAGGAGTGCTGGAACAGACTGAGGAAGCGAATCCAGCAAAGAATGCAAGGAATGGATATATACTGGGGAAGAAGTGGGGCAAACACCCCCAAATCCTCTGCAGCATCCAACCTAGTTCTTTCTTTCAAGTCTGCACCTCCCTTTTCTTGACCTATCATCCTATAATAAAGGCACAGGAAATAGATAGGTTCTAATAATTAAGGAAGAAATACTGATATTGTAAGAGCTCAAGGACCGGAGTCAATGGCACCAAGGGCAGTTAGTTGCTATGACACAGAAGCCCTGACTGATTTCTTCTTGGGGCTGTTTCCTCTCATAACCTCCATTTCCTCCAGTGCCGGAGCTCTGACTTCCCACGGTCAGCCTCCATTTCGTCTCTGAGGAACTCTGAGGGTTGAGCATAGGTTTGAAATCAGGCAGCATTTGAGGAAGGAATATTTTTACTTAACTTTAGACTCAGAATCTGGCTTTAATTTGGAATTAAGTATGCTATTAGAACTAGGATGCTCCAGTTAAAGACAAAACAGTCACGCAATATACAAAGGCAAGTGAAAACCCGCTGTGGTCACACTCACAGCTGGGGAGGTCACTATGGATTCACACAAAGACACCACCAGAGGCATGGTCAGTGGAGCTGGGGTCAGTACTGGCTTTTGCAGAAATGGACAAAAGAGTGAACTATCTTTGCTTCTGGAAGAAGAGTCATGTGTGGGCCCAGCACCCCTGTCTCCTTCAGACCTGTGGCCTCCATACACCTCTCCTTTGTCAACTGAGTCACTTACTGCATCCCAGGAGTCTAAAGAAGAGTGGCTACAGGAACCAGTAAGCAGGAGAGATTTTTCCTGTCCTCATCTTGAAATGAGTCATATGGGAAGTGGTCATTTAGAATGCCTGGCTTCCAGAGGAAGGGTGGGCTGCAGATGCAAGAGTCTAGGGGGCATCCTTTCTGGCCTTGACGGAAAATAAAGTGTAAGAAAAGCACTGACTGCCAAGAGTGTCAGGGCAAGCCTCCAGGGCTTGGGGGAGAGGGGAATGCCATAAATTGCTCCCCAGTTTGAGGTCCTAGTTTCCTTTTCTTTACTCATGGGCAAATATAAGGCATTGATACCTGTTAATGGGTAGAGGAGGTGGGAGCTTCGGGCGCTCCCTTCCCAAGGAGGGGCATCTCTGTGCTCTACTTTCTGCAGCTCAGGGCTGTTTGGAGAGGATTCCTGTAAGAGACCAGATGGAAGAGGGGCTGAGTTGGCCAACCAGAGGGTGCAGGCATGAGGAGGAGCAGGGAGGGAAGAAAAATGAGGAGATCAAACTTCTCAGGTGGAAGGGAACCACCCGCTGAAACAGAGAAGACCTGAAACCTGTTTTCTTTAGGTATGCCTCATTTTCAAAGCAGGAGGCCTTTGCAGAAGAAGGAAAGAGGAAGAGAAGAAAAGGAAGCAAATGAGTCTTAAAGGTCAATAGGTGTCCGTTTGGGGGAAGCTGGGACTTGGAGAGTGTAAAGACTGTCAGACCCCATGAGGCTTTCTCCAGAGTGTTCTTTCCTACATGCAGGGCAGTACATGGCCGTGTGATACTTTTGCTAGACTCTCTAAGAGTGGAGAAGGTGGACACTGAGTCCAGTAAGACTGTCTCACTGCTAGTGTCGCAGGGAGGTGAGTGAGTGAGGGGACAGGGGACAGCACCACCAGTTTCCCAGGCCTGTCTTTGGCAATAGCCCTTTAAGCATGGATAAGGGATCCTAACTCATGAGAGTCCTTATTTCTAGGCCTCACAACTAGCAGTGGGTTGAAATTTACACCTTGTACCTCAGATGTAGAAGGAAAAAATGTAACCTGATTTGCTATGACTCATCTGACTTTTCCTCGGGCTCTTGTTGCCACCACTGGCAGGGAGAGTGGGATAAGGGATGAGGATATAGAATCAGTGTGCCAAATGTAGGTGATTCTGTTTCATTTCCTTTTAAAAGGGTCTCTGTTGGAGAGCAAAGTGTATGCTTTCATTTATTTGAAAGTCAAGTACAGAGAAAAATCCATCAATGATGAGTAAGTCAAAATAGTGGCTACCTGTGGGGGTGGTCCTGATGGCGAGAGGGTGGGAAGAGCCTCTGGGGTGGTGGAAATGCTGCAGAGCAGGTTCTGGGTGGTGGCACAGGAGTGAACAAGCTAAAGTTGAACAGCTTGAACACTTAGGATGTGTCCACTTTACACATTTGATTGCATGTATTTTAAGCCTCGATTTCAAAATTAAAAACAAAGAAGACAAGAAAAACATTTAAAGATTTTTTTTAAGATAAATATTCAGCCCATATGAAAGTCAGTGCCCCCCCTCAAGGCTGTTTCTCCCCTTTCAAGGAGTTGCCCCTTCACATTCTCTGAGGGGAATTTTCACCTCCTAGCACCGGTGTGGGAAAAGGACTCAAGTCCTCAGGCTGGTCTTTCTTGAGCTTCATGTCATCACATCTGGTCCCTGGGAGCCTATGTTGGTGTCCAACAACCTTAAGACACGATGCTACTATTATCTACTTTTTATAAATGAGGAAACTAAATGACTGAGAAGTCAAGAAACTTGGCCAGTCTCAGAATGCTAATAGGTGGTAGAGTGATGAATTAAACTAACAGTCCAGCTTCAGAGCTCCTGCTCTGAGCTGCAGTGGAGTGTGTCATGCGCAAACAGAGCTTCCAGTCTGCCTGGCCTCCTATCTACCTTCTTCCAACCAGATTGCCTGCTCCCAACCTCATCTACGTAGAAATTCCAGAACTGTTTCACTGTTGGAAAGTACCAAGAATATAAGACCACAGAAGCTGCAGAAGCCCAGCTGCATCGGGTACTAAAAAACAGATGAAAGAGTCATCAGAAGGCACAGGTCAGAATTAGTGAGTTAGGAGCACTTGTCTGAGTGAAGCTGAGTGATCAGAGATCATTTTTTGAGTACCTGTTTGGACAGTCAGCTATGATAAGCATGAAGGAAAAAGTATCCAGGGGCTGAGAACATAGCACTTTTGTTTGTATTAGAAAGTAGAGTAAATGAAATGTTTATCACAGTGTAAGGAATTCCTGGAGCCAAGCACTCCTGTAAAGTAGACAGTTTGTAAACACATGGTATAGATTTGAAATTCATCTGTGCACCTCTTGTGCTGAAAGTTTTATTTAGGAAATGCCTGAGTTCCATGGCTTGCTGCCTTCAGTCTCACCATGTCCTGACACAGATCTTCTACCTGGCTGGACAAGAGGTCTGCTTTCTTTTCCTATTTTTAATGTATCCTCAATTCTAGCAGAGTTTTGTCATTACAGGGAGTCTCAAGACTGCCTTCCTATGTGCTTTATCAGAAAATAAATAAAACAGAATATTCATCAACATCATACACCACATCAGCAGAAAGGACAAAACCATATGATCATCTCCATAGATGCTGAAAAAGCATTCGACAAAATTCAACATCCATTCATGATAAAAACTCTCAATAAAATGGGTATAGAGGGCAAGTACCTCAACATAATAAAGGCCATATATGACAAACCCACAGCCAACATCATATTTAACAGTGAGAAGCTGAAAGCTTTTCCTTCAAGATCGGGAACAAGACAAGGATGCCCACTCTCCCCACTTTTATTCAACATAGTTCTGGATGTCCTAGCCACAGCAATCAGACAACACAAAGAAATAAAAGGCATCCAGATTGGTAAGGAAGAAGTTAACCTGTCAGTATTTGCAGACGACATGATATTGTACATGAAAAACCCTAAAGGATCCACCCCCAAACTACTAGAACTAACAACTGAATTCAGCAAAGTTGCAGGATACAAAATCAATACACAGAAATCTGTTGCATTCCTATATACAAATGATGAATTAGCAGAAAGAGAAACCAGGAAAACAATTCCATTCACAATTGCATCCAAAAAAAAACAACAACCTAGGAATAAACCTAACTAAGGAAGTGAAAGACCTATATGCTGGAAACTACAAGAAAATCATGAGAGAAATTAAAGAAGATACCAGTAAATGGAAACACATCCTGTGCTCTTGGCTAGGAAGAATTAAAATTGTCAAAATGGCCATCCTGTCTAAAGCAGTCTACAGATGCAGTGCAATCCCTGCCAAATACCAACAGCATTCTTCAACGAACTAGAGCAAATAGTTCTAAAATTCATATGGAACCACAAAAGACCCTGAATAGCCAAAACGATCCTGAGAAGGAAGAATAAAGCTGGGGGGATTATGCTCCCTGACTTCAAGTTCTACTACAAAGCCACAGTAATCAAGACAATTTGGTACTGGCACAAGAAAAGACAGATAGATCAAACCCAATGGAACAGAATAAAGAGCCCAGATATAAACCTAAGCATATATGGTCAATTAATATACGCTAAAGGAGCCATGGATGTACAATAGGGAAATGACACTCTCTTCAACAACTGGTGTTGGCAAAACTGGACAGCTACATGTAAGAGAATGAAACTGAATTATTGCCTAACTCCATACATAAAAATAAACTCAAAATGGATCAAAGACCTGAATGTAAGTCATGAGACCATAAAACTCTTAGAAGAAAACAGGCAAAAATCTCTTGAATATAAACATGAGCAACTTTTTCCTGAATGCATCTCCTCGAACAAGGGAAACAAAAGCAAAAATGAACAAGTGGGACTACATCAAACTAAAAAGCTTCTGTACAGCAAAGGATACTATCAGCAGAACAAAAAGGCATCCTACAGTATGGAAGAATATATTTGTAAACAACATATCTGACAAGGGGTTATATCCAGAATATATAAAGAACTCACAAGCCTCAACACCCAAAAGGCAAATAACCCTATTAAAAAAATGGGCAGGGGATATGAACAGACACTTCTCCAAAGAAGAAATTCAGATGGCCAACAGGCACACGAAAAGATGCTCCACATCGTTAATTATCAGGGAAATGCAAGTTAAAACCACAATGAGATATCACCTCACACCAGTAAAGATGGCCAACATCAAAAAGGCTAGGAACAACAAATGCTGGCGAGGATGCGGAGAAAGGGGAACCCTCCTACACTGCTGGTGGGAATGTAAGCTAGTTCAACCATTGTGGAAAGCAATATGGAGGTTCCTCAAAAAACTAAAAATAGAAATACCATTTGACCCTGGAATTCCACTCTTAGGAATTAACCAAAAGAAAGCAAAATCTCAGATTAAAAAAGACATATGTACCCCTATGTTTATTGCAGCACTATTTACAACAGCCAAAATATGGAAGCAACCTAAGTGTCCATCAGTAGATGAATGGGTGAAGAAGAAGTGGCACATATATGCAATGGAATACTATTCAGCCATAAGAAAGAAACAGATCCTACCATTTGCAATAACATGGGTGGAGCTAGAGGTTATTATGCTCAGTGAAATAAGCCAGGCAGAGAAAGACAAGTATGAAATGATTTCCCTCATTTGTGGAGTATAACAACAAAGCAAAACTGAAGGAACAAAACAGCAGCAGACTCACAGACTCCAAGAAGGGACTAGTGGTTGCCAAAGGGGAGAGGTGGGAGAGGGGTCAGGGAGGGAGGGAGATGGGGATTGAGGGGATTATGATTGGTACACATGGTGTGGGGAGGATCACGGGGAAGACAGTGTAGCACAGAGAAGACAAGTAATGACTCTGTGGCATCTCACTACACTGATGAGCAGTGACTTCAATGGGGTATGGGGGGAACTCGATAATAAAGGTGAATGTAATAACCACATTGTTTTTCTTGTAAAACCTTCATAAGAGTGTATATCAATGACATCTTTTTTAAAGGTATTATTGATATACACTCTTGTGAAGGTTTCACATGAAAAAACAGTGTGGTTACTGCATTCACCCATATTATTGAGTCCCCACCCATACCCCAATGCAGTCACTGTCCATCAGTGCAGCAAGATGCCACAGATCCACTATTTGCCTTCTCTGTGCTACCCTGCTCTCCCCGTGATCCCCCACACCAGATGTACTACACATAATACCCCTCAATCCCCTTCTCCCTCCCTCCCCACCCACCCTCCCACATCCCTCCCCTTTGGCAACCACTAGTCCCTTCTTGGAGTCTGTGAGTCTGCTGCTGTTTTGTTCCTTCAGTTTTGCTTCATTGTTATATTCCACAGATGAGGGAAATCATTTGGCACTTGTCTTTCTCTGCCTGGCTTATTTCACTGAGGACAATGTCCTCCAGCTCCATCCATGTTGTTGCAAATGGTAGGATTTGTTTCTTTCTTATGGCAGAATAGTATTTCATTGTGTATATGTACTACCTCCTTTTTATCTATTCATCTATTGATAGACCCTTAGGTTGCTTCCATATCTTAGCTGTTGTAAAAAGTGCTGCAATAAACATAGGGGTGCATATGTCTTTTTGAATCTGAGAAGTTGTATTCTTTGGGTAAATTCCGAGGAGTGGTATTCCCGGGTCAAATGGTATTTCTATTTAAAAATTTTTGAGGAACCTCCATATTGCTTTCCACAATGGTTGAACTAGCTTGCATTCCCACCAGCAGTGTAGGAGGGTCCCCTTTCCCTGCATCTTTGCCAGCATTTGTTGTTCTTAGTCTTTTCGATGCTGGCCATCCTTACAGGTGTGAGGTGATATCTCATTGTGGTTTTAATTTGCATTTTCCTGATGATTAGTGATAGGGAGCATCTTTTCATGTGTCTGTTGGCCATCAATGATATCTTAATGAAAAATAAAATAGTAATAATAATAAAATAAAATAAACAAAACAAAACAAAAGAAACAAGGTTTCCTGTGACATACAGGCCAGTGTGATCAATGCCTGTGATCCATCTTCCTTCAGGCGGCCCCCATGATGGTGGCAGCTATCCTTGGACTGAGAGGTGAAGGTCTCTCATGAGGTTGTGTAAACTTCATTAAGCATGTTAAAGTACAGTTTGTGTGGAAATATCCTTATGTACTTGAGCATTGGTCTTCCATTTTTCTGCTCATATACTCTCAAAAAGAATTTAGAAAAACTGTGTATTCTCTCATCTGTTTATGTTTAATGCTTAAATCATAAACATAATCAAATTAATAATAGTAAAGAAAGTAATTCTACTATATTGTAAATATAGGCATTGGAATAATAAAAGTTTTACTCCTCTTTAAAATGTTTCAAACAGACTCTAAACACTGTAGCATGTCAAGACTCACCATTATGTGTTAATAGCATATTAGCAAATTCTTCCTCAGTAGCCCAGGGTTTTACATAGCTCCTTCTGCTTTGTGAACATTTCACTTGCTCCACATTATTCTACTTTTTTTACACTGTTATTCTACATTATTCAATTTTTTCTGCCTGAAAGATTTTTACTGATCATCCTAGTGTCCTTATCTGCACCAAAACATTTGTTTAGAAGCTTTCAAAACATTTCCTCTGACTTGTAAGACTCTGTTTTTTATAGTCCCAAGTAACCTTTTTGTGAAAAGTTAAATGTAAATGTTTTTCCTATGCAATGTTTTTCCATATTTTCATGAAAATGTGAAACATTAACCTGCCCAATATAAAAGATAATAACATTTCTAGAGTGCTGTGAAATGCAATACTATTCTAAGCATTTCACAGCAACCTTATGAGGTCGGTATTGTAATCATCCTCATTTTTATGGATGAGAAAATGGAGGCTGAGAGAATTAAGGAATGTGTGCATGCTGAGCTTAAATTTCAAACCAGAAATTCTAGTTTCACAGTGTGTGCTCTTGTCTGACATGCTGTAAGGGCTTTCTATGTTCCGTTCACCCTAAGAAATAACATAGATCAGCTGGAAGTAAGTGCAGAACTCCTAATGTCTTTCTCTTGAAATCATGTGAAATATACAACTGTGGCCTAGAAGAGGAAACTGGCAAATGAGGTACTTTCTCCTTGCAGAGAGTGCTGTAAAAGCCAGGGAAACATGCTTCAGGTAAGTTGCTATTTCCCAGCAAATTTTTGCAAATCTCGAATATTCTAAATTCGACAGATAGACAGGTAAGGTGGGCTGACTTGGCCAAGGTTTTGCCTAGAGTACATAAGGCACTGCCACCTTCATTATTTTTTTTACCAATTCTGTCATCTCTCTACTTTCACGAGATGTGCCCTGAGAAGGGATGCCTTCTTTGACAGGGGATGAAAAAGAAGCAATTGTTACACAGAAATTTTTCTTAACTTCTGCTACCTCATTCTATAATATATCCAAATAATTAATATCTTAATGTGTACCGAACTGACAGTTTGTTACACTCCATTGTCCCTAGCAGGAATTTATATGAGCAGGGGAAAACTGAAGCCCTACTCTATATGTATGAGATCTAAATGAGAAGAGAATTTTGAGTTATCCCTCTATTTGCACCCCAGGGTTTTCTGCACCCAAGGGAAATACCCTCAAAATATAGGAGCTAGAAATAAAAAAGTGGTTGAGTATAAAACAGGACTTGGAAAAATATAACTAGCTTGATGCTCTGACCATGAAAGTATTCTCAGGCAGATCAGTTTTAAGCAAAATATATATATATAGAAGTTGAAGATCTGGAAAATGATTCCTGTAAAACACCCCCCACACCTGTATAACATTCTTTAGAAGTCTTCATGTACCTCCAAAAGTATAGGACAGAGTTCATTTGATGATCATTGTGCAGAACAGCGGTGCAAAACATGTGGTCTGGAAGGGGCAGTCCTTAACCCTGTCTACTTCCTGGACTTCTGCTTGGCTCAAACATGCTTGGTGAGCTGGAGCTTTGTGGAGTTAAAACATGTGTAGTCCATGAAGGTATCTTCCATGATCAAAGTTGAGTAATAATGCTTCCAAATTCTGTATAAACAGTTGTCTTGCCAATGGGTTTCAGCCCCAGGAAAATTCACTATGGATTCAGTGAGATCGAAAAATGACAATGGGACATTCTTTGGGTGAAAGTGTTTATACCCAAGTTTACTCCTGTGGTGGCACGTCAGTCACTAGAATCCCGTCTACTTAGAGCGAGTCTGCATGCAGAAGCCTGTCTCTGCCTCTGGGCCTTTCTGTCCCCACAGCCATCTCAGTCTCTGTCCTCGGCGCTGCCACCACTCCAGCAGCCTGCAGTCTTGCAGCTGTGCCACCGTGTCACACAGAGCACTGGTGGAGCTCTTTACATAGTCAGTAGCAATGCATTGCCCACACATCTGTAGTGAGTAAGCCCACCAGGGCGAGGTGAGAATCCTGGCCATAGGAACCTTCACTTTATCCACAATGGTCCAGCTGCTCTGAGTCTTGAGGTATTCACAGCATGACAGTGTGATTAATCACAGGCTAAATTGCTCACCAGGATTTTCTCCCCTTTCATCTTCCTCTATCTCAAAGCACCCATTGCTTTGAGTCATTTGTTCTTTATCTTCAGAAATCAAAATTTTATTTACACGATATGTCTGGTAATAAATTTTGATAACTTCATTGACAGAATTTACATACCATATAATCCACTGCTTTAAATAGATAAGTCAGTGTTTTTAGTGTATTTACAGAGCTGTAGTTAGTGAACCCTTTCAATCTGCAGACTCAGATCTTCTTCTCTATTGTTCTTTGACTTCTGTCATCCACCTCTTCCTTTTTTCTCTGTTTTCAACCTTATTGCTTGCATGTTAGTCCTCCTGAATCTGTGCTCCAGGGGTATTCTATTTTCTGGGTGAGTTTCATCCCCAAATCATTGTGTGTAATTGAGGTGTTTTTGACACTTGCTCTTCCAGATTACTAATTTTACTTTCAACCATGGCCAGCCTTTCAACTGGTCTATTACAGTTTTAAACTTGAAAATGCATGCTTTTAAATTTTTAGTTACCTAAATGGGTTCCCTTGCCTGATCTCATTTATTTTCATGTTTCCCACATTATGTTTCTCACAGTCACACCATGGGATGGGCACCTTTTTAGGGGTGTTCAACTCAGCTTCTCCTTCTGGTTGCTGGATCTCTTTAAGTGAGATGATGATGATAATGATGAGTCTGCATGGGACTCAGCAGGGCCTCATTATTTAGAATCAATTGTTTGGTGTGCTGACATTTGAGAAACCCAGTGAGTGTTGGAAAGTAGAGCAGTTTCCAGTGCTCTGAGTTGGGATGAACCCTCCAACACACGTTAGTTCTCTTCTGAGGACTCTATCCCAGGTGGCAGTCCTCTCCCTGCCCTTTGGGTCTGGAGTATTGTAACCTTCAAAGCAGCTTCCTTGTGTCCTCCAAGACCTGTAGGTCAGGTAGCCTTTTCCCCTGGACCCATGAAAGGAATCTGCAGCCCTTCTGGGAGGGGAATTCATGAGATTCTTAGGCTTTACCCAGGTGTCTTTGACATGAGCCTCTTGAAAGGTTAGGCCTTAGCCAGAAAGTCTTTTCCCTGGTAAAACAGGAAGCATTTTCTCTTGGCTGGAGGGAACTCTCAGAGAGAAAAGTGTCAACTAGCACCTTCATTCTGACAATCACCCAGGTCGGGAGCAAACATCGATGCCCTAGAAACTGTGAGTGTGAGTGCACACACCCTGCACCCCCTCCCCGGCATGCCTACTTGCCGCTCTCCACCTGTCAGGCCCCAGGTTCTCTGTGTGCCGTGACATAATCTCTGTGTACCACAGGCCTAATCACGAGTCCCTGGAATCCTGCATCCTCCCTTCCTGTCTCTCTCAATTCCATTCTCTTGTTAGTCTGGGAGAGTCTCAGAAACACAGGGGTCCTGCTTGGGGCCAGAGGGATCAGGAGAAGGAGAAAGATAGGACTGGGGTCTCTGGATGTCACTGTGGGGATTGTGAATGCCAAGTGGATTGAAGAAGGGGGCTCCCTCACAAAACCGGGAAATGCAACATGGCGCTGCTGACACCCACTTGTGTGCATGTCTGGTTCTCTCAGTCATATATTTTGACTATGTTTATTCTTAACTAAATGGCCAATACAGTCTCCTCTTTCCAGTGTCTGGTAATAGAGAGTTGGAGGCACTGTCTTCCCTGAGGCTGTCAGAGTCCCAGACAAAGCTGAGAGGGGACTCCTGGGGATGAATGAGAGGACACTCAGGTTTCTAGTCTCCCAGGTTGGCTTCTTCCACCAAGACTGTGGTACTCTGGTTTCAGCGGATGCTCAGGGCCCATTGTATCTCCTCATCTCCATGTCTACTGAGGATTCTGGTCTCCTCCAGAAAGAGTTAGGGCTCCACCTTGGCCTATGGTTGACTCCATGGTTCCCTCCAGGGCCCAGGCCAAAGTTGGGGCCATGGGGGTGGTAGACAGTCATGTCAAAGATGTTTCTCAGGGACAGGAAGTTTCTCTAGAAAAAGAAGAGTGAATCACTTCAGAATTGTACCCCTTTCTCAGAAGCCGTAACCATGGATTCCTTCTGGAATCTTCTCCCCTTCAGACCATCTCCCTCACCTACTACTTCTTCCTCCAGCCTTTATTCCACCTTTTGGTCCCCTTTCCCCACAAGTCAATAGTTTCCCCTGCACATCGATAGGCTTCTCTGGCTCCAACTTGCTATTTCACTTTAGTAACTCTCTGCTGATCTTTCTTTCCTCCCTACCTACCCCCAGCTGGTCGCCTTATTATCCATGCCCCATTTCCCTATGTTCCTGCCGCTTCTTCCTCCACACTTTCCCACATACTAGACACTCACCACACAGAAGAAGAGCCCGGCAGAGAACCCCATGACCACTACAATTGAGACAAGAGTGATGAGGAAGATTTCCCATGGCTTCAGGGACCCACTGGGCTTCGCTCCATTCACTGCAATAGTAGCATTAGTAGTGCTAATTCTGTTGGAAGTTGTGTGTGTTCCCGTTGAGAAAGGTACAGAGCCTCCTGTCATTGCACCAGAGCCAGTACTGGGGGACATGCTGGGTCCAGGGTCAGAGGCTGTGCTGGTCCCACTGGGGTACATGCTGGGGCCAGGGTCACAGGCTGTGCTGATCCCACTGGGGCACATGCTGGGTCCAGGGTCACAGGCTGTGCTGGTCTCACTGGGGAATGCGCTGGGTCCAGGGTCAGAGGTTGTGCTGGTCCCACTGAATATCATGCTGGATCCAGTGCTGGCAGATGTGTTATTACTGAGGGTTATACCTGATGGTAATCATAAATGATGACAAATATATATTGAGCATATATACTTCCTGCTCAATGTTTGGTTAAATTCATACATGGATAATTCTACTTAGTGCTCACTATAGCCCTATGAAATAGATATTATTACCATCCACTAAGATGAAGAAAATCAAGGCTTAGAAATGCTGATGCTTGCCCAAGTTTATACAGCTAGTAGGTAACAGGACAGGAATTTGAACCCAGGCTATTAAATCTGCACATTTAGCTACCATGCTAAGTCACCCTTCCCACCCACTCCCAACACCACAGTTATAAGACCTAGTTTCACTGATAGTAAGTTTACTCTATATTCTGCTATACAAGATTCAATACAAGCAAAAAGTATCAAAGGAATTGTAGAACCTAGGTAAAACTAGTATATATTGATTAATTCATTCTTAAAGGTAATCTCTCTTCTTGGAAAATATTTCTCAGAGTGTTATTCAGAAAATGCCTACGTCAGAATTATCTGGGGAGCTTGTGGAGAAGATTCCTAGGCAAATCACTCCAGACTAAACGAATCAGAGTTTGAGATGGGGCCTTGGTGTCTGCATCTTCAGCAAGAGGCTGGGTGATTCCACACACATTAAAGTTCCAGGTCTCCTGATCACTATGGCAGAGGCTGGGGAAGAAGCAGTTATGTGTAATTTAAATGTATAAGATCTCCCAGGATTAAGGGCTGTAAATAAAGACGTACAGATAAAGGGAAGCTTTTCTGCCTTCCTGGAGGCTCAGCTGGAGTTAAGGTTGTGCCTATTTTTTGCCCCTCACTATCCTGAAGGACACAGATACTCAGCCTAAATAAAATTTATCTTATGTGTGGCTCATTTTACTGCAAACTGGAACAGGAGTGCCTATCACCTCAGCACACATGTGTGTGTATTTTCCTCAGGCTTATTTGAACTAACATAAGACTAGAGTTTCAGTCTATTTTGGGAAGGCCCCTAAAAATCTGCAATGGGTTACAAATTGAGGTTAAGGTCAGAATCATGAGCAAACTAAATAAGAAACTGAGGTGACCAAGAACAGGGGTGACAAGTGAAAGATGGAATAGATTTGATCTGAGAAGTTTTGGAGAACAGAATAGATGAGTCAAAGTCATAGGAGGGCTAATTTTGATTAAATTATGAATTCTCTAAGAAGTCATGCTATCCAGCTGTCTAATGGGAGATGGCCCAAGAGGTGTTTCAGAGAGTCAAGGGTGTGGAAACAGAGTGGGAGTCAGTTTTAACTCTTGAATCCTATTCTCCTTACTCTGAGGCTAACAAGAATCAGGTTTAGTGACAGAAGAGAAATGAAGTTTGTAGAATATAGAAGAGTGATATTTTTAAATAGCAGTCAACTTTTCTTGTTTTAATATTTAAACCTCCAGTCACATTACACAGGTTTTTGTCATCTTATGGATGCAAAAACTGAGATCCAAAGAAGTTAAACAACTCACCCAAAGTGCATGGGAAGAGATAGAGCCATGGTCCATCAGACAATCTGAGACCAGCCCTCAGCCTTAACCACTGTGATCTGACTGCCTCCTGGGTGATACCTTATTAGACTGAAACTACTGTTGGAAAATGATGATTCTCCCTCTATGGAGAGGAACCACAGCTAGTCCTAGTAGTGGTCACCATCTCTTGTAATCCCTTGAAAGTTCTCAGACCACCCACTTTTAAAGAAATAACTCACCAGTCTCTAAAAGTAGGAGATGCAATAGTAACCAGTACTTAAGGTGAATGTTTCCTTTCTGCATTTTGATCTGCCTCTTTGTGGCTGGAAAGCAAGATGCCTGGATCCCAGATGTGGCCAAGACCTAGAAGGCAAAGAACAGGATTCTTGAGAAAGGAGAGCTCAAGGTGAAGAGATACAGCTCCCAGGAGCTTGGGTCTCCTGAGTGTGTGTTCTTGGGGTGGGAGGCCAGAAGCCTGGATTCTTTAAGCTTCTTCCGTGCAATGGTGTTGCCTCTTCTTTTGTTGTGGAAGAGCAGCAGGACTCTTTATAACTTCATATGGGCTGGGGAGGAGTTAGGAAGTTGACTTGTTCTTCGGTCAGCTGTGAGCAGGTAACGAAACTATACGGAGCCTGGGAAGGACTAGGGGTCAAGAGGAAGGTGAGAACGGAGAATGACATGTTCACGCTAGGCAGGGCACTGGGCTGGCTGGAGCAGGAAGTAAAATGGCATGAGAAGATCAAGGTTGTCAGAGTGGAAGGGACCCACCCTTTGGGGCAGAGATGGGGCCAGAAACTTGTTCAAGCCCAAGACTGTTTCCCTGTCAGGAAGTCCTGTGTGCTTCCTTTAACACGGAGGGAGCCCGAATGGGCTGAGCTAAGGGACTGGGACCCCCACCCCTCTCAAGCATACAAAAATATGAGACTCAAAAAAGAGTAGTCACTAGGGACCTGAGTTCCTGGATTACAAGCAGAGAACAGATGGAGCATTGCTGGGTATGCGATAGGCACTCAGCAATGCACATTGAATGAACAGGGCAAGGGAGAGATACAGACTTTAATAAAGCCTGGGGTCTCTGCAGCATGGGGGTTGAGGGCACTGGGAGAATGTTGAAAGTAAAGAGCAAGTCACCTGTCAGACTCCTAGAGGGTAAAGGAGTGGTACAGGGCCCCCTTCTGACCCCCAACCACAGGAACCCTGTCTTGTTTGCTTGAAGAGGAATCTATAGGACTGTTTTCACCCTGGGATCCTTCAGATGTTCCTTCTCATCCTTCAGATGCTTCATGAAGTGCCTCCCAAAAGAGTATCCCACAGGTACCACATTGGGGAGCTTCAAGTCTGTCTGGGGGAGGGAGGTATATAGTCTGAGTCCTCTAGGAGCTTCCATTTGGGTCTGGGCATAGATGTAGCAGCAGAAAGGACACACAAGTCACCTAGATGAGCATTACTGAACAGACCCAAATGAGCAGAGGGTTTTGGGAGATCATAGGGAAGGCAGGGCGAGGGGGTGGGATTGATGGGAGTTCCAATGCACAGTCCATATGATGAAGTCAGCTGTCTCCACTCCCCTGTCAAGGAGGAGAAGCTTTCGTGGAGGAAGCGATATCTCAGTCTATTTGTAGGTGAATGACTACCCCCAACATGTAAGACCTGTTAGAAAGAAGTTGGCAAGCAGGAGGTGGCTGGAGACATGAAAGGGCTTGGGAGTCTGAGAGGCAGGAAGTAATGGGCTGGGAAAGGCTTAGACGTGGCTCTGTCTAGCTACTGTGATGAGCAGGTCCGGAGGCTGAGATGCCATTGCTCAGTGACAGTTTGGTTCCTGGACTCCCAGCAATCCTATTCTACAACTGAAAAGCCAAGAGCACACTAGCAGACCTTTTTTATTCTTATAGAATAAAATATTCCTCTAGACTATTTGGAGGTGGAGGTCCTGAATTCAAACCCAAATTCCACCTTTTGGAGGTTACCCTAAAATTGTTTTATATGCATACTTATCAGAGTCTATATGTAATTAATAAGTTATTAAGTCTGTAACTTATCAAAGTCTATATGTAATTAATATTTTTACTGTCCTTCAAAATAATATAAGGACTTTGGAACACTTTAATTCTTATTACCCATCTCTAGACTCATATCCTAATGTTATTAAATATTTTAATTCTATTTAGTTTTTTAATCATGAAGGATTATTGTCTGCTTACATACCATAAGCCAGAATACAGTCATACAGCTACAAAAACTACAAAAAGCTGCAATACAGACTGGGAAATGGAATCTTTAACTAGGTGGACTTTCATTTCTTTAGAGGAAGGGTGGGTTTATTTTTAGTTTACACTCTCCCTAAATGTTTCAGATTTACATGAGGATCTACTGCAAGAGTCCCCACTTGGGCTGGTCCTACTGAGGCTGTGCCATCTGACGCTTCAGTCAAGGCACCCAGCTGCCTACAACGCCAGAAATTTGAGTTTTCATTGGATTGTTTTGCAAAATAAATGATGGTGTATTTAAAGGCACTAGCAGGTGTTTGGCACATAAGAAGCATGCCGTGAAAAAGGACAAGGGAAAAAAAGGAAAGCATAAGTATACAGATGTCAAGTGTATTTTGAGATTTTAATTTGTAACATGTCCTAGTGATATTCTCCTTTCTTGTCACACAGCATTTGGAAGAGACAAAGAAATAGGGAGGGAGAATCTTCCCAAAGATGAAGGAGACCTGGAGGACAGCAAGTAGGGGTAGGATGGTTTTCTGTCTACCCAGTTTGTATGATTTGGAGCTACAAACATAGACAGACATTAACTAGACTTATTGCAGTGATCATTTCACAATTATATAAAGATTGAATTATCATGGTGAACACCTGAAACTAATTTAATGTTATATGTCAATTATACCTCAATTTTTTAAAAAGAAAAGAACAAAAATGGACATCAGATCAGTGAAGATCAGGATGCCAACAAGCTTGCAGAATTCTTACTGTGTACCTTTCACCAGTCAACTCCATGGTCAGGATTCAAGCCTGGTTATAATTAGAGGGTGACTGCTCACTGCTTTTGAAATGTGCCCCTTCAACCAGACACAAAAACTATTTCCACAGCTGGGGTCCATGAAATGTCAACCAACATTATTTTTGCTAAGATAATCCTTAATGTGATACTGTCTTTCAATGAAGGAGATGTCTCTGGCATGAAAGACTTCTTTTCAAAATCCAGTAAGATCGTTGTCATGTCTTTTTATGAGGAAGTCTTAGAATGAATTCCACAGTGTTTTTCACTTTCTGTGATGTTTTTGTCCTCTTAGGTTGCTGGATGAAACAAAGACTATGAAAGGATCGTCACTTTCCCCTGTTGAGAAAATATTTTATTGTTGTGAGTGTGTTTCTTATTTTTGTTTTCATTACAAAATGATCCAATATATTTGCCTTACTCTGAGTTAAAAAAAAAAGAATATCATGTCCACTCAGTGTCAAGTTTAGAGAGAGACATTTTTCTCAGTCCCAAATGCACATGATGGGCGATGAAGTTTTATTCTAGTTTAACCATACATTGAAGCTTTAACCCGTTTATGCCTCAGCTTTACTTAGGGTCTCCTGCTAAACTCCACCCCTTGTATAGGTTCTGGACTTTGTCTCCTGTATCTGAAGTGCTAAGAACCTGTGAGAAGGCAAGCTTAAATTCACCAAAATTTGGCAAATACCTTCAATGCAATGCTTGTTTCAGAGCTCTCCTTAAGCATCCCTAAGTCTCTTACATCTCTTGGTTTTGATCTAAATATTATCTACTATCTACCCAGCAAATTGATAGTTACAAAGACTTTTAAAATATTTTATCCAGCAGCTGTTGTTGTTTGTGTTCAGAGGAGTTGTTAATGTACTTTGTCCACTATTGCCAGAAAAGTGGAAGCTCTCAAAATATTGTTTTGATATTACAAATTTCAAGATCATTAAATGATAGTGCATTTAAAGTCACCTAGTATAATGCTTAGCACATAGTATGCACTCATAACAAAGAGAAAAAGGAGGGAAAAGAATGATCAAACAAATAAGCAAGATCTTACTACCACAAATACTATGAGAGTCTTCTTTTTAAGCTGTAAATAACATCATTCTTCTTACTTGTCACATTGCATCCTGAGGAAACAAAAAAGTCAAAATCCCAAGCCAAAAGAGCATAGGTTTTCACTTGCACAGTAGGAGATCAAAGAGAAATTGCTCTGAGATTGGTTACCCTGACATCCTAAGAGATTCAGAACTATGGTTAAGCTCAATGAATATATACATATATTTTTAATATATATAATTTTTTCCATAAGTACTTATTAAACACCTACTGTACACCAGAGAGTATACTAGGATGTATTTTATTTTACTTATTTTTTTATTAAAGTATCATTGATACACAATCCTAATGATGGTTCACATAAACAACACAGTGGTTTCAATATTTACCCATGTCAAGTCCTCACCCTCTCCATTGCAGTTACTGTCTATAAAGTCGTAAGATGTTATAGAGTCATTACTTGTCTTCTCTGTGCTGTACTGCCTTCCCTGTGACCTATCTATATTGTGATTGCAAATTATTGTGTCCCTTAATCCCCTTCTCCCTTCCCACCCACCCTTCCCAACCCCTCCCCTTTGCTAACCACTAGTTCCTTCTCAGTGTCTGTGAGTCTGCTGCTATTTTGTTCCTTCAGTTTTGCTTTGTTTCTATACTCGACAAATGAGTAAACTCATTTAGTATTATTGTCTTCCTCCACCTGGCTTATTTCACTGAGCATAATACCCTCTAGCTCCATCTATCTTGTTGCAAATGGCAGGATTTCTTTTCTTTTTATGGCTGAATAATATTCCATTGTGTATATGTACCACCTCTTCTTTATCCATTCATCTATTGATGAACACTTAGGTTGCTTCCATATCTTAGTAGGGAGATAAATATAAGGGTGGATATGTCTTTTCAAATCAGGGATCTTGTTTTCTTTGGCTAAATTCCTAGGAATGGAATTACTGGGTCAAATGATATTTCTATTCTTAGTTTTTTGAGGAACCTCCACATTGCTTTCCACAACAGTTGAACAATTTACATTCCGACCAACAGTGTAGGAGGGTTCTGCTTTCTCCATATCCTCGCCAGCATTTGTTGTTTCTTGTCTTTTGGATGTTGGCCATCCTAACTGGTGTGAGGTGACATCTCATTGTGGCTTTCATTTCAATTTCCCTGATGATTAGCAGTGTGGATCATCTTTTCATGTGCCTGTTGGCCATATGAATTGCTTCTTTGGAGAAGTGTCTGTTCAGATCTTCCACCCATTTTTTAATCAGGCTATTTGTTTTTTGGGTGTTGAGGCATATGAGTTCTTCATATATTTTGGATGTTAACCCCTTATTGGATAAATTGTTTACAAATATATTCTCCCATACTGTAGGATGAGCTCAAGGAATATTTTTACTTGAGCTCATGTCCAAACCCAATGAGGCTGCAGTCTTCTTCAGGACCGTTCTCTTTTTCTGGCTGCCCTGTTGGTCAAACTCTCTATGACCCTTTCTCTGGTTCTTTTCTTGACCTTGAGCATGACTATCTCTAAGGCCAATTCCATGAAGACTTATGAAGTCCATCCCTACCCATTTTATGGTCACTGCCTTCTCTTCCATGATCCCTTAACTCCCCAAAATTTTCAGCATCTTCCATTGTCCAGTCTATGTCAGTACTCCCCCTTTTGCCATGGTTTCCTTGGTGGCCTCCTTTGGGATCCATTCCATGGCTTTTGTTATGGCTTCCTCCACATCCATGACTCCCACCACGAGTCATGTCATAATCACCCCCAAGGCTATGGCTCAGTTCATGGCCCACACCATGGCCTGCTCTGTGTCCAAAGCCATGTGCTCTTCCATAAACCAGTTCATTTTCCAGGCCATGGAATATTCCAAGGCCCACTTCTGAGTCCAAGTCCTTACCAAAGCCAACTCTGTGCTCACGGATGTTAAAAATACCTCTATTTATCAGGGGAAAACAAAAAACTTCTAAAAGGGAAACAATATGGATATACTATTATTAGAGTTAAATATTTTTCTTTCATATCATTCAACCTTCTTGGATTGTGAAAAAACACACATTTTCACTTTTCAATACTATTTATTTTCTCTTTTCTCATCTATTCTTTTTTGTAGGTGTGACATTGCTTGTTCTCTTCCTCTCATTTACTTCTCTGAGAAAACAGCCTTCCAAATTATCACACCTGCATATTCTTTATTTAAACGTGGTGACGATTGCTCTATAGCTGGGTAAAGTTATACATCATTAAATTTTCCAGACAATGGTAAATCCACATCCTATACCTTGAGAGTAGAGTCTCCCAGAAATAGGGAGTCTTTTGTTGTGTTGATCAACCAAGGAAGTTGTGTGTCTATGAGAACAGGTGAAACTAAATTCATGAAATAGAAATCAAAATAGTAGCTACCTTTGGTTGAGCCGGTGTTGACTGGGAGGGGACACAAAGAAAACTACTCAGATGATAGAAATGTTCAATATTTTGAACTCGGTGGTGGTTATATGGGTGTGGACACATTTTAAAATTAATCAAGCTATACACTTGAGGTTTGTGCACTTCTGGTAGGTTATACTTCAATTAGAAAAAAAAAAGATAAGGGAAGGCCCATGAAGAGCTAAAGCTTGGAGAATTGGCATGAAACACTGGCAAAGAGCTCTACTGTCAAACTGAATTGGACCAGAGCCCCGGCTCTGTTACTGCCTCACCCTATATAACCTTCAGCAAGTTACTTCAGTTTCTGACTCCAGTGTCCTAGTCTGTAAAGCGGGATTCTAAAAGTACTTGTCCCAAAGGTGCCTAAGCATAGTAAAGGAGAGACAATGCTCTCTTGCATTTTTAGCTCCTAGTAAATGGCTAAGAAAGTGCTAGCTATTATTAGTACGTCTTTATCTTAAACATTCAGAGGATTGTTCATGGCTGGTGAGTCACATTTTGTTCTCCATGGGGAGGGATCAGAGAATTTGAAATAAGAAACTCAAGTAAGTTGATTGTAAATTATAGCTACCATTTACAGCTAGGGTGTGAATTTTTCATTTATTGTGGCTCATCCTACAGATGTTGAAGACCACTTATAGGAATACATACAATCAAAATGGGAAAATATAAACACAAAACATT
Source organism: Manis javanica (assembly GCF_040802235.1). Classification (NCBI taxonomy): domain Eukaryota; kingdom Metazoa; phylum Chordata; class Mammalia; order Pholidota; family Manidae; genus Manis; species Manis javanica. The sequence continues at coordinate 59,607,029 of NC_133171.1, forward strand.
TTAAAATAGAACAAGAAAACATATCAGAATAGAAGATGAAGACCAGGATGGAGAACAGAATGCAGAAATGCAGCCTGCTGCTGGCATGTGGCTATCACACCCACTGCAGAGAACTGCAGGGGGATCTGGGCCTCCACACACGTCACTTTGCAGAGCATCAGAAGCCTCCCCTACACCAGGCAATCATTTCTGTAGCCTCTGTCCTTGCTAAGTATATTCCTTTGGTATCTCCCCTTAGTATTTAATGTATTTTGAAACTTCCAGTCTATTTGGGCCATGCTAAGAGGTACCTAGAAAAGTGAATTTCTTTTCACTTGGGTAAAATCAGAAAAGGGGGGAGATAAAAGCCCCGCCCCCCAACCAAGAAACAGTATGTGATAATATATATAATGGAAGTAAAAATCCAATTGGGGGCCAAATATTCATCACTTCCTATAGATCTTTTTTCTAGAGCCATTGTTCCAGTAACTTTACAAAAAAAGTATGCTTTTGACAACTGAAATCAACATAGCCATTATAATTAAGAAAGATGGAGTCTACTCAGAGTCCTACCGAGGACCATGGCTGGAAAACAGTTAATCAGAGAAAGAGTTCTGATCAGACTGTTCTGCCGGCCTTTTGTGTAAGAGCAGTTTACATGCCTTTTTACAATAGGGGATACATGAATCAACACAGCATAGCAGTGTGTCAAGGGTACATTTGGTTACAGTCTTAGAAGAACAGATTGAGCACATTCTGGTGCTATCTATGTGTGAGAGGAGGCAAGGTTTAGGATTGTTACTCATTCTCCTAAAGAATTCTGTCAAGGATACAAGAAGCAGGCTCTTGTTCAATTTTGTCTCCTTTGAACATTTAAGGCTATTTCTCTTCGTGGCCATGGGTGAGAGGATGTGGCATTCTTGCTGACACAGGTGAGAATAGCTGTATGACACCTTCACAGTACAGCTGAGCTGTCCTGGCTGACTTAGGGCCTCTCTACAGCTTGCATGGTTCTCCTTGCCTGTGGGGCCACGTGGCGCACCATAAAATTTTCATTTTATTTCACACTTTCCTTGTCTCCACTCTCCTTTCCTCATACCACATGGACCCACACACTTACATCTCTCTGGAGCCCCTACTTCCCCTTTCTTCTCTTTATCTCTACTCCTCATTTCATCTACCATTTGCATTTTCTGTCTTCCTCCCTCTCGTGGTCTTTATGTTATGCTGTGTGAGAAAATCAGAATCAGACTGTGAAAGTAACAACCTACCCTGCATGCATCAGGCTGGGGTAACAATATGGATAAAGCCAGTGGCAAGGTTCACTGGAAAAATACGCTTTCCAGACATGCTGCAGCTGTGAAGCATCAGAACAGCTCCCTTCTTTGAGTGACTTACTCGCTTTTGGTGATTTAGTCAATGAAAACCTCACTTTTCTAAAATCATAGACTATCACAAATTTTCTGCTTGAAGTTATAATAGTAAGAAGGAAACAGCCCATTATTGTCTGGAGAATCTGAGTTACTTCAACACAGAGAAGCAGCCTCAATTTCCAATGCAGGGACAAATGAGTTTTCAATATGTTCCCCATCCATTGTAACTTTGTGATTTCCAAGGACACTGGGTCCATGTCATGGTCTAAAGCTGCTGTTGAACTCTGTACACACAATCCTGCTTTGTTTTGAGTGTATTAACATTTTCTTCAAGAACTTTGTTTTTGGGGGGACTGTATTTGCCTAGGTGAAACTTAAAAACTAACAGCAGGCATTGGAACAAACTGGAAAGCTCAGAAAATATAGATCCAGAAAGTCTGTACAATTATATTAACAGACAGCCGTAGTGTCTAAAAATGAGGAACACTCAGACAGGCAGTCGAATACTTAGGAAAAGCCTCTAGACTACTGGTACAAGGGCTGATCAGGCAGTAAACTATTTAGAAAGAAAAAATCTTTCTAAGCATATTGAGAATTAACCAGCTGGTTATAAGGAAATTGTTGCTCAAGTATTAGTGCACCTGCAGAGAAATACCACCGGGTCACAGAAGTTAAGCTTGAGTGCATGAGGGTCCATGGAGGTGACAATGTGCTGCCCTAGAACAGCTTCTGGAAGGGCATGACCAGCAAGACCAAGCTTGCAGTGGCAGCTTGCAGTGTACCCTCCCCACCTTCCAGGTGCATGGACAGCGATCATCCTAAACCGGGCCTGAGTGTGGTGGTTCCAGGGGAATGAAGAAGAAATCACCAATGACAGTTGCATGACAACGTGAATGTACTTAACGCCACTGAACTATACACTTAAAAATTGTTAAAATGGTAATGGAGAGGTCAACAGAAACCGTTTTTCTTTGGAAATGTCTCATTTCTAGAACAGAGGCCTTTGTAGGAGGCAGAGGGGAGAAAAGTGAAGGTCATGGGGTCCCAAAGCACTGGGTTTTCTTACTGTGCCAACATGCACCTCCAGAGGCAGGTGGACAGTGAGTGCCGGCAATCAGCTGCAAGGGAACCGGCACTGTCCCTGTGTCACACAGTTACTGTAGGGGGAGGTTGGAGAATTTGCGACTCTGAGGCCAGGGGTCTCAGAAGGTGACAGGGGGTGGTGGGGACACTGTGAGACCAGAAGAACAAACTTTGCAGTCCAAGTGTTTAAAAGGGGAAACCTTGACTCTGACAGGAACCAAGGACTCTTGCAAAAACCTTAGTGACACTTGGCTCCTTAGGTGGTGCCTAGAGCATCCCAGTCGGGCCGCTGAGGGTACATGGAACCTGTCTCCGTTGGGGAACAAAGTGAAGTGGAATTGGGAGAAAACAAACTGTTTCAGAGGAGCTACGTGGGTTTGAACAAGCCACTTCTCCGAGGCTTGCTTTTCTCATCTGTGTAACAAGCTTAATAAGAAAGGGCGCGGAGGGCCAGCGGGGCGTGGAAGGGTGTGATGGAAGCGGAAGCCCAGCACGGACGGGAGTCCTGCTATACTGTCTGTGCGCGGGTAGCAGCGGCGCCCAGGCGTGTCGGGGCGGTACTCCGGGAACGGCCAGGGGCCCGCAGGGCGGGGCGGGAGGCGGGGACTCGCCCGAGACCTCCCCGCCCTCGGAGGGGCTGCGCCGACCGCAGGCCCGCGTTGGAGCCCGGCTGGCCGGCGCGCACCGCCCTCCGCGTGTCGCCTTGGCTGGTGCAGCGGCTCCACCCCGCCGCGCCCTAGAGGCTGGCGCCCGCGCCGGCGACAGGGAGCCGCCTGGCTCTTGGAAGAGAGCGGGACCCAGGAGCCGCTGGCCAAGTGGAGCCTCGAGGGAAGTGAAGGACGCCGCTGCTCCGGTCCCGGTCCCCCACCGAGACCCCGGCTCGCCCTCTACTCTCGCACGTGGCGCGCCCCTGCCCTTGGGGTCCTGGGCTCCGGCTCCCGGTGGGGCGGGAGCCGATTCCCCGCCTTGCCGCTAATTAAGTAATTCTCCCTAATGAGAGACCCGCCCTGGTGCTTGTTAAGGGGGTCTAGATTTCCAAGGGATCGTTAGCAGGGGAGAGGGAAGGGAGAGAAGTGCGGAGGGAGACACCACCCTCCGTGTCCGGGGCCCACGGTCCAGTTTTGCGGCGGCGACGTGCGTGGACCGCCCCCACTTCCGCCCGCCGCACGCTTTGCCCCGCAGCTCCATCTTGGTGCCTTGGCAGGGAGGACCCTGTCCGGTTGGGTGTTTGGCATTCTAGAGGCAGAGGTATATTTGCTTAATTTTGTTCTGTTTTCTTAATTAGGGTTCAGGCCGGGGAAGTTCAGCGGTTAGACGCTGGGGCTGGACCTATCTGCTTTCCTCCCAGGGCGAGTGGGACTTCTGTCCTGTCAGCTGCCACATGCTGGGTCACCATCTGCCCAGACCACTAAATATTCCACATCCTCCTCCTTTTTAATCAGGCATCCCAGCCGTCTTCCAGAACCCAGGTGTCCTCTTTGCCTCAAGGGACCTAAGTCTGGCGTCCCTCTGCACCTGGCGTACCTTCTTTCTGAGACCCAAACTACAATCCTGCCCTTAGCAGAGCAGATCTCTGGTGGGACATTCAGAGAGACAGACCTGAGGGCCCTTGCGGCTTAGATTGGGCCCTGGCAGATAAGTCAGTGACGTGAGTAGCCAGGTTAGGATCACTGTCAATGATAGGGTGCTAGCTTCCGGAAAACGGTATGCCGAAAGTAGTAAATAGTGCCTGCTTTCCTATTTGATTCTGGATGGAGTTAACGTTGAAGGCCTGTGGAACTAGAGTGCGTTTCTGGTCAGCAAAGATGCTGATGCCATCCTCTTGTAGAAGTGAGAGCCTGGACTACGTGAATGGTAGTGATTCTACTGGGGCTGACATTTGGGCACTGAATGATTTTGGAGCAGGGCTGGTGTCCTAACATAAATGTGGGACATAGTGGATGCCCATAAACATTGGGTTTAATTCATTAGAGTCTGTTTTATTCTGTGTAGTACTGCCTTGTGATAACTCTTATGAATTATTTAATTTTAATCTTCCTATAAATCTGTGTCTCAGATGGGAACTATGTCTTCTATATAATCTTCAAGAGAATGTGCTTAGAAATACTGCTTATTAATTAATACATTTTCTTCTCATTTTGTCACCATGCAAGTGAGCCCAGCATGAACTGGGCAGCCCTTATCTAAATCCAGGAGTGAGCCATTTTAGGAGCAATGGAAATTCAGTCTCCTCTTCCTTGACCCTGCCAAGAATTCTTGTCCTCTAGCCACTCCTTGTCTGCTTACAGCCAGAGCCAGAAACATGAGTCAGGACTTTCTTCCAACTGAGAGTCCAATAATTACAATGACCTTCCTTTATAAATATTTTACACTTTATTATAAAAAGACCAGTAGATAGAAGGAAGCTATCCATCATCTGTTGACTCTCCCTTTCCCCCTCTACCCAATCAGTAACAGGTCAAAGTGCTTTAATAAGTTGGAGAGAAAAATCCAGAAAATATACACAGATGAAATGCCTATAAGAAGGAAGTCAGAATCTGGGGTGAAGGTCTGAGGAGAAAGCATTCGGCAGTAGAGAAGATAGGTAACTCTTACATTTAAAAAAGCCAATACTGGCTTTTAGTAGAAGAGACAGGAAATTGAATGATCAATGGGAAACATCATTAGGGAAGGTCTGTATGGGAATCAATGGATGAGACTGCAGGTCATACAGAAACCCTCCATGCGTGCTACCCACAACCCAGCAAGCCAAACCAGCCGGATGACCACTGTAGACATATAGGAAAAGCTAAGGGATTCACAAGAAAGAAGGAAGATCAATCTGGGTGAGAGATACTTATAATCTTTTCTGGAATTTTCCTTTCTCCTGGGAATAGAGAGGAGAAGGAAATATTCTCTCTTCTTCTCAAATCCTTTTTCTTTTTCATTAAAAAGTGGAGGTTCAGCGGGGCAAGGGCCCTGGGAACTCAGAGACATGGCTGTTTACACACAAACTCTAAGTAGTAGTAGTAGATGGAAATAATGTAGACTGGTTCTGAAACCTGGGGGCGCTGTCCTCAGTCTCTCCTCCGAAAACTCTGATTCGCAGTCAGATCTAGGGCATTTTCCTTTAAGGCTCCTGAACTTCGCTTAGTCATGCCGCCCCTCCCAAGACTCAGTGTCCTGTATTGGCTCCCACCATATGCATCCATCAAACACCTTTTCGCTCCCAGACCATCATGTTCTACAAGAACACTTGCTTGTGTTATTTATTCTTTCTTTCCTATCCCCCATCTTCTACTGAGAATACTTGCTTGTATTATTTATTCTTTCTTTCCTATCACCCAAACACATCCTTCTTGCTTATCACCTCAAACCTTGACCAGTTTCAGTGAGAACACAGCAGATGAATGGTTAATGCTATTAACTGTCAGTACTTTGCCCTTCCTGGAGTGCAGGAATAGGAATTGTGAATCTAAGTCCTCATCCAGGAAAAAGGCAGGACATGGAAGTCCTGGTGGTGGGCAGTTTTTAAAAGATCATCGTGGCAAAGGGATCTGGCCCATGCTGAGATTCTGCTGCTCCATCAGGTACACTGGGTAGGAATTGGGGCCCCCTTCATTCTCTGGGTAGTTCTCCTCTGGATCTGTGTTCTGGATGAGTGCACGACGTGTTTTCATTAGGTAGAAAATCTGTGATTGGGAAGAGAAAGGAGAAATGAGTCTCATTTGCCATGGCCATTTGTTTTCCTCAACACCCATATTTCAGGCCTTTGATTCTATTCTCCCTGATGCTTTACCTATGTTTTTTGAGGTATCATTGATATACACTCTTATGAAGGTTTCACAAGAAAAAGTGTGGTTACTACATTCACTCTTATTATTGAGTCCCCCTCCATACCCTATTGCACTGTCCATCAGTGTAGTAAGATGCCACAGGGTCCCTACTTGTCTTCTCTGTGCTACACCATCTTCCCCATGACCCCCCACACACCATGTGCACTACTGATGCTTTTACCTTTGGTTTTGTCCTTTCTCAAGATTTCATTGATCCTTATTCCAGCTCCAGACCCAAAATACTAAGTCACAGACTTCATCTTCAATTCCCTCCTTTGTCCTGTTTACTTTTTCTTTTTTTTATTGAAGTATTATTGATACATGTCTTATATTTGCTTCAAATATACAACATGGTGGTTTAACAGTTACCCATATTATTAAATCCTCACCCTCAATAGTGCAGTTACTATCTGTCAACATAGAAAGATGTTACAGAATTAACTGTCTTCTCCATGCTGTACTACTACCCCTGTGACCAACTTATATTATGATTGAGAAGTTTTGTGCCCCTTTATCCCCCTCATCCTCCCCACCTGCCCACCCTGTCCTATTTTGCTGATCCTAATATCCTTTATTCTCACACCCCAGTCTCTATCTCCAGCACCTCAGTCTCCCTACTCTACATCCTTTTTTCACAACCACACCCTTCTTCTCAATTCCACTTTTCCTGACCCCTGCGTCTATTGTCTTCCCCATTGTTTTCACCACCATTACCCCTCTATTACCATCCCCTGCTGCCATGCCCCTTTCCCTAGACTCATTATTCCCTCCAGTTCTCATCCATAACTTCTCTTCAGTCCCCTATCTCATGAGTTCCTTCCTCTGGCTCATCCCTGTCCCTTACCAAGAAGATCAGGCCAAGGAACACCAGGAAGAGAATCACAGCCAATAGGACCACAACAACTATGGCCCATGCAGGGAATGGATTCTCTCTGACCTCTGCAGCATGGAGACCTCCTTGTGAGTCGCCTTTGTTGTGGTTTGGATGGCTTTTGTTGCCAGGGGTTTCCAGCATGGAGGTGAATTTAATATAACCAGTGAGCAGCTGATGGGTCAAATTGGTTTTGTTTGGACGAGGAGAGATGGTAGTGATAGATTTGTCTCTTGTGACCTTGACTAGAGGTGTCACAGTCTCTGTGGCTGCTGTATTTTTTCCTGGATTTTCTGCAGGCTTTATGATCTCAGTGGCTGATGTGCCCTTTTCTCCAATTTTTGTACACTTTGTAGACTTTGCTGGGGCTCTTGTGGTCTCATTTGCCCATGTGGTCTTGTCCTTATGTTCCATCAGCTTCCCTGGGGATGGCGTAATCTTTTCAAAGGCTGAGGTGGTCTCTTGTTCAACCCGTGTGGACTTTGTTGAGACTCTTGCGGTCTTCTTTTGAGCAAATGTCGTCATTTTGGGGCTTCTTGTATCATTCTCTGTATTGACCGACTTGCGGGAAGGAGTTACGGTCTGGTGTGAGGGGGAGGGTGTACTATTGAAAGTAATGTTTTTTCTGTTGTCCTTTTCCTGAGTTCTTCCAATATTAGCTGTGCTTCTTACTGTTCTACGTTCCGGGGGCTTTACCGTGGACTTTGTCGTATTTTCATCTGCTGATAAGGACTTTTCTCCAGGATTCAGAGTGTTTACTTTGGCTCTTGTGGTCTTACAATTTGCTGATGTGGTCTTTGGTCTTTGTTTTGTTGAGTTTGATGGTGTTTGTGTTGTCTTTTCAACGGCTGGTGCAATCTTTTCTGTGTATACTGTAATCATTCTCGGAGTCTTGTCCGAGGCAAGTACAGTTATGTGATTACTATCTGTTTTATGTTCTTCAACTCCTGAACTTTTTGGGCTCCTTGTCTCATTGTGTGATATCCTCATGGCTGGTGAGATTTTTTCTGATGATGATGTGAGCTTTTTGATCTCTGTATTGGCTGACTTGTGGGAAGGAGTTACCGTCTGGTGTGAGGTGGAGTGTGTACTATTGAAAGTAATGTTTTTTCTGTTGTCCTTTTCCAGAGTTCTTCCAATATTAGCTGTGCTTCTTACTATTGGTTTGCCTGTTTTGGTCTTACAAGTCGTTTTTCTCTTGGGGGCTGCTGTTGGATATTTTGTACCGGATGATCCTTTATGTGTGTTAGTGGATTTAGGATCAACAGACTGTCCATTCTGGATAATTGGGTTTTTTCTTTGATGGCCAGAGTTTTGGTTAGAACTGTGAGGAATATCATAAACAATATGATGAGTTGTAGAGTTTTTGGAATTATCTATAGTTTTGTTAAACCTCTGGGATGAGTGTGTGGTATTGCAATGATGTTTTGGTGTAGAGGGTTCTTTCAGTTTAAGGAGGTCTAGAGAGCTGTGTCCTGAATGAGGAGCAGTGTAGTCAGAGAAAGCACTGCAACCAGGGCCTGGTGCAGGAGGGAACAAATGATTAGATGTTGGTGATTCACCAGTTTTCTGAAGTCCTTGAAGTGCAGTAGCACCTGTGAAGGAAGAGAGATAAATAAGAATCTTCCTTCATGCTCTTGCCTGCTTCCTTCCCTGCTGTCATCTCTAGGGGTTCCTTCCTTCCCCCAGATATATCTCCCTAGTCAGTGGCTTCTGAATGCTGTGTGTGAGAATAACTTTGGAGAGACTGAGGGAATATCTCTGGTAGAACTTTCCATAGGAATTAGTAACTGGACACAGTTGATGAGTGAGAGAAAGATAAGAAGAGGAATGGAGGCTGGGTAGAGGAAGGAGATGGGAAACTTTCCTTTTGGTGATGAAGTTTGGCTTGGATACAGGGATGTAGATGAGATGACTCAACCTTTATTATTCCCCACTGGATCCCTCTCTTCACACACCTGGGAAAGCTACCTGGGATAGATGAAGGTGGTCCTCTTGAAAGAAAAAGTTATCTGCTTGGGGGTCCCAAGTACAGTGAACAAGGCAGCTGGATTCTAGGAGACTGACTGTGTTTAAAGACAGGGTGTGAGCGAAAACACCCCTATCAATGAACAGATATGGGCTTTAATAGCCAGTGGAGACAGAGGAGGTGTCCCTGATATGTAGGCAGAAGGGTGAGAGCTAGAAGATCACCAAAGAGTGAGATAGATAGTGTTGTTACGTAATTGAGATTTCCAGTCTCTGTTAGCTCAAGGTGGCAACCAGGACCTGGACCCATTCCCAATCACAGGAAACCACAGCCTGCCCACTTCCCTGCTGACCAGGAGAGCTGGAGGCTGGGGAACTGAGTCCTTGAAAGAAATGTATGGGGGATTCCAAGGGGGTGAGGGTAGTAGAGAAGCCCAAGTCCTTGAGGGATTTAAGGTTGGGAGAGAGACAACTGACTTGTCAGGTCATCACTTCTCTATGCCATTTCCATTCTCTGATTCCTTCGGCAGCAATACCAGTAAGAGCTATCATTCATTAGGCACCTTCTCTGGGCCAGACTCTTGGATGGCTGCTTTACATTTTCTTTGTGGATTCTCTTCTACGGTGATTGATCACCCAGCTACCCACAACGCTACTATTTTACAGGCAAGAAATTTGAGTTTCATGGAGGAATGGGGACCTGCATGCAGTCCCACAGCAATAGCAACGGCCAACCTTCCTAGAACATTTACTGTGAGACAGGCAGGTCCTACAGATGAGGAAATGTATTAACTCAGTTACTTTTCACAACAACCCTTTGAAGTTGAGAGTGATTTGTTATTCTCTCCTTCTTATAATGAGGAAACAAGGCTCAGAGAGGTTAAGTAATCTCCCCTAAGGGTCCCCAGCAAGTAAGAGTTTGAACCAGAATTTGAACACACATTCTAGGCTCCTGGGCCCAGGCTCTTACTGGTTAAGACCACACTACACAGCCTATTGGTCAGCCTAGCCTCTTGGGGAAGGAAGAACAGTGACATTTGTGCAACCCCTCAAGGATGATGTTTATATTTGTTTATTTAATCTTTACCTTGACCCTGTGAGGCAGGTGTATGATCTTACTGTTTTACAGGTGAGGAAAGGAAGCTCAAAGGGGCTAAGTAATTGGCCAAGTCAGGTTTCTCACTACACCTCAAATGTTTGTAAACATGATAAAGGATGAATAAATATCTATGGAGGGAATAAATGAGCAGGTAGAGCAGGATGGCAAAGTACACTGGCCTTACAGAATCAGAGGACAGGACTGGAGTCTAGGTGCTATCCCTCACCAGTTTTGCATTCTTGTTCAGATCACTTAAATGTTCTGAAGCCCCATGTCCACAACTGTAAATAACAACGATGTCAGCTATTCCAGCTTAGTGTGAAGATGAAAGGGAGTATGGAGCATAGAGAACTCTTTCAAGTGTTGAATTGTAGTCTTCGGAACAATCTCATACTTTGCTTGTCCTTTTCCTGGTAGTGAGAAGCCCGAGTCCATGGCCCTGCTCCTGCCTTCTGCAGCCCCCAGGGTCTCTCCTGACCCACCTACCCCGTTCACCTCTTGACCATGTCTTCCAAATGGCAGCCCCCCTGCATTCCTGGGCCACTTCCCCCTTCTGTGTTTGATCAACACAACACTCATCACTTTCTAAGTATGGCACAATAAACACAGTCTGCTTCCTGCAATGACAGGGATTTTTGTTTATTGGTTCCTATGTCTTCAGCCTAGTACAATGTCTGGCCCATGGGAAGCATTTCATAAATATTTGTTGAATGGATAAATGAGAGAATATTTTAAGACTGATGAAAACTCTTCAGAAGCCATGTCAATGACCTTTTGTTATGTACATTAAGTGAAAAAGAAACACAATTGTGACCTTCAACTGTTGGAAGACCAAGGGCTAACATCTGCTATGGGATGTAATTGAGGCTCGTAGATGAAAAGATGTTAAAATAAGGCCTCTACTGAATAGACAGTTCTCTAAAGAAGAAATTCAGATGGCCAATAGACACATGAAAAGATGCTCCACATCGCTTGTCATCAGAGAAATGCAAATTAAAACCACAGTGAGATATCACCTCACACCAGTAAGGATGGCCACCATCCAAAAGACAAACAACAACAAATGTTGCGAGGTTGTGGAGAAAGGGGAACCCTCCTACACTGCTGGTGGGAATGTAAATTAGTTCAACCATTGTGGAAAGCAGTATGGAGGTTCCTCAAAATGCTTGAAATAGAAATACCATTTGACCCAGGAATTCCACTTCTAGGAATTTACCCTAAGAATGCAGCAGCCTAGTTTGAAAAAGACATATGCACCCCTATGTTTATCACAGCACTATTTACAATAGCCAAGAAATGGAAGCAACCTGTGTCCATCAGTAGATGAATGGGTAAAGATGAGGTGGTACATATACACAATGAAATATTATTCAGCCATAAGAAGAAAACAAATCCTACCATTTGCAACAACATGGATGGAGCTAGAGGGTATTATGCTCAGGGAAATAAGGCAGGCAGAGAAAGACAAGTACCAAATGATTTCACTCATATGTGGAGTATAAGAGCAAAGAAAAACTGAAGGAACAAAACAGCAGAATCAAAGAACCCACAAATGGACTAAGAGTTACCAAAGGGAAAGGGACTGTGGAGGATGAGTGGGAAGGAAGGGATAAGGGCAGGAAAAAGAAAGGGGGCATTACAATTAGCATGTATAATGTGGAGGGGGTACAGGGTGGGCTCTACAACACAGAGAAGACGAGTAGTGATTTTACAGCATCCTACTATGCTGATGGACAGTGACTGTGAAAGGGGTATGTTTGGGGGGACTTGGTGAAGGGGGGAGCCTAGTAAACATAATGTTTTTCTTGTAATTGTAGATTAATGATACCAAAATAAAATAAAATAAGGCCTCCAGCCCACCAGTTCTGGGATACTGGTTGTCCTTTAACCACAACAGCCGCACAGTTAACTAAACACAGATAACCACATCTTAGAACTCCAGACCTACATCACACCATTGAGGACCCATCAATTATAAAATCTGGTGTCAAAGCTCAAGGGATTCCTTGGTTCTCAGCTCATCTGTGAGGCAAATCAGTGACTGAACCAGGGCCAGAAGACTGTCTCTTCTCCTGTAGCAACCTTTTTTCCTCTAGGAAGTTTTCACTGTGAGATACTCATTTAACTAACTACAGTAATGGCCTGAAAAGAATTATTTTGGTCACTGGGGTATAGGCAGAGAGGAAAATCTACTTTAGCACAAGATCCTGGAGGTGGATGCTCAGCCTGGATAAAAGAATGAAAACAAGTCCCACATCAACACTTCATACAATTCCAAAGGTCTGTTCACTCTGCTTCATTCAGTTGTTTGAACAGAAGGTGAACATCCTGCTAAGTGACTCGTGTTTTGAGGTGGGGTCTCTGACAGAGTAGCCTCACAAAAAATAGCATTTCTAGTGTTCCTTGGTATCCTACCCCTCAAAAATGGCTTACTCCATTTGCAATAATGTGGGCAAAATGCTTGTTACAGTGCACACTGTGTCCTACAGCACACTCAGAGTAAAAAGACTAAAGAAAAATACACTCAAATGGTTACCTAGGTGATAGGGAGTATTAAGAGAGATTTTTTTCTTTTTAATTTACTCTGTTTTCCAGTTTATATAATGAGCATATATTATTTTTGTCATATAAACTAACATTTATTGTAGGAAAATGTTCTTTTTCCATTCTCCCCGGTACCCCTCTCCAACTGTGCTCCCCTTAGGGATGATTTAATCTGGATCCCATCCAGGCTTCAAACTATGCTACAAAGCTATTATAATTAAGACAGTATGGTGCTGGCACAAAAATAGACAGATCAAAGGAATAGAATGGAGAAATAAACCCATGCTTATATGGTCAATTAATTTATGACAAAGGAGGCAAGAATATACAATGGGGAAAAGACAGCCTCTTCAATGAATGATATTGGGAAAACCAGACAGCTACATGTAAGAGATGGAAACTAGACCACTGCCTGTAAACAAAAATAAACTCAAAATGGATTAAAAACCTAAATTTAAGACCTGAAACTATAAAACTCCTAGAAGAAAACATGGACAGCACACTTCTGGACCTCAGCCTTAGCAATTTTTTTGGATATGTCTCCCCAGGCAAGGGAAACAGAAGCAGAAATAAACAAGTGGGACTACACCAAACCAGCAAGTTTCTGCACAGCAAAGGAAACTATCAACAAAATGAAAAGGCAACCTACTGTATGGAAAATATATTTGCCAATGATATGTCAGATAAAGGGTTAATATCCAGAATATGTAAAGAACTCATACAACTCAACCCAAAGAGAACCAAATAATCCAATTTAAAAAATGGGCAGAAGATCTAAAAAGACATTTTTCTAAAGAAGATATACAGATGGTCAATAGACATGTGAAAAGATGCTCGACATCTAATCATCAGGGAAATGCAAATCAAAATCAGAGTGAGATATCACCTCACACCAGTCAGAATGACTATTATCAAAAAGACAAGAAATAACGTGTTGGTGAGGCTGTGGAAAAAAGGGAACTCTTGTAGACTGTTGGTAGGAATGTAAATTGGTGCAGCCACTGTGGAAAGCAGTGTGGAGGCCCCTAAAAAATTAAAAATGGAAATACCATATGATCCAGGATGGTATACACTTTTGGGTATTTACCCAAAGAAAACAAAAACACTGATTTGAAAATCACTCCTGTGTTTATTGCAACATTATTTATGATAGCCAAAATATGGAAGGAACATAAGTGTCCATCAATAGTTGAATGGATAAAGAAAGTATGGTACATATATACAATGGACTATTATTTAGCCATAAAAAATGAATGAAATCTTATCATTTGCAACAATATGTATGGACCTAGAGGGTATTATGCTAAGTAAAATAAGTCAGAGAAGGACAAGTACTATATAATTTTACTTATAATGAAATCTACATGTGAAATCTAAAAAGCAAAACAAATAACAAAACCTAGGAACAGACTCATAAATACAGAGTACAAACCTGTGGTTGGCAGAGGGGACAAGGGTAGAGAGATAGGTGAAATAGGTGAAGGGGTTTAAGAGTTATAAACTTCCAATTACAAAATAAGAAGGTCATAGGGATGAAAGTACAGCATAGGAAATCTAGTCAATAATATTGTTATATCTTTATATGATGACAGATGGTAACTACACTTACCATGATGAGCGTTTTGTAAGGAATATAAATGTCAACTCACTATGTTGTACACACAAAACTGTTATATGTCAACTGTACTTCAATAAAAAAAGATGTGGTATAGATACACAATATATAATTGAATTACTATGTTGTACACCTGAAACCAATATAATATTGTATATCAAATATATTGCAATAAAAAAAATCTAGATCCTGCACCTCTGGTTCTGGGGCTGCTTGATGCAGATTCTGGGGCCCTAGGATCTAGTTTTCTGGGTCTGGGTGTTGACTGTCCTGTGTATAAATGATGGGACCCCAGAACAGTGGGCTCATAGCCTTCATCCTCCCTAGCCATCCCTCCTCCCTCCCTACCCTGGCCTCATTCTCTGCAGGACCCAGGTATGTGCCCAGCCCAGACCCACACTCCAGTTTCACCCTGCTCTCATCCAACCCACCCATCTCAAGCTTCTGTGTCTAGTACCCACTTGCTTTTATCTGCAAGATCTGAGCGTCCAGCTGCTCTGGCCTCCCGACCCCTCTCCTCCCCCTCCACCCCCTCCAGCTGAGCTCCAACCCAGCCAACTCCCCAGACCACACCCACAGATCCTGGAGTGTCCTATTTGCAATTCAGATTTTGATTCACCCTGCTCTTTTCCCATGTCCTTGAGCAATTTCCCTCAAAAGTGAATGGATGTGTGTGTGTGGAGAAGACAAAAAATGACCATATAGTGTCTTCCTATGCTGATAGATAGTGACTGTGATGGGGTTGACGGGGAACTGGATAATATGGGTGAATGTTCAAACCACAACATTGCTCATGTGAAACCTTCATGAGATTGTGTATCAATGACACCTTAATAAAATAAAAAGTAAATTTGTGTGGCATTGATTTATGACTCATCCCCTTCTGCCCCCTACAGCTTCCTCTTCCTGGGCAGCAGCTCTATGGAAGATGGGGTAGAGCAGTGAGTGGAACAATCAGCCTGACGAGAAGGGGAAGAGAAGGCGGGTGAGACTGAGGATCCAGGAGGCTGAGGCAGTTCTGTTGTCTCTGTTTCCTGACCCTCGAAGTCGGGGGATGGGCATCAAGTCAGGGCACAGAGAGAATGCACTGCCGAGACCTCACAAAGGCAGCATGAAGATTCCTCAGCCCTGACCCTGCTGTCCACCATCCACCTGGTTCCCCATTACCTCTGGCCCCACAGTGACCCTAAGCTCAGGAAGGGAGAACTTCCTCTGATAACCCCCTCAGTCAAGCACTGTTAGAAGAAGCTGCTACCTGCCCTTCCCAGGGCATCCAGGCTCATGACTTTTCTGGCCCCGGTTTGCCATTAGCAATGTCATTACCATGGATGACCCTATCCAGCATGCAGAGTCTCTCAATCTATTTTTGTGTGTCTACCTTGTGAAACCCTCCTCTGCATGGCCAAGGCCCATTCCAAGCTGCCCCCCTTGTGTTGGGCATCTCCACTCCCTGCTTCAGCCACACAACTGGTTTTAGCTAAGTGAACTAACTTGGCAATTTCACTTTATCTTATAGGTGATGTTTTGCTTGTCAAAATATTCCAAATTCATTTTCTCACCAAAGCCGTGGGATGTTTCCCACCTGTAAAATGGGGACAAAACTGGACACACCTTATCAAGTTGCCATGAGGACTAAATAAGTAAATGTGGATGAAGTGCCTAGAACAATGTCTGGTATATAGTAAATGCTCAGTAAACACCAACTATTGGTATTGGCCAGGCAGCACCCTTCCAATCTTATGAATGTGTGGAAGTCCAGATAAATGGGTCAGAGTCAGGACTGGGACCCAAGTCAGCGTAGAACAGGGCTCAGCAGGCAGTGTGGAGAGGCGGACTCCCTTGCTGCTCTCTAGCTGCGTGACTTTGCACAAGCCTTTATCCTCTGGGTTTCACTTTACCACCTCAGGGGATTTGAGGAGATGAAATGAGATAAAGAGCCGTGAGCACCTGTGAGTTTCTGGCATGGGGCGGGTGCTCTGTGAATGTCAGGGTCCTGTCGCCACCAACCCAGGACTGCCAGCCCATACAGTGTCTTTATGAAGTCCCCCTCTGGGTGGTGCAGCCTTGTAGGCCATGTCTTGAGGAACAGAGCACAGGCTGGATTTCGTCCCCTACCTACCCCTTAGCCAGCAAACTTCAGCAGTGAACACCCTAGACAACTGTATGCAGTAGCCCCATACCCATACCCCTTCCCACCACACATTCACCTGCTGTTCATTTCTGCAATTGGTCACAGCCCTATAAATGCTTAGGAACAACTCCTTTCTGTTTCTATCCCCTTGTGTGGTGGTGCCCCCTCTGTGTGAGGGCATCTTACCTGCCTTCCGAGAAGCTAGAAGGAGGAGGAGGCAGCACTGGAGGCCACAGATGGAACGGACCCAGTAGGCTGGCTGGGCCATGTTGGAGCTGGATGGCTGCCTGGGGCTGTGGGCTGGGGTCCCCTCACCTTATATGGGGCCAGGTTTGACGTCATGGGGGCTGGGGCCCCTCAGACCTGAGCCTTAAGCAAATGGAACTGCCCCACCCCAGAGGGGTGCCCTGATAACGGGAGACCGCAGGTCCTGCGTCACGGAGCCAGGCACCTGGGTGCCTGCCGAAGGGGTGGGGTCTGGGGGCAGCGAGAGGAAGTGGGCTAGGAGCAACCTCCAGGGCTCTGGGGAGGTGGGGAGCAGATGCTTCTGGAGGGGCTGAGTTCTGGCTGGGGCAGGACAGGGAGGAGGCAATTGGAGTTCTGGTTCTGGGAAGAGGTTGAAATTCTGGGTCTTCTCCAGATTCGCCCTCACCCTCCCACCTGTCTTGAGGCAGCCAAACTCTCCACACCCCTTACTCACACATGGTCACTCTTTTTGCCCTGGGTGGAGCTGTCCATGAGTAGGAGGTGAAAGAGCAAAGTAGGAGAAAGCCTTCTCATGGCTGCTGATGCAGACCGGTGCTTCCAGGTGTCCAGAGATGACACGAGATGTGGAGACAGTGAGGGAACTGACAAAGACTAGGGACAAGACACATACGGAAGCCAAGTAACTGATATCACCACCTCACTAGGGACACAGATAGGTCCGGGCCACCCGAGGGACAGAGGTCAAGATCTTTGGCAGACACGCTCAGTGTACAGGGGCTCTGCCTCCACCCCACCTCTCCCATCCTCTCCCATCTCAGCACAGCCACCATCTCTCTGCCTCCAAGCCCCTGGCCGGCCCTCTGAAGAAATGCAGGTATCTCCTATCTAGGACCTCCCAGAGCCTCCTCCTTCCCTCCCTCTTGATTCCTAGCCTGAGCAAGCATTAGTTCAGAGACTTGAAATTCATAGCCTGGGCTCCCAGGTGACAGTGCCTGGGGCTGAATAGGGGGAGGACAGACTACCAGGTCTCTAAGGAGAGAGAAAGCCTTGGGTCCAGGTGTCTAACTCATCACCCCTCCGTGCTCACTTCATTTGTTCTCTGCTGTTCTCCCATCACAGAAAGCTGCAGGTGAGGTCTCGGCTTTGATCACTGCTGCCTCCACAGCACCTGGGATAGTGCCTGGGAGATAGTAGGCAATCCAGAAGTGTTTACTACTCTGCAGTGAATGTGAGGGCTGGCTAATGCCTTTCCGGAGAAGTGGAGTGGGCAGAGGGACTGCGAGGGCCAAGACCTAAAGGGCAGAGGCCAGGGCCTCTGGGCAATGGGCTCCCAGAGGACTAGAGAACAGAACACATGAATTCCTCTCATCACTTGGCATGACTTGTTGCTAAGCCCTGGGCAGGGCTGGAATGGGTGAAAAGAGAACATGCTCATTAACATAACTAATGGGAGATTAATGAGGCTCCATGGAGTCAGGCCAATGACTGATTACTCAGAACTCAGAAGGCTGCCTTCCAGGCAATGCATCTTGCAAGATGGAGAAACTGAGGCTGAGGCAGTCCCTCCCCTGCAACTCTAGCTGGACTCAGGAGTGACTGACAAATCCCCATTCCACTAGTCCCCTATCCCAGGGACCCAGGCCTCTAGGAGAGTGGTTTTTAACAGGGAAGGGCAATTTTGCCCCTCAAAGGACATTTGGCAACATCTGGAGACGTTCTTGCACAACTTGAGGGATGGCGGGAAATGCCATCAGCATTTAGTGGGTAGAAGCCAGAGATACTGCTAGCATCGTATAATGTACAGGACATACCCACCCCTAGCAAAGAACTGTCCAGCCCAATATGTCAACAGTGCTGAGGTTGAGAATCTCTGATTTATTTGTGCAAAAAAATTCCCACCTTCTCTTTTTGCCCCAACTTCCCCCCCAGGTATTTGGGGTAGAGGAAGCTGGAGTAAGCAGAGGTCAAGTTGATCTCTTAGTGTTTAGTACAGGGTGTTGTGTCTGAGCTAGAGGCTGAGGGGTCAGTTATAAAACAACCCTACTAGCTATTAATGTTTTAGCATTTCTATGTGCCAAAGGACATCCTGAGCACCTTACCTTGCTATAAACTATGCAGTTAGCAATGTGAGCCTCATTTTACAGATGAGAATAAAGTGCCACAGGTCACAGAAGCAACCTTGCACACAGTCACACACCTGATAAGCAGCAGAGACCAGACTTGACAAATACATGATGAGTGGGAGACCAGTGCACAGGACAGCATTTTATTGAGCAAGAATTGTGTGCACCCAGAGTGGTCTAAGGGGGCATCACAGAGCAGGGCTCCTCACCTGTCCTGAAGAGGGAGAATCGGGGGTCTGGGGAGGGCCAGGAACCAGCCTGATGGTGCTCCATGTGGAAGGAGCTGTGAGGGGGTCATCTGCACCTCCTGCACCCTGGGGGGCCTAAGGAAAGTGTCTTCTGCTAAGGAGCTTTTCTGATAGTTGGGGAAAAGGTGGAAACTGGAAGAAAGGGTAAGAGGCAAAGGTTCCAACTGCCTAGACCCAGACTCCATGAAGGCTGGAACCTCTGGAGACCATGTAACCCTGGTCCTTCCCCCTGCAGATGAGAAAATGGCATCAGAGAGGTTAGATGCCAGGTGACTGGCTGGCAGCAGCACAGGAGCTGGAATCTCAGCTTCCCACTCAGTACTGACTCCACACACTGTTCGTGGAGGACATGGGAGGGTCAGTGGCCCCAGGAATCCACCCTCGGAAATGGTCCAGCTAGCGTGACCAGGTAGGCGAGTCTGGGAATGAGTAATTAGGAGAAGTCAGGCCAGAGGGGGAGGGTATTCAGCTATCTTGGCCCCACCCCTACATTTGGCACAGTAGCTGTGACTGGTGGACTCCCAGAGCCACAGCCACACCCCACACTCATCTTCTTCTGGAACTGGCAGGCTTGTGAGATGAAGGATGGATAGGCTGGGTTAACCGAGGGACCCAGGAGCCTGCCAGCCAGCCCTCAGCTCTCCCCAAGGACCCCTGCCTCTCTTCAAGCAAAAACAGTAATAATACTGTGTAAAGCTAATTTATTGGATACTTACTATGTACCAAGCACCTAAGTGCTTTACATGCATAAGCTCATTGCTGCCAGCAACCCTTTGGCATGGATGTTATTCTAATTTTATCAAGTACTCAATGAGGGCTATTATTACCCATATCACAGGGTTGCTGTGAACCAAAATATATACAGCACCTGGCACATAATAAGTGTTATTTCAGTATTAGTTATTATTACCAATGAGAAATCTGGTGCACAGAGAGGTTAAGTAACTTGCACAAGGTCACACAGCTATAATGGCAAAGCCAGGATTCAAAACCCAGGTTAATGTAGCTCCATAGCACTGATTCTTCACTACCTAGAGCTGAATTTAATGCCTCTGTGGGCTGGTTAGCTTCCAATACCACCCAGCCTCTCTTTCACTGAGGCCCCAAGTCCCCATCCCTACCTGGTCAACGTTTCCTCTCAGCCACGTTCCTCTCAGTGTCACAAGCTGGCATCCTTCCTCCTGCTCTTCTCAGAGTTCTGGAATGCTGGGTGCCAACGCCACTGGCCTTGGGGACTCACACATTGGGACCACAGCTTCTCTCACCTTCTTGGCCCCATACAGCAGGCTGACAATCGCTGCTCCCACAGTGAGAGTGATCAACAAGATGACCCAGGCTGGGACACAGCGCCTCTCTTGAGGTTTCAGGCCTGAGGAGCAGAGAGGGGCAGTGACAGAGGCAGGTGGGACATCAGCTCCCCGATTTCCCACTGCCCTCTGTGACTCTGATGTCTATGTGGCTCTGAGACCGCATTCTCTGTGGATTTCTGCCCTATCATATTGGGAATAGAATCTCATCAGAGGGGGATTTAAGGCTTCCATCTAACCCCGTCACCTCTTCCTTGACACCTACGGACCTGTCTGTCAGTGTCTAGACCCCTCCCTGACATCCACATCTCTCTGTCTTTCTGAACCTTCCTCCACATCTCAGGCTCTGGTGTCCGTGTCTCTCCAGCTTGATGTCTCTGCACAATGAGGGTCCCTGGTGGGCCTCTCTCCTTCTTCCGAACCCCAGCACCCCCTCCACCCCAGCCTGACTCTGGTCATTAAGGACAGCCAGATCTTGTTGTCTTGTCTTCCCTCTCCTTATTTCCTGCCCTCAGACTTCCTGGGGGTGGTGGGTGCCCATGCCTTCCCTGCTAGGGGAGGGGAGAAAAAGAGGGAGGTGGAAGGAAGAAGGGCACAGGGCCTGCAGGGGAAATGGTTCTTGCCCTGGAAAGACATGCGGGCCATGAGAAGGAAGTTGAAAGCTTTTGAGGCAGCATTCAGGTGACAGACATATGGCTATTCGTTTAACCAGAGGCTTGAGGTGGCACCAAAACCCCTTTAAAAACTGGAGACATTTGCAGACATACTCAAAACCCAGTGGAGAGCAGGTACTAATGCCTATCCCTGCCCTCCTTCCAGGAACCAAGGGTGGCTGCAGGGGAGCAAGAGAGAACGGGCCCCACCAGCGTTTAAATAGGCCCAGCAAAAGAACAGCTTACTGGTCAGGACACTGAGCCCAGGGGGTGGGGTAGCTGCTCCCTCTGTTGTGGGAGTAGAGCCTCCAGAGACAGCCACACTGGATGGGAATGGCCCAGCCACAGCTGGAGCAGTCCCAGAGGCCTTCATGGGAAAGACGGATCCTAAAAGGCAGAGAGAAAAAAATGGCCAGAAAGAGATCCAAGTGAGAGCAGAAACAGGACTTACATCTAGTGCACGCTTGATCAAAATGCTAGCAAGGTTTTGGTAGAAATTTGCCAATTGATTCTCTGAAAATGAAAAGGCTAGAGTAACCAAAATAATCTTTAAAAAAACCAGAGAGGAAGACCTACACAAAATCTTGCCTCAAAGCTGCAGTTGTTAAGTGCTGTGGTGCAGGAGCAAGAACAGACGAAGAGAACAGGAGAGAGTTCAGACACAGACCCACTCATACATGGTCCCTTGAGTTTTGATAAAGGTGCTCACACCATTCAATGGTGGGTAGAGAGGGAAGATCTCTGAAGTAAATGATTCTGGGGTCAATGGCTATGATAAGGGGAATAAAATGAACCTTGACCTCTACCTTACTCCATACACAGAAATTAATCTGAGATACATCATAGGCTTAAATTTGAAAGCTAAAATAATAAAGCTTCTGGAAGAACATGTAAGAGAATATTTTCATGACCTTGAAGTAGGCCAAAAAAAAAATGTCTTCGGCAGGATACAAAGGACACTACAAGAGAAAAAGTTGATAAAGTGAAAGGCAGAAAGGAGACCCTTGGATAGCCACCAAGGTCAGGGCACTGCTTCAGGGAGGTTCTGGGGGCCTGCCAGCTTACACAGGCCAAGCTCAGGAGGCCCCCGCCCAGAGTACAGGCCAGGCTAAAGGGCTCCTAAGGGGTGGACTGAGCAACAGAAACATCATCTGGCAATGTCAAGACTGTTACTGAAGTGTTCCCAGAAATGGTCAGAGGTACACTCTGACGACTACTGGGAAAACCTCCAGAGGCTGAAGAAACTGTTGAGAAACTCAAAGAGATGGTGGGGAGACATCTGAGATGTCCCCAGAGACAGTGGGGAGACCAGCAGAGACAGTGGGGACACCTGCAGAGACAGTGGGGAGACTTGCAAAGACATCCCCAGGGACAGAGGAGACAGCTGTGATGGCTTCAAGTCCTGTGCTGGACGTCTCTGGCGGAGTCAGCTGAGCTGTTGGAAAAAGAAAAATGATAAGATAGGGTTAGAAGAGTTGGCCATATCCCAGGGTGTGGAGTCCACCTCTTCACACCAGCACCCCCTGTTGCAGCCTGGCACTCACCATGAGCAGCCAGGGCCTGCAGGCCCAGGAGCAGCACAAGTGCAGAATCCATGGCCTGTTGACGTGCTGCTCCAGGCCCTGTCCTAGCTCTTTAAAGCCTTGGAGACCTATAGTAAGTCTCAGGAGAGCCAGATGTGCCAGGCCTCCATCAGTCCTAGGATCTCCATCCCAAGGGAGAGGGCACCAAGCTGTTCCCAGGGGTTTAACCTGTCCTTGCCTGATCCCTGGAAGCACTGGGGAGAGTGAGTAAGAGCCCAAGGACTTCCCTACCTGGCCATTGGGCTCTTCCAGGCCTGGGGACCTATCGCCCAGCCCCGAATCAGTCTCCAGCCCAGACTCTGCCCAGAAGGAGACGCTGGTGTTCTATCCCAAGGCCCTACTCTTGCTCCCAGAAGTACAACTATTGCAGGTGAGGGCTTAAGAGTCCTTTGGGGAAACAGGATTTGGAAGCTGGGTAGGGGCGGAGAATGTTACAGCCTGGGGACTACACCTGACCCTTAGGAGACCCCAGGGCAGGGTCAGAGAGTGAACCCGAGCCATCTATTGTCTAGACACGTTCGACCCACAGAGCTTTCCATTTCTTTGGCGGAGAAGGGGCAACAGGAGAAGAGGAGCAGGACACACATTGTGTTAGGGCCAGTGCAGTACGGCAGGTCGAGCCTAGCCTTGGAGCCAGACTGCTCTGAATCCCCCACGCTGGAATCCACCCCTTCCCTGCTGCACATATGCAGGCACATCACGTGACCAACCTAAGTCTTATTTTCTTCACTCCTTAAACGAGGTAATCTAGTACCTACCTCAAAGGGTCGATACAAGCATTAAAAGAGATAATGTTTCCAGCAGTGCCAGCAATGACTGTAGATTCGGGGGAACTAACTGAGAAAGACATGGGGGTACTTCCACTTTCCTCTTAAGAAGACTCAGATACCCCAAAGCATGTCTCTGTGGTCTCCCCTTCTACTCTCTGCTTGTACCTCCTGTGTCTGCTGATCTGTTTGTCCATTTCTTCTTCCCACTCTGGTCTTCCTGCTCTCTGGAGCAAGTCTGGGAGTCCCCGGACATCTCCCTTTAGTTACAGTTATGATGTAGACAGCGTCTCTCTCCATCTCTCTGGTTCCCTGGTCTTGCTTTTGGCTTCGCTCCCAGTCTCTGCCCAGTGTTTGGGTTGGGAGGGAGGGTGGAGATGATACCCAGGGAGGCAGATAGGAAGGCAAAGGGCACATCTCTATGTGTGTTCCAGGGACTTGGGCACCCATCTGTTGAGCTTCTTCCTGTGTCTGGCATGATGAGGGATGGGCTCTAATCTCTCGGCAACTGACTTGCTGTGAGACCTTAGTAAGCTGTTTAACCCCTGTGGGCCTTGGTTTCCTAATTTTTAAAGAAAGATGGTAGACTAGTTGGGTTCCAAACTCCCTTCACACATCCACCCTAGAGTCTGCCATTTTGAGTACCTGTGTGTAGGGTGTTGGAAGGACGAGGGCAGTCCTGCTGTGTGAGTGCTCAGGACAGGGGTTGGAGGGTATCTGATGACACTGGCGTGGCCACCTGGGAAGCTAGGATGTATTAGAGCATCTGAAACAAAACATTCAAAGACGAATGTTCCCCATTGCCCAGATTTCTCATTTAGAAAGCCACTGTGGCTGGGGGAGCAAGACACTTGGATTTGGAAAGAAACTAATATAATCTACCCTTCCCTCTTAGACCCACATTCCTGAGCCCTTAGGTGGCATGAATGATGGAAATTAATTGCAGTTAATAATTAATCTCTAAAGAGTAATGAGAGGCCTGGGCTTGGGTGGGGCCCAGACACTTGCAGGAGGGACACTTCCTTAACTACCTTCTCTGTAGGACTGGGCACGCAACCCTTCAAGCCTCAAGACATAGGGGAGGGATGGGGCACAGGATTGAGGAAAGGGGACCACCCTCTATTTTCCCCCAAGAGCTCAGTGAGTGTCCCTCTCCAAGGTATCATTGTTATACACTCTTATGAAGGTTTCACAAGAAAAACAATGTGGTTACTATATTCACCCTTATTATCAAGTCCCCCCCCAGACCCCATTGCAGTCACTGTCCGTCAGTGTAATAAGATACCGCAGAGTCTCTACTTGTCTTCTCTGTGCTACACTGTCTTCCCCGTGACCCCACAGACACCATGTGAATCAATCATGATACCCTACAGTCCCCTTCTCCCTCTGTCCCCACGTGCCTTCCCCAGTCCTCCCCTTTGGTAACCACTACTTTCTTCTTGGAGTCTGTGAGTCTGCTGCTATTGTGTTCCTTCAGTTTTGCTTCGTTGTTATACTCCACAAATGAGGGAAATCATTTGATACTTGTCTTTCTCCACCTGGCTTATTTCACTGAGCATAATATCCTCCAACTCCAACCATGTTGTTGCAAATGGTAGGATTTGTTTCTTTCTTTTGGCTGAATAGTATTCCATTGTGTATATGTACCACATCTTCTTTATCCATTCATCTACTGATGGACACTTAGGTTGCTTCCACTTATTGGCTATTGTGCATAATGCTGAGATAAACATATAGGGGTGCATATGTCTTTTTGAATCTGAGAAGCTGTATTCTTTGGGTAAATTCCTAGGAGTGGAATTCCTGGGTCAAATGGTATTTCTATTTTTACTGTTTTGAGGAACCTCCATAGTACTTTCCACAATGGTTGAACTAGCTTACTTTCCCACCAGCAATGTAGGAGGGTTCCCCTTTCTCCGCATCCTTGCCAGCATTTGTTGTTCCTAGCCTTTTTGATGTTGGCCATCCTTACTGGTGTGAGGTGATATCTCATTTTGGTTTTAACTTGCATTTCCCTGATAATTAATGACGTGGAGCATCTTTTCGTGTGCCTGTTGGCCATCTGAATTTCTTCTTTGGAGAAGTGTCTGTTCATATCCCCTGCCCATTTTTTAATAGGGTTTTATTTGCCTTTTGGGTGTTGAGGCTTGTGAGTTCTTTATATATTTTGGATATTAACCCCTTGTTGGATATGTTGTTTACAAATATATTCTCCCATACTGTAGGATGCCTTTTTGTTCTACTGATAGTATCCTTTGCTGTACAGAAGCTTTTTAGTTTGATGTAGTCCCATTTGTTCATTTTTGCTTTTGTTTCCCTTGCCTGAGGAGATGCCTTCAGGAAAAAGTTAATCATGTTTATATTCAAGAGATTTTTGCCTATATTTTCTTCTATGAGTTTTATGGTTTCGTGACTTACATTCAGGTCTTTGATCCATTTTGAGTTTAGTTTTGTGTATGGAGCCAGACAATAATCCAGTTTCATTCTCTTACATGTAGCTGTACAGTTTTGCCAACACCAGTTGTTGAAGAGGCTGTCATTTCCCCATTGTATATCCATGGCTCATTTATCATATATTAATTGACCAAAGATGCTTGGGTTTATAGCTGGGCTGCCTAGTCTGATCCATTGTTCTTTGGGTCTGTTCTTGTGCCAGTACCAAGTTGTCTTGATTATGGTGGCTTTGTAATAGAGCTTGAAGTTGGGGAGCATAATCCCCTCACTTTATTATTCTTTCTCAGGATCACTTTGGCTATTCGGGGTCTTTTGTGGTTCCATATGAACTTTGAACTATTTGTGTTAGTTTGTTGAAGAATACCATATTTCCTTTGGTAAATACCCAGAAGTTGAATAACTTTGCTGTATGGTATTTCTATTTTTAGTGTTTTAAGAAACCTCTATACTGCTTTCCATAGTTGTTGTACCAATTTACATTCCCACTAAGAGTGTACAAAGGTTGTCTTTTCCCTTTTCTCCACATTATTTTTTAGATGACATAATGCTGTTGCACACTTAATAGACTACAGTATAGTGCAAACAGATTTTTTTTATGCACTGGGGAACCAAAACATTCATTTGACTCTTCTGTTTTGCAATATTCATGCTATTGCTGAGGTCTGGAACTGAACCTGCAGTATCTCTGGGGTCTGCTTGTGCTGAGTTTTCTTCACACTGTTAGTGGAGGGGGAGATGTGCAAACTGAGTGAGCAGGAGTGAGTGCTGTGTGGATATGCTTGGGAGGTGGACATCTGTAAATCTAGGGCAGCCAGTGAGTCTTTTATTTACTTTGCACATTTGTTTTATTGCTTTTTTTTCTTTTTAGTAAAACTGCATTTTAAATGATGGAATTGTATACAATGTTTTGAGCAAAAATTAATTTTATGGAAAAATTAAAAAATTATGTACCAGTAGAAAAATTAATTTCAGTTTATTAAATTTATTCAAGGAATAGTAAGGAATTTGATAATTTAAAAACTATCGGGAGCCAGGATGGCGGCGTGAGTAGAGCAGTGGAAATCTCCTCCCAAAAACACATAGAGCTATGAAAATATAACAAAGAAAACTCTTCCTAGAATAGAGACCAGAGGACACAGGACAACATCCAGACCACATCCACACCTGCAAGAACCCAGTGCCTTGTGAAAGGGGTAAGATACAAGCCCCGGCCCGGCGGGACCCAAGCACCCCTCCCCCCGGCTCCTGGCGGGTGGAAAGAAACCGGAGCGTTTTTTTTTTTTTGGCGAGTGCTTTTTGGAAGCCTTAAAGAGACAGGGATCCCGTTGCTAGGGAGGCAGGGCGGCGGGACCAGTGAGTGGGTGCCTGGGACCGGCGCCTGAGGACAGAGGAAATCACGCATTTTTCCCCATTTTTTTTTCTCTCTTTTTGGCGAGTGCTTTCTGGAAGCCTTAAAGGGACAGGGACCCTGGTGCTAGGGAGGCAGAGCAGCAGGACCGGTGAGCGGGTGCCTGGGACCGGCGCCTGAGGACAAAGAATATCACGCGTTTTTCCCTGGGAGACCGGTGGGCGGGTGCCTGAGACTGGCGCCTGAGGACGGAGGAAATCGTGCGTTTTTCCCCTTTTTTTTTTCTCTTTTTGGTGAGTGCTTTCTGGAAGCCTTAAAGGGACAGGGACCCCGGTGCTAGGGAGGCAGAGCAGCAGGACCGGTGAGTGGGTGCCTGGGACCGGCGCCTGAAGACAAGGAATATCGCGCGTTTTTCCCTGTGGGACCAGTGGGCGGGTGCTTTTTGGAAGCCTTGAAGGGACAGGGACCCCAGTGCTAGGGAGGCAGGGCAGCAGGACGAGTGAGCGGGTGCCTGGGACTGGCGCCTGAGGAAAAAAAAAAATCGCGTGTTTTTTCCTTTTTTTTTCTTTTTTTTTCTGCTCCCTCTCTCATTGTTGCTGTTGTTGTTTTGGTTTGGAGAGTGCTTTTTGGAAGTCTTAAAGGGGCAGGACAGGACACTTAGACCAGAGGCAGGGAATCTGGGGATCTCTGGGCACTCTAACCCCCTGGGCAACAGGGAGCACAGAGGCCCCTTATGGAGATAAATAGCCTCCCGGCCACTCCCCCTCCATCGGGGCTCCACCACTTTGCAGGAGCAGCCCCAGCCAGGCCACGCACAGCGCTACAGCAGAGATAAACTCCATAGCAAACAGGCAGGTAGCAGAAGCCCTGTCTGCGCACAGCTGCCCAGCACAAGCCACTAGAGGTCGCTATTCTCCCAGGAGAAGGCCACAAACCAACAAGAAGGGAAGCACTTCCAGCGGTCACTTGTACCAGATCTGCAAACTATCTCTATCACCATGAAAAGGCAAAACTACAGGCAGACAAAGATCACAGAGACAACACCTGAGAAGGAGACAGACCTAACCAGTCCTCCTGAAAATGAATTCAAAATAAAAATCATGAACATGCTGACAGAGATGCAGAGAAAAATGCAAGAGCAATGGGATGAAGTCCAGAGGGAGATCACAGATGTCAGGAAGGAGATCACAGAAGTGAAACAATCCCTGGAAGGATTTATAAGCAGAATGGATAAGATGCAAGAGGCCATTGAAGGAATAGAAGCCAGAGAACAGGAATGTATAGAAGCTGACATAGAGAGAGATAAAAGGATCTCCAGGAATGAAACAACACTAAGAGAACTATGTGACCAAGCCAAAAGGAATAATATTCTTATTATAGGGGTACCAGAAGAAGAAGAAAGAGGAAAAGGGATAGAAAGTCTCTTTGAAGAAATAATTGCTGAAAACTTCCCCAAACTGGGGGAGGAAATAATCGAACAGACCATGGAATTACACAGAACCCCCAACAGAAAGGATCCAAGGAGAACAACACCAAGACACATAGTAATTAAAATGGCAAGGATCAAGGACAAGGAAAGAGTTTTAAAGGCAGCTAGAGAGAAAAAGGTCACCTATAAAGGAAAACCCATCAGGCTAACATCAGACTTCTCGACAGAAACCCTACAGGCCAGAAGAGAATGGCATGATATACTTAATGCAATGAAACAGAAGGGCCTTGAACCAAGGATACTGTATCCAGCACGACTGTCATTTAAATATGATGGTGGGATTAAACAATTCCCAGACAAGCAAAAGCTGAGGGATTTTGCTTCCCACAAACCACCTCTACAGGGCATCCTACAGGGACTGCTCTAGATGGGAGCACCCCTAAAAAGAGCACAGAACAAAACACACAACATATGAAGAAGGGAAGAGGAGGAATAAGAAGGGAGAGAAGAAAAGAATCTCCAGACAGTGTATATAACAGCTCAATAAGCGAGCTAAGTTAGGCAGAAAGATACTAAAGAAGCTAACCTTGAACCTTTGGTAACCACGAATCTAAAGCCTGCAATGGCAATAAGTACATATCTCTCAATAGTCACCCTAAATGTAAATGGACTTAATGCACCAATCAAAAGACACAGAGTAATAGAATGGATAAAAAAGCAAGACCCATCTATATGCTGCTTACAAGAAACTCACTTTAAACCCAAAGACAAGCATAGACTAAAAGTCAAGGGATGGAAAAACATATTTCAGGCAAACAACAGTGAGAAGAAAGCAGGGGTTGCAGTACTAATATCAGACAAAATAGACTTCAAAACAAAGAAAGTAACAAGAGATAAAGAAGGATACTACATAATGATAAAGGGCTCAGTCCAACAAGAGGATATAACCATTCTAAATATATATGCACCCAATACAGGAGCACCAGCATATGTGAAGCAAATACTAACAGAACTAAAGAGAGAAATAGACTGCAATTCATTCATTTTAGGAGACTTCAACATACCACTCACCCCAAAGGATAGATCCACCGGGCAGAAAATAAGTAAGGACACACAGGCACTGAACAACACACTAGAACAGATGGACCTAATAGACATCTATAGAACTCTACATCGAAAAGCAACAGGATATACATTCTTCTCAAGTGCACATGGAACATTCTCCAGAATAGACCACATACTAGCTCACAAAAAGAGCCTCAGTAAACTCCAAAATATTGAAATTCTACCAACCAATTTTTCAGACCACAAAGGTATAAAAGTAGAAATAAATTCTACAAAGAAAACAAAAAGGCTCACAAACACATGGAGGCTTAACAACATGCTACTAAATAATCAATGGATCAATGAACAAATCAAAATAGAGATCAAGGAATATATAGAAACATATGACGACAACAACACTAAGCCCCAACTTTTGTGGGACGCAGCGAAAGCAGTCTTCAGAGGAAAGTATATAGCAATCCAGGCACACTTGAAGAAGGAAGAACAATCCCAAATGAATAGTCTAACATCACAATTATCGAAACTGGAAAAAGAAGAACAAATGAGGCCAAAAGTCAGCAGAAGGAAGGACATAATAAAGATCAGAGAAGAAATAAACAAAATTGAGAAGAATAAAACAATAGCAAAAATCAACGAAACCAAGAGCTGGTTCCTTGAGAAAATAAACAAAATAGATAAGCCTCTAGCCAAACTTACTAAGAGAAAAAGAGAATCAATACAAATCGACATAATCAGAAATGAGAATGGAAAAATCACAACAGACTCCACAGAAATACAAAGAATTATTAAAGACTACTATGAAAACCTATATGCCAACAAGCTGGAAAACCTAGAAGAAATGGACAACTTCCTAGAAAAATACAACCTCCCAAGACTGACCAAGGAAGAAACACAAAAGTTAAACAAACCAATTACGAGCAAAGAAATTGAAACGGTAATCAAAAAACTACCCAAGAACAAAACCCCGGGGCCGGACGGATTTACCTCGGAATTTTATCAGACACACAGAGAAGACATAATGCCCATTCTCCTTAAAGTGTTCCACGAAATAGAAGAAAAGGGAATACTCCCAAACTCATTCTATGAGGCCAACATCACCCTAATACCAAAACCAGGCAAAGACCCCACCAAAAAGGAAAATTACAGACCAATATCCCTGATGAATGTAGATGCAAAAATACTCAATAAAATATTAGCAAACAGAATTCAACAGTATATCAAAAGGATCATACACCATGACCAAGTGGGGTTCATCCCAGGGATGCAAGGATGGTACAACATTCGAAAATCCATCAACATCATCCACCACATCAACAAAAAGAAAGACAAAAACCACATGATCATCTCCATAGATGCTGAAAAAGCATTTGACAAAATTCAACATCCATTCATGATAAAAACTCTCAGCAAAATGGGAATAGAGGGCAAGTACCTCAACATAATAAAGGCCATATATGATAAACTCACAGCCAACATTATACTGAACAGCGAGAAGCTGAAAGCATTTCCTCAGAGATCGGGAACCAGACAGGGATGCCCACTCTCCCCACTGTTATTTAACATAGTACTGGAGGTCCTAGCCACGGCAATCAGACAAAACAAAGAAATACAAGGAATCCAGATGGGTAAAGAAGAAGTTAAACTGTCACTATTTGCAGATGATATGATACTGTACATAAAAAACCCTTAAGACTCCACTCCAAAACTACTAGAACTGATATCGGAATACAGCAAAGTTGCAGGATACAAAATTAACACACAGAAATCTGTAGCTTTCCTATACACTAACAACGAATCAATAGAAAGAGAAATCAGGAAAACAATTCCATTCACCATTGCATCAAAAAGAATAAAATACCTAGGAATAAACCTAACCAAAGAAGTGAAAGACTTATACTCTGAAAACTACAAGTCACTCTTAAGAGAAATTAAAGGGGACACTAATAAATGGAAACTCATCCCATGCTCATGGCTAGGAAGAATTAATATCGTCAAAATGGCCATCCTGCCCAAAGCAATATACAGATTTGATGCAATCCCTCTCAAATTACCAGCAACATTCTTCAATGAATTGGAACAAATAATTCAAAAATTCATATGGAAACACCAAAGACCCCGAATAGCCAAAGCAATCCTGAAAAAGAAGAATAAAGTAGGGGGGATCTCACTCCCCAACTTCAAGCTCTACTACAAAGCCATAGTAATCAAGACAATTTGGTACTGGCACAAGAACAGAGCCACAGACCAGTGGAACAGATTAGAGACCCCAGAAATTAACCCAAACATATATGGTCAATTAATATTTGATAAAGGAGCCATGGACATACAATGGCGAAATGACAGTCTCTTCAACAGATGGTGCTGGCAAAACTGGACAGCTACATGTAGGAGAATGAAACTGGACCATTGTCTAACCCCATATACAAAGGTAAACTTAAAATGGATCAAAGACCTGAATGTAAGTCATGAAACCATTAAACTCTTGGAAAAAAACATAGGCAAAAACCTCTTAGACATAAACATGAGTGACCTCTTCTTGAACATATCTCCCCGGGCAAGGAAAACAACAGCAAAAATGAGCAAGTGGGACTACATTAAGCTGAAAAGCTTCTGTACAGTGAAAGACACCATCAATAGAACAAAAAGGAACCCTACAGTATGGGAGAATATATTTGAAAATGACACATCCGATAAAGGCTTGACGTCCAGAATATATAAAGAGCTCACACGCCTCAACAAACAAAAACAAATAACCCAATTAAAAAATGGGCAGAGGAACTGAACAGTTCTCTAAAAAAGAAATACAGATGGCCAAGAGACACATGAAAAGATGCTCCACATCGCTAATTATCAGAGAAATGCAAATTAAAACTACAATGAGGTATCACCTCACACCAGTAAGGATGGCTGCCATCCAAAAGACAAACAACAACAAATGTTGGCGAGGCTGTGGAGAAAGGGGAACCCTCCTACACTGCTGGTGGGAATGTAAATTAGTTCAACCATTGTGGAAAGCAGTATGGAGGTTCATCAAAATGCTCAAAACAGACCTACCATTTGACCCAGGAATTCCACTCCTAGGAATTTACCCTAAGAATGCAGCAATCAAGTTTGAGAAAGACAGATGCACCCCTATGTTTATCGCAGCACTATTTACAATAGCCAAGAATCGGAAGCAACCTAAATGTCCATCGGTAGATGAATGGATAAAGAAGATGTGGTACATATACACAGTGGAATACTACTCAGCCATAAGAAGTGGAAAAATCCAACCATTTGCAGCAACATGGATGAAGCTGGAGAGTATTATGCTCAGTGAAATAAGCCAAGCAGAGAAAGAGAAATACCAAATGATTTCACTCGTCTGAGGTGTATAGGAACAAAGGAAAAACTGAAGGAACAAAAGAGCAGCGCAGCGGAATTACAGAACCCAAAAATGGACTAACAGGTACCAAAGGGAAAGGAACTGGGGAGGATGGGTGAGCAAGGAGGGATAAGGGGGGGGAAGAATAAGGGGGGTATTAAGATTAGCATGCATGGGGGGAGGGAGAAAGGGGAAGGTGGGCTGCACAACACAGAGAGGACAAGTAGTGACTCTACAACATTTTGCTAAGCTGATGGACAGTAACCGTAATGTGGTTGTTAGGGGGGACCTGATATAGGGGAGAGCATAGTAAACATAGCATTCTTCATGTAAGTGTAGATTAAAAATTAAAAAAAAAAAAGAAAGAAAGAAAAGGGGGATTACTCCTTGATAGGATAAAACTATTGGTAAATCAAAGATCAACGCATGCTTTAAATATCCTTAATGTTGATCACTTAAAGGGTGTCAGATGATCGGCTATGGAGGTACTCTTTTCTGATAATATTCCTTTCTCTTAATAAAAAAAAAAAAAGCAGTTACTGTGTGCTGACCTCCAATGAGTTCTGCACAGTGGTATAGAGGGCATGTCAAAGTGTGGGCAAAGGGTCTGTTTGTTTCTATGCAGAAGATCAAGGCCTAGCTTGGCTACCCAGAAAATGAACTAAGATACGATATGAGGAGGAGCTTCCGGCATCAGCACTCTCTGGAGGACTTGTGCCGGGGGATGATCATCAAAAAGCCTCCACAGGGATCTGGACGATGCTGCGGTTGTGGCTGCATCCAGCCCACCATCTCCTGGACTTGCCATAGGAATGAGGAGGGAGATGTCTAGGCTGGCATGTGCATACAGTGAGACAACAAATTTGACCGGATCTGTACTGTTGGAACTCAACCAGGAGTTGGGAGGGGTGCAAGTTGTAGCACTCCAAAATCTCATGACTATAGACTATCTACGGTTAAAAGAACATATGGGATGTGAACAGATCCCAGAAATGGGCTGCTTTAATTTGTCTGATTTCTCTCAGACTGTTCAAGTACAGTTGGACAATATCCATCATATCATAGACAAATTTTCACAAATGCCTAGGGTGCCTAAATGGTTTTCTTGGCTTCACTGGAGATGGATGGTAATTATAGATTTGCTTTGTTTATGTCACCGTATTCCTATTATGTTAATATGTGTGTGCAAATTAGTTAGTAGTTTAAAACCTATACATACTTAAGGTACTCTACAAGAAGATATGTCAAAGAAATAATCAATCCTCCCATGTTTCCTTCCATATGCTATATCTATAGCTTTTCTTCTTTCTTCCTAATTACAACCCTTAAATAGAATTCGTGCCTTATATCGAATTTACCGAGTATCATAATTCCTCCAGGTGGTAAAGATACCTCGAGACAAGTGCTGGGCATAGAAGCCACAGGGCATAAATCTTCAAAGAGGTAAAAAGCTAACCTTTTCAAACAATATGGCTTCTCTCTCACTTACCAACTTTCCATTTCCCTGTATGGCTCCGGAAGATGACTGGTTAGCCAGAGACGGGTAAGATTCCTTAAGGGAGGAACAACCTAAGACAGGCACAGTCGCAGGGGGGCCATCAGGTGAGAATTTGGGGATCAACAGAGGTGAGGCTCAGAACCTCACCCCCCCTGCTTTGAGAGAAATCTTCTGCATCCGTGGATGTCTTGCTGCCCTTGTCTAGCCTGGATTAATACTTAGTCCATAGGCACACACCTGATCATCTACATTTGCCCTCTTACAGCACTAAACTATGTTTTCTACCTTTATCTTGCATCTACCTACCACTTCAGCATTTTATTAAAAATAAAAATAATAATAATAATAGAGGGAGAAATGTGGGATCAACATATAAATCAAGTACAAAAATAAAATGAATATTCATATTTGACCTGATTGTTTATAGGTCATAATGCGTGATCAAAACCGAAAATTTCTGTGATGAATGCCCTTGTACTGTTCACCATGTAAGAATTTATTCACTATGTAAGAATTCGTTCACCATGTAAGAACTTGTTCGTTATGCTTCAGAAGATTGGAGACTGACGAGAATCAGGCTTGAGATGGATTAATGATTGTACATTGAGCATTGACCCCCCCCATACTGAATTTTATTGTTGTTAACAACCCATTTGATCAATAAATATGAGAGATGCCCTCTCAAAAAAAAAAAATTCCTAATCTGAGATTCTACTCCCAAAGTGACGTATTAAAAGTGGGGCTGTGGGGAGGTGGTTATGCCACGAGGGTGGAGCTCCCATGAATGGAATCTGTTCACAGCTAAAAGGAACCCCAGGGAGCTCTCCTGCTCTCTTGTGCATGGGAGGACAGTGAACAGATGGCATCTGTGAGCTTGGAAGCAATCCTTCACCAGACGCTGATTCTGCCCGCGCCCTGGTCTTGGACTTGCCAGCCCCCAGAACTGTAAGGGAGGCATAAGCACTGTTTAAGTCACCAACCTGCAGTATTCTGTTGTATCAACCTGGTTGGACTAAGCACTTCAGTGCTTGTAGCAAGAATGAAGGAGACCTCCATCTACTATCTTATGAGGAAATGTGTTTTTCTCATGACAAGAAAATGTGTTTGGATAAAGCCTAAGTCGGAATTCTGGTCCTCTCACAGGTGTGCTTTGGCAGCCAGTAATTCATCTGGACTAAAAATCACTCACGTGGTCTTAGTCTAACACAGCAGTTTTCTCTAATAGTGCCTAACAGGACTGTGAGTCACCACCACAACCTTGCAAATGTTTGATATATACATTTTGACCCCAAATGGTGACATCCCAGTAGGCTACTCTGGGGATATGTGAATGATCATCCTGGCAAAATTCAGTTTCACTGGAATGAAAAGTAGGGATAGTTGTGTTTCTACATCCACCTCCACACCTAGGGCAGGGTTTTCTCCTACCTGACCACAGCGTCATGCTTGCCTAAAATCATTTTAATTGGGTGCTCCACTCAACCACTAGCAATGAATCTGAGTTACCTGGATGCATGCTTATAGAAAATAATATTATTACTTAGTACTGTGCTTGAGTGTTTATTTAATGGCAAACTTTTAAAAGGAAAGGATGGGAAAAGAAGAAGAGACTTATTCTAAAAAATGAAACAGTCCATTAGCAACAAAAAATATTTGATATATGCATGCTACCTTTGTCTGAGAGACTGGGCTCTGTGACTTTAATAAAAGCTTAGCAAATGTCAAAGAATGATGGTGGGATGCTAGAAGACTCAAACCATTGATTTTCTGGTGGTTTCCCAAGCTTGCCTCATATCATTAATTGTTTCATTCTATAAGAGGAGAATAGCAATAGGATTCTGCAAGTGTTTCCACCATTAGGGACCCTTTGAGCCTCAGAGCTCTCTATTTAGTGTTTCAGTTGTTTGATGAGCAAGGATTCTAGACTGTGTATGAGCTGTAGAAGGTTGTGAAGCAGGGAATGTAAATCACCTACTTTTATTAATACATGTGTGTGTGCATACATACATGTGCACACATACGCACACACATACAGAGCTCAGACATTAACAGTAAAGAACAACAGTTATTCCCAACAACTGCCACTGAGACCTGAGACAAGAAAGTGGGTGAAATAGTGGTATTCAGAGTTTAAATCCATTGTCTACTACTTATAAACTATCTTATCATTGGGTAAAGGTGCTCTGAGCCTTGGATTCTACATCCATAAACTGGAATGGTGCTAAAAGCCACTCCAGACTGTTGAGAAGTTTAATAGAGATTGGTGCATGCACAATGATGTCTGTCATGCTTGGTTGAATATTATTATTTAGCTGAATAATGATATAATTATTATTATATGGTGGCAAAACAAATTCATTAGTAGTAAAATCCCATCTCAATGAATTTATTAAATGTAAATTGACTAATCCTGACTTCTAAAATCCCATTTCAGCTCTTTTGCTTTATTTCTCTGTGCCTCAGTATAACCACAGAGTCCCCTCTAGGGTCTCTGGCGCTCTCAAATTGCATGAGTCTGCCAAAGTTTAACTCTTATTGCACATCTGCTTCTAGGCAATTGAGGGAGTGGAATGAACATTTGTAGGTTTTACAATTTAGAAAGAATTACAATGATTACTTCATCTAAAACAGGGCTTTTTAACTGAGGTTCATAGCTGTGTCATGTTTCTGAGGCTCTTTGAATCCCCTGAAGCAGCAGACAAAATTTTGTGTGTGTAAATTTTTCTGGAAAGTGAGTCTATTATTTTCATCAGATTCTCTAGTCATCTGTGACATGACACTACCCACCGCCACCCACACACAAAACTTATGAACCAAGGATTTCTAAAGGTTCACAATTTTTTATTAAAATACTAATATTATAAATTATAATAGCATTATTTTGTACTTTCATGGAATAAATCAGTTCCAAAGGTAACACTAGAACCCCAGCTTGTTAGTTGAGCAGCAGCTAAGACAGTTTAGTACTGGTGTCTGAGTTAGGGTCCTCCAAATGCAGACTCGTGGTGGAGGCCTTGGGTTCCTTAAAGCTGTATTGGGAGAACTGGAAAGTCCAGTTACCCACCTTTCCCCTCCCACTTCCCCCTGACACTTGTGCTAAGGATTGACTGGGGAGTAGAAAAGCAGACCTCATAAGCAGAGGCCAGCCAGGACTTCCAGCATTTCTTCTGTCCTCTGAGAAGCAAGAAGCAAGGTAGCCATGATGAGGGCCTGGCTACCCCTCTTTCTCTTCCTGACCCTCCTCAGCAGCTCACATGGGACAGGTGAGGTGCTGGGGCACAGGACACCTGGGCCTTCATGGTAGGAAGATGCCCAGAGGAGAGTGAGAGATGGAGTTACCCCTGTCCTGAGCTCCCGAGAGTTCAGGGTTGAAGCTCTGCAGCCAGAAGGTCTGAAAAGGCTTTTTCAGGGAGGAGCTCGGGCTGGGGTGGGAGGGTCACTGGCATCTCCAATTGCAGGGTCCTAAGCTGAACTTTTGGAACACTAGGGCCAGGATTGACTTTGCAGCTGAAGCTGAGAAACTCCTGACAAATTTCTCCTGATTCCAGCTTCCTGGAATTGCTTGAGAAGGTAGTTCTTTGGGAGGGGAAAGGCAATCCAATGCCCAGGTCTCTCCACCTCGTTAAATAGAGGGATTCTGGGATGGACATCCTGTCTCTTAACACCAGTGTCAAGGACTAGAGAGACTCTGGGGAATTGACTGTTTGGGGAAACACACACACACACACACGTCAAAGTGGGATCTCCAGAACCCCTGAGAATAAGGGAAAGAGAAAGGTATTGAATTTCCACCTTATTCCAGGTGTGATGCCTTCCACTCTCAATACTTGCAGCAATCTTGGGTGTAGCATAATAGGCATCATTATTCAACTTTCTGGATGAGGAAATTGCTGCTTAGAGAGGGTAAGTTACTCATCTGAGATCCATTAGCAGTGAAGAGGTCAGATAAAAGACAAATGCCTGGGCTTTAAGCAAGCTTTCAATTTCCTCTCCCTTTGCTGAAGCTTTGGGGCTGAGGGCTTGGAACCCCAGACAGGGATGTGGACAGAACAGTCCCTGGACATGTCCCTGACCCAGAGACCTGCACAGATCAGATAGTAGGGGAGATGGAGGGAAGTGAAGGCCACATTTCCACATGGATCATCCCTGAAGATGCAGGGGCACAGGAAGTAGGCCAATGAAAAATAAAACTTACAAAATTCCTCTGGTTTCCTTTACAATTGTCCTGGAACAATTGGCCTAGAGGCAAGGTAGCTAGGAGCCCCAAAGGGCTTGGTATTTCAGGACTTGTTCCTGGGCTGTACCTGTGGGCAGGTGACACTCATGGGTCAGGTGTGTAGGCCCCAAACAGCTACCTGCTCCTTGATCTGATTCCTAGATCTAAGGGCCTGAGATCACCGTTCTGTGATTTCAGATTCTTTTCTCAAAGAATATTCTTCCCAGACTTGAAACAGAATAGTAGAGTAAAAACACCTTTGGGTCCACAAGACCTGGTGGCAGAAACTGCCAATGATCCCTAGTAGCCTCCTCCTCCTTTTAGATAGTTGTGTAAATTTTAGCTGAGCATATGGTCATTACAATTCCAGCCTCCCTTGCAGCAAGGAATGGCTGTGTGGTGAGGTTCTGTCCATAGGACACATGCAGAAAGGAAGTTGCATCTTCCTGGTGATACCCTTGAAGGAAAGGAGCTTCCATCTCAGAGGGAAGAAAAGTCCTTCTAGCAACAAGGTCCTAGACCAATGCTTTCCAACAACTTTCCATGACGACAGAAATGTTTTAGAACGTGAGCTCATCACTGTGGTAGCCACTAGCTACATGTGACTATCAAACACTTGAAATGTGGCTAGTGAATTGAATGTTTAGTTTGAACTTTTATTAACTTTAGTCAAGTGGCTACCATTTTGGACAGAGTCCCAGATGATCCATCTTGAGCCCTCCCTACCCACTGCCCCACCACTCACGCCAGCCTTCCCCTCCCACTCTCCCTGGCTTCCATCACTGCCCATGTCCCTGCCCCCACTAGCCTCCTTGTTATCCTTAGAGCTCTTGGGGCATGTTCCCATCTTAGTTTTGCTCTGACTCTTCCCTCTTCCTGGAACAGTCTTCTCCCAGGCATCCACCAGCTGATTCCTGTAACCCCTGGAAGTCTTTGTTTAATCTCACTTTTACAGTGTTCTACTGTGACCCCCTATTTAATAATACAACCCGCCACCACACACAAATGATTCCCTTACCTTATTCTACCCTTTGTTCCCCATAGCATTATGACCTCCAGACACACCATTACACTCATTTAAGTGTGCTTTTCTGACACTCCCTGCTAGAATGAATGCACAGGAGCAGAGATCTGTTTCATTCACTGAGGAATCCAAAGGCCCAGAATAGGGCCCAGCACATAGTAGGTGCTCAAGGAATACTTGTTGAATGTGGGAAGAGAAAAAGCTGCCCACTCTCTCCTTTTCCCCTTCCTTCTGGGTGGAATGTGGATATGGTGGCGGGAGCTGGAACAGATCTTAGACCCAGGGTTGGAGGAGTGTATGTATCTGAGTGGCAGGAAAATGAGATTTAAAGGGGTATGTCCCACCACCACCACAAGCTTATTGCAGAGCCCTGTACTGCTTCTGCCCAGCAAAAGAAATGTCCCTCACCTAAGCCACCATTACATTTAACGCTTGGTTACAGCTGCCAGAAAGAACCCAGCTGATATTTTGGACCAAAGTTTTTATTCTCTGAGCACGTGTCTTCATCTCCCAATGGAGCAAACACCCACTTCACGGGTTTTCAGGAGGATTAAATGGCACCATGGAGCCCATGATAGGCCTGCCATAAAATAGTTACCCAGAGCTGCTGAACAGAAGAAAACTGGGCATGGAAGCACCAGGCCCCTTGAGATGAGACAAGGTGTGTGGTGGAGGTGGACGTCTGTGAATACATACCTCTGTCGGGCTGGGCAGTGTGTCCTTGGCACTCTGGTCTTGGGTGTACAGAATGAGAGGAGGGCACTAGCCCTGTGCACACCATGCAGCCCCTCAGGCCTGGAAGTCCTGCTCTTCTCAGCACCCCTGGGGACAGGGCCAAGGAGCAAGGAAGCTTCCACAAGCTGAGGAGGAGGAAGGGCCTGTAGAAGTCAGGACACTGGCAGTAATTCTGGGAAGTAGGTGGCATGCCAGTCACTGCACCCAGGTCCTACTTGAGAAGGCTCCTCTTTCCTCTAACATGGCAGGCGCTGCCCAGCATCCATACTCCCACTGTGGCCCAGAGCCTGAAGCAAAGAGGCAGCCTTCTTCTTTTCCCAGACCAAAGGCCTGGGCAACAGTAGGAGGCAAGAAAGTCACCCCTAAGGGAAAGAGGGATAAAAGGTGCACAAGCAGACATGTTTGGGATTTTAAAAGTTTATGTGAGTTTTCTCACCCCTAAACTTCCAGGCAGGACCACACAGAAAGGAGGCTGGGGCAGAAGCATGAATGCAGTCAAGCTGACCAGGCCTGTCTGCCTCTTCATGCACAGAATGAGGGAGGTGGCCATGTGGCCTCTGTGGCCCTGGCAGCTGCCAGATCTGTTTGTCCTTAAAGGCAGGTCTGGGAGGGAACAAACCCACCAGGGATGGTGAGTAAGAGCTCACAGCTCCCCAGGGCAGGGAGAGACATCCATCAGCTGTCGGAGGTGAAAGGCCGCTCTGTCCAGTTTTGACAATTCCAACTGGAGAGATGAAAGCTAGAAGAGGAGGGAAGCAGGGGAGGATCCAGATATGAGGCCCAACTCCTCCAGCTGCACCCCCTTGGGCAGTCAGGCTTCCCGAGTAGCCTGCACCAGCCTCACCCTCTGTTGCCTCTGTGTCTCTGCCTCTCCCTCTGATGGGGCCCGGGCTACGAGGCCATCAAGTTGCTTCTGCAACTTGTGCCTTCGGGCAGCTAGCAGAGGTAGATGAGTCTGGGGGTCCACCAGGCCCTGCACAAGAACGGAGAGAAACTTAGACATCGGCAGCCCACCTAGCACCACCTCCCCGTCCTAAGGACCCCTCCTCACTTTATAAGAGCCCACTCCTTCCCCTACTCCCATCCTTTTTGACCCCTCCCCTGAGGTCCAATCTCCTCTGGGCACCTGCAGCTCCATGTAGACCTGAATGGTGTCACTGAGTGGGACGTGGGCCCAGCCGGAGGGAGCCACTGCACCCGGAGGCAAGAAGCTCACAGCCCCACAGTGGCCCAGGGTGCCCAGGGGCTCCAGGAACGCCTCACAGAGCACCTGCTCTCTGGGATCTGAGCTCTGCAGCAACACTGGGGAGGAAAGGGTAATTGCTGGGGTCAGGGCATGAGACCCTACATTCTTCCCAGCCTGCACCTCTTAAGTCTGGGCTTTGCCCTCCAGGCTCTCCCATCTTCCCCCACCAGCTCCTTCTTTCTGCAGGGACTCAGGAGCCCAGGACCCGCCTCACCTTGGGGTCGCGCCTTGCCGAGCTGGTATGTGGCTCGAAGAGCTCTCAGTGCCTGCACTGCCTCCTGGACCAGGGAGAAACTCTGTTCCAGCTCAGGCTGGTGCCAGGTCTCCTGGAGAAGGGGACCCAGAGTTGACAAGAGGGCTCCTGGGAGATTCAGTCTCAATTCTCCTGGCTTTATCCTCCACCTGCCCACCCCCACCTCCTTAAAGGGTCTTTCTTCACCACCACACACAAAATTCGCCATCTCAAGGAAGGAAAAAGAGCAAAAATTGGGGAGTCATCTAACAAGGTCTTAAATGATCTGTGGTCGACGTCTGTTGATTCAATCTGATTGAAGATGGCAAACAACCAAAAATAAATTAGAATTAAAATGTATACTAATTTTTTAGAGACAGATGGCAACATAGTTACTGTGGTGAGCATCCTGTATATAATTGCTGAATTACTATGTTGTATACTTCGAACTGGTGTCATATTATATAGCAACTATAACTCAATTTAAAAATTTAATTTTATTAGCCACAGCAATCAGACAAAACAAAAAAATACAAGGAATCCAGATGGGTAAAGAAGAAGTTAAACTGTCACTATTTGCAGATGACATGATACTGTACATAAAAAACCCTAAAGACTCCACCCCAAAACTACTAGAACTGATATCGGAATACAGCAAAGTTGCAGGATACGAAATCAACACACAGAAATCTGTGGCTTTCCTATACACTAACAATGAGCCAACAGAAAGAGAAATCAGGAAAACAACTCCATTCACAATTGCATCAAAAAAAATAAAATACCTAGGAATAAACCTAACCAAAGAAGTGAAAGACTTATACTCTGAAAACTACAAGTCACTCTTAAGAGAAATTAAAGGGAACACTAACAGATGGAAACGCATCCCATGCTCGTGGCTAGGAAGAATATCACCAAAATGGCCATCCTGCCCAAAGCAATATACAGATTTGGTGCAATCCCTATGAAACTACCAGCAACATTCTTCAATGAATTGGAACAAATAATTCAAAAATTCATATGGAACCACCAAAGACCCCGAATAGCCAAAGCAATCCTGAGAAAGAAGAATAAAGTAGGGGGGATCTCACTCCCCAACTTCAAGCTCTATTTTAAAGCCATAGTAATCAAGACAATTTGGTACTGGCACAAGAACAGAGCCACAGACCAATGGAACAGACTAGAGAATCCAGACATTAACCCAGACATATATGGTCAATTAATATTTGATAAAGGAGCCATGGACATACAATGGCGAAATGACAGTCTCTTCAACAGATGGTGCTGGCAAAACTGGACAGCTACATGTAGGAGAATGAAACTGGACCATTGTCTAACCCCATATACAAAAGTAAACTCAAAATGGATCAAAGACCTGAATGTAAGTCATGAAACCATTAAACTCTTGGAAAAAAACATAGGCAAAAACCTCTTAGACATAAACATGAGTGACCTCTTCTTGAACATATCTCCCTGGGCAAGGAAAACAACAGCAAAAATGAACAAGTGGGACTATATTAAGCTGAAAAGCTTCTGTACAGCAAAAGATACCATCAATAGAACAAAAAGGAACCCTACAGTATGGGAGAATATATTTGAAAATGACACATCCGATAAAGGCTTGACGTCCAGAATATATAAAGAGCTCACACACCTCAACAAACAAAAAACAAA
Source organism: Manis javanica (assembly GCF_040802235.1). Classification (NCBI taxonomy): domain Eukaryota; kingdom Metazoa; phylum Chordata; class Mammalia; order Pholidota; family Manidae; genus Manis; species Manis javanica. The sequence goes on from NC_133171.1 coordinate 59,650,677, forward strand.
TAACCCAATTAAAAAATGGGCAGAGGAACTGAACAGACAGTTCTCTAAAAAAGAAATACAGATGGCCAAGAGACACATGAAAAAATGCTCCACATCGCTAATTATCAGAGAAATACAAATTAAAACTACAATGAGGTATCACCTCACACCAGTAAGGATGGCTGCCATCCAAAAGACAAACAACAACAAATGTTGGCGAGGCTGTGGAGAAAGGGGAACCCTCCTACACTGCTGGTGGGAATGTAAATTAGTTCAACCATTGTGGAAAGCAGTATGGAGGTACATCAAAATGCTCAAAATAGACTTACCATTTGACCCAGAAATTGCACTCCTAGGAATTTACCCTAAGAATGCAGCAATCAAGTATGAGAAAGACCAATGCACCCCTATGTTTATCACAGCACTATTTACAATAGCCAAGAATTGGAAGCAACCTAAATGTCCATCGGTAGATGAATGGATAAAGAAGATGTGGTACATATACACAATGGAATACTACTCAGCCATAAGAAAAGGGCAAATCCCACCATTTGCAGCAACATGGATGGAGCTGGAGGGTATTATGCTCAGTGAAACAAGCCAAGCAGAGAAAGAGAAATACCAAATGATTTCACTCATCTGTGGAGTATAAGAACAAAGGAAAAACTGAAGGAACAAAATAGCAGCAGAATCACAGAACTCAAGAATGGACTAACAGGTACCAAAGGGAAAGGGATTGGGGAGTATGGGTGGGTAGGGAGGGATAAGGGAGGGGGAGAAAAAGTGGGCTATTAAGATTAGCATGCATGGGGGGGTGGGAGAAAGGGGAGGGCTGTACAACACAGAGAAGACAAGTAGTGATTCTACAACATTTTGCTACGCTGATGGACAGTGACTGTAAAGGGGTATATAGGGGAGAGCCTAGTAAACAAAATATTCGCGATGTAAGTGTAGATTAATGATAAAAAAAAAAAAAGCAGTTCCTGTGTGGTGACCTCCAATGAGTTCTACACAATGATATAAAGGGCATATAAAAGTGTAGACATAGGGTCTGTTTGTGTTTATACAGAGGATCAAAGCCTAATTTGGCTACCCCGAAAATGAACTAAGATACGATATGAAAAAGAACTTCCAACATCAGCACTCTTGGGAAGACTCATGCCAGAAGATGACCATCAAAAAACCCCAACAAAGATCCATGCACTGCTACAGATGTAGATGCACTCATCCCACCAGTTCCTGGACTTGCCATGGGAATGAAGAAGGAGATATCTAAGCTGGCCTGTGCATACAGCAAAACAACAAATGTGACTGGATCTAAACTGTTGGAACTCAACCAAGAATTAGGAGAAGTGCAAATTGTAGCGCTCCAAAATCTTACAACTACAGACTATTTACTGTTAAAAGAACATATGGGATGTGAACAGTCCCCAGGATGGGTTGTTTTAAATTGTCTGATTTCTCTCAGACTGTTCAAGTTCAGTTGGACAATATCCACCATATCACAGATAAGTTTTCACAAATGCCTAAGGTGCCTAACTGGTTTTCTTGGTTTCACTGGAGATGGCTGGTAATTACAGGTATGCTTTGGTTACGTAACTGTACTCCTATTATGTTAATGTGTGTGTGCAATTTAATTAGTATACATGCTGAAGTTACTCTACAAGAAGGTATGTCAAATAAATCATCAATCTTCCCAGGTTTTCTTCCACCTGCTACTTCTATAGCTTTTCTTCTTCCTTCCTAATTATAACCCTTTTCATGCCTCATATCGAATTTACCGAGTATCATAATTCTTCCAAGTGGTAAAGACACCTCAAGACAAATGCTGGGCATAGAAGCCACAGGGCATAAAATATGCAAAGAAGTAAAAAGCTAACCTTTTCAAACAATAAGGCTTCTCTCTCACTTACCAACTTAACATTTCCCTGTATGGCCCCGGAAGATGACTGGTTAGCCAGAGATGGTTAAGATTCCTCAAGTGAGGAACAACCTAAGACAGGCACAGTCGCAGGGGGGCCATCAGGTGAGAAAATGGGGATCAACAGAGGTAAGGCTTAGAACCTCCCCCCCCCCCAGGTTCTGAGAGAAATCTTCTGCATACGTGGATGTTTTATTGCCCTTGTCTAGCTCGGATTAACACATAGTCTACAGGCACACACCTGATCATCTACAATTGCTCTCCTACAACACTAAACTATGTTTTCTACCTTTATCTTGTATCTACCTACCACTTCAGCATTTTATTAAAAATAATAATAATAAAGAGAGAAATGTGGTATCCACATATAAATCAAGTATAAAAATCAAATGAATATTCATATTTGAACTGACTGTTTATAGTTCATAATGCATGAGCAAAACCAAAAGCCTCTGTGATGACTGCCCTTGTAATGTTCACCATGTAAGAACTTGTTCGTTATGCTTCAGAAGATTGGAGACTGACGAAAATTAGGCTTGGGGTGGATTAATGATTGTGCATTGAGCATTGACCCCCCTATACAGAATTTTATTGTGGTTAACAACCATTTGATCAATAAATATGAGAGATGCCCTCACAAAAAAAAAAAAAAGTACACACTTCCAATTGTAAAATAAATAAGTAACTGGGATGTAATGTATAGCATAGGAATATAGTCAAAATATTGTAACAACTTGGTACGGTGATAGCTGGTACCTAGAATTATCATGTATATAAATGTTAAATCACTGTGTTGTACACCTGAAACTAATGTAATACTGTCTGTCAACTACCCTTCAATAAAAAAATAAAAATAAATAAATAATTAATTTTAAAAAGGTGTTATTCAAAACTCACTAAATCAAATAAGTATAAAAAAATTTAAACAGTTGAACTTTAGAAGGATTTTTTTGGTAAGTCTATAGCATTTTACATAAGTCGGTAGTTCTAAGCTCTAACTTCAGAAGGAAGAGATTTTGGTGATAACCTATTACTAACTTCTAATCCTCCTCACAACCATGATGTGTATTATTATTATCCCTGTGTAAAAATGGGAGGACCTTGGGGCAGTCACAGCTAATAAGTCAGTCTGGCAACAGAGTCCTGCTCTTGTGCACTGTGCCCCTAAGACAGCTGTGCAGAAATGACCCATCCTCCCAAAGTCTCCATTGGAAAGTGTAAACCCCTGCTGCTGATGACCCGTAACAGTTAACCTTTCAGAAGACTGTCCCCATTACCAGCAGGCCCACTCCCAAGACGCCATGCACATGTGACTCACCAAGCTCCGGGCACTAGGGTAGGGGGCCACAGAGATGCTGGGGGGAAGGGGGCTTCCAGGCCTTGGGGGCAGCCTCTGCCAGAGCTCCTCAGCCATGAAGGGCATCAGCGGGGCCAGAAGGCGGAGACCCACATCGGCACAGGAGAACAGGACCTGAGGAGGCCCTAGGGGGCGGGGCGAGCGCCGCAGCACCGGCTTCACAGCCTCCTAGGGAGGAAGCCAACTGGTCAGGGCCACAGCCATGTCCTTCCCCCACACATCCACCCCCTACCAGCCGGGAATGCTGTGAGTACCAGGTAGGTACGCTCAGCATCTCCAACACCACAGATTGTCCCAGGAGCTGCTCTGCAGCACGCAGGAAGCAGGAATCCAGGGCAGAGATTCTCAGGGGTGGGTGGGGAATAATTTGTCAGGGAGATGTGTGTAGCTTAGAAAGAAAAGCAGTAAGTTTTTTGCTTATCAAAAAGAGACAGTAATTTTTAAAAGGTTGAGAAACAGTAATTTAGGGCAATGGCCCTGAGCCAGAAGCAGCGCCTGGGATGTGGGAACTCTCACCACCCTGCCCCCAACCTGCTCAATGAGCCACCCTCTGAGGTTGGCCAGACCTCCCGGTGATTCTCACATGCGATCAAGTGTGAGAACCCTGGTCTACGAGCACTGCTGTCTGCTACAGCCCCCGGCAACCCAGGGCCCAAACTCAGCATACAGGGACTGAAAAAGAATCTCCATCTGCCTCCCAACCCCACTCTGTCAGACTCAGCTTTCTAGACGTCTCCCCATCCTCCTCCTTCCTCCAGGTGACAGGCAGGGAACAGTGCCCAGGCTGTGCTGCTGAGCCCAATCCCAGGGAAAGGAAATGGGGACATCCCTGGCCTGTCTCTTCCCAGCCAAGGGAAAAATTAGGAACCGAGTTCAGGGCTCTCCGCCAGGGAAGCAGATCTCCAGGGCAACAAGCAGCAGTTCTGGAGTGGAATGCCACACCTTGAGCCTCACTCACCAAGTAGACATCACAGAGGCTATGGAGCCAGAAGTGGTGCAGGGTGTGCGTGACGAGCGGGAGCTCTCGGGCGAGGAAGCCTCGCTCACACTCCCGGGCGGTACTGGCAAGGCGGCTCATGATCCAGGCGTCCATGGGGGATAAAGGGGCCAGCTGAGGGCAGGAGGGGGTTTCAGGGTGTCACGGCTCAAATCCCACTCCCCTACCTCCTTTCCTTCCAGATGCCACCTTCAACCCTCAGAATCTGACTACCCTCGCTCCCAAGCATCTCTTCTCTTACCTCCTCTGCAGGCTGGGGCATGAAGTTATCCCCTAGAACATTGAAGATAAAGCGCAGGGCATTCCAGATCTTGTTACAGAAATGCCGGGAGCTCAGGACCTCAGAGACAGACAGGTGCACGTCACCTGCTGGAATGGAGAAAGGGGAGAGTGGGCCCTTGGGTGGTGGCAGCACAAGGGGCCCTCAGCCCCACACTGCCCCTCTGCACCTCCCTCTTCCTTGCCCAGGCTTACCGAGGGCCCCATGGGAACACAGGGCGAATCTCAGGGCATCTGTCCCACACTCAGGAATCCCATGAGGGAAGTCCTCACTCTGCAACCAGAGGGAGAAGAGGGGTGGCAGATGCCTATGAGGCTGCAGGGCCAGAAGCCTGAGGTTCAGAGGAAAGCAGAGCACTAGAGGCAGGACAGGGCAGACACTGGCAACCCACCTGAGCTGTGGCCGCGATCGCCAGCTCCTCGCGGGCCAAGTTCCCATCCTGCAGCTTTTTCTTAAGCACCTGGGATAGGAGAGTAATTCACTGGCCTCAGTCACAGACCCTGCCCCAACAAGGTTCCCACCTCTCTCCCTCACTGTCCCAGCCCTGCTGCTGGTGCCTCTCCTCAGGTTCCCTTCCTCTCTCCCCAAACCTCATTCCTTGCCATCCCCTTCCTCCTGACCTGTAGCTCCACCCCATGGATGATGTCCCGAGGGTCCAGCACATTCCCCAGGGACTTGCTCATCTTCCGGCCCTGTCTGTCCCGAACCATGGTGTGAAGAAGCACCTGGGGGCAGGGAGGGAGGGTCAGCAGAGGGGGCTAGGAAAGCCTGTCCCTGGAGGGTCCCCTGGGATCGCTGGCCTCCATGCTCTAGGTGTTAGGCTGGGAAGTAAATCAGAAAAAAGGAATCGCGAGCATGGAAACCACATTAGGGGCTAGATGGGGGGACAAAGTTTGGGGCAAAGTGGGGAGTCACAGAGAAGGGCAGGGCACTGAAAGGTGGTTACCTTGCTAAAGGGAAGCTGCCCTGTAAGCTGGGTCCCCAACATGACCATGCGGCCCACCCAGAACAGCAGGAGGTCACTGCCTGTTTCCAGAAGGGACAAGGGATAGAAACGAGCAAGGTCTGGAGTCTAGGAGGAAAGAGATAAGCAGTAAGAGACCCAAGCCCTCTGTGGGGAGCCCAGGTGTCTACTTCATCATCCCTACCTTCAGTCTCTTCCTCTCAACCTGCCATACCTCTTGGGGCCAGCCCAGAGCAGCAAAAGGGAAAAGAGCTGAAGAGAACCATGTGTCCAGGACATCAGGGTCTGGGAAACAGAATGGGGAAAGGGGACAACTGGAGCCTCAACTTGCAGGACCTTAGTCTGTTGCTGTCCCCCCTCCAGCCCAGCCACCCCAACCCTGGCAACACCAGGGGGTGGGCCCTTTGCTCCATTCCCGGTATCCTGACCCTGCCTTCTCCCCCTCAGCATCTGCTCCCTCAGAGACCCAAATGCCCCGACTGCACCCCTGCCCTCTGCAGCTCAGGCACTCACCCCTCTCCAGGGTCAGCTCTGCCCCTGGTCTCCCTGTCAAATCTGCAGCTACTTCTCTGGCTTCAGCCTCTGTCCGCCCGACCACCCAAAAGTCCTCCCTTTCGCCCTGCAGAAATAAGAAGAGGGGAGATGATGAAGAATGGCCCTTTGAAAGGTGTGAACATCATTGAGCTACGTTCTCATGGGGTCTGTAATGGCCAGACCCCTCCGACGCAGACATGAAGGCAGGCAAGCTCAGGTTCGGGAGCTCTGATCACACACAGCAAAGGCAGGGAACTGGAATGGGCAATGAAGTCCTTTGACTCCTGCACTAAGGCTCCCCCATGCCCAGCCCTCCCATCTGCTTCCTCCTGCCAACCTCTGCGTGCTCCTCCATGACCAGGTAGGCCGGAATCTGATGGCCCCACCACAGCTGCCGAGAGACACACCAGTCCCTGCCAAGGGACATGAGTGGTTTCTCAGCATAGCCAGTGGGCTCCCCCCACCTCCATGAGCTCCCTTCCCCTTACCCAATGTGGGCAAACCAGTGCTGCCAGTTCTTCTGATGGAAGGATGGACTGAGCTCCAGGGTCCCCGACTCTACAGCCTGGAGGAAAGGACCCTTAGATGGTTCTCCCTTCCTGCGTCTGCACCCATCCCGGATGCAACAAGTGGCCTCTGAGATGGTTCTAAAACTCAGAAACCTGGAGGAGTCTGTGCTTGAGTGAGGACATGAGTCAGCCGTTTCTGGGCCCCCCTGCCTCCATCCCCACAGCTCTCCTCTCAGTTATGCAGCTAGACAGGTCTGTGGTGCCAGTGGCCCCCGCCCTTCCTTCCTCCAGTTCTCAGAGAGCCCCGCCCCCAGGCCCTGCCTTTCCTAGCCCTGCAGGCTCACCTGGGCAGCTCGGTGCCCCATCTCCCGGCAGCGGACAAACCACTGGCTCTTCAGTAGGTATTCTACCACGTCCCCGGAACGGCTGAGGGGAGACAGAGTGAGACGTTGCTCCTCCAGCCCAGCGCCCTTCCCCCAGGGACATGGGGCCCTGCTACACGCTAGCCCTCAGGACTGAGGGTGCAGCAGCAACAAGGGACTGGCACAGAGCTTGTACTCTTGTGTAAGGGGTGCACAGTTCATCCTGTTGTCACTCTGAAGTTTCATCTGTCCCCTTCCGGGAGTGGCCCAAAGTAAAGGGGTTCAAACAGGGTTACCTGCAAATGGGCAGCACCATGGGGTGGTTCTGGAGGCCCCGGAACAGGCCCCGCTCCCTCAGTGCAGACATAATCTTCTCCCGGGCCACAAATCGGTGAAGACCCTGGGGACAAAGTGCAACGGTAAAGGTTAAAGGCCACTAGAAAGATAGAGTGGCAGGGGAGGAGGAGAGCAGGGCAGAGGGGGCTCCCAGAGGACAGGCTAACCCTAAGGCCAGTACCACCTGCAGCCAGTCCCCACAGAGGGAAGTCATGGTCCCATCCTCCGCAATGACGCTCAGGGGGCTCAAGCCGTGTCGGGCCCCCAGCTCAGCATCAGCAGGGCTGTGAGCTGGAGTCACCTTCACTGCCCCTGGGGGAGAACCGCCATGAGCACTGAACCCTGACCTTGGCTTCTGCTTTTCCAGAGGTATCGTCATGGCCCACCCTTCCCTGTGCCTCCCTCCCCTGCTCTGTCTGTCTCCCTTCTGTTCCCCACTACCCATCAAGACTACCTATATGAGGCTTTCTCTCCTCCACTTTCTTCCTCTCCTGGTTTCCTCCCCTCAGTTCCCAAACCCCTGCTTTCTCTCCTCCCCGACCTCCACTCACCTGTGCCCACCTGTGGCTGAACAGTGGAGTCTATGATAAGAGGGAGTAGCTGCCCCGTCAAGGGGTGACGAAGTTGTCGCCCATGTAGATGCTGAAAGAAAGGAGAGGGATCAAGGACAGGCACATGTGTGGCGTGGCAAGGTCTGGGCTGGGGAGACAACCCTGGGAACAAGAGTATGAAAACCAAAAGGTAAAGAGCAGGGGTCAGTGAACTTTTTCTTAAGGGGCCAGAGTGTAACTGTATTAGGCTTTGTGGGCCAAGAGCAAATTCAGCCTCTGCACTCAGCCACTGTACCGGAATTAAGTAATAGGTCATAGGCAATACATAAGACCATGAGTACAGCTCATACAAACACAGACAGTGGGGTGGCTCTAGCCCACAGGCCATAGCATGTCAACCCATTAGCCAGAGAAAAAGCATAACAACAAGAAGAGAAGGGAATAGAATCAGAGCCATTGGCGAGCTGAGATGAGAGACATCTTAGCAAAAGGAAGTAGAAGCAGGAGGGCAGGAGCCACCATCCCAAAGGGAGGGGAAGAGAATGTGGGGGCAGAAAGGCAGGGAGCACGCATTATATTACTGTGTATCGGGAATCGTGGGGATGAACAGCCACAGCCACGTCTCCAGGCAATGTCTCTGGCCTCGTGGTTCCTACCACAACCTCTGTGTCTAAAGACAAAATTCAAGAACTTAAAGCTGATCACCCCAGCCCCTCACTTCCAACACAACTGAAACCAGGAGAACTAGAGAGGGTGGGGGCAGGGGGTGGTCAAGGATGAGCAGGCCCCCAGGAGGAACTAGAGAAAGTGAGGACCAGTGTCTGTAAGAGCCTGGGGTTTCTGTGGAAGCTAATGACCAAAAGGCCACGAGGTGTCTGGTGCCAAGGAATTCCTTGACAATATGCAAGGAAGAAATGAGTACAGCATTAATAAAAGAAACCAAATTCCTTGCATCATGCCCAGAGGACACTGGGAGTTCTTGGCATCCTATCACAAATGCTATGCATTCTTCAGAGTTAGTGCCAGCTCCTTGGTCCTCCCCTTCCCTTAACACTTCAGAACACTCACTGCTCAAACCACACTTTAGAACTGCTCTTCAGTCTCTTTCAAGAGTAGCAGCCTCCTACAGAATCATAGTGAACTCCAAAGGGAAATGATGATGTGCCCTTTTCTTACACAGCCCAGACAGCCTGGTAAGTGCCCCCAAGAATGCAAACACTACTCTTCCCACCAAGTTGTGTGGCAAACAGGCTGGTGGGTTCCCTCCCCTTAGCTCAAGGTGGGCTTGAGAAACAGAAGCAGAAAGAAGTGGGTGGCCCTTCTGAGGACTATCCTCACCAGGCTCTCCATCCACAGGGAAGGCCACAGAAACAAGGAGGCCAAAAGACACAGGGGTGGGGCAGCCCGGCAGTTGAAGCTCCATGCGGCCAGGTAGGGGCCGGCTCTCCACCTGGAGGTGGCAAAGAAACAGGGTCGGAGAGCAGCCTTTCCACAAGGCTCACACCCAGGTTTTCCCTCCTCTGTTCATCCTCCGGACAGCCCCTCGAAAAGAGATTTAGAAGCCACCTCCCTCTGCCCTCAACAAATTCTTGCGTAGTCACACCTACAGAGAACACTCACAGAGCACATAAACCACATTCAGGTATCATGCTGAGCATCTTCCAGTTCTCATTGAAACCTCACAACACCCCCTGACCAGGCATTTCCATCACCCCAATTTACAGATTGAAGAAACTGAGGCTGACGGAGGCTAATGGCTGGCCAGGAGTCACACAGATGGTAGGAGGCAGGACTCAGACGTGAATCCAGGCAGCCAGTCTGGCTCCAGAGTCCAAGTTTTCACCTGCCCTGGAGCTCTCACAGACCTGCTTCTCTTTCTCTGCCTCACCTCAATATCTGAGATGGCTGATCTTAAAGCGCATGACCAGTTGACAAGCTGCCGGTTTCGGTACAATAACCCAGCCTTGTATAGTCGCACGAAAGCTTCAGTCACGGCCACTGAGAAGCCCTAGAATGACCTGAGTGTCCACATCCAGTGGCTCCTCAGCCCATCACCCCACTCAGGGACTGTGCACTCTCGCCCTCCTACCTCCCAACACACAACCCGCCTCCCTGACACCACAGGAACCAAGGCATGGGACACTCACTGCATCCATAGTGAAACACTCTCGGTCCCAGTCCAACGAGGCCCCCAGAGCCCGGAGCTGCTCACAGATCTCTCCACCTTTCCTGTGCCCAGAGAGATTTTTGTCAGCCAACAGGTTCTGAGCACCAACTATGTACAAGGTGCAGTGATGTCCCCTGCAATGCTGGGCACTAGAGTACAGCTTTGATCTAGACTCTAGAAACTAATGAAGGTAGACATAAAACCCAGTATGGGGCCTTCCATGACATTAAAAGAAGCAAAGAGTTCTTTAGTAACCAAGGAGGGGTTTGGAGCTAATTTGGAGGAAACTCAAAGAAGTTTTATGGATAATAGGTGGTAACAGACCTGAAAGAATGAGGGCAATTTCAGTGAGGGCAGGCGGGAGGTGGGAATAGGTAAGGAGGAGAGATGAAGAAATCTCGACAAGGAAAGATGGTATAAATAGAAGGGGGAAATATACATATATATGCACATATACACACAAATATATGTCTTTTAAAGTACACACACACAGCTTGGAGACCCCACCAAATGCTAAAGGAGTCCAAGAGAGTTTACATGTCTGAGGGAAGTCAGACTGGATGGAAAGAGGCTCGACCACAGGTAGGAGACAGTGGCTGGGAACCTGCCCTCTTGGCCACACACCCCAAGTCCCGACCTGTCCCCAACCCCCTGCCTGGCACACTCACTCTTCCTTCCACTTCCACACCTCCCTAAGGAAGGCTTCTCGGCTCAGCTCGTGTCTCCTCACTCTTCGATCCTTCCACAGTTGTTTCTCCACCACAGCCTATGGGAAAATTAGAAGGGAAATGAACAGTGAATCAGATCACTTTGGGAGAACTTTCTTTCACCCAAGAAAAGGAAAAAGTGGCAAAAGACATACTTGTGTAGCAATTCCTGCATGATCAGAGCCAGGGACCCACAGCACCTGATCCCCACGCATCCGGTGCCTATGAAAGAAATACCTTGAATTCCTGAGCTCACATGTTTATCCTCATTTCTTCCCACAGTTCCTACTCCCCAGCCAAGAACTCAAGCCCCTCTCACCAGCGCACAAGGGCATCCTGTATGGCCACCGTCAGTGCATGCCCAATGTGCAGGGAGCCAGTGACGTTGGGAGGTGGGATGCACATGGAGAAGGCCTCCCCTGTGGCCTGGGGCAGCCTGGTCTAGAAGGAGAAAAGTCAAAGGGCAAGAGAGGATTGGATGTTACTCAGAGGAGAAGCACCCTCTGGTGTCTCCAAGGCAGAAAGAACTTTAGGAAGAAATCTGGCAAATACCAAGGAAGGGAGAACCTGACAAGAGAACACTTTGGAGATGCCGGACAGAAGACAAGCTCTCCCTGGTGTTTTGGCAGGTTCTACAATATGAGCTCCAGACTCTGAGGCCCAGTTGTGCCCACTAACCTCAAGGACCCTATGGGACCATTTAGTAACCCTCCCTGCCTGGTACTAACCTGATATTCGGGTTTGAAGAAGCCCTCTTGCACCCACCAAGGGTACCAGGCAGCCTCAACATACCAGGGGCTATAAGCAGGAGGCAGGGGCTGGGAGACATCTGTGGAAGCAGAGAACTGAACTTTGTTCCTATGCTGCATTTCAGCAGACCAAATGGACAACAAAAATGTAAGAAAAGGCCTTCAAGTGTCCTAGTTACCTTTCTTTTCACCGTATTCCGTGGGGATTTCATACAACACTATCTCCTTAGGAGTCCAGGCCTTAATTGATTCTGCAAATGGCTGGAAGTGCAAGGGACAGGAGATGCAATTCCCAGTATACCCCAGGCATCTGAAATCGAGCCAGTCTCTTCTCCAGCCCCCTCCCGCGTCTTCTCAAAGAACCAAGGACAAGCTGTCTAGCCCCTAACCTTGCTCTTCCGGGCTGTTCCAGCCTCCAGCGCCGCCTGCTTCTCTCGCAGGCGCTTCTGTTTGGCTTCACTGTCCCTCCGGGAAATGGAGGATCCATAAGGCTCTGACTGGGTAGAAAGGGGATGGGACCTGGGGAAGCCCCGTGAGGGCCTCAGCCCGCAAAGTGGTGGTCGAAAAGAGGCCAGAGGCAAATGAAGCATCAGGAGTGCTTGGAAAGAGGCCAAGATCTGTTCCAGATAGAGCACATTAGGAGAATATGGGGATAGGGAAAGGTCACACCCTCTGATGTCACACCCTACACCCTATTCCTCATTCCCTACCTTCTGCTAGCACATGTCTGTTTTTCTGTTATCCCCTCCCACATACCCCTTTCTCCGCAGGGCTAGAGTGCGTGGTGTCGATTGTGACAAAATCTTGGAGTTGAGGACACCAGGGATCATCTGGGGCAGGATTGGAGTCTCTGTCCCTCTACATACGCATCTGCAACGTGGGGTGCCCTCTGACACACGGGAACGTAAAGAACTCCGGAATTCCAGGAGATGATGGACATCAGGGCGCCACAGCCAGCAAGGAGTACCGCTTGGGTCACTGTTATCTCGGCCGCCCCAGCCCCACTCAGCACGCCTTCCTCCCGTCCTACCTCGCGGCACCGCCCCCCGCCCCCCAGGGCCACGCGAGCGGGCTCACCGGGACAGCCCGCCACGATCCCAGGGCGCCCCGCAGCGGGAAGGGTGGCAGCAGAGGTTGAGAGCTACCCGCGACCTCGACCCCGGAACTAGACCCGCGATCTGCGCAGTTCAAGTAGGCGGAGCCCACCTATGCGCATGTGCGGCAGCTGGCTCGTCCCCTCCCGTCTTCCCTCCAGATCCAATGGCCGCCGACGCCAAAGGAATGTCACCGCGGAGGGGCGTGTCGGGGGCCGTGGGGCTCATTTCCACAGCTTTATTAACAAGTAGAGTCCAGACGTGTAAATAAAGCACCCGTGAGTTCTGAGGCCGCGCCCGCCTCCCCGGGGCCGGTCCCGGTCTCGCACTCAGGAGCTGTGCTTCTGCCGCTTCCAGAAGCGCTTGACGTCGCTGTGCCCGGCCGGGGTCACCACCATGAGCCGCTTGGCCGAGTTCTCGAACACCAGCACGCCCAGCTCCCGCGCGTGGGCCAGCAGCAGCTCAAAGTCCACTTGCGACAGGAACTGGTTATACAGGACGCCTGGGGATCCACAGGCATGAGCAAGGAGGGGAGAGAGGCGAGAACGTGAGGCAGGGTCCCTCGGTGGCACCTGCAGGGCAGTGGTCTGGACTTGTCACCCACCACAATTTAAAAACGAACCCTCTACGCTTGTGTCTGTTCCAGGGCTCATCATAACACTAGTGTGATCCAGCCATATTTAGGAAGGCAATATAACACAGTAAGAAAACCCATTAATGCTCACCAAAACCAGATAAATTACTGTGAATTACCCCTCCCAATTTCCCTCTTCTAGCTAAATCTGAATTTCACTGAGTCGAGACAGTTTACTATTACTGATGCACCCCAAAATAGTCTTTACAGCTTTCCTCTGCCAGCCCATGCAGTAAGCAAAAAAACAAAACTCATGAATAAGCCTTTTTAGTTCATCAAGACCAAATTGTCCTTCCTCTGCCCAATAACCAAGAAGCAACCACCAGAAGCCACTCACCCTCAGTGAACCGGAGTCTGTCCCTTTCCAGCTCCCACAGCCGAATCTGGTCGGTAATGGCAGGCGGCAGCACAGGCATCTACTAGGCAAGGTACTGTAAGATTCAGGAATACTGCCTGAGACAGCCCCAGCCCTCCACTCATTTCCTAGATTTGGGTACCCCTTTTCTCTTTTCCATCACTTCATCACCAGGTGCCAGGAGCTGTCAGCCTCCAGCAGTTTGGTACCTGTTTGAGCATCACTGGGTGGGCTCTTGTCCTTAGGAAATGGATGATCTAGGAAAACAGACAAGAATGTGCTCAAGCACTCCAGTAAGAAGGCAGGAAAGTTACCTGAGCTGTCACCTAATGTCACTGGAACATCAGCTTACTATTTAAAAATTCATAGCCTCATGCCTGTCGTCAACTCAACCCATCCCTGTTCAGCTGTTGTCCCACATTACTGTTCCCACTGGTCATGTCTGCTATTCCTTCTCTGGACCATTTACCCTTTCTACAAACTGCCCTCTGGAGTCTTGTTTTGTTTTTCTTTCTTTAAAACAACAACAGCTATTATTTTTTGACCCGTTAACTGCCCTTCAGGCTCTAACCTAAATGCTTTACCTCTCTCATTGAATCCTCCCAACGACCCTGTGAGGCAAAACTCATTATTTCCATTTTTACGACAAGGAAACTAAGGCTCAGAGGAGTGAAACAATTAGGCTGTTTTTGCAGCTCAGAAGTGGTGGCATCAGGACACAAAAACAAAGCTATCCCTCCTCCCTCCATGTTTCCTCCCCTCAAGTGCCTGCCTATTCCCACTGGAGCCTTGACTTTCATGTGCCTGGTCTGTGCTCACAGAAAACTCACCACCACCTGTTCTAACAGACCTGGAGCTAGACTTCTGTAAGGTGACCACTCTCTGTACCCCACAGCCCACGTGCAGCCTGTCTTCCAGCTCCCACCTCTCCCAAGTGGGGATACCTGCTGGGCTGTGATGCCACTGGCGATGGCCTGCTGCACGCTCTCCCGGGTCACCTGTGCCACCACCATGTTAGGGAAGCGATAGAGCATCTCGGAGAAGAGAGCAATGAGGGCGATCTGCAGCTCCGATTCTAACTCAGGGACAGGGACAAGTTGAGGAGGTTACCCCCATACTCAGACTCCCTCAAGACCTTCCTTCATGTGTGATGAGAAATGTCAGAGAACCCTCTAAACTGCCAGGTAAGTATGAACATACACTGGCATTCCCTCCTGTTTCCTCCCCTGCCCCCCTCCCATCCCCGACCTGCTTTCCCCAGGCTCTGTCTGGACTCACCTGTGTAGGCATACAGTCGGTAATTGGTTTCCACGACAATGAAGCCCGGCTGATGCACAGTGCCCCCAGCCCCAGAAACGCCTGATGAGAGATTAATGGCTAGGCGCGTGGGGTAGTAACGCCGAGATTTCCTCTGGAAAAGACAAAAGGAAAGGCAGAGGGCTCTCTCTCAGGTGTCAATGCCAACATCTTCCCACCGGAGACACCGGATCCCTCCCAGTGCCCAGAGCTCAACTCTCGACCTCTCTCTCCAGAGGGACCCAAGCATTCAGTCCTAGCAACTGCTTCCTGCTACTGCCTCCCAAGACCTCATTCTTTTCAAAGGCCAAGGCAACAGACCACCCTGTCTCTTCCCTGGAAGCCAGGGATCCGGGTGCTCATACCTTCCTCTGGAAAACAAGCCCAAACTCACGCAGATGTTGCAGGAAGTTCAACAGAGAATCACTCATACCTTCTACAGAGTAATCCTGGGGAAGAAAGGTGGCCAGCTGGGATCCAAAACACATCCCACTTCCCCTTCCCAACCCCACACACTCATTCCCCCTTCTCCCACCACTGCTTTGTGCTTTGTTCATTCTTACCTTTCCCTCTACTGCCCCATAACCTGTTTCTCCTTCCCATCTCTCTACCCTTCAGCTTTCCCACCCAAGGCCCCAGGTCCAGCCCCTGCTTACCTTGCCCAGAGTAGAGAAGCTGAGCTGGAAGAGGAAGGAGAGAATCTCCACAAGGTCCATGCCCCGACTCTAGGGAGGAATGGGCAGAAACAAAGGGGGAGGAATGGGAGGGAGAAAGTGAGAGGAGAGAGCATCAGGGAACAGAGTCTGCAGGGGCAGCCTCTCAGTGGGCCCTGAGAAGGGCACAGCTTGCCGGCAAGCAGTCCCGGGCTCCTCACCTGGGCTGTCTGCAGATACTGCAACATGAAGTACCAGAGCTGGGCGGGGGTGTCCAGCAACAAGAACTGGAAGCCAGCAGAGGTAATGCAGGGTGGCTCTCCAGGTTCAGTACTTAGAGGGTAGAGAGGACAATGGTAGAGGTACACAGAGAAGGCAACCATCCCCGCTTCTCCTCTCACATCTTCTTGGTTTCTCTCTGGCCATTCTCCTCTCAGCTCTCCTCTTCAGTCAACACTCCCTAATCCTGACTTGTCCTGGACACTCAGCTTAACAGGGACCCATGGAGATGGCAAAGCAGGAAGCTGCTGTACCTCTCTGCCTTCCTCACCTCTTCATGAGCCCAGCCTGGCTGAGGAGCTGAGCCAAGTCCTGGCTGACGGCTGCACTAGGAGAGCCCACCATGAAGTGCAGGACCACCTGAGGAAAGGAAGAGACAGAGAGACATTCCTCTAAGGGCCAGGAGAAAGAGGAGCTAGAGCAAAGACTCACAGAGTCCCAAGTCCTCACCTCCCATCGCTCCTCGGCGTACTTGTCAAGTGAGGGAACATCCCGGGCATGCTTGTCTGGTCCCAGCTGACTTGTGTCATCAGACCAGGCCTTGCCCCTGTGCCAGGATGGGCCAAGAGTAAGGAACCCTGCCTGTGTCCCCTGCCCACCCTTCTTCCCTCTTTCCACCCTTATTCCCATGGGCCATGAGTGGGAGATACCCCTACACCATGCAGCTACATCTGATCCAACTTATTCCTAATGGAGCTCCTAAAGGTGCAGCCTGCAAAGTTGAATTACTAATAGTTTAATTACTCCCCCCCCAACTAATAGTTGAATTACTAGCTCCCCCGGCCTAATTTAGGAAGAAATGGAAGTGACATACCCACCCAAAAGGGCAATGCGGAGGTTCTGGCGGAAGATGGGGTTAAGGATGAGGCCCTGGAGACCACCAGGGAGCAGCTGGCTGTGCCAGATACGAAGGCCACTCAGCAGCCCTGTACTCTCCTCCTGAGTTCTGAAATAGAAGCAGAGGTGAAGGGGATATCTGGAGAACCAAAAGGAGGAGGCCCATACCACCCTCCATTTTTGCCTTTTCTGAACTGGTGATCCTTGTCAGCTGTTTCACAGAGTGAAATCAGTGTCTTCTTAAGGCGCATTCCCTTACTGCAATGCCTACCAGAGACTTGTTACAGACATCACAACTCTCCAAACGGGTAAATACAACATACACAGTTTCCCAGACTTACTTAATTACCAGTTTTGTGGTGTACCCATTAATATTTCCTGGAAGGGTTTGAGAAATCTAGCTGTTGAGAAATTTGTATCTGGAAAATGCAGCAGAGACTCACTTGCTGAATTCCTTCTTTACCCACAGGGCTACAGCAGCTTGTGGCAAAGGCTGCTCCAGAAAGAGCATCCGCATCACCCAGTTCTTAGCCAAAGATGGGAGCTCCCTATAAGCGGGGAGAGGTAAATGTTAATGTCAAAAACTGCCTTAGATCTGCAACTCTGCCCTCAACAACCTCTCAAACATCTCATTCCACCCTGTACACCCTGAACAGTCTTGCCCCCCAACAAACTCCATCTGATTTGGCCTGACACACTTTAATCTCCAAGCCCCCAGGGCTAAGTTTCTACCCATAACTTATCCCAGTCTGCAGGCTGCATTACATTTCCTCACCATGGTCCTTCCCCATAAGGGGGTCCTCACCTGAAGACAGCCAGACAGGTGGCAGGGTGCCCATATAATCGGTCCAATACTCCAGGGCTCAGGCCCCCTAGAAATTCCTGCAGATTCCTGCATTGTAGGTGGACTCGGTTCAGTCCACCCTTTGAGGTGGGGCTCTCCATCACCTAAAAGATGCAAGTGTCAGAAACGCCCCCCCAAAATCCATAACAGTGCCACCCCTCAGCTTTTCATTCCAGATCCACTGGCTCCTGCAACCCATTTTTTTCTGTGGTTTCCTTTTTCATGTCACTCATCTCTCTTTCTGTTTCTTCCAAACCTGACCAACCACCCATTCTTTCCTGCCTTCTCACCCGACTTCTGACCTCAGCTCCAGTCTTCTCTCAATTATCAAATGACAGAATTGTACGTTGTCCCATTTTGTACTTCAGTGACTTGCCTCATCTTTACTTAAGCAGTGACAAAGAAACTTATATCAGTCCAAACCTCTCTCCCTCCCACCTCTCCTGATCAGACCAGCCGATAGCTCTCTTTCCCATCTATTTCTTGGTCCTACTTCTCTTGCTGGGCACGGCAATAAACTATCTTTGCCTCTGTGTCTCCCAAATCTAATTCTACCTCTTTCCTCTTCCCCCTCAAGACCACTTCCCTCCAGTCACCCTGATCCACACGTCCGGTCTCCTGACTTCTCCCCTACATTCCTCCCACTCCACGCCTCTCACTCAACTCTACCTTTGCCACTTTCTTTCCGGCCCCTTTACCACTCTGTCGATCTCCCCTCGTGCACCCTGAGTCTCAAGCCGTCGCTTAATCGGAACTAATGTCTCGCATTGGCTCCCGGGAATAGAGGTAAGGATGATGAAAAAGAAACAGATAGGGACAGCGACCAAGGATTTCACAGACATGAATCCGGATGAAAAGCGTGGAAAAACAGGATAATAGGAGATGCACTCGTCCGCCGCGGGGCATATGGGAATCGTAGTCTTCTCCTTGCCCGCCCCGGAGAAGGCTGACGCACGTCTGACTTCAACTCCCAAAAGGCACCGCGGGGGCGGCGGGAAATACGCGAAGGGCGTGGCTGACCTCGAATGCAGAGAGCCCGGGACACAAGAGGCCAGGCCACTTGGTTCCGCGCCACTCTCCACCCGCGCAGCAACGGCACATTGAGCCGATCTGCTCTAGAGGCGGGACCCCGGAAGTAGAAGTGCTCCGAGGGCTTCCTGGTGGAGGCGGCTCGGTTGTGAGTCGCTTATGTTCAGAGACGCACAAAACGGTTCTTCAAGCTCACTTGTTCCTGTTAAAACTGGACTAATGCATTCTGCAGAGCATTTTCTCGAGTTAGGAGTTAACTCGATCCAATGCGCCTTACTTGGCCCGTGAGGACTCATAAATTTTAATTGCTGTGTCCACTATGCTTCCACTTTGCATTTAATTAGAAGATCCTAATAAAGACAATATTTAAAAGAAACCAATTGGTCTGATTTGATTTATGAAGCTACTGCAAGGAAAAGGAAGGGGACGACTTTAGCCAAGGCCAGAGATACACGTTTCCCCAAGTTTCTGTAAGGCAAGTTTATTATCACCACTTTACAGATTATTCAGTGAGATTAAGAAATTTGCCCATCACCAGACACTAGAAAGTGCCAAAACTGGGATATGAAGTACATTTTCGAGGGGCCAGGAAATGGTATGAACTATGCAAGACTTTGTTAGACTTTGTAAGTCACCCATGCTTGTTTTATTGTTCTTTTTTGAGTGTTTTTAGCCATCAGTGTCTAAAATCCTCCAATGAGAATAACATGAAACGGACAGAGTTTCTTTATAGCAAACGTGAAGTAAAGTTAAAAGAAATTAGTTTAGGAAGAAAAATTGGATAAAATAGACAATATACAAAGCAATAAGGTAAAGAAGCAACGCAATAGAAAGATTGTCTGAAGAAATAACAGACCATGGAAGAAACACAATACTCTATAACCAAATGAAAAAACTCTCAACCTCACTAGTAATTAAGGAAAGACAGTTGAAACACAATATCTGATTAGCAAAAAAATAATCAGGATTGACAACCTCAGTGATGGCTACAGTGTAGGAGCATACATATGTATTTTTGGTGAAGGTTGGCATAGGCCTTTTCAAGGGCAGTTTGGCAGAATGTACCAATGATTATAATGTGACTACCATTTTAGGTAGCAAATCCACTTTAGGAAGCTATCATACGGAAATTCTCCCACATAAGTGTACAGATATACATGCCAAGATGTTTATCCAAGTGTGTTTGTTGTTATATTATGAAAAAAATAGGGACAACCCAAATGTCCATCACTGGGGGTTGGTTAGATAAAATATCAGCCACTGCAACAATGTAGAATACTGTGCGAATCTTAGAGGAGACTACTGTATGCATACTGGCCTGAGCTATGTAGACATATCATGAGGGGAAATGAGGGGGGAGAAAGGCAGGTTACAAAATAGCATACATAGTTCAATGCCATCTTTGTAAGAAGCTTTTACATGAGTGTAAAACTGAAATAGGTCATATGTTTCATTTTGATGGGAGCAAGCAAGAAGGAGCCGGGCAGAGACAGGGGCCCCTACAATATAGGGAAATCTCTAAGGCTAAGCTGTCCAGAATAGAAGCTGCAAGCCATCTGTGTTAATTTAAATTTAAATTAACTAAAATTTTAAATTCAATTACTCAGTCACATTAGCCCCATTTCATGTGCTCCATATAGAGGCCGTTTCCATGATCACAGAGTTCTCCTGGAGAGCCCTGCTCAAAGGGACACAGTGGATGAGGGCAAGGTTCTGATGGCAGGAACTGAGCATAGGCTGAGTTCCTGGAACCAGGCAACCTGGGCTCCTAGGAGCTGAACTGTGGAAAGAGCACCCTGACATAGGGTTATCCACCTGTGCTTTAACACTTCCTGTGATGCACAGAAGTAGTGACTCGATTGCATTCTACTAAACTGAGGGACAGCGACTGCAGTGGGGGGGGTGGGGACTCAATAATATGGGTAAATGTAGTAACCACAATGCTGCTCTATTGAAACCTTCATAAGATAGTGTATCAATGATACCTTAATAAAAAAATATTTAAAGAAGGCAAAAAAAAAAAAAGCCTTCCTATGATGGAGCACTCACAACCTCCTCCTCTCAGGCAGCATCCTGGAGAGAAAGCACAGAGAGCCAGGAGCCCACAAGCTGCTTCCCAGCAGCTTTTCCATTACTTGGCTGTGCTTCCTTGGGCAAGTCACTTAATGTAACAAAGCAGTTTTTTTCTCTGTGAAATGGCAATCATTTTAACTATTTCAAAGGTTGTTGTTTCAAATAAGATATAATATGTAATAGGTATGGTCCTGACACAGTAGTTGCTCAGGAAATTTTTTTCTCTATGTAGAATCACACTCATCATATTACAAAAAAGAGTCATGTGCTCTGAGAGCATCAAGAGGGGATTTGACCAAATCGTGGAGGTCAGGGAAGATTGCTGAAGGATAAGCAGGACAGCAAGGAACTCTGTACCAGGTAGGGGAACAGCACGCAACAAAGGCTATGAACAGGAGGGACTGGCCAGTTGGAGGAACCGAAATGCCAGTGGTACATGAGGGAGAGGGTGAGGAAGGATGCCAGAGGAAGTAGGGGAAGGCAAACTTGGCCAGGATTTTGTTCTTTTTTCTGAGGTCAGTGGGAAGCCATTAAAGGAGTGGAATCAGATTTATGTGTTTTAAAGATCATTTTGGCTGCAGGGCTGCAAGCAACCCAGAGAGGAGCAGGAACAGATCCTGGGAGACCAGCACCATGGTCCAGGCAGGATGGAGGTAGCATGTACCAGGATGGCCAAGGTAATTTGGGAAGCAAAATCAACAGAACTTCATGATAAACTGGACTAGGGGAGTAAGAGTAGGGGAGGAAGGGTGTCAAGGAGAATCTTCAGGTTTCTGGCTTGTGCAGCTAAGTGGATGATGCTGCCCCTTGCTGAGTCAGGAAGCCATTGAGGAGCAGGCTTGAACTTGCTGAGACTGAAGTTCAAAGGAACTCTACATGGCTGCATAGGTCTAGAGCTTAAAGGGAATTCTGAACTCAGCGATTTGGGAGTTCTTGCCTCACTATCATGGTTCTATATTGCTCACCATTCTGGTTTCTGACCTCTAAACTCTTGACCTGTCAATGCATGTCATAAATTAGGGGTCATGATTTTATAGAAATCTGACTTACATAGGTTTCAGCAGGACTTCTAGATCTATGACCCGGATCCCAAGGACCTATTAATTCAACCTAAGATTAAACTATCTTTATTATTATCCTCATTTTCTAGTTGGTTCATTTTGTGAATATCATCACCCATAACCCCAGGGTCTATTTCACATGAAATACCATCAGGATGAGTCTGCCTTTCCCAATACTTGCAACTAGTATTTCTTTCCAACAAATCTGAACTCTGTTGAATACTCTTCATGGTTATGATTTATCTTTCCAAGTCTCTAAGACAATTTAAGTTCTGGCTCCCATCCAAATAGCTTATCCTATTGGATCACCTGCATACTTGGTCAACCTAATACAGGGATTCTCCACCTGGGACTCCCAGACCCTCAGAGGGGGTCCTAGAACCTGGGTAAGAAAAAAATTACACCTGTTTTTATCAACCTTTAAGTAAAATTTATCATTTCCTTCAAGTATGAATATAAGCAAATACCCCAGTAGTATTAGTATTAGCAGTACCTGTGGCTTGTCACTAATACATACCACAGCTATTTTCATATCCCACTAGTTATAGAAATCTCAGCATATGCCTCGTGCTTATTACTACTTGGAAATGTTAGAAGTTACTACCTTTGCTGCTAGGTGTTGTTACTAAGTATATTTAACAGAAGCACATAGGTTTACTGTATCATAATTTTTTTAACATTTTGGTAAACTCAACTGATCTCTGTAATCATACATTATGTGTATGATATATACACACACATAAATAATGGGTTTTAAAACATAATTCTGAGGAGGTCAGTAGACTTCTCTAGACTGCCAAAGGAGTCCCTGGGTAAAACAAGGTTAAGATCCCTGGCCTAACCCGCCTCCCTCCAGGCCTGCTGCTGAGCTCCTGTTCATGCATTCATGTGGTCCCAAAGGCAAAGACCTGGCTTATGGAGAAACAGAACACTGCTGGGCAAAATACATGGTAGGAAATGGAGGGAAAAAGAGGAGGGAAGGAAATGGGTTGGGGTGAGGAGCACAGGAGGCAGATTTTTTTAAAACCCCAGAAACCCACTCACAGCTGTGGAAAACTCAACCTTTATTATTACCTGCCTAGTGCAGGGGATTAAAATTGCATTGAGCTAGATCCATATATTAGTGTAAAAATCTGTGTCTCTCCTCTCAAAAATGTACAAACCCCAAGTGATTATAGAAAAACCCATGTGGCAGCTACAATAGAGATGTCCAACCCCAGGGCGACAGGCCATTGCTCCCTCTTTCCCCGCAATCCCAATATTTATTCCACAGAAACATACAGGCCTAAAGTTCTAGCTACACCATGGCAGGTGGGAAGTAGGGATGGCTGGGGGTGGGGCATGGGTCACCCCAGGTCCAGTGTTTCAGAGATGGAGGAGAGAGAAGCCAGAGCTGGAACAGTCCCACGAGTAAGCAGGAGGGAACATCTTTCTCCCTTTCTTGTCCTTCTCACTCCCCAAATTCTCAGCCAGTGGGGTCCAGTGTGTGATGGAAAGAGAGGCTGAGGGGGACCATGGCCTTCTTTCCAGGAACCAGTGTTGTCCAGTGGGGCCCAGGTGCTCCAATGGGCCTTGTCCAGTGTCTGCCCTATATTTGCCCCATCCTCCCCAAGGGATGGCTGGAAGAGGTCAGAGGATCCCATCCACAGGGCCAGCTGGGTGGGTGGCAGGGGCTTCTAGGAGAGGGGCAGGAAGGGAGCATGAGTGTGTGTCCAGGGAAGGGAGGGCATCAGCTCCCTGGCAGGCCCAGCCCACCTGTGGCCACACTGCCTCTCTCATGGAGGTGAAGGGGGCTTGGGAGGAGGAATGGAGTGGGGTTGCCATTAGTTCCTCTTGTCTTGTGCCGCTGACTTCCTCCGAATCCTCCCTGAGGGAGGGGCAGCTGGGCGTCCTGATTCACACCATGTTGAATGCATCTTCTGCCAAGAACCGATGCAGCTGGGAAAAGGGTGGTCGCTGCTCGGGCTCCCGGCTCCAGCACTGAAGCATCAGCTCATACAGGCCCAGTGGGCAGGCGGGGGGCCTGGACAGGTACACCTACATTGTGGAAGAGTGGACAAAAGGCAGGGAACACACATTCTTTAGTCCTCACAATGACAGGCTCTGTCCCTCCAGACCCAGCCCTGTCTTCCCTCCGTCTGCTCTGACCTGCCGACCCTGGTCCCTGAAGAACTCCCCTGCATTCTCGATGACTTGCTCATCGGTGAGCTGCCCAAAGGGCTGGGCCCGGCAGAGCATCAACACTTCCCACAGGGTCACCCCAAAGGCCCACACGTCACTGGCAGTGGTGAACTTCCCCTGGTGCGTGGATAAGGCAACAGAAGAGAAAGGCATCAGGCATGGTAGGCCCTCCAGTCCTCCCCAAGGGAACCCCACCTGCCCAGCACTTCTCCACCTGACTCCCTCCCAGCCCTCACTGCTCCAGGTTCCTTAGCTAGCTGCCTTCCCCAGTAAGCCTGCTTCTCCTTCCCTCGGGCTCTACCCACTTTTCACTGTTCTAACCCTCCCTCACCCACCACCCACTCTCTCCACCTACCCATGTTCTGGTCCCAACTCAGCCATCATATCAAGCCTCTTCTCTCCCCTTCTCTCCTGCTCTCTGCCACCCTGACTCCAGCCGTCATACCCACTGTTGGCCGCTGGGCCCGTTCCCATCACACCATACCTCCCTGCCTTCTCCAGTCCCCAGAGCCAGAGGGAACCTTGTCAACAACTGGCCCCAAACCTCACTTTGTAGATGGGGAAACTGCAGTCCAGGCAAGGCAAGTGACGACTGAGGCCACGGATCAGTCAGTGGCCCCTGCCATGCTTGCCTGCCTCTCTCGGGGCCTCTCACCATGAGGATGCATTCCCAGGCCATCCACCGGATGGGCAGCACCGCCCGGCCCTGCACGCGGTAATAGTCCCCTGCGTAGAGGTTCCGGCTCATGCCAAAGTCGGCGATTTTGATGGTGAAACTTTCCCCAACCAGGCAGTTCCTTGTGGCCAGGTCCCGATGTACAAAGTTAAGTGTGGCCAGATAGCGCATACCTGAGGCGATCTGGGCCGCCACATGCAACAGCACTGGGTAGCTGAGTAAGGGAGCCAACAACAGGGTCACTGGGTGCCGCCCCAGACGCGCCCCCACCTCGGAGTCCCTGGGCAGGGAAGGGCGCCCACCCCCAAGGCAGGTCACACCCACACCCAGGTAGTGACAGAACGCCCTTGTGGAGGCTGAGGCAGGTGCCTACTCTTCTGTGGTTCACCTGACCCCAGGGGACTACAGCTTTTATCACACTCCCCAAGGTGGCTCAGGGGCAGAGGGAGACTCGCAGGGCCACGTCCTTCACCACCCTCACTACAGCATCCTCCGGCCTCTCTGCTCCACAGGTTCCTGGGTGAACATGGCTACATATCCTCAGCCCATGAGCCCCCTGGAGCCCCTACCTTCCTCCCCAGCCCATGCTCCCCTCTGTCCCTCAGTCTGGAGCTAGAAGAGAGGCAAAGACCCCCTTGGGGAGCTCTCAGGGAAGGGCCAACCTGGGTAAGCAGGCACCTGATAATGGGCCCCCGGGCAGCCTCCCCATCTGCAGAGGCCCCCTCAGCCGCCTTGTCCTCTAGCTGGTGGGCACTGAGGAACTGGTTAAGGTCCCCGTTCTCCATGTAATCAGTAATCATGCAGAGGGGGTCGTCCTGCACACACACGCCCAGAAGCCGGATGATGTTTGGGTCCTTTAGCCTCGACATGATCTTCACCTCCTTCAGGAAATCATTCCTGGAGAAGCAGGGAGAAAGTGGTGGGGATGCGAGGGGAAGACCCACACCTTCCCTCCTGTTCAGACAGACCAGCATCCCATGGCTGGTCTCGCTAGGGATGCTAGGGATGCTAGGTCTCGCTAGGGATGCAGCAGCCTGAGATGGAAGCGTCCTTCCCTATCCACTCCCCGCATTGGTCTCTCCCACCTTCACATCTAGGTCACTCCTCACCTTTCATGGCCTCCCCTCCCTTCTTCCAGCTACTGTCCCTGGTCCTCACCTGGCATTCTTGGTGGCATCTGGCCGGAGGATCTTGACAGCCACCAGCAGGGGGTGCCCCTTGTGCACCGTAAGGGGGAAATCAAGACTAAACAGATCTTGAGGGCTCTCTACCTCACACAGGTGCACCTGAAGGAAGAAGGTCATTTGCTAGGAGGTCACACATTCACCTGAGATAACAGTTGCAATGACAGGTGCCTAGCCAACAGGGACACATGGGCATGTCAGAGACACAGGCGGGTTCAGACACTCTGATGGCTGGGCAGCGGGGTCCTCCTTACCTCCCCAAACTGGCCCTCGCCAAGCTTCTCCTTGAAGCAGAGCCGTGATCGAGGGAAATCCACTCTGGGGGGTCCATCCCCAGCCACCCCTGGGGGCAGCGCGGGCACAGCATAGGTGTTGCCCCCAGTGACACCCTGCAGGGTGACAATGTCAGCCTCAGCATAATGGGGGACGCTGTTCTGGGGAGGTGGGGACAGAAGCGGGGCACCCGGCTTCTCAGGCTCCATATAGTCCCCACTGCAGGCTGGAGGGGTGAGGGGAAAGAAGACAGGACAAGGCATCAGGAGCAACCCGAGAGCCACAGCTTTCCACACCCCAGCCTCCCAGAGGTTCCCTTCCCCCAGCTAGGGGAGAGACTGGATCTTCCCTCCATCTTCCTGGTATTCCACCTGCTACCCTCAAACCAGAGACAACATTGGCATGGGACAAGAGTTAGCTAGCTGTTCCAGAGCTTTCAAGGCAATGGAAATGGTTGAACAAAGAATGTCATAAAGTCTTATTCCCTATGGTTCCCAGCGCAGACCAAGAGACCATGAGTTAAGTTTTGGCTGGAAGAGGAATTCTACTGACCACGGGATAAAGGATGATCCCGGCAACCGGGTCAACCCCCATTTTCCAAACCCTTGTCCCACTCGCCACCAGCCCCTCCATTCACTCAGCTGTCCTACCCACTGCTCTCAGCCTCAGCTCTTCCCTGCTACGGTTACCCAAACCCTCCGTGACCCAACACACCAAGCTCCAAGACAAGCAGAGACAGGGGCACACAGAAAGGAGAGGGGAACAGTTCCTCACGGCCACACAACAAGGAGGCCACAGACAGAGGAGAGGAAGCAGAGCTGTCCCCCTTAGTGGTGGAAGGGGCAACAATGGGAAGGCAACACCAGGGGAGGAGGAGCAGACAGAAAGGGCGCATGAGCCTTCACCTCCAGGACTGCAGAGAGGACACAGGAGGGGAGGGCAAGCACCTGGGGGAGGGCCCTCCTCCTCGCAGCTCTAGAGAGAGGGGAGAACAAAGGAGGAGTTACAAGGGAACCTGGGGCCACCCAGCAGCCTCTTCGCTGGCTCTGGAGAGTAGATGAGATGGGCGAAAGAGAACAAGGGGCCAGAGCTAAGAACCAGTGCACTTTCTATGCCTCGGCTCAAGGCGAAGCCTTTCTAGGAGCAAGCGGCAGCAGAAGGCAAGCTAGGGCACAGCAGCTTTCTCCTCCTCCGGAGCTCAGGAGAGCAGAAGAGGCCACAGAGGGGAGAGGAGCGGGAGTGCGAGGTGTGAGGACTTCTCCCTGTCCCAGTAAAGGTGAGGGGAGCCTAGCGCAGCCCGGGGCAGAGGGGCTTACCCTGGGTGTTGGTGGGTTTGGCCCAGGTGGGTGTGGGGGGGCCCGGGCCTCGAGGGGGGCGGGCGTAAGTGGCCAGAAGGAGGCGGTAGGCTGGATTGGAGAGCAGCAACGCTGTCGGGAGAAGGAGAGGGGGAGACACGGGGAAGGGATGAGAGACCCAAGGCTAGACAGACAGGGAGACCCATAGTAGGGTAAGATCAGGGCTGATGGGAGCAAATGCACTAAGAGACAGTCAGGATAAAACAAAGATCTGGAGAGTGCTGGATAGCTAGATGGATAATGAATGACGGATAGATTAAGACGGATAGGTGGTTGGATGGGTGGACTGACTGATGGGCAGATGGGATGGATGGGTATATGGATAGATAGATGGAGGCTGGATGGGTGTTTGGATGGGTGATGGATAGACAAATGGATATATGAATATATATGGATGGATGGATGGATGGACGATGGATGAATGGAATGAACATGGTGAGTCTAGGAGAAAGGAGAAAGGCAGGAAGACAAGATGAGACAGCACAACAGAGAAGAGAGATAGATGTGTATTGGACACAGAGACAGGGTGAGACCCCTGGGGATTGTGGGTGACGCATGGAAAATTCTTGAGGGAGATCATATGGTAGGGAAATGGAGTGATATAGAGGGTGGTGATCAAGGACACAGAAATAAGAAAATGAGTTGAAACTGGGGAAGACAGGAAAAGAGAATGGGAAAAGAAAGGAAAAGGGATACGATACAAACAGGGAGAGAGGATGGAGGTGGGACTGGAACAAGGCAAGTCTTACCAGAGCCATTGGGGACACTGGGAGCAGAGTGGGGTGGATTCCCACGAGGCCGGGGTTCCTGGTAAGGGGGTGGCTCTCGAGAGCCTGGGCGATTGTTGATGAGGATGGTGTCCCCAGGGACAGAGAGATGAACTGTCAGCTCCTCTTCTAATACCCGACGCTCAGCCTTGTCATGGGGATGGGAAATGTTAACTGCAGCTACTGCTCAGTGCACAATTTCCAGCTCTTTGCTAAATGCCACATGCACGCTCTCTCCTTCAGTCCTCACAACAGTTCTATAGTTATATCCACTATCAACTCCATTTCACCAGTGAAGAAATAGAGACTCAAGCATGTAGATGAGCTCCCTGATGTCCCACAATGGGATTCCAACCCAAATCTGAGGAGGGAATTATGGAATTACCAATTTTCATGCACAGAACTACCACTGGTTTCCCTCCCAGAAGACATGGGCTTGGGTGTGCTGGCCTCCTTCTGATTGCTCCTCTAGCTTACTCTCCCCCTTTCCCTGCCGCCTTCTGCCTCAAGTGGTTGACCAGGGTGGACTGCATCAACAGGCTTGGTTTGGGTTGTCCTCAGAGGAGCCCCAGCAGGAGCATGGAGGGTAGGTGGGAAGTGAAGCTGGGTGATTATTCTCCCAGCCCATCTCTGAGGTGGGGCTCGGGCTAGCTGCACCCCTGCCCCACAGTCCACCACCCTCTCCAGGTGCCCTCCACAGACTCCTTCCTCCTGCGTTCCAGTAACTGCCGCCTCCTCTCATCCTGAGGGCCAGGCTTTGAGGTGACCAGCCCTGGGGAACTGCACTGCCCCTTGTGATGCTGGTGACCCCCACCACACCTTTGTAAGGGGTACCTGGACGAAGCCCTCCTCTAATTACTTTAATCAGACTGCTCTCTGTGGCCCCTGCTGGACCCTACTTAATGCAGAAGACCCAACTCACACGTGGGCTTCAGTCTAGCCTCAAAACTCCACACCCACATGCCTGTCCCCTCCAGGCTGCCCCACCCCAGTAGACCTCTGGCCCCTGCCCCACCCTGCCCACCTTGCTGAGAAGCCTGCGCCAGTGTAGCCGCCAGAGCATGAGGGCGATGATGAGCAGCAGCAGCAGGATGATGGCCACCAGGCAGCCAATCAGGATGGCAGTTGGGCTCCCCTCAGCCTTGGCCACAGGCTGCTGGCCCCTAGGCTCAAGCTCTGGTAGAGGGAGGAGGGTCAGAACCACAGGAGGCTTTCCACCCAAGCAGAGGGGGGCCCAGGAAGGACCCACAGCGCAGGACCCACACAATCCGGGGGAGGCCCAGGGATGCTCACCCAAGCTGCTGAAGTTGGTGGGAGGTGGGCCAGGTGGCCACCAGGGGGCTGGTGCGAAGGTGCCCCCCAGAGCCAGAGAGGAATCATTCACAACATCTGGGACAAAGGAAGAGACGAAAGGAGGGAATCAGCTAGGATGGGGAGACCAAAGGGAGGCACACTGGCATGAGACCTAAGGCATTCTAGTATTGAGTGAGAGGAGGAGCAGGCGAGTAACAATGTGTGTGCCAACCAGTCAGAATGGGTGGTGGGAACAGGGTCCTGAAGGCTCCTGGGAGCTCCTGGCTGTGCTGGTTTGTTAACGATCTAGTTGCTGGATTGTGGGGAGATGCAAGACTCCCAGGGAGAGCACAGGGTGGGGATCCTGGGTATCAGGTAGCTTAGAAGATAGCTCACAACTAGCACAGAGTATTTCAATGCTTTATGGCCAACATTGGCCATCTAAATGTCAGTCATGAGTGAAGGTCTCATAAAGGAAAGATGGGGGACAGGGGTAAGAAAGGGTTCAGATTATTTGGAGCTCCCCTGCTTGGGAAGTCTCATGGGTGATGGGAGATATGGTGCCTGGAGTGGGTATTTTTGGGTACTCGGGTTGGCAATCCCAGGAGCTGGGGAGTGGTCATAGGCCAAGGGCTTACCAGAGATGAAGGAGATTTCACTGAAGAGTAACCAAGGCCCAGCAAAGAGGAAGTGGCACTGCAGAAAGCGGCCCAGGCAGCCTCCCAGGGGCACTGACACAGCCCGGGCTCTGGGGTCCCCCAGGCTGCCCCCCAGAGCATGACGCACGGGCTCCCCCTCCCAGGCCATGGCAGGGCCCCGCTTGAAACGACACTCCACCCCACCAGGCAGGCGGGCTCCCAGGGTGTGCATATTGTTACAGTGGACCTGGGGGAAGGGAGGAGGGACATGGGGTCAGGAAGAGTGCCCAGGTAAGCACCCCAGGTGCACCCACTCTGGTTTTAGAGCCCCCGACAGCTAGACACACTTACCTGCATGACCTGGAAGGCTCTCAGCTGGTCAAACTCAAATTCCATCTCCACATAGCCACTGGGAAAGCTGTGGTTGCCCCACCCCACATAGTCATAGCCTGGCCAGACCCGCAACTCCTGGCTCTTCCTAAAGTCATCCAGCCCTACCACGCCATCTGCCAGCTGGCCAAGACCTCCGTACTGCAGCCTGGAGAGCACAGGAGCCAAGGAAGAGAAGGTTGGGAGAGAATGAAGTGTGGCCTATCCACATGCTCTGCACCCCAAACCCCAACCTGGCCCACAGCCCCTCCACACCCCAACCCCATGCAGCTCTCTCTTCCCCAGCTCCAAGACCATCACAGGTACTGAACAGTCACATGCTGCACCTAGGCACCATCTCCAAGGGACACCATTCAACCTATGGCATATGTATTTATTGTGACAATTTCCAACAGATGTGTCTTAGCAAAGGGGTGCCTTTTTCTAATGGACACTGTCATATGAGCTAGTGGTTACCTTGTTTCCCTTCAATCTTGGTCCTGTCCCCTGAGGCCCCATTTCACCCATTAATCTCCCCAGTTCTTCCACCTCACTGCCCAGACTGCTTACCACTACCACTCTCACCCCTCTACCCTTCCCTACCCAGACTCCATGTCCCACAGGGCCCACTTCTTTACCCGCCAACGGTGTGTGTGGTGTGTCCATCGTAGGTGGAGTCATTGAGGTGCACAGCCTCAGATAAGTACATAGTCTGCCCCACAGGGGCTGTGTAAGACAGGAGTCCATCTGGGGCAGGGTGGGAGGAGGTGTTAGAGGCACGAAGCATCCATCCTGCACCCCTGTGTCAGGCTGGGACAGGTGTCAGGCCCCTTTTTTGAGCCCCTCCAGAGGCCCATTGGCATAGAGCAGGCAATGCTGGCCAATGCCCTCATCACTCAGAGTGACAACTTCCTAACAGGAGAAAGAGGATCCTGGATGTCCCTCGCCCCAGCCCCTAGGCCTGAACAAATTACCAGGAGTCTGATGACTTACCCTTCCAGAGGCAGCCATAGAGCTCCACCCGCAGACAGACACTCATGACCCGGTCAGCCCTGGGATAAAAGCGAACCAGCCGGGCCACCATGGGGGGACCAAGGTCCTTCAGCACCACTCCCCCAGGGTCCTCATTACCTAAGATCACCTGTGACCAGGAAACAGGATGGATAAGTGGGAAAGGCAGGTAGGATCTAACTTCCCAGGCATCTGCTGCTCCCTGGCCCAGCCCACAGTGGCCACAAAAAGACCCATGAAAGCTGACAACACACACACAGGGCTACAGGGCACAGCCATGCATGTACAAAAGGAGGGGCTGCAGCAGAGACTTCTGCCACCTCTCTCAGCCTATCTATCCTCAACCTCAGGGTCAGCTCTCCCACACCTTGCCCGGTTCCTCCATTTGTCTCTAAGCCACTCACCCCACTGTGCTCAAATGCTGCCAGTCCCTCACAGTTCTGCACCCCGGTTTCAGCTTCCCCCTCTTCCCTTAACCATTCCCTTGGTTCACTTAGCAGGTCCTGGCTGAGCACCCTCTCTGTGCCAGCCAGACACATTCTCAGAGGGAAACATCCATCCCTCCCCTTGCATGACTGAGAATCCAGGGAGAGAAAAAGCCATGAAGAACAAGAGACAGGGGTGTGGGGCCAGAGCAGTGGGACATGGGCTGGTCAGACAAGGCTCTCTGAGGGGGTGATACCTGGCACAGTAGCTTTCCTGCATAGAAGGCAGCAAGCAAAAATGTCCTAAAGCTGTGGGGCCAGCCCTCAGTTGTTCCAGGGGCAGCAAGAAAACCAGTGTGGCCCACGTGGAACAAGAAGAAGGCAGAGGAGTGAGGGATTCAGGCAAAGGCCAGGGCAGGCTCAGCTTGTGCACCCAGAAGGCGCTCAGCTTTTATTTGAGCAGAGTGGAGAGCCAGCGGAGGGCTGTGAGACAGGAGGGTCGCACCTGATCTGACTTTTCTGAAGTACACTATAGGGTAGCCTCTAGGTGGAGAGCTGGTTTCAGGCGGGAAAGAACAGAAGCAAACAGAACAGTCTGGAGACTGCGGCATCCCTCTAAGTTGGGGTGGGGGGGGGACCTGGGACGGTAGAGGGGAGGTGGCGAGAAGTGTTCAGACTCAGGAAACACCACGGAGGTAGAGCACACCAGCCTTGCTGATGCAGGAGGTGAGAGACCTGAGGAATCAGGGGCATCATCTTAGCTTATGGCCTGAGCAACTGGGCAAATGGTGGTCCCATTTCCTGTGCTGGAGGATGCTGGGGGAGAAGCAGGTTTTGGGGGCACTGGGACTCAAGTTCAGCTTGGGAAGTTCATGGTAAGTTTGAGATGCCCATTAGACATTTCAATGGAAAGGCCCAGAAGGTGGTCAGGTTTACAACACTACATGGAACTCAGGAGAGAGGCTTGGACAGAGAGGCTATAAATTAGAGTCACCTGTGGACAGGTGGCATTTAAAGTGCAGCTGGGGGAGAGGAGAGCCAACCTTCTCTGGGTGCTGCCCCTGCCAGCCTCACCTCCTGACCCCAGCGGTCCCTCCAGTCCATCCAGCGGTGGCCGTCCCGGGAATAACGCAGCCGGTAGCTGGGGGAGAATTCCTTGCCCAGACCCCCAGCATGCCTCCCCTGAGTGCCCACCAAAGCCACCAGGTGCAGCCGCCGCAGGTCCACCTGCAGGTACTCCTCCTCCTTGGGAAAGACCGGTCCTGCAGGACACCATGCCCCATCCCCGTCGCTACTCTCCAGCCTGAGAAGGGACAGGAGGTCATAGGGAAGGTCTAAGTCTAGGTCTGCTTCTGTCCCTGGTATTTAAAGCCTTGCCCACCCCCACCCCAAGGGCTGAGGGGGATTCATTGGCATTGGCCCTCAGAAGCCTCTCGGCTTGGCAGAGATGGGAAGAGCAAGTAGAGGCCCTGGGAGCTCCCTCCAGGGCAGCCCGAGGTACAGCAGGTACCTGCTGTGGCGAGCAGCGGTGGAATCTGACCAGGAGCTGGAGGCGGAGATATCCCCGTCCGGGATGGTCCGGTCCTGCATGCCCAGGGCATAGCGGCACTTGGCTGGATGAACACAGGCATACTGAGGGTTGATGCCCCCAACACTCAATCTCCCAAACCCCATTCCTCAGGGAGCCAGGAGCCAGTCTCCTCACCAGGGTCAAAATGTCCCTTCATGTCAGCATCTCCAGTTGCCACCAAGAACAGCAGCAGCAGCCAGGATGAGAGGGCCCCTGGCCCCATAGCTCCCAATGCTTCAGGCCGAAGCAGGTGGGGGCAGCATCTCTGCAGGGGACAAATGGGTGCTGGGCTAAGTTAGAGGGTAATCAGAGAGACTGGGTCACAAACAAGAGACAGAGAGACAGGTGGGCTGCTTTGGGGATCTCAGCAGTTAAATGACAACAGTGGTAATTGTTCAAATGCATCAGCTATGTTTTTAGGATGCTTCCCATGTGCCCGACACTGGGCTAAACTCTGATCCCCTCCCCATCTAGGAGCCAGGTATTCTAAGAGAAGTGAGGGACCCCAGCCCCTTCCAGTCCCACTGTCCTATATAGCCCTGCTAGGGTTAGTGTGGCCCGTGGACCAGCAGCCTCAGCAACACCTGGGAGCTTGGGAGAACTACAGAACCTCAGGCCCCACCCTGGAACAGCTGAAACAGAATTTGCATTTGAACACAATCCTAAGGTGATCTGTGCCCATTAAAGTTTGAGAAGCCTGCTCTTCTTCACTGGGGCCCAAGCAGCTTACCCCACCTGAAACCATTTCAACTGGCTTATGAACCCAGCTTATCTGCCCTTTCTAGGCACCCCTTCCCTGTCCTGTCATGTCCTCTTCTCAGTAGGTCTCCACTGAGTTCTCCAGGCCCTGGAATCCTGGGTGACCCCTGGTGCCACCCCTCACACCCTACTCCACCCCTGCCATCAGGTCCAAAGCATTCCATCTGCAGCTCTCCTTGTTCTGCCTTCCTTTCCTAAGACCCAGACCCCTGCCCCCACAGTTCCCAATTTCTGAGGTAGCTGCCTCTGAAGGAAAAGCCCAGAGCAGAGGAAAAGGCTGAGTTGCCTTGGTGATATAGGCGGGACTAAAGACAGGGAAGCCAGGTCACCCCAGGAGGTAGGAGGAGTGGGGGGATACTCCTCCATCCCTTTGTCCTTCTCCAGCTGCTCCCACAATGCTTTAGGGCAGGAATGTAAGACGCAGCTGAGACCCCATAGCTCTGAAGCAGCAGATGAGGGGGCTGACAGAGTTGCGGGGGGCACTAGGTATCAAAGAAGAGCCAGAACCAGACGCATCATGCCTGGTCCTTTGAGGGTCCAGGAGTCCCACACAGGAGAGCAGGCAGCCAGAGTTCCAGGCACTGGCCTGGAATTCCTGGGTGCGCTCTCCACCCCCACCTCCCTCGGGAACAGCGGGGCCCTTGTTCCCCTGAGTAACCTTCATGCATATCCTAGATGAGTCATCGGAGCCAACCTGAGCAAGAGGAGCCCCAGGCAGAGGATAGGAGGCAGAGGGAGACAGGGTGAGAGACACAAAGAGAGAGGTAAATGAAGCAGCCTCAGAAGCACAGGGCACAGAGCCAGAGAAATGCAGACATCTGAGGCAATTCATTCTCTGTGACACCCCCATTTCTCTCGACTGGGTCAGACATACAGTGGACAGGCCCAGAAGACCTACCCCAACCTCACCCATCCCACCCCACTGCAACCAATTACAAGCCAGGCACCCAGATACTGTTGCAGACCCTTCTCCCTTCTCTCCCACTCCCCCACACCCAACATCACCCACACAGCTCTGTACACACACACCTCAGACACTTGAACTCACATCCGCTGTAGATGCTGGGGCTAGACATGGCCTGTACATGCTCATGCACACACACACACACACACACACACACACACACACACACACACACACACACACACTCCTCTGTATCTCACAGACTTTCAGAGACAGATGGTCCTGTGTGGCAACCACCTAAGTCCATTATACACAGACTCCCAGCCAGGAGGAACATGGACGCTCATGCACACCTCAGCGTTCTTTAAAAGTCCAGTCCCATCACTTGGACACCTTCAGACACATCTTCAGACACCTGTGAACATGAAATGACAGGCCCACCTATTCTAAGATCAGAAAAAAGTGTGAGACACACACAGGCCGGTGGGCACAGGATCCCAAGAGGACTGGGGTCCACTCCCTAATACACACTGTGACCAAGCCAGAGGGAAGTCAAGGCGGTGGGAACGCAAGGGAACTTGGGTGGCTGGTGGGGCAATAAGAACAAGAGCCATTCCTCTATCTTCCCATACTCTCAGCTTTCACCTGTCTGCACTGTACCACACAATTCTGGACACACCTATCTGAGTGTGAGCTCCAGACTCTGGCTGGGGGTGGAGATGCTGGAAAGGAACCCTACCAGCCAGCAGAGGACTTGGAGGGTGAAGGCTTTGGGGAGAGGGGAGGGAGGGACACTGAGGATGGTACTCACTGGGAAGTGACATTATCTCTCGTCAGAACCAACTGACCATCCAACATGGGTGAGCAGCCAACACTGGCATGTTAGGATGTCAGTCCCTCTCTGGGGGCTGGGGGCAGGCTGCTCAACTGGGAGGCTGGATGCAGGCTTAACAGTAAATCCCCACAGGGACCGGCCAGGTGGGAGGGCAGGCCCACTTCTTCAGGGGGCCAGAGAAGATGATGACTCTGTAGAGCCACATCCGAGCACCTGTCCTCCCGGGGTTCGGCTTCTCCATACTGGGTAAAGGGGGTCCTTCCTCAATGCTGGAAAACACTTTCTCAGAGGTCAGGGGGTTCCCCCCACTTTCAGACAGTGAGCCAGAGCCCTGGGGAGGCGGACAGGGACAGACTTAGAGGGGCTGGCCAGCCAAGCCCGGGACGTCCCGCCTCCGCCGCCAAGTCCGGCCTCCGCCGCCAGG
The DNA here is from genome assembly GCF_040802235.1 of Manis javanica. Taxonomy (NCBI): domain Eukaryota; kingdom Metazoa; phylum Chordata; class Mammalia; order Pholidota; family Manidae; genus Manis; species Manis javanica. Next base: position 59,686,909 of record NC_133171.1, read on the forward strand.
CCTTCACCCTTGGGCCGCCGCGCCTCCCCGGTGTCCCGGGCCGCCACCCGCGCCCTCCGCCTCGCAGGGGGCCTCCGGCTCTCCCTACCTCTCATCGCTCTTCCCGGCAGACCCAGGCGTCCGGCCCGGAGCGGGGCCTCCGCGGCGGCTTGGCGTTGGCAGGGAGGCGAGGAGCCAGGAGCCGGGAGCGGGAGGCGCCGGCGGGGCTCGGGTGTCGGGAGGCGGCTCCCGAGAGCAGCTGTCGGGGGCCTGTTCCGGGGAGAGGAGCCAGAGCTGCGGCGGCTCGCGCCCAGGCGCCGCCTCCCCCTCGCCCGGCGGCCCCTCCCGCCCTCCTCGGGCCCGCTCCCCTCCGCCGCCCGCCGCGCGCCCCGGTCGCCGCCCGCCCCTCCCCCTAGCGGGCCCAGGCGTCCCCGCGCTCCCACGCCCGGCACCGCCCTCCAGGACCCGCGCTCCTCTCCGCCCCGCCACGCCCACCCCGCATTCCCCGGCGCGTCCCGGCCTCCCCCAGGTAACCAGGCGGCCGGCCTCCGCCTCTGCCTCCGCTCGGCGCTGCGGGCCCATCCCCCGCAGCCCATCCCCAGGTGCCCCACAAAGGAGACCCGTCGAGCTGAGGCCCCAGGGGGCCGGCGGCAGGCCAGCTCAGGGCCTCCCACATAGCCGGGCCCCAGGAGGGGATGACCCCTCCCCACACCCCTTACTGGGCTCAGCTCCTGGACAGGTAGGTGAGGGAGGCAGCCCCCGGGCACAGGGAAGGAGCAGGTTCCCACAGGCCCGGTGCCCAGCCCAGCAGCAGGAGTTTGAATCCGGGAGGGAGCAGGGCTCACCTGCCCCATCCCGCCCCTCAGACCCACTGTGCACACCACCAGCCTCTGCTTCTTTCTGGCACCCTCTGGCCTCCTGTCTCTACAGCCCAACCTAGACTTCCCCGGAATCTGATGGCCAGTCCTCTCTCCTAGCCCCTTCCTTTTTCTACTTTCACCTTCTGTTCCTCCAGCCCTCTCAGGGACCCTGGGGTGCTGACTCCCAGGCCCTGGTTCCCTTGGGCTCGCTGCCAAAGGCCTAGGAGTCCTCCTTAGCGCATGCCTTCCTCAGGCAGCCAGCTCTGGCTCTGACAGGGCAGGAGGTTCTGACCACCATCAAGGACAGGCCTGGACAAGGTAAGTGGTGGGCCAGAGAAGAACAGAGGCAAAGAGAAAGTCAGGCACAGCCTAAAAGGAATAGGACCAAGTTCCAGCGAAGATGGGTGCAAGGAGACTGGGTGAGGTGGGCAGGCCAGAGAGGCTGTGGTGGTAGGTGTTCCACCCACTCAGCACTGCCTCAGGCTCACCACCTCTCCACACTCACATCTGGGAGCACCTGGACATCGTCACCGTGTGCGTAATGCCCCACTGCACCTCACAGCAGATATCAGCTCAGGCCCTACGTGCAGTCCCAGACAGCAGTCCAGGAAAGAAACACGAAGTACGAACCAGACAAGTACACAAAACACTACCAGGAAGAGGCTGGCCCTTGGGAGAGGCCACAGCACATATGGGCATGAGCTCCAACCCATGGGTCCACACACAAACCCAAGGGTGCCCCAACTGCCAAGGGACTTACTAACAGTCCCATGGTCACACAGGAATAGTCTCTTCCCATTGTCCCCCCTAACCAAACCCCCAAGGTCCCCAGAGCACCTACCCCTGTGGAGACAGCCGCTGATGGGTATCTAGGCCCTGAGAGGCCGGCTGGAGGGGTGGAGCCAGGCTGGGGGTGGGGCCAAGGTTTCCCAGGTAACCTCACCTGGGCCGACTCTCGGCCCCTCCTCCTAGGGTTGTTGCTCTGGGGAAGCCCTGGGCAGGCAGGCGGAGCTGAGCGGCAGCCAGCTGCCTCTGGAGAGGAATGACAGCCCCTCACACCCCGGTGGGACATTCCACACCCTGGCCAGGTGGCATAGCAGTGCCAGACGGAGGGGTCCACTGAGGAGAGTAGAAGAAACTACAGAATCCCCTAGGAGAAATTCCTAATCGGTGATGCTCACCTCACCCCAGACCAGAGCTGGAAGAGTGGGAGGGATGTAGGCTGGGGCCCAGTGGAGTCAAGTGACAGCAGAAAGGGGGCTGGAGCCGACTGGAATGCGGGGCTTGGAGCTGAGATTCCCAGGGGCCTGAGAGGGAAATCCCAGCCATCCAGGGGCCCCCAGAACAGCACCAGAGACTGTGCTTGTCCACCCCCCTCCCGCGGCTCCCAGAGCCCATCCCACATCTCCTGCATCACTCCCAACTCCAGATGCCCCCTTGTCCTGAACCCCCAGGGGACCCTCTATCCCTCCCCCATCTATGCCCTCCCATCCAGGGCTTCCCTCCCCTTCTAGCCAATGGCCTCCTGATGCCCAGGAAGGAGAGGAGGGAAACAGCTGAAAAAACGTGAGGAGAGGCACGTAGGAAAGAGTAGCTGGGGCTGCCAACCACCCAGCCACTGCAGGGAAGCCCAGCAGGACCTGTGAGAGGGGGACGGAGCAGATGGGTCCCACACACCAATGGCAGTCCCCTTCCCAGGAGATGCAGCTGCCTCTGGGGCAGGCCACTGGGGCAGCAGCTGGGGACAGTGGGAACTGACTGGTGGGGGGCAGGGTGAGGGGACGGGCAAGGGCTTGGGTGTGAATCAGAGCTTGATTCCACCGAGGACAAATGGGGAACTGAGGCCCAGGAGTGGAAGGAGGAGGAAGAGAGGACAAAAGCACTGCGAGGAGGATGAACAGAGTTCAGCTGTGGAGGGCCCAGTGGATGGGGACTCAGAAGCAGGAGAGCAACTGAGGCCAAGGCTGAGGGGAACGGGGTCACAGAAAGGAAGGGAGGAGGCACACTGAGCCACACACAGCAAAATACAGGAAGGCAGAAGTTTGGGGAGAAAGGAGCTAGAGGTGGGGTTGCTCTGGAGGGCAGGAAAATCAGGAGCTCTGAGAGGCTGGGGAAAGAGGAGGGATACTAAGGCACAGGGGCTGACATGGCATGGGGCGATGACAAGTGTGAAAGGCTAGAAAGGAAGGGTAAACTGCGGAGCAGACTAGGGCAGACAAAGGCCCAAAACTGAATCAAACCCATTTCTGGGCAGCAGGACACAGAGGCCCCAGACCTCCCTCTGGGGACACTCAAACCCCTCAGCCCATCTGCTGCACCATGGGCCCCAATTTTTCTTCCTTCCCCTCCTCCTGCCCACCATGCACCCTCTTCCCACTACACCCCCAGCCTGGCCACCTGGTCCCTCCCTGAGGAGGAAGGACGCAGCTCCAGTCTCTACTCCCGCCCTCCCCGTTCAGCTCTGGCTTCTACCCTCTCACCTCCAGCTCAGGGTTCCCCTGGGTCCCAGTCCCTCCAGTCTCAGGCCTTAGGGGTTCCGGGTCTGGGGCTGCCAAGGCTGCCTGGCTTTGTCTGCCCATCCCAGGGCAGGGAGCAGCTGCCCCAGCCAGCTGTGGCCGGCTTCGACGTGACCATGGCAACCCAGCCTGATCCCCTTCACCGAGCCTCCAGCCCTCACAGAGAGGGAGGGAGCAGCCTGGCTGGGAGAGAGGGAAGGGGGCAGAGCAAAGGGAGACTGCAGACAAAGAGATCCCAAACAAAGGGAGCTGAAGGGAGGCCGCGAGGAAGGGAGCAGTGGCTAGCTGTGGCTGCAGGCTTAGGCAGTGAAGCTTGGTCCTGCGGAGGGGGAGAGCCCAAGCAAGAGGGACAGACAAACGGAAGGTAAGAGAAGAGAGACTCTAAATGACTGGCTGTGTGCCTTTGGAGTTGCCTTCTGGGTCCCTAACTAATCACTTCCTTCTTTCAGAATTTTGCACTCTGAGGAGCACCAGAATACCAGTTCCTACTTGGCTGCCCCGAAGCATTACATGGTGAGAGCCCCGGAACTGGACCAGTGGCCACGGGAAGTCCCTAAGGCCAAAGGCACCCTCTGTTTTCAAGAACAGCGCCCATTTCAAATATACTCTGAGCTGTCACCTCTGAAATACAAATGTCCTTGTCAAACAATGCACTTGGATTCTCGGTTCAGAAAACGTGATCCCCAAAGCTGAAAGTGGCTGATGAGGCTTGGGGACGTGGGGCAGGGAGGGAAGCAGTAAAGATGCCTGAGAGGTAGCAGAGTACCAAATAGGGAGGGAGAAAGCAAGGCTTTGCCCCGTACCTCCAGCTTCTCTGGCTGAGTCCTGCAACATCCCATTTCTGTCATTAGTAGAGGAGATAATACTTGCCTGGGAGTCTGTCAGGATAATAATGTGAGATGCCATCTATAGAGCACAGGCCCTTCTGATGGAAGCAATCATCCTAACTCCATTGACATGATCTCTCTGTGTGACTTTCTAATGTGTCACTCGGGTCTCTGTGAGTTCCGTCTCCCAGGCCCTCCTACAGGTAGTAAGGGATTGTTCAGGGAAGGACTCTGACAGTAAGGGCTATGAAAAATAAATTTGAGGAACACAATGTACTCTCTGTCCTCCAGCCATTTACAGTCTGGAGGGGGAGCCTAGCACGTGCGTGTATTCCGTGTATGCGTGCACGTGTGTGTGTTTGTGCATGTGTGATCACAGAAGACAGCATGACTCAGGTTATAGTCAGAGCTGACAGAGGCTGTGGAAACCCAGGTCCCCTTGAGTGGGGCAGGAGGCAAGATTGAAGGAGACCCCACGGAAGAGTTAGAGCTTGAATGGGGCCTTAAGTCAGACAAAGATTTACAGAAATGAGGGAAGGCCATCACTGGCTGAAGGAGCCGAACACTAGCAGGGAAAATGCAGCTGTGATGGGGAGACAGAGTCTGTCCAGGCGAGAAACCCAGAAAGGCAGCGTGAGATGAGGGAACCTCATTAGCAGTTTGGCCTATTCCCAAGGAGAGAAGGAAGACCCTTGGGGTTTTGAGCTGGGAAATGATGTGATTAGATTAGTGATATTTTAAAAGCAGTTTCTGGCAGCAGTGTGTTGGACCTGTGGTGCAGAGGGTGAATTCCACCTTTATCCTTTCTCCATCTGCCTGGTGTTGTACCCGCAGCCCCTTTCCAGGAATGCCATGAGGAGATGGTGAGATCTCAAGGAAGGCAGTGCCCATGCATGGTATTTTGCTGGTGTTTTCACATTTGGTTGTCTCCTCAGGGCTTCTGAGGTGGATGGGGCAGGGCTCTTCATAAAAATGGAATCCGCCCCGGAGAGGTTGTAACTTGCCTTAATTCTGTGGCAAGTTGTTGCTTCCCCTGGCCAGCACTTCTAGATTTCTTTGCCTTACTTATCCAAAAGGGGGAGGCAGCAAGAGAGGGTTCCAGAAAAGTCTCTGTGGGGCAGACCTGAGCCCCTTGAGTCCTGCCCCACACCATCTCCAAACCCCACCTTTCATGATCACCTCATGATCCCTGCAAAGAACAAGAAGGCCACTAGGTGGCGGTCGCCACACAGGTACCAACACTACAAACCCGGGAAAGAAGTGATAGGGATGGGGGAGGAAAAGAAGTTGTATTTTGTACTGTTCTCCATGTTTTAGTTTTTTATAATGAGCTTAACCAATTTTATATTTTAAGATGCAATTATTTCAGCCTAGCAAGACAGAAAACTGAGACAATCATGGCTCTATCCCAGCCAAACACCGTGGAAAAAATAAATACAGCTCCATTCCCCACTCCCGTCAGCAAAGGCTGAGTGAGGAGCCCTCCACTTCTTCTGATACCTGGCTGTGACAGGATGCCTGGTCTTGAGTGAGCGCCTCTTCTCCCTTCCCTGGGGGTGTATCCAAGAAGACTAAGGAAGGATCCCAGACTTTCCTCCCTGCCCAATAGTAAAAAGCCCTCACTATGGGGCTGTTTTTTTTCAGAACTGAAAAGTACCATAACCAAAATAAGAAGTTCACTGAATGGGTTCCCCAGCAGAATGGAGAGGACCCATGTGGTTATAAGTAGAGATCAAATGTGCCAAAAGACATACAGCTACAGATTCAAGGGACTGAGAAAACCACAAACAGAATAAATTTAAAGAGATCCAAATCAGGACACATCATAATGAAACTCCTGAAAACCAAAGACAGAAAATCTTGAGAGCAGCATGGAATGACACATGACCTGTAGGGGAAAACTATTCAAGTGAGAGAAACTGTGGAAGCCAGCAGGAAGTGGCACAACATTTTCCAAGTGCTGAAGGAAAAGAACTGTCAGGCCAGAATCCTACATTCATGAAAACTATCCTTCAGCAGTGAAGGGAAAACAAGACCTTTTTGGAAGAAAGAAAACTAAAAGAATTTGTCGTCAGCCGATCTACTCTAAAGAAGCACTGAAATAAATTACTGAGACAGGAAGGAGATGATAAAAGAAGGAATCTTGGAATATCAGTAAGAAAAAGAACAAGCAAAAAAAAAAAATAGGGTTATACTTTCTCACCTCTTAATATCAAGTTTGGCCTTGTGACCTGTTCTAGGCAATGAGATATGAACAGAAGTGACGTATGTCAATTCTAGGGAGTAGCTTTGATGGCGAGTGTGTGGTCCTCCATGACTCCATCTGGATCCTGGTGTGAGATGACAGGAACAGAGCCCCAGCCAACCTGCAGTGGACATGCAACATGAGCAAAAAATAAGCCTTGGATGTTGTGAGCCCTGAAGAGTTTGGAGTTTTTGTCACCATAGCAAAACCTAATCTTTCTTGACTGGCACATAATCCCTGGTATTTGCATAGCTCATTTGAGCTGCCAAAATGTTGTCTGCATTATTTCCTTTGACCTTCACAGAGCCCTGTGATTTATGGAGGCCAGAGGTTACCTGGACCTTGTGCTGTCCCCGTTACTGACTGACATTAAATAAATTCCTCCTCCACCTGATCCATGGTTCCATGGAGATGCCCGTGTAAGAAGCAGCTGGACAGCAAATTAGTTGCAGCAATTTGGAGCAATTACAGATACAGCTTCCTATATGAGGTTCCTACTTGCCCTTAGTGTTCGTTTTCTTTGTCCACAGCAACTTGGTATGCTTGGAATGTCTTTCCAGATTTTGTCATTGTACATAAATTTAATCTGCTCTGGTGGGTGACTGACAATTTCTTTGAGGTGACATGAAGACTCTTAGATACAGTGCATGCCACATAGCATATATTTTAAGTCTGTCTTTATCAAACAGAACCTTCAAATTTGTTGAAAACCCATTGTGTTGGTTTCTATTGCCGTGTAACAAATTACCCCGTAAGTTAGTAGCTTAAAACAGTTATTCTCTCTCTTAATATACACAAATTATTACAATTTGTTATTATTGAAGTTTTAAAAAATAGTTCGCACATCAAAACCCACCTCTTCTCCTTGCCACCAAATTGGACCTCTTCTGGAAGTTTCTACTCATAAAAAAATTGCCCATCACCATCAGACTGAACAAGCCCAGTTTCTTAGACCCTCCTTAATTTAATACCTCTTTCTGTCTTTTATTCGCATATTCAATCCATCACCACATCATGTGGATTTTACTCCCTAACTGTTTCTCAAATCTGGCAATGTCTTTCCATCTTCTTCATCAGCACTCCTAATTCACATGCTATCATGCTGGGCATAATCCAGTGCCCACTGGCCTTCACCCCGAGGCTTCGCCAATCAACCTTTCACACTACAGAGAGAAGAACCTTTTCAAAATGGACCTCTGGTCATGTTTTCCCCTAAGTGAAACTCCAGCGATTCCCTTTGTTCTCCTAGAATGAAGGTAAAACTCCCAACGGGACCTACAGAGCCCCTGCCAACCCCTGCAGCTTCATGTGCTGTCAGGATCCCTGCACTGTTCCCTCTCAGCCCCATCAGCTTCAACACTGCTGCTCATCTACTGAACCCCTGGGGCTTAGCACAGGGCCCAGCACAGAGTCAGTGCTCAGTAAGTGCTGATGGGACGAATGAATGAATGGGCTTGTAAATCATGCAAGGGTTGGGTTCAGGTCTCTAAGACAGCAATAAGCAATACTGATGGATCTTAAAAATACAGCACCGAGAGAAAAAACTAAGAAATATAATGAGGTTTATAATATATTGCTTTGATACTTTTTAAAAATTAAGAGTACATTAACTCACAGTAGCACTAGCAATTATACTTAAAGTATACTCAAAATAGCCATACAGTTTACAAAAACACATTCAAAGAGAAGGAACAACATGGAGCACAGTAGGATGGATGCCCAGTGAAGGGAGAAACAGAATTTGGGGCCGAGTAAAATGGAATAAATAAATAGAGCATCAGCCTTACACAGACACATGATGGCAACGTGCCATGAAGTCTCACAGGGGAAGAATGAGAGAGAATCACCGGTGTAGAATAAGAGAAGGGGCCCCTCTGAGCCCTGAGAAGCTGCCATGCTTAAGGATGAGGAGGAGAAGGGTGCCAGCAGAGGAGCTGAGCTGCGGGGGTGGGAGAGCAGGAGGGGCAGGGGAGGTGGATGGCTGGAGCAAGGAGGGGCTGGCCGCTGCAGTACTGAGCCCAGAACAGGGTCCCTCCAAATCCCTCAGCTGAGTGGCTTAACTATTTGATTTTATATTTAGAGCATCTTGATTTATTTTGAATAGGTAATACCTTCCCACAGTTCAAAATTGTAAACGATCTAAAAGTACCTGCAGCCAAGCTTCCCAGGCCACCCGTGACCCACCCCAGAGGCAAAGCTGCCAATGTTTTCTTTATATCCTTCCACCTATATTCTCATATCCTTCTATACATATACAGGCAAATTTATAAGATACGCACACAACCATGTTTTTCTTCTTTTTTTAAACAAAAGGAAGCATTCTATAGAGATACATATACTATTCAGTTCCCTGCTTTTTTCACTTACCACATATCGGTGTATAAAGAGTCTGTATATCTTTTTTTCACAGCTGCACATCATTCCACTTTATGGAAAACTATCATTTTTTAAACCAACCTCTATTCATGATCATTTGAATTATTTCCAACCTTTTGCACAGCAATGCTGAAGCAAACTACCTCTTACAGGAGCCGTGCACACACGAGTGACTGCGTTTGTAGGGATGAGTTGTAGAAGCAGATTTCCTGAATAACGGGATTTGTGGTCTTGGTAGACTTGGCCAGCTGCCCTCCATAGAAACTGAACAAGTTTACACTCCAACTGTGACTGTTGGAGGGTCTTCTTAGGATAGCTTTTGACAGAGAGCATATGCCCCCCATGAAAGGCAAAATTAAGGAGTTGAGGAAATTGAGGTATAATTAGAGGCACTGTAATTTTTTTAAAAAAGACAAAAACAAACAAATAAACCCACCCTTGTATGTTAAACAGAGCTTTTGAAGCTCCTTTCTGTTTTGTCTTTGAAAGAGGCTTTGCATACCAAGCCCCACACATTACTGACCACTGAAGCCTGCCTTCTCTGTCCCCTTGTTTGGGTCCTGCCATTCAAGCTCTAATCTTATTAGGAATACTGAGAAGGAAAAAATCCTTGCTAAATTAGCAAAGCATAGTGCAGAGCAGAACATGAGGATAAATAAAATATAAATAATTTTCAAAGGGAACTTGAGACATGTCAACCAATTGCAATATGTGGATCTTATTTGGATCCTGATTTTCCAAAACACTGTGTGTGTGTGTGTGTGTGTGTGTGTGTTTGTGTGTATGTGTAAAATAATCAGAACAGTCAGAAAAAAATTAATCCTTTAACCTTCACTGGTTATTTAATGATATGGAGAAATTAATATTGATATTTTGAGGTAAGATAATGATATTGTAGCTATGTATTTTTTTAAAAGAGGGCTGTTACTCTTAGTTACCAGAGTAAATATTAATGGGCAAGATGCCACAATGCCTGAGGCTGCCTCGGCATAATGGGGCCAACGCGGCTGCCAGTGGATAAACCAAGAAAGGCCATGAGTGTGTATGCCGCAGATGCACAACGGGGACAGTGGAGTCTATTATAGTACTGCCTCTCCTTTTAAATATGCTTGAAACTTCCCCAAATAAAAACGGTTTCTAATTAAAATTTTTGAATGTCTTAAAAATATTTTTGCCTCCCACCCACCCAAAATTATAGGTCCTGATGAGATACTTGAACTTGCCCATCAGTCAGATCAGTAAGAGAAAATTTGAATATATTTTTGCTCAGAAATAATTTTGGTAAGAGAAGGTGGAGAAGTTCTTGTCTGTGCTACAAATGGAAGCATTGTTCCCTTAGAGACTAGAGCAACTGGAGGCCGGGGCAGTAGAGGCACAGGGATGGTTTCCCCTGAGTCTGCCTGGGGACCTGCAAAGGCCTTGGAGAGGGGGTCACACCTGAGCTGGACAGGAAAGATGAATAGAGTTTCCAGGCAGAAAAACAGGGAGGGAACATTCAGGCAGAGGAAGATGTTATGTGCAGAGCCCAGAAGTGTGAGAGAGACCACCACAGGTTCTAAGACAAAGGAAAGAAAAGGTAAAAGGTGATACTGGGTGTGTTTATCAGTCAGAATGCCCATAGCTGTAATTATCAGAAGCTTAAACCAAAATAGGTTCTGGGTTAAAAGGGTTCTAGGTTACCCCATACACAAAAGTAAACTCAAAATGGATCAAAGACCTGAATATAAGTCATGAAACCATAAAACTCTTAAAAAAAACATAGGCAAAAATCTCTTGAACATAAACATGAGCAACTGTTCCCTGAACGCATCTCCTTGGGCAAGGGAAACAAAATAAAAAATGAACAAATGGGACTACATCATGTTAAAAAGCTTCTGTACAGCAAAGGACACTATCAGCAGAAAAAAGCATCCTACAGAATGGGAGAATTTATTTGTAAATGACATATCCGACAAGGGGTTAACATCCAAAATATATAAAGAACTCACACGTCTCAGCATCCAAAAAGCAAATAACCCTATTAAAAAATGGGTGGAGGATATGAACAGACAATTCTCCAAAGAAGAAATTCAGATGGCCAACAGGCACATGAAAAGATGCTTCACATCACTAATTATCAGGGAAATGCAAATGAAAGCCACAATGAGATATCACCTCACACCAGTTAGGATGGCCAACATAGAAAAGAATAAGAACAACAAATGCTGGTGAGGATGCAGAGAAAGGGGAACCCTCCTACACTGCTGGTGGGAATGTAAACTAGTTCAACCATTGTGGAAAGCAGTATGGAAGTTCCTCAAAAACTAAAAATAGAAATACCATTGAGGGAATTCCACTCCTAGGAATTTACCCTAAGAATGCAGGTTCCCAGTTTCAAAAAGACATATGCACCCCTATGTTTATCGCAGCACTATTTAAAATAGCCAAGAAATGAAAGCAACCTAAGTGTCCATCAGTAGATGAATGGATAAAGAAGATGTGATACATATAAACAATGGAATATTATTCAGCCATAAGAAGAAAACAAATCCTACCATTTGCAACAACATAGTTGGAGCTAGAGGGTATTATGCTCAGTGAAATAAGCCAGGTGGAGAAAGACAAGTGCCAAATGATTTCACTCATCTGTGGAGCATAAGAACAAAGCAAAAACTGAAGGAACAAAACAGCAGCAGACTCACAGAACCCAAGAATAGACTAACAGTTACCAAAGGGAAAGACTGGGGAGGGTGGGTGGGAAGAGAGGGAGAAGGGGAATAAGGGGCATTAAAATTAGCACACACACATGAGGAAGGCAGTATAGCACAGAGAAGACAAGTAGTGACTCTATAGCATCTTACTACACTGATGGACAGTGACTATAATGGGGTATGTGGTGGGGACTTGATAATGGGGGAAATCTAGTAACCACAATTTTGCTCATGTAATTGTATATTAATGATACCAAAATGTAAAAAAAAAAAGGGCTCCTGGTTTATTTGGTGGCTTGATAATGTCAAGAACCCATCTTTCTGCTCTCCCACCCTCAGGGTACTGGGGTCACTCTCACAGACCTCGGCTGGCTGCCGCAGCAGCAAACACCACATCCTCAACAACCACATCTGGATGCAGAAAGCCTTTTGCAGAAGTGCCACAGCCGTCTTTCCCCCACATCTCCCTGGGCTCAGAGCCCTACTCCTACATTCTTCATGGCGAGAGGGATGGAAGAGGCATTAGACCAATCAGAGGAATATATCTCTTGGGCTGTGAAGGGACCTCCTTCTCTGAGTATATGGGAGGGCAGCCTGAAACAATAAATAAAAATTTGTAAAAACTTTGCTAGCAGGGAAGAGGGATGATTGTTTTGTGAGTGCCAAGTGTCTTCTACAAAATGCTTTCATGAGATTGGACAACCTTGCATGAAGGGACTTGCCTGCCATGCCAAAGGGTTTGGATCTTATCCAGTAGGTTCTGGAAAACCTTTTAAAAAATTGAGCCTGGACATGATCAGATTTGCATAGTGCTATAAAGGATGATATGAAGGAGGACGTGAGATTAGAGGCAGGGGTGCCAATAATAAGACTTTTTTTTCTGTGCTTCTAATTCTAAATCACATACATACCAGGAAACCAGAACTGGAGGTGGATGGATGACCTATCATGTCTGCTGGATCATGGGCAGCAAAAACTGACCCTCTTGGGGATCTTCCACCGGGACTCCACAGCTCTTCTCATTTGGGTGGAGCTAGTGTAAGTAAAACAGCAGGCTTGGTGCCTAACTAGGATCCAGAGCCACCTGATGTGGGGAGAGGGGGGTAGTCCTAAAGTTCAGAAGTCAGGGTGAGAAGGGGCTGATAGTATTTTACTCAAAGGAGGCTCACACAAATGCTAAATTCTGCCACTATCCTCTCTGAACAGATCACTGTGTCCCATTCCAGGCACCAAAAATGACAACCTCAGGCTCCTGATTACCTAATTAGGTACCATGCCTTAAACTGTACTCCCATCTATGACACATTCATCTAGGGGGAATGCCCAAGGGACACATCCTACATCTCTCTAGGACTTCCTAATGGCCTGCCCCCAACGTGCGGGCCACAGCATGATACAAAGTGGAGCACACCATCCTCTGTACTGCCTGAGTCCCTCCATTCATCAAGAAAATTGTCTGCAGCCACTTGCACAACTATGTGACAATAAGCTGAGATTTGAAGTTCACAGCCTCTCTCTGGAAAACAGCTTTCATACTTCTCCACCGGAGGAGTCGCCTGTCCACTTGCGGCTGCCCACAGTTGGGGGCACATACAGTATACGAGCCTTCTGGAGGCTCTCCTCCAATCTTCAGCCAGGTTCCCACCTTGAGTGAAGCTTGGCCCAGGTGCCCCATGAAAACCCTGCACCGAGGGGTGAGGGGTTGGAGTACCAAGTGGAAGAAGACACTTGTCTGTAGAGATCTACCCTCCCCATAATGGGATCAGCCTTTTAAGTTACTGAACTGACTTTACAGCATCATTTCTTGCATTATTACTTGCAAACAGAGTGAAATTATGAAAGAATCTCTCATTTGATAAAAGAATCACGTGATCCCATTAAGTATCATCTTCTTTTAATGTTTTCAGATCAATAGACACTTAGAGGGAAGGAGTGAAACTTCCTGTATTCCAAGCCACAGAACCAATTAGAAAGTAAGCAAATAAAGAAAGAAACCTAGATTCTAAAAAAAAAAAAAAAGTATATATCTGGTTTTCATGGACAGGGAGCTAAAATTCTGGGCTCACGTTCAATCCTCTGCTGGCTTTCTGTGAGCTCCACATCTGGAGGTGATGTGCAATGGGGAAGACCTGGGATAGGATGAGAGGTAGGCAGGGGCTCAGTCTCACTGTTTGTTTACTGGGATGTCCTTTATGAGATCCTTCCCTTGTAGCAAATGAGGCAAGAACACCATATGCCATTTGGGATTTGGGGAAACTTTTCACCCTTACAGAAAACCCCAAGGAAGGTTGGTACTCAAGTTTTCAAGGCCAAAATTCAAACAGTACAGAGTCTCTGGGATGCACCAGTCACTCCCTACCATACACCCACCGCCCAGGCCCTTGGGCTATCTCTACGTGGGGTTCCCTAGACCAACAGAATGTGCCCCCAAGACCTCCCTAGTTTCCTCCTGTACCTCCTTCTTTAACCTTCCCCTTGCCCTCCCCAAATCCCCTTCCCTTTCTATCTCTTGGTTTCCCACCTCCCCATGTCTTTGCTCTTCTGCCCCTTCTTCCCCCAGGAGTAGCAAATCCCTGGCCTCCTCTTGTAGTTTTTGTTATCACAACCACCTAACCAGTGTCCTCACCATCCAGTTTAGCTGCTGGGAATGGGAAGTTTGGAAACTGTGGTGTGGAATGGAGAAGAAAGAAAGCTGTGGGGGAGACACAGTTCATGTTTTCTTTGTCACTGCGTGTTGAAACCCTTCAGATGTTTTTAGCATAGCAAGGGTTAATCCCTTGCACGGGGCCCCCAGTGAATCGCTCAGCAGTGGGGAAAGGGGAGGGGTGGCTCTGCCCTTGGTGAGCAGGCTGTCAGCGCCTATTTGCTTGACAGCTGACAGGCTTCATGCACAAAACTCATCCAAACCAAAGCAGCAGCCAAGCACAGTGAACGTGACCTTATAACAAAGTCTTGAACATTAAATTTTAAGTGCCTTCTGTGTGTGTGTATGTGCTGTTGTGCCCTGCATAGGGCTGTAAACCTCATGGTTGCAGAGGTCACACTTATCATCTGAATTCAGGAAATATTTGTTGAATAAAAGAGATTAGGGACAAGCCTTCCCTGCCTTGGCACAGACACCTCCCCAGTACAGATTGGTGCCCTAAGGGCTTCAGTTCTTGGGGCGGTGCTCAGCAGGAGATGGAGGCAGAACTCCAGTACCTGGATGCCTAGGTTTAGGAGCACATATGGGATTTACCTCAAACCCCCAGAAATACTGGGGCAGAGAAGGGGACTTTTCAGGGATTAAGAAAAGACACTGACAATTAGGTTGTGTGTAACTAATACCCAGTTATAACAATTAGGTTATTAATTACCTAATAACCCAAAAGCTAGCCCCATCTGCATATCCTGGAAGGCTAATGAGACCCAGGGAAACTCAGGTTACATTTTTGGAACTCGAAATACTACTTGCATGATGGACTAACTACTACTGCTGGGATGAGAGCCCTTGATCTGTTGGGGACAGTGTCCTGCTGGCATGGCCTTGGGTGAGGGGGGCTAGAAGTTCAAACAGAAGAGAAATATGAACACAGGGTCACTAGAGCTTCTGGGGATAGTTCCTCTGCCATGCAATGGATATATGAGGTGAGTGGGTGGACTTGGTATCTGGAAAGCAAACAGTGGCTCTTACACAAGACAATGAACTTCTAAAAAGTTTGAACCACTTTCTAAATAAAAGAGAGGGGAATGATGAGGAGAGAGGCCAGATTCCTTAGGAAGCAGGGCACCTCTATGGTCCCAGGCTGGAGAGCATCCCCGGGAAGGTGGGAATGCAGACTGGAGCAGGAAAAGGGGAATATAAGACTGGCATTTGCCTCGCCTCCAGCCCCAGGAAGGAGGCTGCAGCAGTACTCCTCAGAGAGTTTCATATGTGTCCTTGTGTTTGGAGGGCAGGGTGAATTGGTGCTGGCTCAAGTTGAAAATCAAAAAACAGGAGGCAGGCTAGCTGCCCTGATGGTGGTGTAAGACAGATTGCTGGCTTAAAGGGCTGCCAGCCTTCCCAGATTCCTAAGTGCCCCAGAACACTTCATGATGTTTTCTGTGGATCATGTGGGTGGCCAGCAAAAGGGAGAGCTGACACAGAATTATGTTCGATCCTGTCCAAAAGACTTGCCTGGAGGGATTTGGTGATCCTACTAGAGGGATTAGAGTCAGTTTAGAGGCTCCCAGAGCCCAGTCTTAGAGGCTGCAGAAAGAAATATAGTTGATCAGCCTAAGAAAGGCACTTGCCCACATTAAAGAATCAGGGAGTGAGAAAATCCTAGCAAGGGGAGGATTTATCTCCCCAAAATCCACAAATGTCTAATGAAAGGAAGACTGAGCTCTGCCTGACAAGCCAGAGCGCACTAATGTCAAATAAGCCCCCTCCTGGCCCCATTAGACCTCTCCCTCCCCCTACTCCAGCACTGGAGGGATCCAAGGTCAGAGTCAGCAAGCAGAGAGGAGGGGTTGGCACAGGCACACGAGACGACCTATATAGTTCTACACAGGTGCAGCTGCTGGGGGAAAAAGCTGTGTGTTTAAGAAAAAAAAATTTTATTTCTCATGGAATAGTTTCAGCATAAAGAGTCCTGGGCTGGTTATAGCAACTCCACTGTGCTGGGGACCCTGGCTCCTTCGGACAGCTGGCAGAACAGGTTAAGTGAAAACGAACAAGCTAGATTCTAGAAAGATAAACGATGGCAAAACAGAACGTGGTTTCTAACTGGTTCAAACCAACTAGATTGGGGATGGGGAACAATAATAACCTACAGTTACCCCAAAGCTCATTATATGCTCATTAGCATACTAAAAATCACACCCTTGGCACCAGGACAGTGGAGAAGCTGACCATACAGGACAAAAAGAGGGCATAGCCTCTTTTCCCCAAAATCCCCTCCCTATTCAAAGAAAACCCCACCTAACCTGATGAATATTCCACCCCCTGCTTAAACTCCAGCTGTGAGACCACCCAACCTGAACCCGAGCACACTGCTCACCTCTGGAGCATGCCACTCTCTCTCTTTGAGTGTGTGCTTTCACGTTATTAAATTACTCTCTGCTTACACCTGCTCAACCTGCTCATGAATTCTTTCTGCATCAGACTCAAGAACCCTCTCCCGGGCTGAGGTCTCACCTACCTCACAGAGAGAACTGTCAGGTTTGCATGTCCCGACAGCACTCAGTCTTGCTGTTCTGCCATTTTCATGCCCTAGACTTCTGCTCTCACCTGAGAGGTTGAAATGACCTATACCAACATCTGCTGGGTCCAGATTCCAGCCAGTGAGAAGAGGGAAAATGGATGGGGAGCACCATACGGCTGCCCAGAGCATCACCAGAAGGTTGCTCATTCACTTTATTCAGACCTTGTTGCCCAGAAGTTACACAGCTAGCTTCAAGGGGTGCTGGGAAATGTAGCCTTTAGTCAAAGTAGCCACAAGTCCAGCAAAAACTTAGAAGTCCTATTTATAAAGAAGAGGAAAATGGTATTGAAGGACAATAGCAATTTCTGCTACAAAGCACAAAGTGGAAAATGAGCAAAGATCACAGCACATCTCAGTCCCCACGGAAGACAGCTAGTTAGCAAATGGCACAAAGATAGGAAGAAGCTTCTAATTTAAAGAAAGTTTAAAGTTTTTACCATAATATGAGACTGGACCATTTAATTACTGAACTATTTAGGGAATTAAAGTGACTAAATGGCCTTTGATTATCTACAAATAAACAGAAGGATCATAGGACCTGCTTTAAATTTCATTTAGGGGCAGAAGGAGAATGGATCCCACAAAATAGATTTAAAGGAATATAGAGAAATGAAAATAAAGTTGCTTCCTGAGCCCAACTTAATTATTAGGGTAGACTAGGCAGTGGTAACAAAAAGACCTAAAAGTTGCAGTGCCTAACATAATATAAGTTTATTTTTTAGATGACACTTCTGGGCAAGTTTGGATTCCAAGGCAGCCCTCCTTATGGTCAGTCAGGAACTTGGACTGATGGTGTCTCTGCCATCTTTCCAAGATCACTTTGGGTGTCTGGCTTTCAGTCAGCCAGAGGGGGAAAGAGAAAGGAGGACCATGAGAGAGGTTCCTAACAGACACACCTGGAATTTGGCAGGAATACTGCTGCTCACATTCCCCTGGAGAGAATGTAGTCATGTGACACACCTGTTTGCAAGGGAGGCTGGGAAATGTAGTCTGTGTACCCCAAGAAGAGAGGGGATTTTGCTACGTAGCCCACACTCTGTACCATTATGCCCCATGATGTTACCAATTATAACAATGAGTTACCAAAAGTTCAAAGTCTGTGGACTAAAGATGATTTCTGGCAGTATCGTACCAGCCCCAGAGAATGAACCATTTAATGTGCTGGCTGGAACTTTCCTCTAAGACACTGGAGGAGTAGAAGAGCTATAGAGGAGGAAAGAGGAGGAGGCTGGTCCAAAGTTTATGGATCCGCATCTGAAATATCCCTGGTGTCAGTGCAGACTGGGCTCTGGGGCAGGAGGCTTGGGGTGGCATGTACACAAGGTTTAGGATTGTGGAAAGCTACAGGCCCATGCCATTAAATTTCATAGCAGATGCTAGAACAAAAAGGAGAATCTCTATGTATAGCTGTTAGAAACCTATTCCCACAAAGTGGAAAAGAAAGGGACCCCATCCAAAAAAGGGCAATTCTGGCTCACTCCATCAAGTCAGGAGTGGTGGACAAGAACAGCGCACCCATCTCCTATGATTAGTGACACTAGTGCAGGAAAAGATAACCAAAAGAGGAAGCCTAAAACACTAGCAAGAACTATAAGGACCATGGGCCATAGATATAATGCTCAGGAAGGCTGAGGACCCAGCAGCTCAAAATGGCATCCAGGCAGTGACTTTAAAGCCAACACCAATGGGGAACGTGTCTGAACCCACAAGGGGAGCACTTCTGAACCCACTATCTAATTACTGTTGTGGTCAGAATGGCCTTTTCCTGGCAAAGTATAACTGTGCACTGAACAACTACTAGTGACTGAGAAAATATGACCTGCTGAGAGGTGCCCCAAAATATCACGTGGCCACTGGCATGAGTCACCAGGATCTTTCTAGGACCAAGCATCATGGCCATCCCTAAATACTAAGGCCATAGGAAGGTGCCACCCAATAATACAGTTTTATGGATCATCCTCCTACCCCAAAGGCTCCAGGACACTTCAGGGTCTTCCTCTGGTGTCTGTATAGGAGCCACCACCCTGCCACAGAAGTGTGAGTGGGTGCTGGCCCTGCCTCTGTAACTCCAAACCAGCTTGCCACTTTTCTGAATGATGCTCCATGGCCTGCAGAGATAGTGGCATGAGCCATAGACTCTCAGAGTCTGTTCAGAGCAGCCATCACCTATCTTCCATGTTGTTCCTAACCTATTCCCATCTCTGGTTACTTCCGACTGAGCTCCCTCCCCTATCTTAGACTTGCCTAGGAACTCATGCTCTCTGGCTTGCTTCTCAGCTCTCTCCAGGCCTTACCTGAGGTCCACCTCGCCACTCTTTCAACTTCAGTTGTCTTGGGTAAGATACTCCACTCTAGTCAGCCCCTGGAGACCTAGAGCTTGATTAAAATCTAAGCTGGTACTTCAACCAAACCTCAGCTGGTCTCCAGCATTTCTCAGGGTGGCCAAAAAGATGCTCAGACATAAGGGAAAAGCTCAAGACGGTGTAGGATTACATGGTTTCCTACACCAATGCTGAAGCACCTCCCAGTGTTTTCCAGTGGGAGATACAATGAACATGAGATAGGACTCCTAAGCTTGAAGGGGCAAGACTGTAGCAGTACAAGTACAGCTGTTCCCAGTAATGGACATACCTGGCCTTGTCCATGGTGTGTGCTTCCTCTGAATTAGCTTACTGGGTAGACAGGTAGAAACCAGCAAGAGCAGTGTTCCCTCCACCCATGTGCATCAGGCCACCACTTGAACCAATTTGTCATATAAAGGTTGGTCAATTTCAGTTGTCCAGGTTGGAATCCTAAGCTCACAGGCAAAATTCTAGATCCTAGTGACTGACTGGCACCTTCTCCTGCCTGATGGCTAAATTCCACTGGGCACCCAACACAATGTTTGGGGAAGCAGATACCAGATAATTCCCATACTCATTTTTGGGTTTTTTTGCTTTTATATTTAGACAAGACCAGAACTAAACACCATGTTCTCAGCTCCACCTCAGCACAACAAGGCCCAGGTACACAAAAAAGATCCTATTGCACTAAAAAGCTGGGAGCTTTATCAGGCTGCCTGAATAACAGCCCCAGGAAAGCCTTGGAGGCAAGGACTATGTCTCCAGGGTAGCCTTTGAGCCAAAAGGACTTAGGTCTCTACCCTTGATCAACCAATGGTTGGTTAAGACTCGACAGGCAGAGAGTGGTTTGTGTACTCAGAGGGTGGTTTCTTTAACTCATGGGCTCGTAGTTACCAGCTCACAGACTCCTGCCTCTTAGTCTTGTGAGTTACACTTGTAATCTGGGCCTAGTTGCTGTGGGCACCCACCTCTGGAAGGATATCTGCAGGTTTTCCACTATGCTGCCCTTCAGCTACTTCTAAAAAGCATATTTATGAAGGCATAATTGGCATACCACCACACAGATTTAAAGAATGCACGTTGATAAGTTTTGTCAGATGTACATAGCTGTGAAAACATCACCACAGTCAAGTTAGTGATCATCCCCAAACATTTTCTCCTGCTCTTTGTAATTCCTTTTCCCCCTGCCCCTTCCCGTCCCCCTTCCCGAGCAACCACCTGATCTGCTTGCTGTCACCATAGGTTAATTTGCATTTTCTACACCTTTGTATAAATGAAATCATACAAGATGCACTCTTCTTTGTCTAGCTTCTTTCACTCTCGCTGTCCACTTTTAAGAGACACCACTCTGATGAAAGACAGTTCAGCCCAGAGAATCCTGCCAAGGGCTCATGTACTTGCCTGTACAGTGAGTAGGCATCATGAATTCTGGTTAGGTTGTGTCATTTTTCTGTGAGGATGCCAAATCTACTTTCTGCTTAATGGATCTGCCTTAATCAGCAACAAGAATCATTTGCACTCAAGCTTTTGCCAAAACATATAATCTTGATCATGGCACCCTCTCACCCAATTCTTTCCAAAAATTCAGTTAAGTGAAACAAAACCCAAGTCAGATTCCTGGAAAAATATGCAGTCCCTCCAGCTCTGTGGATTATGTAATTACAGACAGTCACAGCACTGCTATTTTGGGTTGTACTGTTTTAAATATTTATGTAAACATTTATAATGAATTGTACTTTGGCATTATGGTCTCAGCTAGCAGGGACTTGATAAGAATTGGGTGGAATGCTGAAACATTCAAGTGTCATGTCTGAAATTTGTTTTAAAAGATCTCCAGTAAAAAAAAAAAAAAGTGGTATGGGTAGATTAAGTAAGTATGGCTAAACTTTGGCAGGTGATGGTCACAGGATGAGTCACGATACTTTTCTCACTATTTTTGTGTATGTTTGAAAATTATCAACATAAGCCTTTTTTTAAACAACTAAGAAGTTCACCACTGTCTTCATTGCAGGGATGTTGTTTATAGGGAGAGTTTCTGAAAGAAGTTTTACAATTTCTAGAGTCTCAATCCAGAGGGTAAAATTTACTATGAAATATTAAAAGAATAATACACCATGACCAGCCAAGAATGCACAGTAGCTTAATATTTTTAAATATGTTCAAATTTATCACATCTATAGGCCAAAGGAAATAAAGCATATGATTATTTTCATTACTAACATATGATGAAATTGAACAATCACTCCTATATATGTATAAAAAGGACTCTTAGAACCTAGGATTCAAAAATACTTCCTTATCATGTAAAGAATGTCAAATCAACAGCCAAGTTAATACTTACTGAAATATTTCTATGACATCAAGAATTAAGCAAGTTTCTCACTATAGCTGCTATCATGAATTATTATTTATATTTCCTAGCCCATCATATGCAAAACAACAGCGTCTAATGCTTAAAGGCTTAGGATTTGTGTCTTCAAAGGATTTCAAGAATGGGATAAAGAGCCAGGGGTGTGTGTAGGTTTGACATGTGGTCTGATGATGTCTGTCTCTGGTGAGCGACACTATGTTACTATCCATAGTCAGTCCTCTGGTACTCTGTAAGATAAACTTAACACATGGAATTTATTGACCCTGTTCTTCTCTAAAATAGTGGTGATCCTCCAGTAGTGGGGACGCATCATTTAGTACTGCTCACCCTGCCTTAGGATAGGGTCGGCTGTTGGCTCATCACCTTAAAGCATGTAAGGAATATTACCTCCTAACTCTCTGGTTTTTAAAATGGAAGAGATGGAGTCCCTCCTGTTCTTACTATTTATTTCTTGGCATTTTTCATCATAGGCAAGAAAAATTAATCATGACGCTTGTCCCATGTCCCTGCCCCACCTCAGTGTGATTACTCTAGCCTGGTTTAGGGGTTGTTCTTTACTGGCTTATTAAGATACATTATCCTATATGCTAGTTGATTGTGAAATTCCTGTAGTGAGTCTATGTTAAATAAATTGCTGGCAAAGACAGAAAAAAAAATTAAAGGGCCTAATGTAGGAAGAGATCAAAGTTTTCTTATCGGTAGACTTGATTATCTTTTTAGAAAATCAAAGTACCAACTGAAAGAATTATTAAATCAGAAACATAGACAATTGCAAAGTAATATATAAAAACAATAGATTCTCCATTTATCAGCAACAGCCTGTTGGAAAATGTAATTCAAAAACTTCTAATTCACAATATCAATATATAAAATACCTAGAAACATAGTCAAAAGAAACATTCACATCCATGGGAAGATTATAAATGTTTTTGGATGCCCATAAACATTAATGGAAAACCCCAAGTTCTTGAATGTGAATCAATTTTGTAAACACATCAATTTCCTCCAAGTTATCTATGAATTAATTAAAATAATTAAGATAATTAACTAAAATTAATAATAGTTATCTATGAATTAAAATAATTAACTAACATTAATGATGGGATAATTGATTAAAATTAA
This sequence comes from Manis javanica, assembly GCF_040802235.1. Taxonomy (NCBI): domain Eukaryota; kingdom Metazoa; phylum Chordata; class Mammalia; order Pholidota; family Manidae; genus Manis; species Manis javanica. Next base: position 59,709,462 of record NC_133171.1, read on the forward strand.
TTGGTTTTAAGTAATTAAAATAATAATAGGATTTTTAGCACCATAAAATTTCAAGAGATTTTTGAAAAATAATAATAATGCAGTATCAGACCTATAAGATGTCAAAATGTATTGGGAAGTCCCAACAATTAAAATCAAGTGTTGCTGATACAAAAGCAGCTTAATCAGTGAAACAGAGCACAAAGCCCCTAAAAGACCTATGTGTTTACAAGAATTAGGTATTTGGTAAAACCTACATTTCAAACCAGTGGGAAAAGAATATTATATTATGTAAATGGTCTTTAGGTGCTTGAAATACAATAATTAGAATTATCTCACAAAATCAATTCCGTATGAATATAAATGTGGGATTGAATTTGGGAGGAAACCAACTTTACTATATGCTTCCTGGTTGATCTTTAATTTTGTTCCATCCCTAAGAGAAAACAAAGAATAAATAAACTGTAACAGATCTTCCATGTTTGCATCCTGACACATTTCTCAACCACGCTTATCTCCTGGAGCACGAATTCCTTTAGAGTGTTCTGGGATTTATTACATCCACTTTTCAATTTCTGCAATAACTGGAAGCTTGATCTATGATTCCATAATAAGAAGAGACTGTGTTTGACTGACTTTCATAATGCATTTGCTAAATACTTAAGTGTGAATTCCTTAAAGCTCTGTGATAGGCTTTTCAAGACATGTCAATTTCTCATGTCTCTTCTATTTTATATTATATTATGTGTCCCTGTTGCACAATGAATAATTTGACTGCCCTTCATCCCTGGTTCCTGGGAGGGAGACTCTAAATCCTTGGCATTTCCTGAGTAGTAAGTGTATCTTGGTTATTCTTGAGCCCCTTGGATTACAAGTGAATTTATGCTAATAAGATGACTCAGGATAAGGGAGTGGTCATTGGAAAGCCCAATCATGTGATTCCAGGGTTGGAGCTTTGAGCCAGGCTGACCCCCAGGGAGGGGAGGGTGACTGGAGATTGAGTTCGTATGGTTTATTAACTTTTTTAATGATTCGCTCAATCATGCCTGAATAACGAAAATTCTGGACACCAAAGTTCAGTGGAGCTTTCTGGTTGGCGAACACATCGATGTGCCAGGGTGATGTGCACCCTAAGTCCACAGAAAGAGGACATGGAAGCTCTGAGTTTGGGACCCTCCCAAACTTCACCCTATTTGTCTTTTCATATGGCTAGCCCTTCTGCTTTATATCTTTAATAATAAACTGTAATTGTAAGTATGTCATTTTCCTGAGTTCTGTAAGTTGTTCTAGCAAATTATCAAAGCCTGAGGGGTTTTGTGAAAATACCTCAGATCGATAGCCAGTTGGTCAGAGAATCAAGTGGCCTGGGGACCCCCAGGTTTTGGCTGGTGTCTGAAGTGAAGGCAAGTCTTGTTGGGAACTGTGCCTTTTAGTGCACATTCCTAAATTTTTACAGTTTCTTGCTTATTGCTTCTCTGCCCTGATTTTCATTTCTCTTATTTTACTGGATTATCCATATTTTGTCAAACAATATATTTATATATATTTAACTTACATGCCTTCAGGATACACTCTCCTGTTTCCTCCATTTTTTCCCAGAACTTCTCAGTTTGTCTGTGTATATGTAGTTGTTGTGTTAAAAACAAGACAACAGGCCCCAAATAGAGTTACTTATGCTAAGGTCCATGTTACCAAATCCAGACTTCCTTATAGTTTCAGCTCTCCCAGAAATGGAATCTTGAACCAGTTGATCAAGAATCACCTGACCAGCACTGGTTATCTGCCTAACAGACCACTGCCATATCCCAAAGGAAAGTGACCTTGCCAGAGCCAGTCTACTTTTTGCCTCCTCATTCCCGCTCCTTTCTGCCTGTAGAAGTCTCTCATTTTGTACAGCTCCTTAGGAGTCCTTTCTATCTGCTCAATGGGATGCTGCCTGATTCATGAGTCACTGAATAAAGTCAATGAGATTTTTTAAATGTATTCACTTGAATTGCTCTTTTAACAGTCTGTGATATCGTTAGCCTGACTTTTCATCAAAGAGGTTTGCCATCTTGATGTTTTCTTTGCCTAAACAAAGCAACAAATGGCTTCTGCAGAACAAATAAGTGAGTGACTATTACACAGCAATGATCACTGCCAGGATGTCAAATACACATTGCTTAAATCCTCTGAAATGGAGAGGACAGTTTCCTTCTTATTTTTATTTTTTGCTGAGAAAAGCTGCTCCTACTCTAGGCTATCCTGAACTGAGCTGCAAAGGCCTAGTGTTACCCACCCCACAGTCTTTTCATTGCCCTCAGGATTCTTGCATCCCTGGGACTCCCTGCCTTTTCCACACACTGTAGTACTCCTCAGCAATGTCACAGCCTGAGAAATCTCTTTCTCAGTGTGGTCTCCTTTTTGCCTCACTGAATTCCTCTCACTGATTCTCAAAATGGCTTTAGTTGACTGCTGGCTTTCTGGGCCAAAGAGATCATGTTCATGAAGTTATTTGCCACCCACCAGCCAGGATGGTGCAATGGTGCATTTATCAACCACATTTTCCAATTTTATTTTAGCTTGTTTAGGATAAAATCATTATCTCCAGCTCTTGGAGGGTGATTCTGCCTCATTAAATCTTATGGGAATGTGCATGAAAAGGAATCTTATCTGATCTATGTCCTTTGAACTGAATTGAAGGCTACCTATCTTTTGTTACTGACTGGCATTGCACTTTCTATCCTGGGATCTCACTTTGAGGGATTCTTCTGATAGAAACTTGCCAAGCATCACTGTCCCCCAGGATGGCAGAGGGCAGGATGCAGACCCCAGGGACCCTTGTCATTAGCCTACGGCTCCTTCAGCACCTCTACGTCTCCTGCATTTCTTCCATTTGCCTGGTGTTCAGTGTGGACTCAGCCATACTGTTCCTTCCCAGATGAACCAACTCATCCCAGAAATACTGAAATTCAGACCAAAATGAAAATGCTGTCTTTAATCTAAAGTAACTTTTCAAAATAGTCATTAATCCTGAGGCAGCAAAAAGCACACCTAAGGGGACCCTAAGTCTGACATGTCAGCAAGAGGCTGACCCAGACACTCTCACCTGTGTCCTTCACTTTGACAGGTTTTTTACACCCTAGCTATTACTCCTTGTGGTGGTTAACTTTATGTGTCAACTTGACTGGGCTGAGATGCCCAAATAACTGTGAAAACATTATTTCAAGGTGTGCCATGAGGGTGTTTCTGGAAGAGATTAGCATTTGAATCAGTGGACTCAGTAAGGTAGATTGCCCTCCCCAGTGCAGATGGGCATCATCCAGTCTGTGACGGCCTTGATGACCACAGAGAAGGAAGAAACACAAGCCGCTCTTGGCTTGAGCTGGAATGTCCACCTCCTCCTGCACTCAGACATCAGTGCCCCTGGTTCTTGGGATTCAGACTCTACTAAATTGCACCACTGGCTTTCCAGGTTCTCCAGCTGCAGACAGCAGGTTGTGGGGTTTCTTAACCTCCACAACTGTGTATCATATATATATATATATATACACACACACAAAATAACCAATACAAAACCAACAGGAGTTTGATACATTCTCTCTCTATCTAGCTATGCATGGTTCTGTTTCTCTGGAACCCTGACTCCTGGACAGAGCATGTTATCTTAATTCTACCATATCCCTGACCCCCTGCCCCATCATCAGAAATCTCTCTCACTCTGGAGGAAAATACTGAAGTCCAGACTTCTTAATCTGACATAAAAGGCTCTTTCATCCATGTAGAGCATTTCATCTCCTACATGAAAAAGAGCTCCTCCACTCAAGAAGGGCAGGCCTTCCACTGCTTCCTCCCTCCACCCCCATTCCTCCTGCTCCAGCCACTCCTCACACACCCTGCTGCCCCGGTGGCATTCAACCTGCTGTGGGGAATCTGGGTTTTCTGCCTTGTATTTTAAACTTGGTTTATTAGAGTCCTGTCTTTATATCACATATAAACCAGCTTTTTTACAATGAGAAATCCATTAATAACTCCTTTTATTTATTAATATATCAATTTAATAACTCCTTTTTGTTTAACCAAATATCCTAAATTGTAAGAAAATCAGCAGTCTTACATAATGGGCTGAGCTAGATCAATAAGGTGATAGACAGCAGGTTAATTAACACCAGATTGGTGGGTAAAATCAACTATCAACCTCCTATGAAAAGCATGGCTTAAAACTTTAAGTTGACAAGTATCTTTTTTATTTAAAAAAATGTTGACAAATATTTTTTATAACTAAGATCCATGGTCTCAAGTTGCAAGTTGACAGCTTGAGCAACAGCTGAGCAAGATCATAAAATTGAGGTGCTTATAAGAAGCTCTTGCCAGAAGGAATAGAGGGGCTGAGCACCAGCACCGAAGGCTGGGTTGGATGAGCTGCTCTGCACCCCACATCCCAGACACCACTGATGGGGAGTGTAGACCCTGGGATGGGGAAGGAGAAGGTAAGCCTGTGGTTCCTTGGGCTTGGGGATGTAGCTCCTGAAACCCTCTACCGAGGGATGAGGAAGAAGGTGGTGTCACCAACCATGGCCAAGAAGCTGAGGAATAGGAGAGCATCTCTAGGGCCCCTCAGGCAGACCTCTGACTGTCCTGTCTCAAGGGTCTCGGCTCCGCAGCAAGGCTGGGGCTTCCATACTGCTCCTCCCACATGCTGAGTCATCTGGGAAGCGGTCCTTGTAAATCTGGGCAGAGATGTGAGGATGTGCTAGTGCTTTAAGGACCTTCACAGAGACCTGCAGCCCCCCTCACCCTTCTCTCTCAGAGATGTCTAGATCCTGGATGTACAGCTCCAAGAGAGACTGTCTCCATCTCTCTCTCTCTCTTCAGTATCCCAGATTTTCTGCATTCCAGGAAGGGAGTTACGCAGGCTGCAGCTGCCCCAGGGTAGTGAGGAGCATTCCACACAGTCCAAGCATGTAAGGGAGAAGGGGAAGGAGACCGGAGACTGGCGGGAGGAGCTCACTCAGAACAGCAGCTAGGAAGATAGCTGGGTAGGAAGGTAGCCTGCATAGGCCCAGCCCAAGGTACCAGAAAGCCCAGCTTTCCCCCAAACTAAGGCCCAGAGGCCCCCACATACCCTCACACCCCCTTCAGCTTCTCAAACATTCCTCTTTCTCTCTCTCTACTTTCTGTTCTTTTTTTCTTTTTCCCACTTCTATCTTCTTTCCCATCACTTTGTTCTCTCTCTCTCTGGGTTCACATTTGGCTTCACTAGGTTTTGATAGAGAGTTTCCTGAGGGCACCCACTGTGGGCCTCTGGTTGAAAGCCGAGGTCTCCTCTTCCCACCTCCATTTTGCTACCTCCATGGATTCCTGGACACATTCACTGTGCCTAGTGGGAGAGACAGGGTGTGTGACCTGGGATTCAAAGACCCCCTAAGTAGTCCATGGTTAGAATCATATTTCAGTCATTAATTTCCTTGTGATCCTATATATTTTACTGCATACATTTAAAACTCATTCCAGGGAGTCCAGGGTGTTCACGCATTGTGAAAGGGGTCTGTCTGGTTGGGCTCCTCCAGCAGCAGATCCGGAGAGGAGATTAGTTGGGAGGGAATCCCAGGAGTCATTGATCAAGAAGTGGAATAAAGGCAGGAAAAGGACAGAAGGCAGTTGAGGGGATACGAATGAGCCCTGTGGGTAATGGAGGCTCAGTCCCATGGGGGACCCCCAAGAGGCTGTATAGAACACACCTCAGAATCACACCACCCACATGGAAGCAGAGGTGTTTATCCACCAAACCACTTTTAGTTGAGAGCCATCCAGGGCACTGATACCCCAGCATTTCTAGGCTTCCCTCCCAATGGGCAGCGCTTCTGTAGCCAGCATAAGCCCTCCAGCATAGGGTCTCAGATGCTTTTGGAGGGAGCCATCTGAGTGGCTAGCATCTAGAAGACTTGGGTAGGGCACAAGCAGCGCTGGTTATTAAGACCTGTAGCACTGAAAGGCTCAAAGGATCGGCCTTGGGATTGACCTTACTCTGCCACCTGTCTCCCCTCCTCGTTGCTCTGCCTCTGTCTCCTATGTCTCCAGTGGACAGCCCAGGTCCCAGCCTTACAGAGGAGCTTAGTAACTCGAGTTCCCTTTCAATGTTAGCTTATTAACAGGCACAGCCCACACTTTTTCACCTTGGTCTGGCTGTTGCTGGTCTCCACCCCCATCCTCCTGGCACCTGGTTTGTGTGTGAACCTGTCATCCTTACCCACCAGTAGGAGGAGTAAATTTTCTTTGAGGGAAAAAACAAGACTTGTAATGAGAGACCACGCTGTGGCAGGACAAGTTCCTATAAAACTGATTTGTGTTTTGTTTTCCCTGGTTTTTTCCTCAGGTAACCCTTCCACCCCCTGGCTCCTCAACACCCCCGTCCACTACAGGAGAAAGGACTTTGGACCCCCTCACCTAGGATAGCCTGAACTCAGAAGTTCCTTGCAGACAAATTTCCTATGAGGCTTTTGTTTGCTGGAGACTGGAGCTCCCAGAAAGGACAAGGGGGTGGCAGGGTGTGTTGAGAAGATACCAGTGCCTTTAGGGGCCTCCAGGGAAAGAGGGAGTCTCTGGAGCTGAGGTGGGGGATCCTACATGGGGTTGAGACCCTCCCCAGCTCCAGAGCCCTGGACACCCAGGGACTCAGAAGAAAATGGCTGCCTGTGGCAGCTCTACCCTGACACCACAAACATCTCTGTTCCCAAATGTGTGGGCAAGTGGAAGAGCCCTTGCCTTCAGGAGACCTCAGGACCTTGACAGTGAGGACATCATGGAGTCCAGATGGCCTGGAGTGCAGAGGAGCTCCTGAAGCTACCATGGACCCTGAGGCAACCCTGAGGATGGAAACAAACCCATCAGGGTGATGATGGGGCAGAATGACAGGAGCCTGGGTCCCTGATGCTCAGGGAGACACCACACCTTCCCTGGGCCTTCCATTTCACACCTTGTGGACAAAAGAGAGAAGTAAATATCTACTTTGTTTAAGCCTCTTTGTTGTCAATTTTCTGTTTCATACAGCCTTCCCATGAAGGTCCCAGTTTGACAGCATGCTTGATGGCTGGAATTTACGGAAAGTCTTCTTTTATTATTTCTACGTAGTCTACAAATGCCTTGTGACTTTCATCACAAGCAAGGAAGTAGCCTTTCTACTGCCCTGCCATGGCTGAAAAGTGTCCCAACATAACAAGGGGTTATTTGTGTCCAAACAGCACAGTGGAGAGCCTACTCAGGTGGGAGGCACTGTCAAAGATATGGCTGCAATGGAGGCCTTTACTTTTCTTTTAATATTCCCACTTCTATTCAAGAGGGCTTTTTTTTTTTTGGTTATAAAATGTACATGAAATGTTTTATTCCTTACTTTTTCTCAATCCAATGGAATCTGCTCTGTGCCCCAACCTGCCAGACTGGAAGGAAATTCAACCCTAGTCATTAGTGGGGCTCCCTTCTCCCTCCATGAGATTTCAAAATATCAGGGGCTTAAGCAGTGCCAGAAAAACTTTAGAGCAAAGGCCATGTCCTTGGTAAGTCAGGGTAGCTGTCTTTGCTTAGGCAGCTGTAACAAATAGCATGAACTGGATGGCTTCAACAACAAACATTTCTCTTACAGTTCTGGAGGCTGGAAAGTCCAAGACAAAGGTGCTAGCATTTAGCGTCTGGTGGGGGCTCTCTTCGCGGCTTGCAGATGGCCACTTTCACACTGCATCTTCACATGGTGGTGGGGTTGCTGACTGGGGAGGCTCTGGTCTCCTCCTCTTCTTACAAGAGCACTAATTCTGTCATGGAGGCCCCACCCTCATGACCTCGTCTAACCCTAATTATCCCCCAAAGGCCCCACTTTCAAATACCATCACACTGGGGATTTGAGCTGAACATAGGAATTTTAGGGGACACAGACAGCTTATAGCAGTTGCCATCGTTTCTGTTGCTCCATCTGCTTTTGGAGGCTGCTGTCAGCCCTGGAGTCCTCTGGGTCAGGCCCAGCACTGCATCCTACTGATGGCAGAGTCTCCCTGGGGGACCCTGGCCTTTGTGCCCCTAGTGAGAGAAACCATGTCCAGCCTCCAGGTATCCTCCAGCAATCCCTTAGCCTGGGCATGCTCTGGGCGAAATGAGGGGCCTGGAGCTCCACCACTTGTGGGGAGAAGACACCAAATTTCCAGATCCCAGAGAATTTCAGCCTCTGTTCAGCACATACCCACAGCCCACTTCTGCCTTTCTCAGCTCAGGTATTTGTCCATCATCCAAATGCCAACACTCACCACCATGCCCAAGAAAGAACTGAGAACAAAAAGCTTAATAAAACTATCTTGGTGAGGAAAATACACACAGAGTGACAAGAACCAAACAAGAAATAACTCCACAATAAATTACCCGGCCACAATCCTGTCCGCTTAGATGGATTCTAATGGAATGACAAGCTAGCAAATACTGTGGACACAATTTGGCAAAGTGAGTTGAAGAGATGAAGTCTTACAGAGCCAAGGGGCTGTTCATTGTGGGCATGAAGGCTGAAGATTCCAGGTAAAGATCCGACCGTTACAGTTACCCATCTCTGTAAAGAACCACCCCAAACCTGGTGGCTTAAAACAATAACCATCGCTTCATATCTCATGATTCTGTTCCTCTTGATATCAACGGAGGTTACTCGGTGCCATCAGGTGGCAGATGGGCTGGTCTAGGGCGTCTGAGACAGCTGCCTTCACAGCAGCTCCCCTCTGATGGGAGCGCTGCACACGGCTGCTCCAGTGCCCAGTCTCGAGGAACTTGGACTTCTCGCAGGACCGCTCAGGGCTCCCACAGTGTTCCAGGAAACCGGAAGTGGAAGCTGCCTAAGTCAGAAAATGGATCGGCACCACTTCCACTCAGTTTTGTTGATCAAAAAGCCACAGAACCCACCCAGATTCAAGGGCACCCCACGTCTCAATGGGACAAGTAGTAAAGAATTTATAGCCACCTTTAATCTCCCACAGTGGATGGAAGTAGAGCCCTTCCTCCAGGTGGTTGCAGAGTGGGGTCTGCTTCAGCCACAACACCTATGGAACTTGGTGGCTCTGGAGCGGATCGCGAGAAGACCTCAAAAGTGATCAACAGTGTCTGCCTGGTTGATGCGAGTAGCCCACAGACCTCCTTGCTGGATTTACAAATGCTGATGTTCCTTCTCGAGTTCCCCGAGACTGGACACTAATCCATTTCAGTGTTCATAGGGGCGAAAAATGCTTGAGATCAACTCTGGAAGCCATTTAAAAGGTGATCATAAAGAAAGAGCCTTCACGATTTAAATGCTGCCCTGCCTCCCACCTCTTTATGAGATAAGAGCAAAGATCCTTTGCAGAGGGCACAGAGCAGGCTGGGCACTGAGATGATAAAACACCACCCCATCTCCTTCACTCCATTGGCAGTCTCATTCTTCATACTTAAATCTTTAAAATGTTTTATATAAATATAACCTACTGAATATAAATACATATTTTTTTTGCTGGGACCTGAACTTTATATAATCTAAATCAGACAATATATGCCTTTTGCATGCAGCTTCTTTCACTCAACTTCACATCCAGAGATTCACCTGTCTTGTCCATGGAGCTCTAAGGTGATTCGTTCTTGTGGCTGAGAAGCATCCCACTGCATGAACCTGCTACAGTTTCCTTCCCATCCTCCTGTGGAAGGATGTCCGGGTGGTTTCCAGTTGCTCCCTGGTGGACGCACCCTATCCCTGTGGCAGCTCTGCTCCTCTTGCTGAGGCCCTCCTGTGAGGTCCATGAGGCCTGGCTGGCTGGCAGCTCCTCACAGTGCTTCCTTCTCACGGGCTCCAGGCCTCCAGGGCTCAAAGAAGCAAGACAGAGGTCTCCCTCCAATCCCTCCAACCCTTCTGCCATTCTGCCACCTCCCAGGTGGCAGGCCCCTTCCTTTAGGACCCACAGATGTTCGCAGCCTCATCATGTCCCCTTTGCCCCTCCTGATTGGGGGTGGGGAGGTTGTTCTTAGTCTCTACTTCTCCAAAAACCTGGCTAATGCCATGAGGCCTTTCATTTCCCTCAAATGTCCCATGTTTGAAACTTAAGAACCATGAGCCCTGTCTCCCAACCTTTCTCTCCACCTACATCCTCCTTCCCACACCCCTTACCTGCAACTTGGGCAGCACTAGGTTGAACATGATACTTTTTCTAGAGGTATCTAGAAGCTTGGCATTTTCTCAGCCTGTACCAGAGAATTACAAGCATGCATAACCCGGAAATTCCCTCAGACTTGCTTAAGTGCTTATGAAGACATCACCCTCCAGCGTTTTGACCCAGGCAGGGAAGCTTGGGGTGCTTTACTGGGAGCCAGAGCATGTTGCTGTTTGTGGAGTTTAAGCTGGGAAGGTGGGCCCTGCCTCACCCTGCTTGACCTCTCTTCCAGCCCTCACCCCGCTTCTGCCCCAGCTCCTGTAGCTGTTAACCCCTGCCTTCCTCCCTCCTCCTCACCCAGGCAGGCAGCGGCGCTGAGCACTTGCTCCTTCAGCCGCACGTCGGGGCGGTGGGGGGTGGGTCTCAGAGCACCGAGCAAGAGCAGGAAGGGAGGTCTGCCGCCGCCAGGCCTCTTTCCTATGGGGGTGCCTGCTAGAGAGCAGTAGTCCATCTAGATACCTGGCACCCACCTCCCACGCCCCTGTCCTCTCACTGCCTCGTGCTCGGGAGCTTCGGGGCAGTCCATGACCCTGGGTACCAGGTGAGGCCGTGGAAAGTAAAGATACATTACACTTGTTCCCCACCCCACACACTGCGATTGCAACATTACATAACATGGTCGGTCCTACCTGCATCTGAGGCACAACAAAAACTGAACCCTGGTGCAGGTTAGGCTGAACACATAAATCGGGAAAATGGAGGCTCGCTTCGAGGCTGTAATCATATAAAAACTAAGTCGGGTGTACACACACAGGCTCTCCAGCAGCCTGAGAAAGACCCGCACACACAGATGTGCACAGGGCTCCCCCTGGTGGGATTTCCAGGGGTTCCCCAAGGAAATGCAAGTCCCAGCTCAGGCCAAAGACCCAGCAAAACAATCTGCTGTCTCAGGCAGGACTGGAAGGCTATCATTTGCTGCAGGGCCAAATTTTGACCCTTGGCATTCTCTGTCCTGAGATGACACCCAGTTCCAGGAAGAACTGGCTTCTGGAACAAACTTGCACAGGCGCTCCAGGAGACAGTCTGGCCAAGCGGGTAGCCCAGTGGGTCTGGTGCCAGGGAAGCCTGCCCACGTCCTCCCCTCTGGGCGTGATCACAGGCCAGGCAGTAGCAAGAGGATCCAGGGCCTCTGGTGGAGGGGTGGGGACAGAGCCTGCTTCTCACTGCCCCCATAGCCAAGAGGGCACTAGAGCAGGAAGTCTGGTTCTGTCTATATTACAAAGGAGGCTGACACAGCCCCCTATTTAGATCCCCTCACCCTTACCATTGAGAAGTACCCTGGTGCAGCAGGAGAAGGGGAGCATGCTGGGGCCGTACATGTGCCGTGCCTCCATCTGGAAGCAACTGGGAATCCTCTGCTGACCCAAACCATGGTAGATTTGCAATATTGGACAATGTACTCACTGGGTCCTAAGGACATGGCTCCATAATGCCCCAGATGTATCCTGGCTATCATACACACCATCATTTTCTGCAGGATCCCATGCATATGAAACTCCTGTTTGATGAAGTATTGGCATGGAACTCTCAAATAAAACCCTTCATCCTGCCCTGGAGATGCCACTCCAGGGCTCTTGTATGCACATTTGCATTGGGTGGCAGACAGCACCACTTCCTCCATCCTCATCTCAGATAACTGCTTTCAGCTTCCTACCTGATCCACCCTTGGGAAAGGATCAGAATATGACTGGAGAAACTTGTTAGAGTAGCCCCCTACCACATAATATAAAAATATAATTAATGCTTGTACAAAAAGACAGATACCTGAGTGAAACAGAGGCTCCCAGTGCAAAGCAATGATGGATAAAATACTACAGAAAATAAAAAATCCATGTTCAACAAAGAGAGAATATCCCCTTGGATATTCTCAAAAATGGAATATAAATGCAAAAGATGAACAGGGCTGAAGCTGTGGCCTGTTGGGCTCTGAGTGTGGCTACAGTTTAGGGTGGACAGGAATTCAAGTCTTATTGAGTGATGAGAAGGTGGGGACCAGAATTGTGCTCGCTGCTCAAAAATCCTGGAGCTGCTATTGGCCTCCCCCTGCCCCTTCAAGGAAATAGACTGAAGTAAGTTGCCACTGGCTTCAACTTGGACTGTAGCCTAGGGAGGTGCCTGGATGCCCAAGTGGGTCTCTTGGTGGCCTTAAGCCAGTCTCCTGCCACCGTGGGCTGGATCTGAGTCATCCCCAAGATCACACCAGAGCAGGAGCCCTGGCTGCCCTGTAAGACCTCACTGGACAGGGTCCCGGGAAGGGCAACCGCTGAGTCACCAGACAGAAAAGACAGAGGAACCAGTGACAGGAGACAGAGAGGGAAACCCTAGAAATGAACCTGGAGGCTAAAATCCCAAAATACACAAAACTAACACTGAGAAAGGCCAATAGCAACATCAACACTGTAGAAACAGGCTTGTGCCAGGTGAGGCTGCAAAGAATAGAACAACCCAAAGTCAGTATCAGAGAGATGACTGAGCATGCCATGTTCATAAAATAAACAAGTGATTTATGACATGTAAGCCAGCAGAAAGGTGCCACTACAGAACAATGGGACAAAAAATATATAATTTGATAAATGGCTTGGAAGAAATGATTATTTGGGAAAATACACACATATATGTAAAACATCTAACATACAAAAATATCCAAATATTTTATAATCTCCTAGAAGGACAGGATGGTCTAAGCTAGCTGAAAGAAAAACTGGGCCAACACAAGATAGGAGACTGATAGTTTTCACCATGTTTTTTTTTTATAGTTAAAAAAAGATGCAAACAATTAATTAGGAAAATATTGGCCACTTTGTAGTTAAGGAGACAAGCTGAATCCACACCTTCTGGGTGTAACCTTGAGCAAGTTACTTGATCTCTCCATGCTTCTGTGTCCCCCATAAACTGAGACTAATAATTGCATCTGCCTCAGGGTGGGTCAGGAGTAACTAAGCTACTACTCTTGGAACAGTAACTAGCATATAGAATAGTGACATCTGTTTTATATTGTACCATGTGAGAAATTCAGACACAATTTGCAACAGAGAAACTGTAACTAATTAATATTTATAATGAAAACTTCAACTTCACTAATAATGAAAGAAAATTAAAATAAAATTCAATTTTTATCTTTCTGGTTGATAAAGACTGTTAAAATGACAGTAGAGTATACTTTCTCTAACTATCGGTGCGATGTTTCTAAAACTCTCCTTGGGTGAAAACACTGTGATTAAGGAACTTATTAGGGGTAAGGGAAGGCAGATCTTTAGTAAACCTATGTTTGAAAAAGGTTTTATGCCATTTCCTACTCATCAGGATGGCTGCCATCAAAACAGAACATAACAAGTGTTGACAAGGATGTGGAGAAATTAGAGCCCTTGTACACTTGGTGACAATGTAAAATGGTGCAGCCACTGTGGAAAACAGAGTGGTGGTTCCTCAAGAAATTAAAAATAGAACTACCGTATGATCCAGGAATTCCACTCCTGGCATGTATATCCAAAATAATTGAAAGCAGAGTTTCAAAGAGATATATTTATATATCCGTGTTCATAGTCACATTATTCATAGCCAAAAGGTGGAAGTGTCCATCAATGGATGAATGGCTAAGCAAAATGTGGCATCTACATACCATATTCAGCCTTAAAAAGGGAGGAAATTCTAACACATGCTACAGCGTGGATGAACCTTGAAGATACTACACTGCATGAAATGAGCTAGTCACAAAAAGTCAAATACTATAAAATTTTATTGATATCAGGTAGTCAAATTCATAGAGATGGAAAGCAGAATGGGGGGCTCTGGCACCTGGTGAAGAGGGGAATGCAGAGTTGTTTAATGGGTACAGAGTTTCAGTCCTGCAAGGTGAAAAGAGTCCTGGAGATCAAATGCACAGCAACAGGAATATATGTAACACTACTGAAAAGTACACTTAGAAATCATTCAAACAGTAAACTTTATGTTATGTGTATTTTACCACAATTTTTAGAAAAATTTTTAAAGATTTTGTTTTTTATATTTAAAAATATTCTGTATTTTTTTGAGAGAAGTTTTAAGATAGTGGAGTGAGTAGAGCAGTGGAAATCTCCTCACAAAACCATATATATTTTTGAAAATACAACAAATACAACTACTCCTAAAAGAGAGACCAGAAGATACAGTACAACAGCCAGCCTGCATCTACACCTGTGAGAACTCAGCGCCTCACAAAGGGACTAGGATACAAGCTGTGGCCCGGCAGGACCAGAGTGACACCCCTACCCCAGTTCCCTGGCAGGAGGAGAGGAGTCGGAGTGGGGAGGGAGTGGGAGCCCAGGACTGCTAAATACCCAGCCCTAGCCATCTGCACCAGGAGCACAAACACACAGTGCGTGGTGTGCTGGATACTAGGGAAATGGGACAGTAAAATCTGCGAGTGGGTCCCTGCAGCTGGGACCCCCAGGACAAAAGAAAAGCGAGTGCTTTTTGAAAGTCTTAAAGGGACAGGAGCCTCACAGCTGGACAGGAAGCATCCCAGTGCAACCCGGCACACTCAGCCCAGCAGCTAGGAATCCCAGGGAACTCTGGGCACCCTAACCCCTGGGCAGCAGCACAGCTTGGAGGCCCCTCATGGCTATAAACAGCCTCCTGCCCATTCCCCCTCTGGCGTGGCCCTGCCATAGCAGAGCAGCAGCCTGAGGCCGGCCACGCCCACAGCAGCTGCACAGAGCCACCTCCGCAGCCTGGGCAAGAATCAGAGACCCCATCTGCATGCAGCTGCCCAGCACAAGCTGCTAGGGGTTGCTGTTCTCACAGGAGAGGAAGGCCACAAACTAGCAAAAAGGGACATTCTCCCAGCTGACACACGCCAGCTCCCCACAACTACCTCTGTTGCCATGAAAAGGCAGAAGAATTTGATCCAGACCAGACTAACAGAGACAACCCCTGAGAAGGAGCCTGGGGAGATAGACCTAACCAATCTTCCTGAAAAAGAATTCAAAATAAAGGTCATAACCATGCTGATGAACTTGCAGAGAAATATGCAAGAGCTAAGGAGGGAGAATACAGAAATAAAACAATCTCTGGAAGGACTTAAAAACAGAATGGATGCGATGCAAGAGGCCATTAATAGAATAGAAATCAGAGAACAGGAATGCAGAGAAGCTGATGCAGAGAGAGATAAAAGGATCTCCAGAAATGAAACAATATTAAGAGAACTGTGTGACCAATCCAAAAGGAACAATATCCACATTATAGGGGTACCAGAAGAAGAGAGAGAAAAAGGGATAGAAAGTGTCTTTGAAGAAATAATTGCTGAAAACTTCCCCAAACTGGGGGAGGAAATAGTCACTCAGACCACAAAAACACACAGAACTCCCAACAGAAGGGACCCAAGGAGGACAACACCAAGACACATAATAATTAAAATGGCAAAGACCAAGGACAAGGACAGTTTTAAAGGCAGCTAGAGAGAGAAAAAAGGTCACTTACAAAGGAAAACCCATCAGGCTATCATCAGACTTCTCAACAGAAACCTTACAGGCCAGAAGAGAATGGCATGATATATTTAATGCAATGAAACAGAAGGGCCTTCAACCAAGAATACTGTATCCAGCACGATTATCATTTAAATATGAAGGAGGGATTAAACAATTGCCAGACAAGCAAAAGTTGAGGAAATTTGCCTCCCACAAACCACCTCTACAGGGTATTTTAGAGGGACTTCTCTAGATGGATGCACTCCTAAGGCTAAATAGATGTCACCAGAGAAAATAAAATCACAGCAAAGAAAGCAGACCAACCAAATACTAACTAAAGGCAAAAAATAAAATCAACTACCCACAAAAGCACTCAAAGGAAACACAAAAGAACATAGAATAAAACACCTAACATATAAAGAATGGAGGAGAAGGAATAAAGAACCATCAGACAGTGTTTATAATAACTCAATAAGTGAGTTAAGTTAGACAGTAAGACAGTAAAGAAACTAACCTTCCTTGAACCTTTGGTAACCACGAATCTAAAGCTTGCAATGGCAATGAGTACGTATCTTTCAATAATCACCCTAAATGTAAATGGACTGACTGCACCAATCAAAAGACGCAGAGTAATAGAATGGATAAAAAAGCAAGAACCATCTATATGCTGCTTACAAGAGACTCACCTCAACCCAAAGACATGCACAGACTAAAAATATTCCGTATTTTTACTAAAATAAACTAATAAAAAGATTATCAACTTATAAACTTAGATTGGCAACTTCTTACCAAAGAATGCTTGTCCATTAACCTTACCTCTCTGGAGAGCAGTGTCCTAAGGCTCCCTCTCTGCAGTGCCAATGAGATGTACACAAATCAGTTCTAGTTCAGTGCCACTAAGGGACCTATGAAGAGGGATTTTGGTGTTTGTTTGCATATAGTTCCCCACCCAAACATTCAGTGCCTTTCCAATTATCAGCAGGAACTATAATGTATGCAATTATGTAACACAATCATGAAACAGAAAGCACAGTCCAGGCAGAATGTGCTCTGGAAGGCAGGGCAGGAGGAGAAGCTTGAGCACTGTCCTGGAAAGAAGCAGGTGTCCCAGTCCGAGGATGCTGGTTCTCTGGGTCTGGGGTATGGCCCAGTTGCATGCTGGTGGTTCTGGGGTGAACCTGTGGAAGGCAGTCAGATCAGGGAAGGGAGATATGACTTCTACTCATGCACCTCCACCAACCTGCAGTTTGGCCATAGATGACAGTTTCCATTTCCTGGATTTTAATCTCTCTTTTCTCTATGAAATGGAATAGTTGGACTAAAGTGGCATCCTCATCCTATCACAAGGTGACATGACATGTGAAGAAGGAACACGGGCCGAAGGCCAGGCTCTGGACTGGTGCTCTCTCCAGAGTCATCCTTCCTATCCCTTACCCTTTAAGGGGTCCTTCTTACCCTGAAATCCATCTCCCATGTGTCCCCACCTGCCCCAGGCAGTGTCTTAATTCAAATGTCCATCACTTCTCACCGAGACATTTTCAATAGCTGCCCAGCTATTTCCCTGACACCAACCTTGATCCCGTCCAATCCACCCTCACCCTGCCTTGCTGGTGTGCATCTTTCACTGTGGTTGGAATTTCTGGCTTATCACAAGAGTGCGTTTGCCCTGCTTTATACACCAACCACTTTGTCAGATCATTAACATCCTGGCAATCACCAGGGAGCAAGTGACATTTTTACAACATTATGCTGCTGCTTTCTCCTTCTTTCTTCAGAAAACCCTCAGTGTCTTCCTTTGTACAAGATGAGCCAGGGTGTTATCGTGAAGGTTTGCCATTTTGATTTATTCCTCACAATCAACAAAGTCTTAGAGAATTCTGCTTCCACTGGGAGCTGTGTCTCCATCCACACACCTGGGCATTGGGTGGTCCCTGTGGCCTCAGTCAAAGAGTCTCTCCTGGGATTTCCATTTTGTTTCAGTGGGGCTAATGACCAAAATTTGAAAGTTCCTTGAAGTCCAGAACTCTGCCTCATTTGCTATTCATCCCCCAGCCCCTACACAGCCTGGGATATTTGTTGAATGAATGAATTCATCCATCTAAGATAAGTATTAGAAGTTGTCCTTCACAATTCCCCAGGGTCAAAAATGAATAGGAGCAGTAAAGGAGCCATGGATATACCATGGGGAAATGACAGCCTTTTCAACAGCTGGTGTTGGCAAAACTGGACAGTCACATGCAAGAGAATGAAACTAGATTATTGTTTAACCCCATACACAAAAGTAAACTCAAAATGGATCAAAGACCTGAATATAAGTTATGAAAGATAAAACTCTTAGAAGAAAACATAGGCAAAAATCTCTTGAATATAAACATGAGCAACTGTTTACTGAACGCATCTCCTCAGGCAAGGGAAACAAAATAAAAAATGAACAAGTGGGACTACATCATGCTAAAAAGCTTCTGTACAGCAAAGGACACCATCAGCAGAACAAAAAGGCATCCTACAGTATGGGAGAATATATTTGTAAATGACATATCTGATAAGGGGTTAACATCCAAAATATATAAAGAACTCACATGTCTCAACACCCAAAAAGCAAATAATCCTATTAAATGGGCGGAGGGTATGAACAGACACTTCTCCAAAGAAGAAATTCAGATGGCCAACAGGCACATGAAAAGATGCTCCACATCACTAATTATCAGGGAAATGCAAATGAAAACTACAATGAGATATCACCTCACACCAGTTAGGATGGCCAACATAGAAAAGAATAAGAACAACAAATGCTGGTGAGGATGCAGAGAAAGGGGAACCCTCCTACACTACTGGTGGGAATGTAAATTAGTTCAACCATTGTGGAAAGCAGTATGGAGGTTCCTCAAAAAAACTAAAAATAGAAACACCATTTGACCCTGGAATTCCACTCCTAGGAATTTACCCTAAGAATGTTGGATCCCAGTTTCAAAAAGACATATGCACCCCTATGTTTATCGCAGCACTATTTATAATAGCCAAGAAATGAAAGCAACCTAAGTGTCCATCAGTAGATGAATGGATAAAGAAGATGTGGTGCATATGCACAATGGAATATTATTCAGCCATAAGAAGAAAACAAAACCTACCACTTGCAACAACATGGATGGAGCTAGAGGGTATTATGCTCAGTGAAATAAGCCAGGTGGAGTAAGACAAGTACCAAATGATTTCACTCATCTGTGGAGCATAAGAACAAAGCAAAAACTGAAGGAACAAAACAGCAGCAGACTCACAGAACCCAAGAATGGACTAACAGTTACCAAAGGGAAAGGGACTGGGGAGGATGGGTGGGTAGGGAGGGATAAGGGGAATAAGGGGCATTACGATTAGCACACATAATGTAGCGGGGGGCTCACGGAAGGCAGTATAACACAGAGAAGACAAGTAGTGACTCTATAGCATCTTACTATGATGATGGACAGTGACTGTAATGGGGTATGTGGTGGGGACTTGATAATGGGGGGAATCTAGTAACCACAATGTTGCCCATGTGATTTTATATTAATGATACCAAAAAAAAAAAAAAAGAATAGGAGCACAAACAAACACGGAGCGTTTTTACTCCTCTTGCTCCCTTCTCTCAGGCCTCCTACTACCCCCTCACTGGCCCCCAAGGCCTACAGCAGACTCTCAGGAACCCCTTACCTTAACTCCAGATGCCGCAGGTGCCAAAAGGACAGGTTAATACCAGGAATCATTTCTTCTCATCCTCAGACACCCAAGGACAGTCAGCACTTCTCATCACAAAATAGGATACATATTTTAGTCCATGTTAATTTCAGCAATAATTCCTCTCACCTCTTCACCCACCCTGAAATTCAGTGGCTCGGTAGTGAGGAGTTTCTAGTAAAGGGAAGCACATAGTAGATGCAGGTAAAGACAAGCCCACTTCCAATTCTTACCCCCAGATGACTTTCTATACACAGGCAGAAAAGAAAAATTCAGGACTAAATAGGGTTGGGAGGCCCATATTTGGAATTTTAAGGTTAAGGAAAAAATTTGTACCTACATCGAAATATTAATTGCCACTTAGAACAGACACTGGAATGTGCTTTCTCATGGGCATTTTCAGCATTAATTACTGGTTTCTCCTACTATCCTTTCTGAAAGTAGAGCATTCCTATGAATATTTCATAAACTGAAATGCTGTAAAGCAAAGAAGCAATTACCATTGGAAAACTTTTTGAGTGTTCCCAGACCCAAAAAAATAATCTCTCAGGCTTTTCTGACACCTTAAAACACATCTTGCTGACGGATGCACAAAGTAAATCAAGATAAGCACAGTGCTCACAGCCGCAGTTCAACGTTACAGGGGGCTTGACGCTGAGAGGCTGAGAGGCTGAGGGGATGGATGTAGTTCCCCGGGACGGCACTTGGTGGCGCCACTCTCCCTACTTGGAGGGCACGCTGCCTCCATAGGCTCGCTGCAAAACAAATGCTGAATGTTATTTTCATTTTTCGTCTTTTTTTGTAAGCCTTCTTTGAAAGTCCTCTTCAGATTTCTTTTGCTTAGTGAAAAACGGTACTAATGGAAGGTCGTTCCTACAAGTGTAGTAGCATAATGCAAACTTTCAAAATGCGGAGGATACCTGGATCTAGTTATTGTTTCCTTATGTTTCTGGTTTTTTGTTTTTAGGATGGTAGCCTTCCTTTTTTCTTTTTTTTTTCTAACGCACTCAGTTATGCCATCTGGTGGCCAAATAAACTAGAACATATGCAATCACACGGCCTGAGAGCGCCTTTGCAGCGAAAATGTGAATGTGGCCTTTTAAGAGGTATTCCTTCCCCCTTTTGCTCTCCCCACCTTCCTGCCATCTTCCCATTAAAATACATCACCAGTGAGAATTTCTCACAATTTGGGGGCTCGTCCAGGATCCTCTTGCCTGTGCAAGGTGGGGGCCCAAGCAGAGTGGGAAGACGCGTCCCGCCTGGCTTTGGGCGGCCCGCTCAGCCTGGGCGTCTCACCTTCACACGGAAGCCGAAGGGAGACCCGAGACTATTGTGCGGAGACAGTGTGACCAACGCAGGGGAGAAAATGCAGGCACCGTGGCAACCAGGCAACCTCGTGCACGAGCCAAGGTGGGAAAATTGGGCTATATTAAGTACTGCCTTGGTGGTTGGGCATTTTTCAGAGGTCGAGTGTGTGTGGCTGAGACGTGTAATATCGGGGTGTGTGCAAGAAACTTCCATTATGGAGGGTTGAGTACACAGGGAACTCAGACACAGAGACCTCTTGAAGGACGGGAAATACAAATTCTAGGCCTAGAGAAGCAGAGAAAAGAAACCAGATGAGCTCCCTTGGAATTCCCCCCCAGATACCCAGCTGGGGTGAAGGTTACGGTACAGGGGGGACGCCTCCTGTACCGGGTTAAGGACAAACAGAAGATGATCAAATTTTGCTGTTTTGTCTGGATTAAAGTTAGATCAGATGAAAACTGGCTTTGTCAGGTTTGAGTTATTTTTTTATGGTAATAAAGCCTCCAGTTCACCTGAGGAATCTGTTAGTTACCCTCAACACCAGGGAAAGGAAAGCTAGGGAGGAATAAATACAAGAGACCTCCCAGGACAAGCCCTGGTGTTGGGAGAGCGTTGTGTGTTTTCCTCAGTCCCTTTCCCCGCCGCAGCCGCAGCAGGGAGTTGAGGGGAGGGGACACGGCGGTGGGGCGGAGTGAGAGTTTTGTTTGGAGTTACTCCTGGAGAGAGAAAGTGAGGCCACCTCAGGGGGTAGGGGCGCCCTGAGAGGTTGGAGAGAGAAAGTTTTAAGTTACAAGGTTGTGCACTTTGAGGGTGCCAGCTGCCTCGAAGAGAGGAGCACCCCAGAGGTTGGGGGTTCCCTTTTTAAGGATTCTTTAGGAGTGTGGCCGGCACCTGGAGGTGTAGACTTGTTAGGTGGTCTCAAGTATCTTTGATGAGACATTGTATCTCTTATCAGTCATCTGGGTAATTCTGCAAAATTAGCTTGACACAAGAAATTGACTGCTTTAGTCCCCTCCCAGGATGGCAGCTTCCTGGTTTGGGAGCATATCAGGACTGACTGCCCTTCTTCCAAGGGGGCAGAGTTATTGTCAGTTTGCTAATGAGTAAGTTGAGAATCTTGCTTCTTGACCATATAGGTAAAGTTAAAAAAAAAAAGAAAAGAAGACGCTGGGCCTGTATGATTAACATAATAAAAGGCTATGCTGAAGTACCCTCTCCTTTATCTGAGGAATATTCAAACATTCCAGGCCAAGTTGCTCATGTCTTTTTGAGCTTTAATTAACTCTGGGTCGTTTTAGTGTACTTTCCTGGCCTTTTTCTCTTTCCACCCACTCATATCTCATATCAACAGGCGTTCAGAGGTGGAAAGAAGTATGGCTTTAGTGCATTTGCATCTTTCCTCCGGTGGAGAGACCTGGGCAACAGAGGGCTTATCTGTACCTGAGAGGTGAGGGGGAGAGCCGGTTTTTGGCTGATGCTAGAGCCTGAAAGAGAGAAACGGCCCCAGACTGCAGCTTATGAGCAGTAAATAGATTTTAAACTTTATTTCTCCCGTTGACTGATTTCAGTTTTCAGAGGTATTTTGCCCCAGGATTTCCTCTCCCTGGACTTAACAATGTAAGAAGGACTTAGAGTTTCCCCTTGCCTTCTGGGGAGTCCACCAGGAATCCCAAGATGTTTCCATTGAGAGAGATCCCACCAGGACAAGGGGAAATTTGTTAATGCTCCCCTCATGGGTACTGAGGTGAGAAATTTTAAGCATTGCTAGAAGATCCCTTTGGCCAAGTGGACCCACTAGATCAATTCCTGGGACCTAATATATATACTTAGGTTGAACTGATGTCCATCATGAATATCCTATTCCCTGGTGGTGAGAGGGGCGTGATCAGGAGAGCTGCTGTGTCCATTTGGGAACAAAAACACCCACCGGGCCAGGGTGTCCAGTCAGCGGAACAAAAGTTCCCAAATGTAGATCCTAGATGGGATAATAATAATGTAGGGGATAGAATTAAAATGCAGGATCTTCAAGGGCTAATTATAAAGGGAATTAGGGAATCGACCCCAAGATCCCAAAATGTTTCTAAGGTGTTTGAAGTCCAATGGGAAAAGGAAGAATCCCAACTGCATTTTCATAGAGACTCAGGAACCAGATGAGAAAATATTCAGAACTTGACCCAGAAGCTCAGGTAGGACAGGATCTTTAAAAAGTCAATTTTGTAACCAAAAATTGGCCAGATATATCTAAGAAATTATGGAATTTAGATGGATGGAATGAAAAACCTAGAGAAAATTACTGAGACAAGCTCAAAAAGTGTTAGAAGAGAGGCTAGAAGCTTGTATTTCAAACTCTTAGAAGGAGGGCCAGACCCTCTCCAATAGACCCAGTGGAACTGCAAATTCTAGAGGAATTGAAAGCAATCCTTAGTCACCACCCCAGTCCTGGCACTCTCATCTTTAGAGAAGCCATTTCACTAGTTTGTTACTGTTGAACAAGGTTCCCTGTAGGGGTTTTGACTCAAACCTGGGGAGGAAAGAAACAACCAGTAGCCTTTATGTCTAAACTATTGGACCCTGTCTCTTGAGGATGGACTGAATGCATTCAGGCCATCGCAGCCATGACCTTACTGGTGGAAGAGAGCAGGAAATTAACTTGGAGGAACCCTCACGGTCAGTACTTCTCACCAGGTTGGGGTCATGCTTACTTAGTGGGCTGGGCACTGGCTAATAGATTCTCAAATTTTAAATATGAAGCAAGTTTACTTGAAAAAGATGACTTGATCTTAACCACAGACACCTGTCTCAATCTGACCAGCTTCCTATGGGCAGGGGAGGCTGAAGGTCAATCAGAATTGAGCCACAGTTGCATGGACCTCATAGAGTATCAGACTAAAGTCAGGCCTGGTTTAAGGAAAACTCCTCTAGGTGGGGGTATGAAACTGTTTATAGATGGATCCTCCCAGATGATGGAGGGCAAATGACATAATGACTATGCCATCATTGATGTAAACCAGTTATCCATCTGCAAAAAGGGGAGATTACCCAATCATTGGTCAGCTCAAACCTGTGAGTTGTTTGCTCTTAATCAGACCTTAAAACTACTTTCAGATAAGGAAGGCACCATTTACACAGACATGCCTTCAGAGTAGTCCATACCTTTGGAAAAATTTGGACAGAAAGAGGTCTTATAAATAGTAAAGGACAAGAATTGATTCATGGGAAATTAATTAAAGAGGTTCTGGAAAATCTTGTACTTCCAGCTGAGATTTCTATAATGCATGTGAATGGTCACCAGAAAGGAAGTTCTTAGGAAGCTATGGGTAATAGGATTCCTGTTGTAGCTGCTAAAGAGGCTGCACCTGAGGATGAAATTAGATTTTTGAACCTCACCCCAAATATCCCTAAAATCTCATTGATCCCAAAGTTTTCCAAGAAGGAGATTAAGAAGCTACAGGAGGTGGGGGCATCTCGAGATGAGAAAGGGCGGTGGACTTTACCAGATGGGAGAGAAATGATCGGCCAGCCTATTATGAGAGAGCTGATGAACATGTTACACAGAGGGAGCCATTGGGGTCCTCAGGTGATGTGTGTTGCTTTGTTAAAGGTTTTTATGGGTGTATTAGCATTTACACCATTGCTAAACAGGTTTGTAAGACCTGCATAACCGTGCCAAAGAATTACTAAGAAGTGTATGAGAAAGCCAGTATCTGGAGGAGGGAGACTCCCAGGAATAAGGCCATTCCAAAGTATTCAGATTGACTTTACTGAGATGCTGAAAGTGGGAAAGCTTAAATATTTAGTAGTGATTGTTGACCATCTCACAGGATGGGTGGAGGCCCACTCATTAACAACTGCAATGGTAGGATCAGTGATAAAAGTACTTTTAGAACAAGTTATTCCTAAGTTTGAGTTAATAGAAAATGTTGATTCAGATAATGAGAGTCATTTTACTTCAAAAGTACGACAGGGAATAATGATTATTACATGAGCTACCATATTGGGGAAGGGCAACAGACTTGCCCACTATGGAAACAAAAGATCAATTTTTAAGAGAGTATGTGCTGGCCATGTCTTCTACCTTATCTTTTCTCAGGCTGAAAGGACTCCTCACCCAGACTCCCCCGCTTGAGTTCTTCGCTCACTGCTTCCAGCCTAGAGAACCTGGTGTTAGTAAAATCCTGGAAAGACTGACTCCAGCCCAGCTGGGAAGGCCCCTCCCAAGTGCTCCTGATCGCGGAGATGGCAGTGAGGATGGCTGAAAAGGGCTGGACTCATTACACCAGAGTAAAGAAACTGACTGGGGGATCTGGGGACAAAACAGACTTGGCAGGTGTCGCACATGGCTAACCAACCCTTAAGACTGAAACTAAAAAGAACCTAAAAATGTTAACTTTTATCCTTCTAACTCTGTATTTCACAGGCAAATCACAGGAAGCCCTAGAATGGGAAGGAACTCCTGGTTATCCTGTTAAACTGGTAATCAATATTACTAAAACATCAAGCCCCAAACCATTAGGTTTGATGCTTGTCAGGTTCTCTCTTGTGGTGGCCTAAATAACCAAAGACAGCTTTCTGGAGATAATAAGTATCTCTGTCCTGAATGGACAAATCTTAATAGAATAAAAAAAGGCAAGTAGGCCCCATGTCCAAGGTGGAGCAGTGTTTGGTGGACTACCCAGTTTCAAGGGTGGACAGCCCCTCGTGCAGTAGAAAAATCTTTAAAAAGAAAGCTCCACTTAGCTAAAGGAATTCCTCCTGACAATTGCCAGGATAGACAGTGTAAACCCCTTTTATTAACTATACATAAACCTCAAGACGGACTCGGTGCAGATGTCATTGGAGTAGATCCTGTGGGAAGGTTTGGTCTTAATTTAATCAAAGGTAAGACTTCACCCATAGTGGCCACCCCCAATCCTGAGGGAAATATCAAGCCAGAGCTTCCCCATAATGACCCTAGACTAGTTACTGTAACAGAGATAAAAGATCTAAAACAGACTCTTGAAATAGAGATAGGTTATGGAGACACCAATGCCTGGGTAGAGTGGGTTAAATTTTCAGTACTTGCTTTGAATAAAAGCAATTGTTACGCATGTGCTCCTGGATGGCCACAGGCACAGGTGGTCCTGTTCCCTCTCGCCTGGGACACAGACCCCACTGGGATGAACTGCATGTTGGCCCTGTACCAGGACAAGGACGCTTGGGGAAATGAGACTTGCAAGGGCTTGTCTTTACTCTTTCATGCACTAAAGAAGTAAGAACCAAGGGCAGTCCCCTCTTTTTCCATAGAGAAGATGAATCACTCCTCATGCCTCTCTAGGCAAGGGGAAGGTTTCACAACTCCTGTGGGGAACTTACTGACTTGTACCCATGTCCTAAATGTCTCTAAAGAGGGCAACTTCTCGAAATTACGCATCCCCCGACTGGACGTTTGGTGGTACTGTGGAAAGGGGAACCTGCGCTCTCGTTACCACCCACCTGGACTGGGACTTGTGCTTTAGTCCAATTGGCCATTCCATTTACCCTGGCATTTCTCTCCACACCCAATGAAAACATTTTTTCATAGAACTTATAGATCATTACAAGGCACCACTTTAGCTAATGATTTAGCTGAAAACTGGCACCAGTGACCCTTTTATAGACTGGTTGGAAAGATGGTTTGGAAAATAGAAAGGTGTAGTTCCCTTTGTTTTTAACATCCCCTTGTTATAGTTGTGAGACTTTTAACTACTGTAGGATGCTGTATCATCCCTTGTGTGAGAGGCTTGACTCAAAAGCTTATAAAGGCAGCCATAAACAAGCAAATACCTATGACCCACACCCAAAATAATCTTATTAGAAGAAAATTTGAACTACAAGGAAGAAAGTAAAAAGCTATTAAAGAAATTTGAGAAAGGACCAAGCGTAAATTAAAATACATTACTGGGAATAAAATCAGAAATTCTTAAATAAAAAGAGGGGGCAACTATTAGGAAAGAGTATAAAACCTAAATGTGATTTATTCCCACTAGGATGTTTAAACATTTTAACAGTAAGGTATTAACAAAGGGCCACGTGGTGGAAGCTGCTGGGGCTGAGAGTGGGGGTGGGGGAATTGATAAGGGCCTGGCTATACCTGTTTGAGTTTTTAAACCTACCAATAAGAATAAGACAAATGTAAAGGAAAGATATAATGGGCTTAGATGACGTCCAGGAAAGACTGTGAACCCTGTAGTACTCAGCCAGTGAGGAACCAGGGGACAGACTCGTGCACTAGGAGATAAATTGTTGGCACCAAACTCCCCAGGTGTGCCTGCCCACCAGACACCCAATCTTGCAAGACCGTCATTAAAGCCTCGCTCTGCTGTTCTCTTTGTCTCCGTGTCCACTTACTGAATTTAGACCAGTGAGAGTTTCTCACAAAGGCATTGAATTTAATGGTGTCTGGATCCCTATAGGGAAAGATGAAGACATTTGGTCTTGGTATAGTAAGGACCTTTAAAACTAGTTATGAAAAAAGGAAAAAGGACAAGTTAGGGGGAAAAGATCAGTTGCTCGAGGCCAAGAGAGGGAGAGCAGAATCTTTTTCATGCTTCCAGTGGCTAAATAAGAAGCATGACATTTGAATGGGAAAGGGGGAATGACCATTGTTAAGCAGGAATCAGAACCTAACACCTAAAAAAGAACATAAGAGAAACCACTGCTGTTCTAAATGGGTTCTGACCTCCTAACCTGCCCGGATTAATGTTAGAGCACCCAAAATGCCTGAGAGTGTCACCATAAACAATCTTTGAGAGATAATGGAGAGGCAGAGAGGTGTTAGAAGGCTGGAGGTGGTGTAGCTCTGACTTGATGGATGGAAAAAAGGCGAATGTTGAAAACTGCAAAGCAGTGGCCTTGACAATGACCTTGGGCAAAAATCCTCAAGTGAGTTATGAAAAGGTATGCTGTGAGACCTCAAGAGAAGTCAGTGTGGCTACCGGGGGCCTGTAAGGCTCATTGAAGGCAGGCCATGCCAGACTGTCCTCATTTCATGGTCCCTTGTCAGCGCTATAGACTGAGAGAATGGGGCAGGGTCTGCATTTGATCAGGCATTTCATGACATCTTAAATTATACCCTTCTGGAACAAATGAAGGTATTTGTACAGTTAGGATACATGGGAACTGCCCAAATGACAGAATCCTGGGGTACTGGAGGGTTCTCTCCTCAGTCCCACCCTGTTCAATATTTGTGTCATGCCTTGTCTTACATGTTATATAAAGTGGGTGTTTAGCAAATGTGCAGGTGGCACAGTTTAAAAGAATAGAAAACCCATGGGAGTCCAGAATCAGTACCCAAAATCCATCTGGACAGACCAAACAGATTTTAATAGGATGAAGTCAGTCTTTCCTCTCTCCATCCCAGATCCCGTTCTCATGTCTTATGACTCTTGCTCAAGGTTTTCCCTGTTTACAGCTATATTAAAACTTGCCCTGCTTCCTCACTCACTGGGGGCAAAGGCATCTTCTCTGCCTTAACCTCAAGGGTTGCTCCTTTCACCTCTCCAGCAACTGGCCATCTGGTGCTGGAACTGAAGTCACACTAGGCAGAGTGTTTCTCACTCCCTTGACCACGCTGAAAACAATCGAGTCACGGATCGATATGTCCTTAGCCTAAGTGACAGAGACTGGACAGTGTATCCCTCGTGGTCCAGGCCCATACCTTTCCTGGTCTTAAAGCCCTCCTCCCCTCTTCTCCCCAAGACCTTACTCTATTAATCACCTTCTTTGCTGGGGGCCTTCAGGCACTTCCTCTCCTTCCTGCTCCTAAAACAAACAAAAAGAATAAAAGGAACCCCTCATTTTTGCTTTTGCTCTCGTCTTTTCCCTTCTCAATAAACTCTTCAAAAGACTTGTTTCCCCTTCTCTGTCAGAGACTGGGCTCTCTAGAAGCAGACACCGGGAAGGAGTTCAGGATGCAAGATGACAGGAATCAACACCTGGGAAAGTGAGAGGAGGAAGCAGGGCGGGGTGGGGGGTGCTGAGCTGCGGGCCCACAAAGCTATGACAGCTCTCTGCAGAGCTTGGAGCAAGTACTGCCCATCAGCAAACCAAATTAGGCTGAAACAGCCAGGAGTTCATACCCCTGTCCTGCTCGGTCACCACAAGGGCCGCCCAGAGATAGGGAGGCCCCGGAAGGAGCTGATAGCCTGTGACTGTCATTGTACTGCAGTGTCCAGCACCGTCTCCTTGCTTCTCATTTTCTGTTTGTGCAGAAGCCTACCTTCCATCTCCACTTTTATTCCACTTGTCCCAGCCCTTTGCCACAATCCAAATTCAACAGGCATTTTTTGGTTCTTTCCTTATAGCAGAAACTTCCTTATAGCTATATTCATCAGGGCTGACTCTCTCTCTTTGTATCTCTTATTCTCTCACAAGTCTCAGCTCCTTTGATTTCCAGGATAACTTCCTCCCCTACCTCTTTTTAACCTTTCTAGCCATTCCTTCCTGGCTTCTCAAAGGTCTTGTCCTCCTGACCACGTGAAAGTTGGGACCCCATCCTCATCCATCCTTCTCTTGCTCCATGCCTAGGTGGTCTTGCCCACTGTCCAGGTTTTAAGTGCTATTCACATGCTAACAACTCTGAAATCTAGTCTCCAGTGTGCTCTCTCCCTCTCATACGTCCAGTGCTTAGATGTCATTGGCTGCTGGACACCTCCAGGCTAACAACATCAGAACAGTGATGCTCTGCTTCTCCTTCCCACCAGGTTCCCACCCTCTTCCAGTGCAAGAACTGAGGGACCCTTTGAACCCATTCCATCAAGTCCCTTTTTTAGGCAACTAACCTTACTCCCTCCTGTTTGGGCATGTGTATGAACAATAGCAAGAATTCCACTTATGAAGACTTGCATCACTGATGTATAAATAGCTGATGCAGGGTGCTGAGGCCAACGGATATTCATCACCTCTTTCCTGATCCTACTACTTACCTAACCCATGACTTACCTAACCAGGTATGACTCTCTGACTCAGTGGGTCCTGAGGAAAGATTTATTCAGAATTTCCTTATTACAGGTGATAAGAAGTGGCAGTGATTCTTTTATAGCTTGTGTTTCTCCTGAAGAAAACAGAAGCAGAGGGTGTTTAGCCATATTTTTTCTTCCCAGTCGTATCCCTGTGTGTCAAAGGGCTGCCTAGGAAGCATTACTGAAGGAAAATGATCTCCACTTTGCTTAAATATATTATGCTTGCTTGGTGTGTATCTTCCCACTCTTCCCAAATTGGAATTTCCAGCTGAATTCAATGAATACTTAATCAAGCACGTACAATGTGCCAAAGGCAGAGCTAAGAATAAGACAATTCCTGCCTTAAAGGACCTAAACGGAAGTGTGAGGAATAGGTCCTTTGCAGGCACATGCCAGTTTGCTGATGATCACAGAAACCATGGAAACTAAGTGCTGTGGGGTTCCAGAGAAGGGAAAGATCTCAATCTATGCTGGCTTCAGAAAGGCATCTGGGGCAGATCCTGAAGGGTGGATCAGATTTCAGGGAGGGAGCACATGGCAGAAATAAGCAAGAGATAATGATGGAACACCAGCAGCATTTTTCAATGAACTACAACAAATAGTTCTAAAATTCATTTGGAACCACAAAACATACTGAATAGCCAAAGCAATTGTGAGAAAGAAGAACAAAGCTGGGGGATTACGCTCCCTGACTTTAAGCTCTACTACAAAGCCACAGTAATCAAAACAATTTGGTACTGGCACAAGAACAGACTCATAGACCAATGGAACAGACTAGAGAGCCCAGATATAAACCCCACACATATGTGGTCAATTAATATATGATAAAGGAGCCATGGAAATACAATGGGGAAATGACAGCCTCTTCAATAACTGGTATTGGCAAAACGGGACAGCTACATGTAAAAGAATGAAACTGGATTATTGTCTAACCCCATATATAAAAGTAAACTTGAAATGATCAAAGACCTGAATGTAAGTCATGAAACCATAAAACTTTTTAAAGAAAACATAGGCAAAAATCTCTTGAACATAAACATGAGCAACTTTTTCCTGAACTCACCTCCTCAGGCAAGGGAAACAAAAGCAAAAATGAACAAATGGGACTATATCAAGCTGAAAAGTTTCTGTACAGTAAAGGACACCATCAGTAGAACAAAAAGGCATCCTACAGTATGGGAGAATATATTTGTAAACAATTTATCTGATAAGGGGTTAATATCTAAAATATATAAAGAACTCACACACCTCAACACCCAAAAAGCAAATAATCCAATTAAAAAATGGGTGGAGGATATGAACAGACACTTCTCCAAAGAAGAAATTCAGATGACCAGCAGGCACATGATAATATGCTCCACGTCGCTAATTATCAGGGAAATGCAAGTTAAAACCACAATGAAATATCACCTCAAACCAGTTAGGATGGCCAACATCCAAAAGACTAGGAACAACAAATGCTGGTGAGGATGCAGAGAAAGGGGAACCCTCCTACACTGTATTGGTGGGAATGTAAATTGGTGCATCTGCTATAGAAAGCAATATGGAAGTTAGTCAAAAAGCTAAAAATAGTAATACCATTTGACCTGGTAATTCCACTTCTAGGAATTTACCCAAAGAAAACAAAATCCCTGATTCAAAAAGATATATGCACGCCTATGTTTATTGCTGCATTATTTGCAGTAGACAAGATTTGGAAGCAACCTAAGTGTCCATCAATAGATGAATGGATAAAGAAGAGGTGGTACATATATACAATGGAATATTATTCAGCCATAAAAAGAAAAGAAATCCTGCCATTTGCAACAACATGGATGGATCTAGAAGGTATTATGCTCAGTGAAAAAAGACAGGTGGAGAAAGACAAATACCATATAAGTTCACTTATTTGTGGAATATAAAAACAAAGCAAAACAAAAGGAACAAAATAGCAGTAGACTCATAGACACTGAGAAGTGACTAGTGGTTACCAAGGTGGAGGGGTTGGGGTGGGTGCAGGGGAGGAGGGGAAGGGGAATAAAGGGGCACAATAATTTCCAATCACAATATAAGTTGATACGGGGTCTGTTGAACTGCTGTGATGTATATTTGAAACCAACATAAGATTGTATATTAATGACACCTCAATAAAAATAAATAAGTAAATAAATAACATGAAGGATTATGCCTTACTTTAGGGACAAAATGTAGGCTGTCCAATAAATACTAAAATTTGCATTTTAAAAAAATGATGACACACCAATAGAAAGAAAAGAGTAACAAATGGCAAAAGGCTGTCAGAAAAAATATCTTCAGAGAATTTCAAAATAAACAGAATAGTAGAAAAGAAATGTTCTCATAGCTAAGTCCAGATACTGAGACTATAGAAATACCGTAGGAGATAGAGGCAAGGTCATGGGAGAAAAATTATTTAAATAATATTATGACAAGGAGGTGGTAGGAGAGGCAAAATCACTGCCCCATTAGCTCTCTGTAGCCCCCAGCAGAGATGCAGCCTTGCTCACCACCATGGGCAGCCTCAGTGTTGGCGGTCCCAGGACCTCACCTCTACCCTGCTCTCCAAGGAGGACAGTGCTCACTAAGAAAGAGCGCTGCTGTGTCCACCCACCTCATCTGGTGTCTGAGTGGGTACCTCACACCTATCCCAGAGTAACCAACTGAGAAGACTCGTTCTAGTTCCCACTCTTAAATGAAGAAAACATCATGAGGACAAGTGAGCTCTGGGCCTGGTAACCTCCCAAGGTGAGCTCAACAGCAAATGTTTCCAATTTGCTTTAGGAAGACTGAAAAAACTGAAGAGGAGTGAGGAATGCTGATAGTAATTCTAATTGTTAATAAAGTTGGAGCTTTTTACCACAGATGTCTGCTTAGTTGTTACAGTACTGCAGTTTATAAAAGAGGAAACTGGAGTTCAAAACTGCTACGTCCAACCCCCTACATGGAGAAGAAGGGGCTGAGTCTTGTTTCCCAGAGGTCTTGGCAGGGACTGAGGGAATGGGTGACATGGGCATCTCTTGCATACATGGATGGATTTTGGATCAGGGAAGCAATCTGGGGAAGCAGCACTGCAAGGCAGGAACACACCCGACAACTGCTTACCCGAGCTAAAACCACACAGAGAGGGTGTGCTGGTTAAGGCTGTGTTTGGCTACAAATAACACAAACTCAATATAATGGCTTAATCAACTAGGCATTTATTTTTCTCATATATCAAGAACACTGGAGCAGGCAATTCAGGACTGATGCAACAGCTCAAAGAAGTCACCAGGATCCAATCTTCTGCTAGATATCTTTATGTCTATCCTACTGCCTCATGGGTATAAGGTGGCTGCTCTGCCTGGAGGTATCACATCCACATTTGAGGCCCAAAGAAAGAAGAAAAACAAAAGTGTGTTGCACCTGAATCTATCTTTATTTTTTGTAATTAAAAAAGCAATTGAATTCCTGAAAGCCCCACCAAGCAGAATTCTGCTAATGACTCATTAGCCAAATAGTCATGCGGCCACCGCTAGATCCAAGGGAGTCCAGGGAAGTAAGCATTTTCAAGTAGCACACTTGACACCCAGATGAGACTGAGGTTCCACTGTGGAAGAAGAGGATAATGGAGTCTGAGTGGCAATCAACTCCACCTGCCTTAGATCTCCAGATATACAGCCAAATGATGAGATACAGAGGCTGCTGAGAAAGGACAGTCTGAGTAGAAGAGGGAGACATGATACCTGAGTAACCACCTCGGAGGTGCTGACACCTGCCCGGCTGGCTCTGCTGTTCCTGTGGGTGTGGGCCCTGAGGATGCCGGGGAGACAGTGGGTTACTGTACGTGCCCCAGGTCACTCAGATAGCTAGTAACAAAGCAAGAACTCAGCATTTCCTGACTCCAAGCTGGGGTTCTCTCCACAATCCTATATATTTGCAAACCATGTTCAACAGACCGTTGGAGACCTACAGAGGGGCCTCAAGGGGCTTTGGCAAGTATCTGGGAGGGGGACACAGTGGGCAGGGCTCAAGTCCTCAGGCCTCTTCACATGGAGAAGCCCCACATTTATGCTTTTGTTATATAGTGAGCTTCTCTATGAGATTTAATTTGATAAAGGACTAAACTATCATTTTTAAAATCCATTTTGCTATATAACTACTCTGTACTTCCATTATTCAGTGAGCATTTTTAGGTCTAATTATTGTATACATCTGTAGGTCCTCTGAGCTGGGAGGTGGGCTAATGCACATGGGATTCCAGAAACAGTTCATCCCAGTGTGGGACCAGCATCAGAAGATGGAACTCTTTAAAGTGGAATGAAAATGAGGTCAGACACCTGCAGAGGCAATCTGGGAATGAGCCGGGAACTGGGTTGGGATATTCCCTCTAGGCCCTCCAAGGAATAGAGTGTGGGCTGGGCTCCCAGTGAGTCTGGCTCCATCTCTCTCATGGTAGAGGTCTGTGAGATGGCTTCTTAGCAGAAGGTGATGGTCTGGATTGAAGAAAGAATGTGCCTGTCTTTACTTTCATTCAAGAATCTGACAGTGATTAGAGGGGAGAAAGAAGGAAGAGACGGAAAGGAGTTTCAGAGATGACTTGAAGATCACTGGCTTTCAGGCTGAGTAGGGGAGAAATCAACTGATCTCTATAGGGAGAGATAGCTGCAGCAAGCCTACAGGGAGCCTTGTGTGGATTTTTAAAAGACACCCCCTCAAATGAATTAAATTGGAAAGGCATTTCCTCTTGGCACAGGCAGCCCATGGGCATACACGCCTGGCAATAAAGGGCACCTTGTGTGCAAACTAGAAAAAAGTGTTGTTGGGCAGCAGCGTCTGGGAGGTCTCTCCTGCACACTAGGTGAAACCTCAACCAGGACAGGAGGAGGTTCTTGATGCTGATGGAGAAAGAATCATTGACCAGGTAGGACGAGTGTAGGCAAGGAAGGAATTCATTAAAGCAAGAGTAGAACTGAATGTTAGCAGGTGTGCAGCCTGCAAAGAGCAAGGAAGAACACAGGGAGGAAAGGGAAGCTCATTGGACTCCTGCTCAGCAGAGGACAAATTTCTTGCCAACTCCTAAATCCAGGATCACCTGGTGTCCACTTGAATCTGCATAGCATGGGAACTAAGCCCTTACTGTCCCAGGATTTGGGAGAGCCTTGGAGGACTGTATGGAGTGAGTTTATGTTCTGAGAACTACCACTTCCCTACTGGTCTGAAATAAAACAGGGATTGAGAAAAGAATTGTCTTGATATTAGAAAGCTGAATAAAACAGCAAAGTGACAAAGACATTTACCACCAGAGGTTGAGGTTTGAGAGTTCTTATCTTTATCATGGAAAAGAGTTCAGAGATAAGTGAAATCAGCTTATGCAACAAGAAAGTTTATTTGATACAAGACAATACACACAGACAGGAGTACAGACCTCAGAGAGGAGGCACACTTAAGGGTTCAGGGTTTGGGGTTTTATAGGGCCTTTGAGTTGTGTTCAGCATAACATACAATGTATACAGGTGATTCATAATTCCCTTGAAGTTTTCTCTTAAGAATAGGGTTATTTCCCAATTAACAAATGGGCAGAGGATATGAAGAGACAGTTCTCCAAAAAAGAAATTCAGATGGCCAACAGACACATGAAAAGATGCTCCACATCACTAATCATCAGGGAAATGCGAATTAAAATCACAATGAGATATCACCTCACATCGGTAAGGATGGCCAGCATCGAAAAGACTAAGAACAACAAATGTTGGCGAGGATGCGGAGAAAGAGGAACCCTCCTACACTGCTGGTGGGAATGTAAGCTAGTTCAACCATTGTGGAAAGCAGTATGGAGGTTCCTCAAAAAACTAAAAATAGAAATACCATTTGACCCCGGAATCCCACTTCTTGCAATATACCCAAAGAATACAACTTCTCAGATTCAAAAAGACATATGCACCCCTATGTTCATTGCAGCACTTTTTACAATAGCCAACATATGGAAGCAACCTAAGTGTCCATCTCTAGAAGAATGGATAAAGAAGATGTGGTACATATACACAATGGGATGCTATTCAGCCATGAGAAAGAAACAAATCTTACCATTTGCAATAGTGTGGATAGAGCTGGAGGACTTTATTCTCAGTAAAATAAGCCAGGCAGAGAAAGACAAATGCCAAATGATTTCCCTCATTTGTGAAGTATAACAATGAAGAAAAACTGAAGGAACAAAATGGCAGCAGACTCAGAGACTCCAAGAATGAACTAGTGGTTACCAAATGGAAGGGGTATGGGAGGGCAGGTGGGGAGGGAGGGAGAAGGGGGATGAGGGGTATTATGTTCAGTACACATGGTGTGGGGGATCATGGGGAGAACAGTGTATCACAGAGAAGGGAAATAGTGGATCTCTGGCAACTTGCTGCACTGATGGACAGTGACTACATTGGGGTATGGGTGGGGACTTGATAATATGGGTAAATGTAATAACCACATTGTTTTTTCATGTGAAACCTTCATAAGAGTGTATATCAATCATACCTTAATAAAAAATAAAAAATAAAAAATAAAAAATATGGTTATTTATGTGACTATTGATTCAGATCTCAGTATTCTTTATCTGCATAGGCTCACTCCCCACCCACCTTATAATACCTATTAATATGGAGATGCACTAAGGCCAGGGGAGAGAGTCTGGAAATATTGCAGTTTTACCCACAATCAGAGATCCATCCTGCAGAGACACAATATCCATCCTCCATTCCTCCTTCTAACAGAAACCCAGTTTTATTTCAATTAGCAATATTCTTCTGCTTTAAAAAAAATTTGTTTTTTCTCAGCCTCTCAGGCAGGTAGGAGTGACTGTACGTCATCATTCAATGAGGTGTTAGCCTAAGTCACTAAGTGGGACTTGCAGAAAAATGGAGGTGACTCTACAGGTTTGGGTCCCCTTTTGCTTTATTTCCTTCCACTTCTTCCTGTCTGAAGCAAAAACATGATGGTCTGAGCTCCAGCAGACATCTCGAGAGCATTTATTAATTTATTTAACAAACATATGCTGTTTTCAGTGCTGGGGATTCAGCATGAATAGACATATGCCTGACCTCAGTGAGCTTACAGTGTAGTAGAGGTATTGCCAGGCAACCGTGTCTGGGGAGGTCTCTCCCTGCACACTAGTCCAAACCTCAGCCCAGTTGGTGGCCGGCTCTTGACTCTGACTGGGAAAGATTTCCTGGTTAGGTCAAACAAGTGCCAGCAAGAAAGGAATTCACTAAAGCAAGAGTAGAAGCAAATGTCAGCAGGTCTGCAGG
The DNA here is from genome assembly GCF_040802235.1 of Manis javanica. Taxonomy (NCBI): domain Eukaryota; kingdom Metazoa; phylum Chordata; class Mammalia; order Pholidota; family Manidae; genus Manis; species Manis javanica. Next base: position 59,746,325 of record NC_133171.1, read on the forward strand.
CAGTAGAGAGCAAGGAAGAGCAGAGGGAGGAAAGGAAAGTCCATTCAGCTCCTGCAAAGCATAGGGCACATCACTTGCCAACTCCTAAAGCCAGGGTCACTTGATCCTCATGGCATGGGAATTGTCTCCCTTACACCCCAGAATTTGCAGGAGCCTCAGAGCACTGGATGGAGTGAGTTTATGTTCTGAGAACTCTCAAAAGCAAAGGTAAAGAGAGTTTTCAGCCAGCCAGCTAAAGAACCAACAGCCACAATTCTGACCAGGTGACATGAATGTGCAAACCCCTCCCTCCTCTGAGATTCCTGCAGCTGCTCCCCTATAGTCTGAAATAAAACACGTAGAAAGGAAAGGATGGGGTTTAAGTCTAGGAAGCTGAATGAAATAGCAAAGTGACAAAGACATTTAGCTCTGGTGGTGGATGCCAATGGAGTCTTGTCTTTGTCTCAAAAAATAATTCAGAGACGAAGTGAATGGGCTTAAGGAGCAAGATCGTTATTTAATGAGACAGTACACATTCAGACAGGAGTGCAAGCAACCTCAGAGAGGAGGCAAATTTAAGGGTTAGGGTTGGGGTTTTATACGTCCTTTTGAGTAAGGGTCAGCATAAGGCATGATGTATACAGAAGAATTACTAATTCTTTTGAAGGCCAGGCAGAGGGAAGCCCTGCCTATGGCAGCTACAAACACAAAACATAGAGGCTTACCCCTGTGTGTTCTGCGCACTGGCTCTGGCAGTGGAGACAGGCATAGCAGCCAGGAAGCAGGAAACAGATCTTTCCTCCCCCCAAGCACCGCATCACTCCCCTGCAACTCCCGACATTGCTCCAGGGGCTGAGTAGCTCCAGAAAATAGAGCTTCTTGGCACTAGAGGGCACCACAGACAAATTATGAAACGTCAAAAGAAGCTGGCTCAAAGCAAAATTATGGCTACACCTGAGAAAGATTCAAATGAAATCAACCTCATGAATCTTCCTGAAAGAGATTTCAAAATAAAAATCATTAACATGCTCATGGAGGTACAGAAAAATATTCAAGATCTCAGGAACGAATTTAGAATGGAGATCCAATCATTTAAGTTCTTGCAGATTATTAAAAAAGCATATTAGATATAGTGGAGGAGAAGATAAATGAAATAGAAATTAGGGAAGAGGAATACAAAGAAGCTGAGGCACAGAGAGAAAAAAGGATCTCTGAGAATGAAAGAATACTGAGAGAACTGTGTGACCAATCCAAATGGAACAATATTTGCATTATAGGAGAACCAGAAGAAGAAGAAGAGAGAAAAAGGGATAGAAAGTGTCTTTGAGGAAGTAATTGCTGAAAACTTCCCCAATCTGGGGAAGGCAATAGTCTCTTGGGCCATGGAGGTGCACAGATCTCCCAACACAAGGGACCCGAGGAGGACAACACCAAGACATATAATTAAAATGGCAAAAATCAAGGATAAGGACAGACTATTAAAAGCAGCCAGAGAGAGAAATAAGATCACATACAAAGGAAAACCCATCAGGTTATTATCAGACTTCTCAGCAATAACCCTATAGGCCAGAAGGGAGTGGCATGATATATTTAATGCAATGAAGCAGAAGGGCCTTGAACCAAGAATACTTTATCCAACAAAATTATCATTTAAATTTCAACGAGGGATTAAACAATTTCCAGATAAGCAAAAGCTGAGAGAATTTAGCCCACACAAACCATCTCCACAGGTCTATTTTGGAGGGACTGTTCCTAAGGTTAAATAGCTGTCACCAGAGGTAATAAAAAGGGATAGACAAAGAGTACAAAATATGATACCTAATACATAAAGAATGGAGAAGGAAGAAAAGGAGGGGGGAAGAATATTTAGATTGTGTTTATAATAGCATACTAAGTAAGTTAAGTTAGACTCTTAGATAGTAAGGAAGGTACCCTTGAACCTTTGGTAACCACGAATCTAAAGCCTTCAAATGGCAATAAGCACATACCTATTGATAATCACCCTAAATGTAAAGGTCTGAATGCACCAATTAACAGACATAATGATACCAAAAAATAAAATAAAAGACATAGAGTCACTGAATGGATAAAAAAACAAGAGCCAATTATATGCTGCCTACAAGAGACTCATCTCAAACCCAAAGACATACACAGACTAAAAGTGAAGGGATGGAAAGAGATATTTCATGCAACTAATAGGGAGAAAAAAGCAGAAGTTGCAGTAGTTGATTCACACAAAATAGACTTCAAAACAAAGAAAGTCAGAAGAGACAAAGAAGGGCATTACATAATGATAAAGAGGTTAGTACAGCAAGAGGATATAACCATTAAAAATATCTATGCACCCAACACAGGAGCACCTACATATGTGAAACAAATACTAACAGAATGATGGGGGGAATAGAATGCAATGCATTTATTTTAAGAGACTTCAACACACCACTCACTCCAAAGAACAGATCAACCAGACAGAAAATAAGTAACGACACAGAGGCACTGAACAACACATTAGAACAGTTGGACCTAACAGACATCTACACAACTCTACACCCAAAAGCAGCAATACACACATTCTTCTCAAGTGCACACAAAACATTTTCCAGAATAGACCACATACTAGGCCACAAAAAGAGCCTCAGTAAGTACAGAAAGACTGAAATTGTACCAACCAACTTCTCAGAACACAAAGGTATAAAACTAGAAATAAATTATACAAAGAAAACAAAAAGGCTCACAGACTTGGAGGCTTAACAATATGCTCCTAAATAATCAATGGATCAATAACCAAATTAAAACAGAGATCAAACAATACATGGAGACAAATGAAAACAACAGCACAATGCCCCAACTTCTGTGGGACATAGAGAAGGCAGTTCTAGGAGGAAAGTATAAAGCAATCCAGGCCTATTTAAAGAAAGACCAACAATCCCAAATGAATAGTCTAAAGTCATAATTATTGAAACTGGAAAAGGAGAAACAAATGAGGCCCAAAGTCAGCAAAAGGAGGGACATAATAAAGATCAGAGAAGAAGCAAATAAAATTGAGAAGATTAAAACAACAGAAAAAATTAATGAAACCAAGAGCTGGTTCTTTGAGAAAATAACCAAAATAAATGAACCCCTGGCCAGATTTATTAAGAAAAAAAGACAATCTACACACATAAACACAATCAGAAATGAGAAAGGACAAATCATGACACCACAGAAATACAAAGAATTACTAGAGAATACTGTGAAAATCCATATGCTAACAAACTGGATAACCCAGAAGACAACAACTTTCTAGAAAAATACAACCTTCCAACGCTGACCCAGGAAGAAACAGAAAATCTAAACAGACCAATTACCAGCAATGAAATTGAACTGGTAATCAAAAAACCACCCAAGAACAAAACTCCTGGACCAGATGGATTCACTGCTGAATTTTATCAGACATTTAGAGAAGACATAATACCCATTCTCCTTAAAATTTTCCAAGAAGTAGAAGAGGAGGGACTACTTCCAAACTCATTCTATGAGGCCAGCATCACTCTAATACCAAAACCAGGCAAACACACCACAAAAAAAGAAAACTACAGAACAATATCCCTGATGAACATAGATGCAAAAATACTCAACAAAATATTACAAACTGAATTCAAAAATACGTCAAGAGGATCATACACCATGATCAAGCGGGCCTCATCTCAGGGATGAAAGGATGGTACAACATTTGAAAATCCATCATCATCCACCACATCAACAAAAAGGACAAAAAACACATGATCATTTCCATAGATGCTGAAAAAGCATCCAACAAAATTCAACATCCATTCATGATAAAAACTCTCAACAAAATGGGTATAGAGGGCAAGTATCTCAACAGAATAAAGGCCATGTATGACAAACCTACAACCAACATCATACTTAACAGTGAGAAGCTGAAAGCTTTTCCTCTAAGATCGGGAATAAGACAAGGATGCCCACTCGCGCCACTGTTATGCAACATAGTACTGGAGGTCCTAGCCACAGCAATCAGACAACACAAAGAAATAAAAGGCATCCAGATTGGTAAGGAAGAAGTCAAATTGTCACTGTTTGCAGATGACATGATATTGCACATAAAAAACCTTAAAGAATCCACTCCAAAACTACTAGATCTAATATCTGAATTCAGCAAAGTTTCCGGATACAAAATTAATACACACAAATCTGTTGCTTTCCTATACCCTAATGATGAACTAGCAGAAAGAGAAATCAGGACAATAATTCCATTCACAATTGCATCAAAAAGAATAAAATACCTAGGAATATACCTAACCAAGGAACTGAAAGACCTATATACCCTGACAATTACAGGACACTGTTAAGAGAAATTAAAGAGGACACTAATAAATGGAAATTCATCCCATGCTCTTGTGTAGGAAGAATTAATAATGTCAGAATGGCCATCCTGACTAAAGCAATCTACAGATTCAATGTAATCCCTATCAAAATACTGACAGCATTCTTCAACAAACTGGATCAAATAGTCCTAAAATCATATGGAACCACAAAAGACCCAGAATAGCCAAAGCAATCCTGAGAAGGAAGAATGAAGCAGGGGGATTATTGCTTCCCAACTTCAAGCTCTACTACAAAGCCACAGTAATCAAGACAATTTGGTACTGGCACAAAGAGTTCAGATATTAACCCAAGCATATATGGTCAATTAATATACGATAAAGGAGCCATGGACATACAGTGGGGAAATGACAGCCTCTTCAACAGCTGGTGTTGGCAGTACTGAACAGCTACATGTAGAAGAATGAAACTGCATTACGTTCTAACTCCATACACAAAAATAAACTCAAAATGGATCAAAGACCTGTATGTAAGTCATGAAACCATAAAACTCTTAGTAGAAAATACAGGCAAAAATCTCTTGAATATAAACATGAGCAACTTCTTCATGAACATACCTCCACAGGCAAGGGAAACAAAAGCAAAAATGAACAAGTGGGACTATATCAAGCTAAAAAGCTTCTGTACAGGAAAGGACACCATCAGTAGAACAAAAAGGCATCCTACAGTATGGGAGAATATATTCATAAGTGACATATCTGATAAGGGGTTGAAATCCAAAATATATAAAGAGCTCATGCACCTCAACAAACAAAAAGCAAATAACCCAATTAAAAAATGGGCAGAGGATCTGAACAGACACTTCTCCAAAGAAGAAATTCAGATGGCCAACAGGCACATGAAAAGATGCTCCACATCACTAATCATCAGAGAAATGCAAATTAAAACCACAGTGAGATATCACCTCACACCATTAGGATGGCCACCATCCAAAGACAAACAACAACAAATGTTGGTGACAATGTGGAGAAAGGCAAACCCTCCTACACTGCTGGTGGGAATGTAAATTAGTTCATCCATTGTGGAAAGCAGTATGGAGGTTCCTCAAAAAGCTCAAAATAGAAATACCATTTGACCCAGGAATTCCACTCCTAGGAATTTACCCTAAGTATGCAGGAGCCCAGTTTGAAAAAGACATATGCACCCCTATGTTTATCGCAGAACTATTTACAATAGCTAAGAAATGGAAGCAACCTAAGTGTCCATCAGTAGATGAATGGATAAAGAAGATGTGGTACATATACACAATGGAATATTATTCAGCCATAAGAAGAAAACAAAACCTACCATTTGCAACAACATGGATGGAGCTAGAGGGTATTATGCTCAGTGAAATAAGCTAGATGGAGAAAGACAAGCAAAAACTGAAGGAACAAAACAGCAGCAGACTAACAGAACTCACAGAACCCAAGAATGGACTATCAGTTACCAAAGGGAAAGGGACTGGGGAGGATGGGTGGGAAAGGAGGGATAAAGGGGGGAAAGGGGGCATTACAATTAGCACACATAATGTGGGGGGCACATGGGGAAGGAGCAGAGGTCTGGTACATCCTGATGGAGAAGCAACTGACTGCAGTGTTCCACATCTTGCTGGCTATGGAGCCCATTGCCGGAAAAGGTCCAACCAAGGTAATGACCATGTATCCCATAGCAGGGTGGGTGAGAGACTGGACCCAAAGGCCACAGAGTGGTGTGGCACAGACACCTACCGTATATCATGTGACTGGCCATTTGCCTTTGGCATCCCCAGAGAATGATGAAGCAGACACATTGGCCCAGGTGTGCTGGCTAGAGGGAAAGCCTGTCTCTGATGTGGCCCAATGGCTGCACCAGCATTTACTGCACGTGGGGCAAAAGACAATGTGGGCCCATCGGTGGGGCTTGCCATTGACCTTTGAAGAAGTCAGCCGAGCCCGGAAGGAGTGCCCTGCATGTTGTGCAGATCAGCAAACCACTAAGAGGGGCCTAGAGCATCTCTTTGCAGCCTATGGCCAGTCGCTGGTGACTGAGAGCAATCAAGGCACCCACTTTATTTAACATGCATTGCAAGGATGGGTGCAGCAATTAGGAGTAAAATGGACATGGCCCTGGACATTTCAACACATGGACCGTCGATAGCTGGCTCTTCTGGCACCTTGGGGTAAAGGCCTGGAAGCTGGCCTCCTATGTATTCCTGGAATAACAGCAAAGTGGTCCCCCAAAATCATGGTTATTTGCTTCCATAGTCCTTGTGTCCTGGATGCACCCCTGGCTGCAGCTGCCACGTGATGGCTGGAATGGACGAGCTTTGGACTTAATCTGTATAGATAGGACTTTGAACTAGCTGAATTCTCTGGCTTGAGAATTATGATTGTGTTGCTGTTGTCAAGAAAAAAATGTTTAAAGAGAGGCTTGACTTTGTCTAATGTTTGGTAAAAGTTTTGTGAGCTATCTAGCATGGTTGTTAGGAATGAGTAAACAAGTGTAGAAACATATTTTGTGCTTAGTGAGAGATTGTGCTGTAAAGTACACTTACTTAATCTGCATAGGCTGAATCCTCTAGCTTGAGGAGTATGGAGATTTTATTGCTGTTGCTACTGTATGTTATTAGATTGGTCTGGTCGGAAGAGGGGGAACAAGTAAATTGTAAGGTGAGATTTCTGGAGGGGCGGCCTGTGGGTAAAATTGTAACATTTCCAGAATATCTCACCTGGCTTTAGCACATCTGCATATCAATAGACGTTCAGTGGTGGAAAGTAGTATGGCTTTAGTGCATTTGCATCATTCCTCATGGGTGGAGAGAACTGCATCTCCATATCCATGGGTAATTACCTGGACAACAGAGGGCTTATCTGAACCTGAGAAGTGAAGGGGAGGGCCAGTTCTGCTGCTGCTGGAGCAGAGGAGAAAGATGGCCCCGGAATGCAATTTGTGAGCAATAAACAGGTTTTAAACTTTATTTCTCCCTTTGACTGATTTCGGTTTTTGGAGGTATTTTGCCCTGGGATTTCCTCTCCCTGAACTTACACTCATTAACTCTGTGAGTCCTTTTTGGCTCTTTCATCTAGTTAACTCTTTTAGTCTCTTTTAGTGGGCTCTACTGGCTTTATTCTCTCTCCACCCCTCCTTTCATGTCTATTTTTCTCCCTAAGAGAATCAGTCCAGGAACGTGCATGGAGTTAACACTACTATTACTGCTGTATATAGTACTATTATTGTTGGTGTATATAAAAGAACACATCTCAATCACCTCTTCCTTTTACTTCTTCTCACCACCTTCTGTGGGGGTACAGCCTCTTTAGCCCTTTCTTCCTTTGTAAGTTGACACTGGGCTAGGCTCAGCTTCAGGGGAGGCTTGAATCATAGAAAGGCTAGTCAAGAAGAGCATTACAGCCCAGAACTGGGACAAGGTAGAATTCTGTATTAGAGATGACTGTTCCTAAAATCATCTCTGCCCACTGGACATATACTAGACAGTTCTCTTCCCTTTCTCTTCATTGTGCTCAGCAATGGAAACCTCCTTAATCAGCCTCTCAATTCAAACTGCCTTAATTTCATGTAATTAAAGGATATGTTTATTTTGTCCCACAAAAGATCAATGCACTCCAAAATTCTTGATTTTACCATAGTGAAAGCAAAAGAAGGAGGAGAAGAGGAAAAAGAAGGAAGGTAGGAGAAGCAAGGGAGTGAGAGAGGAAGGAAGGGAAAAAAGTAAGGTAGGGAAGGGAATAGCAGGGTGAAGCAGACAGTTTCAGTGCGCTTAACTGGCCAGTGGGGGAGTAACAGGGGGCAGAATGGTCTGAGACTGATAAACAAGGTGTGATAGGAACAAGCTGGAACTAGATTCAAACCAAGATGAAGTTCAATTTGACTAGTAGACCTCTAACTTCATCAATATCCCATTTACCTAGTAAAATTCACACCCATCAGCACCATGATGATTTACAATTGTCATGACAACCCCCAGAAGGAATCTAAAAGGAAAAACACCCCCTCTTGTAAGAATCTCCCTGGAGAAATCATGGCTATTATACTTCCTACTTTACATGCTTGTATTTCCAACAAAAGAGCTGACAGACTGAGGTAGAGCAGAGACATGGGACAAGCATCATAATTAATTTTTCCTGCCTATGATGAAAAAGGCTGAGATGTAAACAGTATAGTAAGAACAGGAGGGACTCCATCTTAAGGCTGAGATTCCATTTTAAAAACCAGGGAGTTAGGAGGTAAGTTTCCTAACATATTTTATGGTAATTGACCAACAATTGACCCTATCTTAAGGCAGGGCAAACAGTCCTAAATGATATGTCCCCATTGCTTGAGGGTAACAATTATCTTGGAGAAAGGGATCAAAAAATTCCTTGCATTAAGTTTATCTTACAGAATATTTAGAGGACTGACTATGGATGATAACATACTGTCTCTCACTGGAGGCAGACATCATGAGACCACATGTCAAGCCTACAGTCCCTTGGCCCTTACTCCCTCATCTTGAAATGCATGAAATACACAAGTCCTAAGCCTTTAAACATGCCGCCTCTCTGAGGCTGTCCACTCTCCCCTTTCTTTGAATGTGTACTTTGTCTTAAATAAAGCCTTCTTGCTGCTCAATTTATTGTATTTTGTGTATGTGCTCTTCCAAGCCTCTTGGGAGATTAAATGAGACCTCTTTTCCCAGTGGTAAGCATCTTTGTTATTTCACGATTTCATTCAGTTTTCTAGACTTAAGCACAAGTCTTCACTCTCTCTGTCCTACTTCAGACATGTAAGGAATGGCTACTTAGACCTCTGATTTGGGCTCACAAGTTCACGTTGCCTTGGTGGCCCTGATGAGACTGCAGCTGTACAATCATGGGCTTTATTAGCCCACCCGAAAATCTTTCTTTGCTTTGGGGAATTTACAGAACATAGTCTCATTCTATCCAGTGCTTTGAGGCTTCTCCAAATCCTGGGGATGAAGGGACTTAGTTCCCATGCCATGCAGATTCAAGTGGACACTGGATGCCAGGTGACCCTGGCTTCAGGAGTTGGCAAGGGATCTACCCTATGCTGAGCAGTTCAGTCACTTCCCTTTCTTCCCTCTGTCTCCCCTTGCTATCTACTGCCTGCACAGCTGCTGCCATTCACTACTACTCTGACTTAATGAATTCCTTCCTTCCCCACACTCATCCAACCTGTTCATGAATTCTTTCTTGGTCAGAGTCAAGAACCCTCCCCTATCCAGGTTGAGGTTTCCCCAAGTGCACAGGGAGAGATCTCCCCAGATGCAGCTGCCTAGCATCCACTTTGTGTTGCTGTATAATCTGTACATTCTACCTCTTAATAAATCTGCCTCATGCTGTACCTGGCATGCATTTGATTTCTCTCCTGCATGTAGTCAGGAGCCCTCCCAAGGGCTTGAGCCTCCCCACATTCTCCCCAGGGAAAAGGGAACAGCCAGCTTGTAGAAGCTGTGTTGTTGCAGCACAAGGAAGAGACAGGGGAGAGAGAAGCAGAGAATGTGGAGTGAGTTTGGAGCTGATGTGGAGATGGAGCTTCTGTTCAGGCCCCAGAAGGGCTATGGAGTTAGAAGTTACTGCCATGTCCCCAACAACAGAGAACAACCCCCTCCTGCCAGGCCACACTGACCTATGGCTGTTATGTCCTGAGTGGCACTCCAGCTCTCCTGGAGGCCTACAGATACCATTTCCTATTTTCCTTACTCACCTGCATAGCATAATGAAAAGCCCATCCCCTGAGGTAACTTGGGTGTTTGTTCTTTGCAGCCCAAAACAGCTGAATGCCTCCTTTGCCATATCTTGTCTGCAGAAGGCGGTCAGGGGTTTGGTTCATTTATGTTTTCCAGTTGAAAGGACTATTGAGGATGATTGAACATGGGAATGGGAATGTTCAAAACTGAAGGATGGAAGAAGAGATGCATACCCAGCTTGCCGAGGGAGGGGCTCTGTTCAGGTCCCAGACCCGTCAGATGATGTATTCAGAAAACAAAATATATCTGATAAAGGATAAGTGACAGAAATGACCACAGTCTTCTTCTCACTGATGCAGTTGTTAAAAAGCTGACGTCATTTTTGACCTACAAGTACCCTTCTTGTGCTTCTGAACAAACAGCAACATAGGCCCTTCCAGCCACCTGCGCACCACCTGTACCCTCAGGCTCTGCTACCTGATCCCCCAGATCTGCCCCCTCCCCCAGTGTCTCCCCTACTCCTGCCCCTTCATCTCCAACACACATTTTTTCCCTTCTCCTTCATATATTCAGTCTCCCAATAGCTATATTGGAAGTGTCCACCATATACCAGGCACTATGCCAGCAACAGAGTAAAAGATGAGCCAGACAGCACTCTCCCAGGCCACAGGGCTTTCCAGCCCCACATGAGTCTAGAGCTACAGAGTCTAGAGCCAACCACTCTGCCCACATCTCAGCTCAGAGGATCTGGGCAGTGAGGTAGGGTGAGGTTAAATCTCAGATGGAAAAATGAGCAGAACTGCATACAGATCACTGTGAACCTTTCATTATGGAGACCACAGACTTAGGAGTATTGAGCCTGGAGTTTGATGTCACATAGACTGAAATCTTACCATTTACCAGCTGTGTGACCTTACCTCGGAGCCTCTTTTCCCTAACTAACAGGTCAGGATCTGACGATTTACTCCTTGTAAAATGGCTAGCACAGTACCTGGCACTGGTTGTAGGAAGTAGCTGGTAGCCAGGAGTTGGCATTACTGAAAAGGATCTGCCCTGGGCATTAGGTCAGCAGAGGAAGAGAGATCCCACACTCTGCATTCCACTCCTCCCTTCCTCTGCCCATTTCTCCTCCTCTGCCTCCAGTCTTCTCCAGTAAGAAGTTTGAACTTCCTAACAAGGAAAACAAGAGGAGGTAGGAAGAAACAGGAAACACAGATCATCAACAGAAACTGAGCTCCAGAGTGCCACACAGCTGTGAACACCCTTCCCTCGCCAGCTGGCAGCCAGTCTCTACCCCACCCCCACCTGCAAGCCCAGCTGGTCGTCCAGGGTGTCTGCCAGACCTGCTCCAGCTTGAATCACTTTCTGGACAGTTCTTTAGTCCACACTTCCTGAAACCTAAAAGGTTACAACTCCCTTGAACTGCTGGGAAAGCACTAGCAATCACAAAGAGTCCAAGAAAGAATAACAAGCAGCAAAATGGAACCAAATGCAGAGAGTTGAACAAGATGTTTATTTTGATCCATGTTTTGGCAAACATAGAAAAGAATAAAATTGTCCAGGAAAAGGCAAGCTGAAGAGAGGGGGATGGCAGCTAGTAATATCAAATTCAAGACTGTATATGAAAAAAATAAAATTTGATCCATTTATCACAGCATATGAAAGAATAAAGTCCATATGGAATATAAAAAATGAAACCATATAAGCACCAGGGGGAAAATGGGTGAATTTCTCTAAAACTTGGTAATGAAGAAGGCTTTCAAAAATTATGACTAAAAAAAAAAGTCCAGCTGCAATTGAGGGAAAAAAATAATAAATATGACTACATAAAAATTTATAAATAGCAAAACCTTTTATAAGGAAAACATGATCATAAGCAAAGTAAAATGGCAAACATCACAAATGGCTAACATCCCTAATACACAAAGAGCTTCTAAAAGTACAGGAAGAAGAACCAACAATTTGAAGGGGAACAGAATGTGTCATCCCAAAATGTGCCACTGTTTTGGCATGTGGGTTATTTTGAGCCGAAGACAATGAGACCCAGCCGAGTCAGGAAAACTTTGACCTCGTCCTTAACTGCTTGAAAGAATTTAGATAGGGGGCCCATTCCAGAATGAGAGCTGCTACCAGAGATAAATTTTTAAATGACAAAGACTTTGCATGTCAGGGCAAACATCTGATTACCAAACATCTCCTATTTTCCTGTGACTCACCCTCCTCCCTTTTGAAGCCCTGGGCCCCTGTCCCACTCCTCAGCTTGGACTGGCAGTAAGCCTCAAATTGATTCTCATGTCTTTATGGGCTCCTGTAAGTACATAATTAGATGTGTTTTTCTCCTGTTAATCTGTTTTAGGTCAATTTAATTATTAGATCAGCCAAAGAACCTAGAAAGGAAAAAGGAAACTTTTTCAAACCCTACAATTTCAATTTAAAAATTGTAAGAAACAAGCCATTCACAGAAAGAAACGTAAAAGATTTCATAACATATAAAAGTATGTTCAACCTTGCTTCTAATTTTAAAAATCCAAATCAAAACTATATTCATGTTGTATCTCTTACTTTCCAGATGGGCAAAAACCCAAAAGCTTGTCAACACACTTTGTTGGCAAAACTATAGGGAAACAAACACTCTAGTATACTGTTGGTGGGAATGCAAGGTGAGGCAATCCTTATGGAGGGAAATCTGGTTGACAGTATCTGGCAAAGTAACATATGCATTTCCTCTTTGATGCAGGTATACATTTCTCAGAATCTATCCCCCCCCAAAGTCACCAGCAAAAATGGAAAAGTGTTTAAATACAACCCTGTTTGTAGTAGCAAAAGGCTAGAAACAACCCAAATGTAGGGGGTTGATTTAATTAAATATTATTAAAAACAAAATTCAACCACATAAATGAAGATCTGATTAGTTTCATTAAGCAGTTCGTAAATGGGGCAGCTTCCCATTCAGCAAGCAGAGAGATGTTCCAAGCACTTGTACAAAATGGAAGGTTTTTATAGATGCGGAATGGGGCAAAAAGTTAGCAAAAGAAGAGATTAGGGATGGTTTCTGGTAAAATTATCCTCCTTTAAGAGGGGCAGGGGCAGATGACCTCACTACTGATCAGGAAATTCCAAACAGATTGGTTTAAAATTCCATTTCTCGGAGAGGCTGAAACTGCAACTAGGTAAGGCGTTACTCGGCCTAGGAGGAGTGACCCCATGTTGGGCTTGTGTTTTTCTTTTCAACAATCTGAAGGAGCATAAAAAAGGGAATAAAAATATCTCTACGTGCTGCCATGGAGTGACCACCAGCATACACTGTTAAGTACAAAAAGCAAGGTGGAACTGTAAGTAAACAGCTCAATAAAATAATTATAATAACTTTTAAAATGAAAAGTGGGGAAAGCTACATAGTACTGCAAGCAAATTCTGGCGCGTTAAGATCCCCCCACCCCTTAAGATCCAATCACCACCAACCAGATGCTCGCCCACCCTTTAAGGTCCAATCACCAAGGCAGAACACACCCTACCCCTACTCCTTAAAGACGCGCTTCCTCACCCACGAGCTGCTGCTCCCCTTCTCTGGGGGCAGCCATTTTCTCTTTCAGATAATAAAATCTCTTGCCCGGGCCCTGTCTCCTGTGTCTCCTGAGTCGTTCAGGGGTAAGGAGGGTCGCGGCGAGATACCCTTTCAAGTACGCTATGTAGATTTTTGTAATTGGACACTTTGAGAGGGTTCTACGCAGCCAACTCAATAATTTGAAAACTGGTAAGAAAAATAACTTATCCTGCCTTTCCTGTAGGAACTGCACTAGACCACATGTTGATGAAGGAATTTCTCTTACAGAAGTAAGTAGTCCGGCCAGTAAATGAAGAATAGAGTGATATAATTCCAATCGCATTTTGCAACCTCCATGAAATCACAGATTAGTCAATGATGACTAATAGCTGATAAATCACCAAGAGAAACATGCAGAGATTATGTGGCTTCTGTTGGCAGTTGAAGGATTGTCTGAGGAGTCCTGCAAAAATGAACACTGAATCAGGCCTCTAAGTGCAATCACCAATTTACAGAGACTTCACTGGACAGAGGAACGTGGTACATAGTACCTTAAGGATATAATTAGCCAAACCCAGACTGCGGGAAACTCTACAGGACCAAAAAGAGAAGTTTCTTCAACAAATACATTTCAAGGAGAAGAACAGAATGGGAGAAAGAACCTATACATTAAAAGAAACATAAATATCAACCAATATAATGTATGAGCTTTCATGACTGATTCAAAAAAGTAAACTCATAAAAAAGGTATGAGACATTTGTAGGAATCTGAAAGAAAAACTCCAAGGCTCCTAGATTCCAGGCTGTTCTCCCACTGGCCTGAGCCTAGGCACAACTGCTGTTGTAAGTAAACACCGCTTAAGAGCCCTGAACCACCCGGCCTTAACTTACTACCCGGCTGGAACAAACACAGCCTCATCTTTCCTCCTCCCAGCCCCCAGTGGCCCCGCCTACCAGGCCAACCCAGCGACCAGCTGCAGAGGAGAGAAGCAAGAGGGTAAGACATTCAGCTACCAGAATGAGATTCCCGCAGGAGGTTCTCTTGAGATGGTTCTTAGGCTCGCATGCATCGGAACACAGGTGTTGGCATCATTCAGGATGCCCCAGATGGATACCTTCTGCTTGTGTGAAGTGAGTTATGTCCCTGATCCCCACTGGGCCTGTGATTTGGGAAGGGAGGTGGTCAGAATGCTCTCCCAAACCCCACCAGCAGCACCACTGTGGGATTCCATTTGGAAAAAGGTAAACCCTGTCACCAGGGCCTGAAGAGTCTGAAATCAGAAGACCTGGCAATGAGTATCACCCTGTCTATTACTACACCTACACCAGGGGCCCCTCACTGCTTTGAGCTCTTCAACTGTAGATAGGATAGAGCAGACACTCTGTTCCAGGGCACAGGAGAAGAACTTAAGATAAACAAAAGGACCCAAGGAAAGGCAAGAAATGAGCAAGTCAGGGGGTGTTGCTGGTGCATCAGGCCAAGGGGGCTGAAGCTGCTAGGCAGACAGTAATAATAATAATAATTCAGTATTTATGGAGTTCTTACTGACTGCCAGGAGCTGGACTAAGTCCTTGCCTGCACCATCCCATTTAACACCCTCAACAGCTCAACAGTTCTCTCCAAGGCAACCTCACTCCCTTGTCACAGGAGCACATCTCTCACATATTTCCTATTTCCAACGCCTGGCTATTAAACACAATAATTTAGCGAAGATGCTGGAGGGGCAGTCTCGGTGTAATGTGGGAGGTCACTGGAGGGCCAAAGACCTGAGTAACACAATCCACAAAACTTCTTCCACCTGACATTTAAGCAGAGGCCTCTCTAAAGAAATTGTCGTCTCTGCAAAAAGTGTCCAGAAGATGCCAAGCTTCTCCAGACAGGGCTTTGTATTTTCTGTGACCCATGACCAGGCCTGGCTCCCTTCACAGGGGTGCAGTTGGCTGCTGCTATTTTGGATCCTGTCCCAGGAAGTACAGCAAGTAAGGCATGAACCACATTTCTAAACAAAAACTTGTTGGACCTCTTACAGTTTCATAATAAGTGAGTAAGTCTGAAAGTTGCGTGCCTGTATTTGCAAGAAATCACAATGCAATTAATTGGTGATTATAGAGCAATTGCATTTTTTCCATCATTTCCTAATGTGGGTCATGCCTGGAACATGCAATAATGATATAATGATAATGACAGAAAAGGGAGAGGAATTTACACAGGCGGCAAAGAGGTAAACTGTGTTCTGTGGGTCCCATCTGTCCCCGGTGAAGGAGCGTTTGAATTGTGTACATTAATTTGGCCCCAAAACAAAAAATCCACCAACACATAATTAGGGACAGGCCTTAACTCTGTATGTAGCCACAACTAACTAATCACAGCCAGAATTATTTCAGTGAATCAATGAAGCAGCAACGGGGCATGTGTTTTTACTAGTTTGTGTCTCCTTGATATGGATATTCAAGACATAAACAACTGGAATCTGCAAATGTAACACTGTGGTTGCTTTACTGTTGGTAAAGACCCCTGGCATGTGGGAAGGCACCGTTCGGCTGAGGCACAGGGAAGAATGCTCTGCCTGGCTGGGTCTGGTTGAGTGATAGAGGGGCCACCCAGCTTCTCAAAGCAGCTTTGTGTTTCTCAGCCAGTGGTCCAACAGGCAGAAACCTGCAGGGGAAAAAATTTTCTTAAACTTTGTTTCTTTGTGAAAATTGCCTAAAAAGAAAGCCAATCACTAATACCTATAATAGAAGTAATAAAAATGTGAAGAGTTCTGGTTTTTAGGAATTGTATTTTGGGGTACAGACAGGCATTTTGATCTCCATGGCAGCTCAGTTTATTAAACCACAATAAATGCAGATAGTTGAGATTTGAGAAACATTTCAGGAAATGTTTTCAGGCAGCTCAAAATTTCTCAGAGAAACAAAACTTAAGTGAAAGTAGGGAAATAGGAAAGGCGGTTAACTTGTGGTAAGAATATAAACAGGAAGCAGTAGCCTCTCAACATAAATATAATTAAGAAAGCCCTGGAAAATCCAGATAAGCATTTATGTATCATCTAATTTGGAGATATGCAAAGATCTCTGGTGCCTTTTGTACAGGTCAAAAGCATCACTCTCATTTCTACAAGCATGAGTCAGGGTAAATACACATCAGTCTCCCTTGTATTTCAGTATCCCTCACCCAAGACTTGTAATAAACAGGTTTTGGGGGTTGAAAAATTCTGTATTCTCTGCAATAAGATTGCCTTGGGGGAAGGATGGTGGTGATAGCAGCCAGTATGTCAAGCATAGAGGCCCCTGTCCAACAGAAAAGGCTTCTGATTCACATTCCAAGTGCACATCATCTGCACACACCCTCCCCTCCCTTTCTACTCTATTTACTATTTTATTCTTGTTTAAAGATATCCAGATTTATCATGTTTCTATCTTTATTTAACTATCAAAGTCCTTTTAGATGTAAACTTGGAGTACATAAATAATACTAGTACCTACCAAATATTATAGTTACTAATTATATTAATAAAGTATTAGTTGTACTTATATAACATATAAATAACACATGTAATATAAAACCATAATATATATACTGTGCTACATACAATATACATATATAAAAAATAGTTATGCCCCAGTAACAGTTACAGTATTAAGGTTATGGTATGCTATAACATTCCAATTATATGTACTGTGTTCACAATGCTGAGAGAGAGAACTTAGAAAAACTAGGCACAGGAAAGGTGGGCAATTTGCTCAAGTTCTCACAGCTAGTAAGTGGTAGACTCAGGGTTCAAACCCAAGTGCGGAGAAGTCTATGTCAGGGCTTGTTCTATTACTAAGTTGTCTCTGACAATGTACATCTCTTTAATATCACTCTTTTACCTATCATTAATTAGACAGCATCAACAGTTTTACAAAAGCTGTTTACCAAGCTAAGCTAAAGGAGGGTTAACTGCAGCACACACACACAATTCTTTTATTGAGCTAGATTTCTGTCCTGCCAATGGGTTTCAGCCATTCACTATGGATTCAGTGTGACCAAAGAAAATGACAGTAAAACGTTCTTGAGATGAAAGTGTTGTACCCAACTTTATTTCCACAGTGGCAGGTCAATCACTAAAATCCCATTCACTCAGAGTGAGTCTGCATGCAACAAGCCAGTCTCTGCCTCTGGGCCTCTGTCCTCGGCGCTGCCACCACTCTAGCCTCTGCTCTGCTCTACTGCAGCTTTGCAGCTGTGCCACCACGTTGCCCAGAGCATTGGGTGGAGCTCTTTATATAGAGTCAATAGCAATGTATTGCCCACACGTGTGTAGTAAGCTAGCCAACCAGGGCCAGGTGAGAATCCCGGCCACAGTAACTTTCACTTTATCCACAATTCCTCCATCTTTCAACCAAAGGTATCCATGCCTACTCCATGGCAGATGCTGGCACTAGTCCACAAGTTAGGCTTGGTCCCTGTCCTTGTTGCACTTCATGTTCACCTCTTCTAATAAGGTGCCTCATTGTACACCCTGCACTTTCCCTTCATAACACCCACCACCCTTTGTTTCCTGTTTTGTGTCATTCATCCCTTTGTCCTGTGACCTCCATGGGGCAAAATGGCAGTCCTGTTTGCTGCTATATCCAGTGTTTTTTGCCTCACCGGCACCTAAGAGAGACTTAATAAATATTTGTTGAATGAATGGATGTGAACAAACAGTAGGAGCAGGCTCTCTCGAAGGTTAGAGCAAGTGGTGCACCAGCCAATAGTTAGCTGATCATCAGTTTCAGTGCCACAGGGTGCTGACCTCTGTGTAACAGAAACCAGCAGCCTCCCTTCTATTACGCATACCTCCAGTATCCACCTTGCCCCTGAGGTGTGCCCAGGCCTGTCTTGCCTGGGAGCTGTACATGCAAAAGGCTAAAATCTCCTAAATGTCATGTTAGTTTCATACTCTTGCTCTGTGCACACCCATCCAATCAGGGTGAGCCTTTGATCACAATCTCTAGCCTTGGGTTGAATCTCAAGAGAGTCAACAACACCTGGAATGAAAAACAACACCACCATTATTCCACCCCATACTTTATGGAGGCTCCCCAGAGATGGTGGCTTTCCTGCTGTGCCTTCTGTAGTCTCTGAACGAGAAAAGAGATGGGCATTCTGGCATCAGGCAAGCATAGTGAGGTGGGTCCTCAGGCAGGGACCTGGAACCCAGAATGAGAGCCTTGGGTGGGTGGGGGCAAGAACTGTGTGTCTCCAGCCTCCCTCAGACTCCGAGTTCCAAGATGGAGGCACCAAGCCAGGAGCATGCCTGCAATTGCCTGTGGGATGAATGTAAATCAGCTGTGTCTTGTGAATCAGATTGTCTGGTTACCTATTTCTCAATTCTTTGCTTTCCCTTTTCCTAACTCGGCCTTCAGGGAAGTCTTACTTAATTGTGTCAGGGCTTTGCAGTACTGATGGCCTCAGCTGTGGATGTTCATAAGCACAAAGGGAAAGAGAAACCTCTAGGGACCTGTTGGGGCTGGGAAGTCCCTTCTCCCCATGGAGGTAGTCCTTCCCACTGCCCCCCTTAAAGGACGAATCTCTTCATTACAAGAGATGGCTGTTTCTTTGCAGCCTCTAGGCCAGCTGAGGAGAGCTCCTGATTCCAGCCCTCAAACGGAGATGATCAGTGTACCTAGAGTGGGCTCTGGAGATTTATTCTCCAGGTATTTAATGTTGTTATGCTCTTCACAGACCACTGTTGCCCTGGGTCATCTGGGGGCCTTGAGAGAGGAAGGTCAATACCTGGCAGGTGACAGAATCTCAGCTGTGGTCTCGGGGGCAGGAATATGGTCCATAAAACTGCCTCCCACCCCAAGAACCCAAGGCTCAAAGTCACCTTTCCTTCCACAAACAAGGTCTCCCCTCTTCTCTGTTGTGCAGAACCTCCCACCCCTGGCCCAGAGTACTTCTCTAGTTTTCTACATGAATTGGATCTCCTCTTCCATTGCTCTGAAAGAAAAGGTCTCTTCATGCCAAGCCACAACCCCTCCCAAAAAAATCCCCAACTAAAAACGTTGGTACTTTGTTTATGTGCAAATAACCAATATTCCACAGCCTCTTCTCTCTGTCATGTGTGCACAACTCCTCATTTTCCAAATGACCTGTCTCCAGTTTCTCAGTGTGCCCCTGAGAAAGTTTGTGACCTCTGGGGACAGACCCTGTCGTTCTCACCTTTCAGGGCCTCAGAGTTAACGCTCTATTAGGGGCACTTGACCTCAGAGAAGAGTTCGGTTACAGTGGTGTGCTAGTAAACCAGCATGCGAGTTTTGGGGGCCAGAGGAGGAGTCCCTAATTTGTAGAGGTTACCAATTTTCACAGTGTAAATACTCCCTCCCACCAGCCTGTAAAATTCCTGAATATTTAACAATGATCTGTACTCATCCCAGTGTGTCTGAGCTGGCCGCAGCACACCCCTGGTTGAGGAGGGTTGGGGATACCTGACTGTCCCTGGATCCCCTGCATGTCCTGACAAAAAGAGCAATACACCCAGTGGAACTGAAGGGAGGGAGGGGCCCTTATGTGCCATTTCTGCCCACTGGCTCCCTTGGGTCAGTGTACTGGGAAGAGTATAGACTTTAGGAAGCTGGAAAAGCTCTGGGTTCAAAGCCTCATGTGACTGGGCAAGTTTCAGCTTCCAATCCCACAATATAGTACTGATAAAACCTACCTACAGGATTACTTGCAGGATGAAATGGGTCGCCCAAAAGAAATGCCTCATTTATAGCAAGATCTCAATAAGTGCTCTTTGATTTGCCCCAACCCTTGTCTCAATTTTTCCTGTTGTTCAAATAATTATTTTGTAAAGGGTCCAACAGGGGGAGCCCAAACTCAGTCTTGTCAGGGAGGGGGCTGGCAATTCAACGGGACTCTCACCACAGTTTTGGCTTTAACTCTGAAGCTTTGAGGAACACAGCTCTTTTTCTCACAGCTCTCCCTATTCCCAAAAGAAATCATCCCAAAAGAAATGAGTCCATCAAAATGTGCTGTTACTGGGGTTTATGCCACCTGACTTCATTCTCTGAGACGGCCAGCTACACCGAGTCAGCACAGTCCACAAAGGGGCAGTATGTTGGGCCCAGAGCCAGGGCATCAGCTCCACAGAGGCTGTGCTTCACACAGTGCAGAGCGCGCACAGCTCTCTGCACACCCCGAGCACCTCCCACATCAGACCCATAATAGATGGCTACGCCACATGCATGGGCATCTATGGTAAAATTGGGTCACAGGAGGCTGTAGTTGGATATCTAGATGAACTTTTCAACTATAAAGCCAACATCAAAGAAACTGGAGCCTTTGTGTCTCTGGCTGGGAGATGGTGGAGGGGAAGGGAATCTGAGCAGAAGGGATGGCGCCCACTAGATTTGAGAAGTTGGACTGTTTGCCAACAATGGAATTGTTGACATGATACAGGGAGAGGCAGCAAATGAAATTTTGAGGAAATCTGTTTTTTTGTGGTAAAGAGTTTTTGCCAAACTGAGAAAGTTTCAGGAACTTAGAAGACTGAAAACTCTTAAATAAAAATGAATGAAAAGCCTTTGGTTTGAAACACCTACGGCCACTTTCCTTCCACCTGACTGACTACCCAAGTTATTTAACATCTCTGCGTCTCAGTCACTCACACATTCATTCCCTCCGCCTATATTACTGCGCATCTTGTGTGTGTCAGGCATGAGGCCAAGTGAGGAGACAAGGATGAGAAAACCAGGCATTCTTTTTTCTTATGGCATTTTCAATTTATTCATCTGAAAAAGGCATACCAATGCCTGGACAACTGGACATACATATGCAAAAGAATAAAGTTGGATCCCTATCTCTACCACATATAAAAATTAACTCAAAATGGCTCAAAGACTTAAAAGTAAGAGCTAGAATTATTAAACTCCTAGAAGAAAACACAGGCATAAATCTTTATGACCATGGATTAGGTAATGGTTTCTTGGCTATGATTCCAAATGCATAAGTAACAGAAGAAAAAATAGATAAATTGGACTTCATCAGCATAAAACTTTTGTGCTTCAAAAGACACCATCAAGAAAGTGAAAAGATGACCCACAGTACAGGATAAAATACTTGTAAATCATATATCTGTTAAGGGGCTTGGATCTAGAATATATAAAGAATTCTTAAAATTCAATGATAAAAAGACAACCCAATTTGTTTTACAGCATCTTACTATGTTGATGGACAGTGACTGTGAACGGGGATGTGGGGGGGACTTGGTGAAGAGGGGAGCCTAGTAAACATAATGTCCTTCATGTAACTGTAGATTAATGATACCAAAATAAAATTTAAAAAAAAAGAGACAACCCAATTTAAAAATGGGCAGATGATCTGAATAAACATTTCTCCAAAGATAAACAAATGGCCAAAAGTACATAAGAAGTTGCTCAACATCATCAGTCAAGAGGGAAATGCAAATATAAACACAACAAGATACCACTTCAAACGCACAAAAATGGCTAGAATCAAAGACAGATTAGAGAAACTGGAACCCCCATACACTGCTAGTGGAAGCGTTAAACGGTCACTTTAGAAAACATGCTGGCAGTTCCTCAAAAGGTTAAGCAAAGAGTTACCCGATGTCTTAGAAATTCCACTACCAGGTATATATCCAAAGGAAATGAAAACATATATCCACATACATTCTTGTACATGAATATTCATACCAGCATTATTTGTAATAGCCAAAATATAGAGATAACACAAATGTCATCAATTGATGAATGGATAAATAAAATGTGGTATATATACCCACACAATGGAATAGAATTTGGCAATAGATAGAAACTATTGATACATGTTGCGATGTGGATGATGAACCTTGACAACAGTATGTTAAGTGAAGGAAGCCAGACACAAAAGGCCACATATTTTATTATTTAATTTATATGAAATATCCAGAATAGACCAATCTACAGAGGAAGAAAGTAGATTAATGGTTGCCTAGGGCTGGAGAGGGGAAGGATCTGAGGGGAAACTGGGAGTAACCATCAATGGGCATGGGGTTTCTTTTGGGGGTGATGGAAATGTTCTAAAATTGATTGTGGTGGTGGTTGCACAACTCCATGAGTACACTAAAAACCATTCAACTGTACACTTTAAAAGAATGAATTGTATGGTATATGAATTACATCTCAATATAGCTGTTATTAAAAATAAAAGCATAATGCAAACAGATTTGTTTGCATCCACACTTACAGCAGCATTATTCACAGGAGCCAAAAGATGGAAGAAACCCAAGTGCCCATCAATGGATTAATGGATAAACAAAGTGTGGTATGCACCTGCAATGGAATAGTACTCAGCCTCAGAAAAGAAGAAAATTCAGACACATGCTACAACATGAACGAACCTCAAAGACATTCTGCCAAGTAAAATAAAAGCCAGTCACAAAAGGATAAATATGATGTGGTTCCACTTATATGAGGGGCCTAGAGTAAATTCATAGCGACCGAAGGTAGGATGCTGGTTGCCGGGGGCTGACGGGAGGGGAAATGGGAAGATGCTGTGAAGGGTTACAGGATTTCAGTTGGGGAAGATGAAAAGCTCTGGAGACAGATGGTGGTGATGGCTGCACAACAATGTGAATGTGCTCAATGCCACAGAACTGTGTGCTTAAAAATGTTGAAACCGGGAGATTTTTGTCCATGTCGAGTAATTTTTATTGGAGCAAGTGTGTGTGTTCTGTGACTTATTTCCTTGCACGCGTGAATGTTGAGGGGCCTTCTTTCTTTCTCTGCATGGGCCACTCCCAGGGCCTGGTCACAGTACCCAATGGGGGCAAGTCACCTTCCGTTCAGGCCAGGGGTAAAGCTTCAGTCTGAGGCCCATGAGGCAGGGGTCCTCCTGCAGCTCCTTAGCCTCCCTTGCCAGATTGCCCTGGGCAGTTTCTCCCACTGCTTTCTCTTCACAAAGAAATCAGGATACATTGCCTTCTCTGAAGGACGCCAGTCATCTAAACACCATGCAGGAACCTCTCAACGCTCATCTCTCTCAGAGGAGGCACCCCTAAGAGGGGAAGATACAGGGCTCTGGATGCTGGTTGTTCCAGGAGTCTTCCTTCATCTCTCTCAGCAGCCGTGCAGCCTTTACCAAATCCTCACTCCTATGTTCTTCAAACTGGACTCTTATCAAACAAGCATAGCACCAGTGTTTGTTCCTGTGGATGCATCATGACTTAGGGGGGGCACGGTACTCACTTATAAATCTGTGGGTGGGTCAGGAAGGCCAGAATGCCATGATGGCCTGCTCACCCTCAGTGGCCACCAGGGCTCCCGAATACGGTAAATGTTATGTTATGTATATTTTAACACAATTTTTTTTTTAAGCATAAAAGCATAGTAACAGTTATTATGCCTCATAGGGTCATTGTGAGGATTAAATGAGATTAACATTGACTGAAGGAACAGCTAAAGTGGGTAGCATCGTTTATGTGAGTGGAGCTGAGGGGGGAAGGGAAGGGGCATTGTAACTTTCTACTTTAATTCACTTATCAGTTGTTTCCATTTTTTTATACCTGGTATACTTTTTTTTTTATCCTGGCATACTTTTATAACTCAAAAAAGTAAACAAATGAGGGCTACTTATATTCCTGTGTTAGTGATTTGTCAAGACTTAGTATCCATAGGAATGTGCATGAGGATGGGATCAATGCTCTGATCTTGGCCTGTGCGCGACCTTGTCTGTTTGCATCTTTATGTGTAATTTTTTCCAGATTTCCTTAGCTTTGCTTACCTTTCTCCCCCGTCATTCCCAATTTACTAAGTCCATTAGTCACAAAATCTTAAACCTCTCTGTCTGACCACTGGATCCTCTCCTCTTGCCCCAAGAAAGACCCCAGACTCCAGACGGAGGAGCTCCCTGCTCTTCCCTACCTGTGTCCTCTAAACACCTCTTCCTCATTATTACGTCCTGCCCTAGAGGGAAGCCTTCCCTGAGATCTGATTTTCAGTCTCTCACTTTGCAAAATGAGAGTTTCACTCCTCCAGGAGGTCTGAGATGGCTGGGAGCCCTGGCCGGAAGTCTGCCTCCTGGGCAGGAGGACACTGGCATAAATCCAGACAGCTGACGTCACCTGGTCCAGATGGCGGAAGCCGTTGCCCAACTGTAGGAAATGGATGCCAACAACATGTTTCTCTGTGACTCCTTCCCTCGGTTCAGAAAAGTATTTTCCTAGACAGGATGCTGCTGACTAGGAGTAGAAAGTGTCCTGGCCTTTGAAATACACAATGAATGTGTTGAGAATGAAGCTGGCTGCAGCGTAGACTGACAAATGAGCATGAGACCTTTTGTTGGACACAAGGTCAAGACACAAGTCTGAGTTGGAGCTCTGTCACCTAATTTCTGACCTTTGACAAACAGTCTCATTTCCTTTGGTCAGTTTTCTTAGCTATAAATAATGATGCCTACCTCCCAGAAGCTGTCGCTGCAAGGCTGGAGTGAGATCATCTGTGTGAAAGATGGCATAAACCTCAAGAGGGATGCCAAGCAAAACCACCTCTGTGAGAGCCTTCCTGAGTGCAGCAGACCCCAAGGAAGCCGGAAGAGAGTGGTCTGAGGCCGGACCGGAGTCATGCAGCCTGCATGGGAATGCAGCTTGCTGCTTACAAGCTGTGCTTCAGGTATGCTTGACACCCTCTCCAAGGTTACCTCGCAGTCAAAATGGGGATGATTTGATACCCTCATCACCAGGTTGTCAGGAGGGTAAGAGAGTTACTCCACACAGAGCCCCTAGAACACTGCCCGGCTCATGGCAGTGCTCGCCTGCCTTGGCTAGGATGATTATCCTAGAGGCCATCATGTGCACTGGCAGGCTCTGGGCTGGGCATTCAGCCCAATCCCAAGAGATCTCATAAAAAGAGATTCTGCCCCAACCTACTATCCCCACAACAAGTAGAGCACTTTAGCCAAAATCTGGCCGTGTCACTTCTCTGTTTAACTGCTCAAATCTGCCTTAGCCCACCCAGTAAAAGACATGGAGCCCCTGAGATAGGCCCTTGGGTCCCTCTCCAGCCTCACCTCCTGATGCCCACTGCCTCTCATCAAGGCTCCAGCAACCCCAGACTACCCGCAGCTTCTCAGCTCCACCACCCGACTCCTTTTGCTGCTCTGCCCAGCAGGCTCCCACCCACCCTCTCTTTGCTAGTTCCTAGTTATCCCTCAAGACCCTTGGACTCATGTCTTCCAGAAAGCCCTTTCTGACTCCTCTGAGCAGTGCCTGGATCCCCTTTTCTTCTTTTAAGACCTTATAGGCATTTCCATCATTGCACAGGCCAAATTGTGTTCTAACTGTTCATGTAACTGTTTCACAGGAGACTGCGGGGTCCCTGCAGGCAGAGGCTTCCCTGGGTCGTGCTCACCTAAAGCAGATACAGTTTCCATCTGCATCTGCAGCTGTTTTTCTTACCATCTCTCTCTCTGTGTCCCAGGCATCCTCTGTACCTTTCTTCTTCCTGCTCTTACACCTTGTCTCTCCTTTCTTTTTTGCTTCTCTCCCTTGCTTTGTGTCATATTTCTGTACCCTTTGTTACTTTGTACCTTTTCTTCTTCTGTGGTTGAGTGGTGGTTTGTTCTCTTGCTTCTTCACTAGGGTTCATGCCTGGATGCATGACTTCTCAGAAAGGAAGAAAGAGATTTTGAAAGGGAAGAAATCAGTCCTTATTATGTTCTCAGAAGTTCCACACATTTTATTTCTTATAATCTTGGTAATGTCACTAATATGGTATATCATTCAAGCAAGCTAAGTTGTGCTTCTATAACAAACATCCCAAAATCTCAATGGCTTTATGCAACAAAGATTTATTTATTGCTCCTGCAATAAATGGTGGGTTAGCTAAGGCTTAGCTCTAAGCCATCATTGTCCTAACTCCAGGACTCAGGTTGACGGAGCAGCCACTATCTAGAACATTAACATAGGAGGAGAAGGGAATGTGGAAAAGCACACACTGACTTTTCAAACTTCCACATGGAAGGGACACATTTTAATTGGCCAAAGTAAGCCACCTGGCTGTGCTTGGGTTCACTGGTAAGAGTTAAATGGGGTGGCCAAGCACAATCTTCCCTAGGTAACTGGAGAAAGTGACTCAAAAGTTTGTGAACAGGCCTGATAACCACAATGGCTTATTACTGTTCCCACTTAACAGATGAGGCGGCTCAGGCTCAAAAAGGTTATAGTTTGTTCAAGGACATACAGTAAATTTCAAGGTAGGGGTGTGTGGAACCCAGATCCTTTGGTTCTGGAACAGAACTTTTTGGTTCCAGAATCCTTCCCACAGTACTAAATTTTTGGGGGTACCTAGATGTTTTCTGCCATTTTCTACCAAGGTTTTGTATCCTGGAATGAAGCCTGGCTTGCAGTTATGCCAGGAGCAAGATGATAAGAAGTCCAACTTTGCTCACCACCCTCTGCATTGCATCTGGTAAGGGGCAACAGACTCTCCAAGGTAGCGTTTTTAGAGACTTCCAATTTCCAAGACAAAATCAAGTAGGTCACAAAACTTCAAGTACAGTCATTAGAAACCTTCAAGGCAAAACTGATCTATGGTGATTGAAGCCAAAATAGCAGCTGTTTCAGAAGCGGGTAGGTAAGGGGGTGCTGCCTATTGACTGGACAGGGGCTTAAGGGAACCTTCTGGACTGATGCTATCTTGATCCAGATGGAGGTGAAATAAGTGAATACAAATATAAAACTTAATCAAGCTGTACACTTCAGATTTGTACACTTCGCTGAATATCAGATTTATCTCAGTAAAAATAAGTAATAAAAAATATTCTTCACCAAAATAATAAAATATTTACTGTACCAAAGATCCTGTCAAGAGAATAAGAAGACAAGGTAATGAGTAGAAGAAAATATTTGCAAATCACATATCCAACAATGGATGTGTATCCAGAATATATAAAGAACTTTAGTCAATAGCAAGAAAACAGACAACCCTATTTAAAAATAGGCAAAAGACTTGGATAGATATTTCACTATATAGGATATAATGGAAGGCAACTAAGCACATAATATGAGTTCAATATTTTGGCCATTAGGAAAATGCAAATTAAAACCTTATTATTACTAAAGATCTACTTAAATAGCTAAAATAAAAAATGTTGATGGCACTATCAAGTATTAACAAGAATGCAGAGCAACAGGAATTCTCATGCATTACTGGTGCAATGTAAAATCATACTCTGGAACATTGTTTGGCAATATCACATAAAAGTTCATACATGTACTGTATAACTCAACACGAGGTATTTACACAAGCAAAATAAATATGTTTGCCTACAAAAACTTGTATACTGAATGTTCATAGCAGTTTCATGTGTGATTACCCTAAACTGGGTTAAAATGTGTAAATGCTATAAGGTCAGTGTAGGTCATTCCTTAGAGTTAGAATTGGGCTCTCCAGGGCTGGAAGAATCCCTTTGCTTTTTTTACTCCCCTTGCAAAGTGGTGTTCAAATGTGCCCAGGAGGGTTACCGGGGCAGCAGCCTGGAAGAGAAATTTCCTTTTACTATTCTGAAAATGTCTGTGTGTGTTCTGATGCCAGAATACATTCTGTAAATTCTCATGCCGTCAAAAGATATTTCATGCAACTAATAGAAAAAAGCAGGAGTTGCGGTACTTGTATCAGATAGAATAGACTTCAAAACAAAGAAAGTCATAAGAGGCAAAGAAGGGCATTACATAATGATAAAGGGGTTAGTACAACAAGAGGATATAACCATTATAAATATCTATGCACCCAACATAGGAGCACCTACATATGTGAAACAACTACTAACAGAACTGAAGGGGGAAACAGAATGTAATGCATTCATTTTAGGAGACTTCAACACTCCACTCCCTCCAAAGGACAGATCAGCCACAGAAAATAAGTAAGGAGACAGAGGCAATGAACAATGCATTAGAATAGATGGACCTAACGGACATCTACAGAACACTTCACCCAAAATCAGCAGGATACACATTCTTCTCAAGTGCACATGGAACATTTTCAAGAATAGATCATATGCATGATTAGTGCACATGGTGTGTGTGGGGTCACAGGGAAGACAGTGTAGCACAGAGAAGACAAGTAGGGACTCTGTGGCATCTTACTACACTGATGGACAGTGACTGCAGTGGAGCAGGGCAGCTTGATAATAAGGGTGAATGTAGTAACCACATTGTTTTTCTTGTGAAACCTTCATAAGAGTGTATATCAATGATACCTTAATAAAAAAGAAAGAAAGAAAGAATAGATCATATACCAGGCCACAAAAAGAGCCTCAGTAAATGCAAAAAGATTGAAATTGTACCAACCAGCTTCTCAGGCCACAAAGGTATGAAACTAGAAATAAATTACACAAAGAAAACAAAAAAGCCCAGAAACACATGGAGGCTTAACAACATGCTCCTAAATAACCAATTGATCAATGATCAAATAAAAACAGAGATCAAGCAATATGTGGAGAAAAATGACAATAATAATTCAACACCACAAAATCTGTGGGATGCAGCAAAGGACGTGCTAAGGGGAAGTATATTGCAAGACAGGCCTACCTCAGGAAAGAAAAACAATCCTATATGAACAGTCTAAACTCACAATTAATGAAACAACAAAAGAAGAACAAATGAGGCCCAAAGTCAGTAGAAGGAGGGACATAAAAAAGATTAGAGCAGAAATAAATAAAACTGAGAAGAATAAAACAATATAAAGAATCAATGAAAGCAAGAGCTGGTTCTTTGAGAAAATAAACAAAATAGATAAACCCTTAGCCAGACATATCAAGAAAAAAAAAGAGTCTACACACATAAACAGAATCAGAAATGAGAAAGGAAAAATCACTATGGAAACCACAGAAATACAAAGTATTATTAGACAATACTATGAAAAATTATATGCCAACAAACAGAATAACCTAGAATAAATGGAAAACTTTCTAGAAAAATACAACCTTCCAAGGCTGACCCAGGAAGAACATAGATGAACATCGATGACCCTGATGAACATAGATGCAAAAATACTCTACAAAATATTAACAAACTGAATTCAAAAATACATCAAAAAGATCATCCATCATGATCAAGTAGGATTTATTCCAGGGATGCAAGGATGGTACAATATTAGAAAATCCATCAACATCATCCACAACATCAACAAAAAGAAGGACAAAAAATCACATGATCATCTGCATAGATGCCGAAAAAGCATTTTACAAAATTCAGCATCCATTCATGATAAAAACTCTCAACAAAATGGGTAGAGAGGGCAAGTACCTCAACATAATAAAGGCCATATATGACAAACCCACAGCCAACATCATACTTAGCAGCAAGAAGCTGAAAGCTTTTCTTTTAAGATCTGGAACAAGACAAGGATGCCCACTCACCCCACTTTTATTCAACATAGTTCTGGAGGTCCTAGCCATGGAAATCAGACAACACAAAGAAATAAAAGGCATCCAGACTGGTAAAGAAGAAGTCAAACTGTCACTGTTTGCAGATGACATGATATTCTACATAAAAAACCCTAAAGAATCCACTCCAAAACTACTAGATCTAATATCTGAATTCAGCAAAGTTGCAGGATATAAAATCAATACACAGAAATCTGTGGCATTCCTATACACTAACGATGAACTAGCAGAGAGAGAAATCAGGAAAACAATTCCATTCACAATTGCATCAAAAAGAATAAAATACCTAGGAATAAATCTAACTAAAGAAGTGAAAGACCTATACACTGAAAACTACAAGACACTCATGAGAAAAATTAAAGAAGATACCAATAAATGGAAATATATCCCATGCTCATGGATAGGAAGAATTAATATTGTCAAAATGGACATCCTGCTTAAAGCAATCTACAGATTCAATGCAATCCCTATCAAAATACCAATAGCATTCTTCAGCAAACTAGAACAAATAGTTCTAAAATTCATATGGAACCACAATAGACCCCAAATAGCCAAAGAAATCCTGAGAAGGAAGAATAAAGTGAGGGTATTACACTCCCTAAATTCAAGGTCTACTACAAAGCCACAGTAATCAAGACAATTTGGTACTGGCACAAGAACAGACCCATAGACCAATGGAACAGACTAGAGAGACCAGATATAAACCCCACACATATGTGGTCAATTAATATATGATAAAGGAGCCATGGACATACAATGGAGAAATGACAGCATCTTCACAATTGGTGTTGGTAAAACTGGGCAGCTACATGCAAGAGAATGAAACTGGATTATTGTCTAACCCCA
Source organism: Manis javanica (assembly GCF_040802235.1). Classification (NCBI taxonomy): domain Eukaryota; kingdom Metazoa; phylum Chordata; class Mammalia; order Pholidota; family Manidae; genus Manis; species Manis javanica. The sequence goes on from NC_133171.1 coordinate 59,777,159, forward strand.
TACTCAAAAGTAAACTAAAAATGGATCAAAGACCTGAATGTAAGTCATGAAACCATAAAACTCTTAGAAGACAACATAGGCAAAAATCTCCTGAACATAAACAGAAGCAACTTTTTCTTGAAAGCATCTCCTCGGGCAAGGGAAACAAAATAAAAAATGAACAAGTGGGACTACGTCAAGCTAAAAAGCTTCTGTAAGCAAGGGAGACCATCAGCAGAACAAAAAGGCATCCTACAGTATGGGAGAATATATTTGTAAATGACATATCTAACAAGGGGTTAACATCCAAAATATATAAAGAACTCATACACTTCAACACCCAAAAGGCAAATAATCCTATCAAAAAATGGGTGGAGGATCTGAACAGACAATTCTCCAAAGAAGAAATTCAGATGGCTAACAGGCACATGAAAAGATGCTCCACATCACTAATTATCAGGGAAATGCAAATGAAAACCACAATGAGATATCACCTCCCACAGTTAGGATGGCCAACATCGAAAAGACTAAGAACAACAAATGCTGGCAAGGATGCGGAGAAAGGGGAACCCTCCTACACTGCAAGTGAGAATGTAAACTAGTTCAACCATTGTGGAAAAAAATATGAAGGTTCCTCAAAAAACTAAAAATAGAAATACCATTTGACCCAGGAATTCCACTCCTAGGAATTTACCCAAAGAATACAAGTTCTCAGATTCAAAATGACACATGCACCCCTATGTTTATCGCAGCACTGTTTACAATGGCCAAGAAATGGAAGCAACCTAAGTGTCCATCAGTAGATGAATGGATAAAGAAGATGTGGTACATATACACAATGGAATACTATTCAGCCATAAGAAAGAAACAAATCCTACCATTTGCAACAACATGGATGGAGCTAGAGGGTATTATGCTCAGTGAAATAAGCCAGGCGGAGAAGGACAAGTACCAAATGATTTCCCTCATTTGTGGAGTATAACAATGAAGCATAACTGAAGGAACAAAACAGCAGCAAACTCACAGACTCCAAGAAGGGACTAATGATTACCAAAGAGGAGGGGTGGGGGAGAGCCGGTGGGGAGGGAGGGAGAAGGGGATTGAGGGGTATTGTGATTGGCACACATGGTGTGGCAGGGGGGATCATGGGGAAGACAGTGTAGCATAGAGAAGGCAAATAGTGACTCTGTGGTATCTTACTATACTGATGGGCAGTGACTGCAATGGGGTCTGGGGGGCTTGATAATATGATAATATGAGTGAATGTAATAACCACATTGTTTTTTCATGTGAAACCTTCATAAGAGTGTATATCAATAATACCTTTAAAAAACTGTATAAAAGATAAGTTCTCAAGCCGTCAGGTTACCTGGGGTGGTGGCACTAGAATGGAGATACTTTGTGGGAAAAGTACTTCTTGTCCTCGACCTCTGGGACAGGACCAGCTCCTCCTCCACTTGCCTTGGAGCAGCACCCAGATGCCAGCCTTGTGCAGAAAGCCCCCAGAGTCTCTTTTTAGTCATTTGGATTTCTCTTTATTGAGGTATTTAAAATATGTGAACACTTCTTCTGAGCTTTTTAGATACTCAAAGATTCTATTTAATGAAGCTGATTAACAAAACATGATTCTAAAAGCCTTGTTTCAGACCAAGAGCATATTAAACAATAATGTATGAAAAGAAAAATGGGTAAACACATAACCTGATACTAGCATGGAATACTATCCAGAAACAAATTATTGATACATCCAACAACTTGGATGAATCTCAAAAGCATTAACTGCTCTTAAAAGGTTGTATGGTATATTTTATTTATGTGATATTTTCTAAAAGACAATAGTATAGTGACAGAGAAAAAACACAATAGCAAGGGGTTTGTGGGGGAGAAGGGAGGATGTGACTACAAAGGGACAGCATGAGGGAGTTTTGGGGGGCAATAAAACTGTTCTATATCTTGATCAGGGTAGTAATTAGATGAATTTTTACAAGATAAAATTCATAGACCTGCACACTAAAAAGAAAGGTCCATTTTATTGCATGTTAATTTTCTAAACAAAATTTTAAATTTGAAAATCTTTTTATGTTAAAAAGAAATCTAGCCCCTCAACAACATAGAGGAGGCCCTGAGAGGAGGCACTAAAGAACTAGTTACCCTGGAAGCACACCACCTTCCTCCACCCTGACCCCATACCTGACCATGGGATTCCTCCCAGGCACTCTCTGCTTCTCACTCTCCCTTCCATTCTCCTGCTGGGCCACTCACACATCTCCCCCTTTAGACTCATTCCAAAGGAGCCAAGGAACTCATTCTGCTGTTACTCCTACATCCTGAGTGCCTGAAACCTAGGTATGAGGCAGGTGCCCATTGACAGAGGGAAAGAATGCTCTTGCACCAGCCTTAATTCATCCTGGTACATAGCACAGCCTTGTATATATTTAGCCTCCAGCAGCACTGGACACGCCACAGCTGGAAGGCATCACTGGCCCCTCTCACAGCCCAAGCCTGGTTATAAGCTCACCCCTCCTGGAAAGCTAATGCTCCAGCTGTGCTGTAGTTTGAAATTGGAAAATATAAAAATTAAAATACGATGAGTTTTATTGCTGTCATTTTAACTTCTACAGTATGTTTTTACTATAAAAATAACATCTGTTCAATGGTTTTAAAAAACTCAAATAGTGCGGGGGGTGGGGGTGGGAAAAAAGGTAGATTCAGTCCTACTTCCCAGAAGCCATAATCGTTACTAGTTCATTTTCTATCTAGAAGCATTTATGTAAGCGCGAGTGTCCGTAGGCATGTAACAGGCCTGAATGAAGTGACGTAGAGCTCTTGGGACTCAGGTAATGCCCTGTTTTTTTATGGACTCACTCACATCAAAGCTGGCTTCAGCCCTGACCATCACTGACTGACAGTTTTCAGACTGTCCTGGGCTATGAAGGACACCTAGGCTCATTCAGTCCTGGGGAACAGGAGAGTCTGCTCCTCTGGCCAATGGTCAGCACTGCCTTGCTCCTTACCAGGCCTATGGAGGCCATTAGAAGTCAGGCCACTCAGCTAACCTGGGCAGCTCCTAATTATGCCAGCATGCCATCCACAAAGCCAGAAGGCAGGGCGGGGGGGAAACTTGTGGAATAATTTGCTATTTGAGAAGTGAGAGGAAAAGAAGAAAACGGGGAGAGAGGGGGAGAACATCGATGTAGCTGTGCTCCTAGGAAAAGTCAGAAAGGTACAGCACATCCTCAAAGCTGGTTTTGGTTTCAAACAGTTCTTTAATTTGCAATTAAACTGGGGACGCACCGAACATTTTCAGTGCTTCTAGATAGTCTTGATTTTCTGGGAGCATTTGCTGAGGCTCTGAAAATGCCCTGTGCAGGGCACCTCAGCCCAGTCCTCAGGAGCCTGGCAGACAGTCTGAGATGAGAGGCTACTTTCAAAGAGGCCCAGATCTCCTCAGGCCCTGGAGAAACAACCCTCTCTTCCCTCTGGGTCCCCAGAGGTTCAAAAGTCAACCAAGGGCTGAGCTACCACCTCCATACCCTCCCATCTCAGACCAAACATCCAGCACCTTCCAAAACCAAGACCTACTTAGGGGTAGGTTTACTTTAGAGCCCCACTCAGCCTGATTCGTCCCTTTCCTTGAAAAACACACAAAAAAGCAAAACTCTTCTAGGGTCAGGGAACCCACAGTTTCAAGGAATAAAGTCCTGGCTTATGCAGAGGAGGAAGAGGAGAAAAATACCTTCATTCTTCTTTAATTTTCAATAGATTGTTGTTAGAATAAATTCATAATAAATTGTTCTGCTACATAATATATTTAAAATTTTATTGTTTCATCAAATATAATGCTTATTGGGAAAGTTATTGTGGGTAAATCAATTAATAATCATTCATGAAATGTTTCTTGGATAAAGAAGCCCAGGAGGGCATAGTGTGGGAGAGTTTCTTTAAGGAATAGACAGGATCCTTCTGAGAAATTTCAGTCCAATTTAGACAACAAAATGCTTATACTATCTGGGAAACTATTTGAGGATAACTCAGGCCAATAGGTATTTATGGAGCATCTACTAATAAAAGCTAATATTTACTGACAGCTTTCCAGGAGCCCGACACTGTACTAGCTCCGGGGGTACTGCAACCAGCCAGAGATGCATCCTACATTACAGAGCTCAGAAGGACAGACATGAAACATATGGGAATGAGGTGGTGAGTTTTACAAAAGGGGGCATACAGGCTGCCTTAGGATGTAGAGCCAGAGGACTAAACACAGGATGGAGGATCAGGGAAAGCTTTCCTTAGAAACTGACACTTAAAATAAGACTTGAAAGTGACTAACTAAAATACAGAAACACCAGAACTGGTGGGGCAGGAGCTGAGTTTATTGCTTAATGGGCAAGGGAGAGCCATGTCCCAAAAGAAATGAATTCAATGGGTCTCCCTAAGCAGAAATTGAAAGCACTAGATATAGGTCCCAAAGGAGGAAGCCCACCAGTAAGGCAGGAGTTGAGTGCCCATCTCTAGCTCACAGAGGGGGTTGTACCCTCTACTTTGTAGCTAGTCATCTTCGGGTCTCAAAAGAGCAGGTGTTCTCAAAGAGATTGAAGACAGGTTCTATGATGTCTTGGTGAATTCAGGGCAAAAGAGGGCAAAACTATATATGCTTGCTCTAAGGCTAGATAGACTTTTTCCTTACAAAGACTAAATAGGAGTAAGGCAGGCAGAGGAAGAAGGCAGGCTGATGGGGAGATCAGAGCTGTGAGAGAGCTGAACAAGTTCAAGGAATTAAGAGAAACTCCAGATGCAGAAGCCTAGAGGCCGAAAGGAGAGTGGGGCTTAGAAGAATCTGGTAAGGTGGGCTGGATTGAGAAGAGTCTGGTGGACCACATACTATGAACTGAATTGTGCCCCCACCAAAATTCATATGCTGAAGACTAAATTTCAATGTGACTAGATTTGGAGATACGGTCTTCAGAAGGTCATTAATGTTAAATGCAGTCCTAAGAATGGAGCCCTAATCTGATAGGATTGGTGTCTTTATAAAAGAAGGAGGAGATATAAGAGCTTTCTCTCCAAGTGCACACCAAGAAGAGGCCCTATGAGCACCAGGGAGGATAGCAAGCACCACAACTCAAGTAAAGAGGACTCAGCATTAAGCCTACCTTACCGGCACCTTGACCTTGGACTTAGAGTCTCCAGAGTTGTGAGAAATACATTTCTGTTGTTTAAGCCATCCAATCTGTGGTATCTTGTTACGGCAGCCTGAGCAGACTACTACAACATATTAAGAATTTTGAACATATTCCTAAAAGCTCAGTGGGTTTTAAGCTGGGGATAGACACGCTCACACCTCTGTCTGTGAAGGCTCACTCTGGCTGCAAAGTAAAGAAGGGATCTGAGCGGGGCAAGACCAGAAGCAGAGAGATATGGTAGGAGGTGAGCATAGGTGTCCGGGCTGGAGATGATGGAGGAAGTGAGGAGAAGTGGACAGGCCGAGAGACCTTTATAAGGTAAAATCAACAGGACTTGGTGATTAATAGAATGGGAGGAAGACTGGGAGAACTCCAAAGGCCCCCAAAGTAACAGGAAAGAGCACAGGGCTGAAGCTCAGATTGAGGTTCTAATCCCAGATTTGCCACCAGTAAATTACCAGATGGTTTTGGCCAAGTCCCATCACTTACAGAGAGAGGTGGGGCTGGTGATCTCACAATTCCATCCAATTCAGTCATCCTATTATTATTCTCTAAAGTAAATACATTGACAAGGACACATTAAAACAATAGTGTCACCTCCCCAAGGCTAGCTTAGGGACCCTTCCTCCACGCTTTACTTAACTATTGGTCACCTTATATTTAAGGATATATCAGAATGCTCCGCTTACTCATTGTCACCCTTAAAAGACGTAGGGCTCCTTGAGAACAAGAGCTGGCACCCTGTACATGGAACTAGGTCAGATATATGGCAATTAGTTCACTGTTTTTATTAAATTGACTTTTTTAAAGTATGGAGAGGACAGACACATGGCTCTTCTAGGAAGGTGTTTTAGTGTGAAGTGCTGTGTGTTTTCTGTACACAGGGCACTGTGGTGAATGACTGGGTCAAAGAAAAAACAAGAAAGCCAATCATGGACTTATGTCAAGTTGCTGAGACAGATGTTAAACACTTGAGTACAAAACCAACCGTTTATTTCCAGTTTTGCTACAAGGAAAAGTACTGGGGACTGTGAGTGTCTGACAGGAAGACCTAACCAGGGGGTAGATGAAGGTTTTTTGAAAGAATGACCTTTACGATATTAAGGATGAATTGATTTACTGGCAGAATGAGGGAGGGAAGAGAGAAAGCGGGCGGGGGTGGGGAGGGAAAAGGCAGAGGGAGACATTTGGAGGTAGAAGGAATAATTGGCATGCATGGAGGCCTGAGGCAGGCTGAAGCACAGCCGAGAATACTAGAAGGAAACCCACCAGCATGAAATGTTCCTTTTATTTGGGCTGGAATTACAGGTACTGTTAATTTTCTTTCGTATACCTTTTGTAGTTTACAGATTTTTCCATAACAAACACATATCATTTTACTCATCAGAAGCGGGGAAAACAGCATCGTTAGTTTAAACAAAGTAATAAAGGATGTGTGGTGAATGGGTGTCACGGAGGAGGGGGCACATTCCACTGGGATTGGTGACATAAGCAATGAGTAATTCCTACATGAAGGAGAGCATAATCACATTGGTGGGGCCGGAACAAAGCAGCAAAGCTGACTCACAAATGATACAGTCAAAGCCAGTCCACCAAGGTCTACAAAGGTGAGGCCCAGAAGTCGGGATGATGTGGGAAGTCACAGCAAGCTGCGTTCAGAAGAGAACGTCAGAGCCAGAGAACATGCTAGCAGAGGGGAGCAGGCTGGGGAGAAACCAGAGGGAAGAGATGGCCTAAGAGGTCCCCGGAGGGCTGGTACAGGAGAGTGGAGACCTGGTATGGGCAGGAGTCCCACATGAAGCAGCTGCATTTGGTCCTTCTTGTTACTTCCCAAGCACCAGGGGGTTAGGCTGCCCATGCTTTCTGCCCCCACAGCGGAAGTGGAAACTGTGGTTTCCAAAAGTCCTTCCTGATCTGCAATATCTGAGAAAGAAACTGCTAACCCAGGGACATCTCTAAAGAGATAAAGTCAGTTGGTTTGGGGGGAGGGGGTGGCAGGGCACAAGCCGGATTTGGAAAATGGAGGCCTGATGCAAGTTCTAAGATCTGCTCCCACCCACTCACAATCTTGATAAACACCCCTGCACCCTCACGGGCTACTTTCCCAGGATTTCCCTCTGAGGCTGAGAGCATTTTTAGGGCTGGGAAGTGAATTGAGGAGGCGGTGGAAATTGGATCCCCTCTCCCGTCTGAGCTGGCCCTCCTGGAACTGCCTCAGCCACTTCTGTTCTAGGTTTTCCCCTCTTCCTATGCAGTTACCTCAGATCATCATCTGATTGCTCCACATGAATGCTCCCTGGCGCTTCTTATCTGCTTCATACTCCTGTTGTGGGTGCTGCCTGCTCACTGCCAGCACAGAGATTTGAGGAGCAACTTTATCCTGGCCTTCTACCCATCCTGGAAGCTGAAAGCAGTGTCAGAGTCTGTGTCCAAGCCCTTCATTGAGCCCACAGGAAAAGAGATGCAAAATCATATTAAGACATCATGACAAATGGGTGTATCAGATGCAGGACCAGTATGAACAGCCCTGAGGGAGCTATGTCCATAGCCTGCGATTGGCCCTGTGCTGCTCTGAGGCTAGAGGAGGCAGGGGTGCCAAAACCCTAGGGCGCCAAGTCCCGGACCCTAGGAATTCCATTTGCCCTTTGGAGACATCAAGTTATTAATACAGGTAACATCAACCCAGAAGACCTGGGCTCATGTCACAGCCGAGCTCTTGCTAGCTAAGTCATTGGGGGTAGCCCACTTACTCCTGTAAGCCTCTGTTTCTTCAACTGTGAAATGGTCTCGATGGCTGATTCAGATCAAATGATGCAGTGTATATGAAAAATAGCTGATAGACTTCAAAAGCAGCTCTTCCTTCCACAGGTATCTGTTATGAGCCTATTACTGATCAAATGCTGAGGTTATAAAGATAAAAAGTAACAGGCCTGATCTCTGCCCTCAGGAAGTTCTCCCATTGCTGTTATTATTGACAATTGCTGCATAAAGGGACCACTCCTAAGAAGCAAATGGAGAGTTCTGACAGAGTATGGAAGATTACATTTTCCAAAGATGGATGCCCTTCCTCTCCCCATGCTCTTCTTGTCCAGGGTGACATGTCAGCCTCCAGGGTGGGGACATGTTCCCTCCCCTTGAATCTCGGTGGGACTATGACTGCTCTGACTAGTGGGGTTGGGGGAAAGCAATGTAGGTCATAAAAAGGTGGGGTCATAAAAATACCACTCGGGCCTGGTTCTTTCTCTCAGTAAGCCAGCCACCATGCAAGAAAAGCCCACCCTAGACCATGGAGAGAGGAACTAAGCCCCCAGCCAATAGCCAGCATCCACTGCCAGTCTTGTAAGCAAAAAATCCTGCTGACCATTTCAATCCCCGGCTTTGGAGTCTTCCAGCTGCAAACTCAGGCATCATGGAGCAGAGACGAGCCACCTGTACTGTGCTCCGTCCGGATTCCTGGCCCACATCACCTGCTCACATAACAAACAGAGAGGGTCATGCTACTGTCTTGGGGTGATCTGTCAGGCAGCACTAGATGACCAGAACTAGAGTAGCTTTAGGAGCGACATGCAAATTGAAACTGAAAGTGCCCTAGAGGAGCTAAGAGTCAGAAGGAATGGCAGTACGTGTGGAAAGTTTTAGTGGCCCTCACCTTGTGGTTTCTAACCCCGTCCAGCCATGGAATTGCTCCCTCAAAGGCCAACAACAAATTCCAAACAAACACACACCTCGACATTCTCTCCCAGCTCATCCTCCTCCACCTCTTCCCTGGACCTGCAGTTGTAACATGAGTTCAGCTACCACACTAACATGCTCTACTGGTCTCTGTTTTACTTTCTTCATTGGCTCCTTTTCTCCCGTCCACCTTCCCAGGAGGGTGTAACTGACTTACTTCCCAAAGGTTTGCTCCCCACTCCCTATGGCCCTCAAAGAGCTCATTTCTTCTTGTGGCAATGATCACCTATGTGCCGGGGTCTCTCACTCCAGTATCTATGAAAGCCCTGTTCTTCTGCTTGAACGCCTACCTTGTATCTCCAATTTCCCACTAGTCATGTGCCAGTGCTTGATCTCTTTGCCACCTCAAATTCATCACACCCAGTGGACCCACTGAATGGATGCGGTCTGGGCCTCACTCAGATCCATCCTACAAGCTGGCCCACTCATCTCCCAGCAGCCAGGCATGGCACCTGGTAACCATACACAGCTGTCACCTTTTCTGGATACCTGCCCTGGACCAAATAGGAACCAAGCCAGCCCCCTTACACACCCTTTGGACAGACCTTGGTCAGTGACTGCCTGATGTGGAGCCACCAGCTTCCTTGTGTCAACTTGGAGCAATGCCGGTACAACTTGTACTGAGAGCCTCACTGTGGGCTGGGACTGCCCCTCAGCCCACATCCCTGCTTAGCTTCCTCCTCTTTGTCATTCCTTTGCTTTTTCTCTCCTTCTCCTTGCCAGTCTATCCCCTGAACCCAGGTCCTACTCCCAGCCCTGCTCCTAAGTGACCCTGACGTAAAACACACCAAATCAGGTTTGTGCTCTTTGCCCTGTCGCTGTGAATCATGTCTCTGGGCCACTGCAGCCTGGAGCTGTCTATCACACCAGCCATTAGAGCAAACACTTTTCCTAGAGAATGCCTCTCGGACTGATTTCTGCCTCCTCATTCCCATTGTCCCCACATGATCACCTCACACCTGGATTGTGAAATCAGTCTCCTCTCCTATCTCCCTGCCGCCTTCCTGTTTTTCCTCTCTCCCCTAAGACGTCTAGCATATACATGCCAAATTAAAATTTCTTAAATGTCTCTGATGTACTGCTCTCCTACCCCAAAGTTTAGCGCTTCCCATTTCTAATGGCATTAGATAAAGATTCTTTTGTCCACTTTCCTAGACCCTCACTGAGATTTGGCTTCCACCTTATTTATTTAACCTCATTTTTCAGTATTTCTTATTTTCTATTCCAGTCATCATCTCCAGAGTTCCACAAACCACACTCCATCACACCAGCCCCACTTTCCTAAGTCCTGTCCATTAGTGAGAGGGCCTGCCAGATACTCCCACCACCCACCCTCTCCTTCTTCTCAGTTTCTAGCTGGGCACATGGCTGCCTGGAATAAATAACACATGTCCAAGGCTCCCTTGCAACTAGATATGCTTAAGTGGCTTCATTCACCCTATTTCATATAGTCAGAAATGTTGTGTGTTGTTTCTGTTAATGGCCTTGATAGAAATGGGAGTGTGTCTCTTTGCCCCTCTCTTCCCTACTGGCTGAAATGTGGAGCTTGAGCAGACATCTCAGATCATGAAGTAAAAGCCATGTTTTGAGGACAGGCAGCAACAAAGAAGACCTACTAGGCAAGCCCTAAACTGCCTATCGTGACCTAGAGAATGAACTTATATCTGCTAAGAAACTCTTCTTTTGAGTTTTTTTTTTTTTGGTCACTCACAGCTGAATCTAAGCCTAACTGACACACTATCCTTTCAAGGCTCTGCTCATGTCCTGTGAAGCGAAGAAAGGAATGGATGCACTGGTGTGCTGGCAAATGTTTCATAACTGCCTGGCAGGGTGGGGGGACTGAGACCTGATTTGCAAATTTCCAATTTGCAGGGTATAAGTATTCTCAACAAGGTCAAATGTTCCCTTCAAGCTACCAATGTTATTTCCATTGGTTCACAAAACGTTAACAATCAGCTCTTGTGAGGTGGTATGAGCTGGCTCCAGCCCACCACTGGAGAAGGGCTGGAATGGCAATGACAGTTAATGAAACTTGCTACATGCCAGGCACTGTTATAGGCATTTTGTATACATTATCTTCTTTAATCCTCTTACTCAATGCTGAGGGGTGAGGCCAATCTTCCCCAGGTCAATTAATAATTACATTAACAATAAATAATTTCCCAAACTAATCCCTTTTGGGAAAATTCCAGTACAGATGGATTTGTTTTTATATCTTTCCTACAACCTGGGAAGATATGTTGGTCATTCCTATTATGGATAATTAGAAAAAGTAGGAAATGGGGGTTAAGAAGAGAAACTGGAGTGTAGTGGATAATTTCTGGGATTTGACCATCCAGCATCCACTTTCTACTCCTCTGACAATAGTCATTGGTATTCTCTGGGGGAATTACCTGTATGGTGTCCTAATGAGCTGTCGTTAAGTGTCCTTTCTTCTCCTAGACCCTACCTAAACTGGGCTAACCAGACTCTGTCTGCTGGGGCTGGAATGATGAATGTGAATGGGAGGGATAGGCAAACCAGTTGTCACTCATTCATCTCAGCAGGGGGCAAGGTCAATACTTGATTTTTGCTATCAAATCCCCTGGAGTTGCCTTAGTTCCTATGTTCCTTGAGCCTGGTTCTCTAGCCTTCTTTTGATTCTGTGAGCTGGCCAGTATCTTTACAATACTCACCTTTTCTGTTTGTTAGCCACAGTGAGTTTCTGTGGCTTGGAACCAAAGGAATCTGAATGCTAAGGAAGAAAGGTGGAAGCTTCAGAAAAATTAAAAGAAGCAGAGGCAAAGTGCACATAGCTTTTCAAAGACATTTCTAACCCATTACCACCAGGGAAGTGGCTATGATTATGTAAGCAGAAGACAGGGCTGGACTTTTATGTGTTCTACCCTGCAGGAATTATGGGCAGAGCTGACTTTATATAACACCAAATGTTAAGCAAGATGTTTGAGCTCTACCATTGGATGCTCATCACAGGGTTGATAAAGACAACTCAAATCTTTTTACATCTAGTGTATCCAAGTTGATCTATGATTCTAGAATCACTATGAAGTGCCTGGGAGTTTTTTTGTTTCTTTGATGTTGATCATCTGGGTGGAGGACCAGAGAGAAAACACAGAGGGCTAAGTACTCTTTGTCAGCATTTTAAATTCTAGGAAGTAAAATGAATTTACAGTTATGTCATTAAAAACTGTAGGCCATGATTTCTTTAAAGAACACACATTTGAAGGGAAAATAACAAGTTAAAGAACTAAAAAGTTGGGCAGAAAAATACTTGCCTTGGCGCAAGTTTCCTACAGCTTTTTTCCTTGACTTCTCTTTTCCCCATGTGTGAACTCCTGTGATCACCTCTCAAGCCTCCCATCCCAGAGGTATACTTTTATAGCTTGTCAGAAAAATGAGTTTCTATAGAGGTGGGCTGGGGTGTGAAGGGTACACCAGAAGGGGTCTTCTCTCACTGGGTGGGGCCCCCTGCCACACTGCAGACCCCTCGTCATAAAGAAGTCCCAGCAGCTCACTTCCCACTCAGAGATGACAGCATCTGTGACCCTCAGAGCTCCTCATCATTAATACCCTTTTCTTGCCAGCAAGCACTTTTCATTGCTCATGGTGTCCCACCCAGCCCTTCTACTGCTGCCCTGCTCAATAAGGAACACTCCATAAACATCTGCAGGCCTGCTAGGTAATTTAACTACTCCCGACTTCCTCCCCTGTATACTCCTCACTGGAAACATTCTGGAAACAGACCTTCTAACTGGCTCCATGAATGGGCTTTGGTTTCAAGCTTCCTAGAACATATAATAGCTCCCATTCAGGAAGCAATTAAGGGCCAGACACTGCTCTAAGCAATTCAAAGACATTACTGCTCACCTTTAAACAGTGTGAAAGAACAGACATTGATCACCCCACTCTCCCCCATCCACTTCCACCTCATTTTAAGGTAAGAAACAGCTTTCAGTATTTAACTAACTTGACCAAGGGTTCCCAACCAGGAAGAGGCAGAGGCAGAACTCAAAACAGTTTTCTTAAGAAACTAGCTGCTACGCTACTGAAGGAACAGACAACTTCTAAATTGAGAAAATAAAGAATAATTTCCTTTTCTCTCTAACAGGAAAGAGTCCAGGAAAGGAGCAAAATAACCTAAATTTGTTTTATTCATCAGTTATTAGTTCCCCATTACACATGGCAAAGGTGAAAGAGGAGAAAACTCTATTTTATACCAGTACTAGTAAGAGCTAAGATTTGTATAGAATGGTACTTATCTTGTGCTAGGTGTGTGTTACACTCATCTGGTTCTAGTTCTCACTTATAACCCCCTATTAAACTCTCTCTCAATACTACACAACTAGCTCATACTTTAAAGTATATTCTTAATATAGGTTTAAACATTGAAAGGGCTGTATGACTTGGTTTCTAGAGCTTCCATCAACTCTAAAATGTGTGTTTCCATATTATGATAACCTGGTTTGTAAGCAATAAAGCTCGGACTTAGAATCCATATTTCCTGATACCTTTTTCTTCTTTCCTCCACCCTACCCATCATCACAGCAAGTCAAGGTGGGATAAACAGTATTTTATGCTTGTATATTTATTTCTTTCTGCCCCTACCTCACATAGGGAAGGAATGAGATGATAAATGTCAAGTTTGGAGCATTCCTTTTAGAATGGCCTTTTTCAAAATGTGGGTCAGAACCCACAGCTGAGTCATGAAATCAACCAGCATTTTTTAAATGAAATAAAATGCAACAGAAATATGGGGTATGGGTAAATACCATTTTGTGAAACTTCTTTCAATTGTATATACATATCTGTATGTATGAAGTGGATCATGCTGTAAAATGTATTTCTTACTATGCGTCACATACAAAAGCTGGAAATCACTGTTCTATATGTCAACTCTATAGAGTTCCAAAATACTATTACTATTTATGGATGTGGAACAATAAATACCTGCACATGTCTTTGCTAAAAACAAAACAAAACAAAAAACTGTAGGCCATGGAGAGTCTGCCAGGTTTTTAGTAGGGAGGCCAAGGAGTTGTATTCAGGTTTGTATGACTGCCTGGCATTCCTGCTAGTCTTGTGCCTAAACTAAATCTTTCCACTACACCCCATCCCACAGTGATCTCATCCTGCCCTGAATTCCTAGAGTGCTTGCTTTTTATATCAATGTTCCATTCATTTGATATTTATCACAGAGATTTGCTGGGTCTTCTTATGAGGATAAGTATTTGTTAAGCTCTAATATATTAGTTATTATGTTATTGTGTGTGATATAAGTATATACATATATGTGTATATGTACAGTTATATGGTTATTATGTGTTTGTCTCTTATTTTCCTTTCAGTAGGCTATAAATTTCTCTTGGCCCACATTTTATCCATATTTTTGTCTTCCTTTGCTCTTGGAAGACATTTGAGATTCAGTCTACTGATGTTCTGAGTGGGACCTAGCCTCCACCATTTCACAAGTGTATGACTTTCATCCATTTACCTTCACCACCCTCTGGTGTCCTTCAGAGCTTCTGGATGGGTTAGTCTCATGTGGCCCATGACAAAAGGAATGCTTTACTTCCCCTTTTAACCTCCCATCTTTTTTTGCAGAAGTTTGGGTCATAGATGTGATTAAAATGTTTCTCTTTTCAAGAATAGATTTCTAAAGAAGTGATTTCTAGACCTCTGAATGGGCAGTATGCAACATGATCTAAAGAGAGAGGATGGATCTTGACTGTTTTAAAAGTGTTGAAGGGAAATTAAAGCCATTTGCCTGCAATAAATGGAGCATTTTTTTCTTCTTTTGCCTGTCCATCATCTAGCCCAGTGCTGCCCAATATAACTTTATAATGATGGAAATGTGCTATAGCTGTGCTTTCCAGTATGATGGCACATGTGGTTATTGTGCACCTGGAGTGTGGCTGATGTCAATGAGGAACTGAATTTAAAGTCCTGTTTAATTAAGTTTTAAAATAGCCACATGCTACCATATTGAACAGCACAGAGCTACATTAAGAGAATCTGGGTCTATTTATTCATTCATTCATTCATTCATCATTCAACCAAAATCTACTGAGTACCTAACTTAGTCTCTCACCTGAAAGCGTTCAAAATTTGTTCGGGGAAACAAATGATCTTTTGAGATGACCTCAAGATTTTAACGTGTCTTCTGACTACTCCACGTCCTCCTAAGAAAAGTAGTTGGAGGAGGTTTCTTAGGCATGGGTCACCCTGCACTGCAGATGACCTTACTCGCTGACATCACCTGCTGGATTAGGAACCTTGCCTGAGCAAGAGGCAGCTCTCAAGGGCTGGCAGGAGAACAATGATATGCCCAGATGAGAGCATGCCCAGCAGAGCTGCCCAGCAAGGTTATTCTACCCTGGATAGTGTGTGCACAATCCATTCAGAGTTTGGCAGTGAAACACAAGGAAGAATGCAAACGTCAGAGCAGAGTGAAATCCCAAAGATACAAAGAGGTAGGGCAGTGAGCCGAATAACGTTAATTATGAGGATTGTTGAGAGGCAGGAAAACATAGAGGTGGTTGCTCTTTCTCTGGAGCCAACTTCCTGGGTGCCAGTTCCAGCTCTGCCCCTCCCCTGCTGTATAAAGCCTCTGCACTGTCTCCTCATTTGTCAAGTGGATGTTATGATGGTCCTTTTCTAGAGGATTGCCATGAAAATTAGATGAATTAGAACATGGAGTTGAACCCAAGTGCTCTAGCTCCAGCATCCAATCTCTGATCAACATGTTTTGTTGCTGGCCTTTGCAATGCGGTAGGTAGACCAGAGTTCCAGTCTAGCTCTCACTGCTTCATGATTATGTAATCTTGGGAAAGTGAGCTGCCTCATTGAACTTCTCATTTTCTTCATCTGCAAAATGAGGCTATATGTCCTAATAAATAGTAGGGTTTGTGAAGCCTTAATTAATGGATTCACATATAGCATTCAAAACAGGGCCCAGGCTGGGTGGGCTAGTGTTACTTTACACTGTGCCACAGGAACTATGCAGAACCATGCAGCAGAAACTGAGCAGGGGAAGAACAGAAGACAGAGATATTGAGCCATAGGGGGGTCTGCACAGGACGGCGGGTGGGCTCTGGAGCTGCTGCTGGTTCCTTGAAACTGCTGTAGCATCCTGAGGCATGCCAGTTCTTCAGGGGCAGATGGCTAGCTGCAGATACAGATGCATTCCAGCCCATCCCTGTCTCCTGAGGCAACCTGAGAGAGAGCCTGTTCTGTGATGAGAAAGACATTTTAATGTGGCAGATTTGATGCAGGAGTTCACAACAGGGACATTTGGATGCAGTCTCTTTAAAACAGTCCTATCAGAATATATTAAGGTAAGCCACTTTGGACAACAGCATGGCAATTTCTTATGGAGTAATTATATGTACCTAATTACACTACTCCTAGATATTTAACGAAGAAAAATAAGAACACAAAAAGTCACATATAAATGTTAATAGCAGCTTTGTTTATAATGGCCAAGAAAAACCCACGTGTCCATCAGTGATGAATGAACAAGTCAACTGCAGTGTATTTATAAATGGAGTACTATTCAGAAATCAAAAGGACAGAACTACTGATTCAATCAAGAACAGTGATGAATCATACTATATTGAGCAAAAGAGTCCAGACACAAGAGTGCCTACTACAGTTTTATTTACATTCTAAAATGGGCAAAACTACAAGAACAGAAATCAGATCGGTGGTCACTAGGGGCTGAGAGTGGAGAGATGGTATCATTGCCTTACAAAGGAGCATGAGGAACTTTCTGGGGCAATGGAAATATTCTACATCATGATGGTGGTGACTTTTACACAACTGCATGAGTTTGTCAAAACTGATCAAACTGAACTCCTAAAAAGGATGGCCTTCACTGTATGTAAGCAATACTTCAATATACCTGGCTTTAAAAACAAAGGTAATTATCACCAAGCCCAAGCAAAGCGGGGAGAAACAGGATGAGCGCAACCCACAGGGATGGGTTGAGAATATATGACTTCTATATTCCTTACTAGTTTACTTTAAATGCTCAAATTTAGTAACATGTTTCAGCCTTGTCTGATGCCATCAGAATGTCTGTATCACAATATCGTGTGCACTTCCAGGCAACCAAAAAGACCAATAGACAATGACTAGAATATATGGGGTTTGATGTTTCCGATTTATGCACACAAGAGATGGACTCATTCTGCATGAGGGAGTCAGGGATGGGGTTTTTCCACGAGGACAGAGAGGAAAAAGGAGCAGAAACAGTCATGTGTAAAGGGTCCAGTGGCTATGAGTCTGGCATGTGTGAGAAAAGCACAAAATCAGACGTGGCCCCCTATCTCAGGGCACCAGGAAAGCAATGGGGGTTGAGAGAGAAGTCTATTAAGTTGCGGGATTTCATGTTTGGGAGGCCAGGGCAGACCCCACTGGAGTTTGGAGGCCCAGAAGTTTCTAAGGCAGGCACTGACGTGGTCAGTCTGTCTTTTAACAAGAAGCTCCAGGGTGACCTAGAAGATGGACTGGAGGGAGAAGAGTACAGAAGGTTCTTTGTGACCCATCCTTGTCATCCTTGCCATTGAAATAAAAAGTGCCTTTCTGGGAGCAGATTGTTCTCAATACCAAAAGTACTAGGTAAGTAAGTCTCAGCTAGGATACAGCAGCCCTGAGGGTAGCTCAGATGCCCAGTAATTTGGGATCCCCTATTTCCCATTAATTCAAGTTCCTACAGTTAGCACCACTTGGTCTTTTGGAGGGATGCAGCAGTTACAGGAGCAACTCCTGAAGGTCGTGCTCCACGCTGGAGGAGGTGAACAGAGCCAAGGGACACAAGGATATTTTCAGCATCCCCTTGTGAGCAATCCCTTTCTGTGCGGGGTGGGATTTCCAACCTGGAGAAACAACTAAGTCATCTGGGAAGGGCGAGTATCATAAAAGGACCAGGGCCACCAGAGCTAGGATGATGGCATCATGAGGCTCAGACACTCCAGGGAATCCATGAGACCATGGAGAGAAAACATGAGGGGAAGCAGGACTACTGTCTGCCTGGCCCAGCTTCCTCTCTCATGAGCTCATGGTCAAAGTCAGGCCAGCGATTCAGTGAGCCTGTTTTTTCCCTAACTTGGTTCTGAGTCACACAGGCAGCTACCCTTCCCAGAAAACCTGCTCCAGGGCTCGCCCTCAGGCAGCTTGTCAAGCCCCAGCACTAACACACGATTCCCTTGGTGGGGCGGGAGCTGGAGGCTGGCCAGTCCCCAAGTCATGCCCCACCCCCAGAGGAAGCCTGGCTTCTCCCAACCTGCAAAGAAAAGGACTTAGAGCAGCTGCTTTGGAAGTAGCCGGCAGGCCCAGCAAAATTTTGAGTAGGAGGGAGATGCCACTGAATCATGTGGTTGCTGAGGAGGGAGAGACATCAGAGAGCCTTTAGTCTAGGCCCTTGACTTTACAAAGCAACTCATCCAGTAAATACAGGGTATCTGAAAAGGCAGGACAAAGGGGGAAATACTTTATTTGTTGCATGTTTCCTCCCACATTATGCTTTGTGTTAAATCTCAATCATATTCTCCAAGGCTCAAACGGGAGCGATCGACAGAGCAATGCAGGCTGCTTCCCACATGAACAGCTCTGGAACACTAGGGAATTAAAGAGCCCTGCATTGCTAGTCTTTTCAGGCAGTCTCAGTCGATTGAGAGGCACAGTTCTAGGCACTGAAAACAGGGTAATGTACAAAATGGATGAAGTCCTGCTTTCACGGAGTTATCATCTGGTGGGAAGGAAACTGAGGCCAAAGGGAGGAGCTACAACACTGGTGTCCTAGAAGGCCAGCATTGGTACAAGAACAGGGTGCTGAGTCCTCTTCTCAACTCACTACTGAGCAGCCTCGGTGGAAACTGGGCTGGGCAGGGCTGGGCTGGGCTGCATCCCAGGGCAGGGTATATGATGTTCTCTTGGTGACCTTGCCATGGTGCTTCAAACACCCTTGTCATCCTTTGCGTCAGGGAAAACTGCCAGGGCCTGATCCTGGCCACCCTAAAGCCCAAATGAAAGGCTTTGGGAATCATTTATTAACTTGCTGCCAAGAACTCCCAACCCACTGGCCACAGTGCCTCTGGCAAGAACTGTTCTGGCTAGAACTGTATACGTGGGCCAGAGGAAGTTGCTTAAAATCACTATCATTGGCTCAACAAGAACTAGGAAACAGAAGTCTCTGTTTCTCTGAAGAAAAGAAAAAAATGAAAAACCTGCCTGAGACAGAGAGGGAGGGCAGGGAATGAAAAGAGAAAGAGAAAATTGTATCTCCTGATGGTCTGAGCACTTGGAGGCTATTTTCTCATCCTGGACTCCTGCTTCTGCGGTGGCTCCCTGCTGCCCATATCTCCCCCATGGCAGCCTCTCTTCCCACAACCGTGATAATGGCCAGCACAGAAGAGGCTTGAAGCTTGGGCTATGTGCCTAGGAGCAGTATGTTCCTATCCTTGATCCTTGCCATAACCTCAAGGCCAATCTGCCCAGTTTTCAATTGAGGAAATATTTTTCAGGAAGTTACCATAGCTGGCCCAATACCACAGTTAATAAGTTGCAGAGTTGGTATTTAAAACCAGTTTCCTCTAACACCACTAGACTACAACATGCTCTTTTTTGCTCACACCTCCTTTCTCTCTCAAACCCATCTTAAGTCAACAAAGAGTCACCGAGCATCTATTAAATGTCAGATGCAGCTAAGAGCTTTCAGCTTTCATTCCGAGTACCCTGGCTCCTCTGTTGCTGCTTCCTTTTCCCAGAAGCACCCTTTCCAAACATCTGTCTCTCTCCCCTGCCCATTCTGCCTCCTCCCCATTACCTTTGTCCTCCTGCTGGCCTGTGGTTAGCAAGGCAGCAGACTCCAGGTGGAGCAGCAGTTGTGACTCATTCCTATGTCAGGGACTTACCCAGGCTGAGGGCCAGAGCTTTGCCATTTGTCCCCTGAACAGTTCTTCCTGAATCAATGGCAGATCACCCCAAGCCACAGTTGAGGATCCCTGACCCTCCTCTTCAAAGAGGAAATGGGGGGTTGCTCTGAAGGGACAGAGCTGTATGAATAGATGCTTCTGAGGGTGAGGGATAGATAGCTCCCTGATGAGATGGATTTAAGAATATTTAAGTCCCCATTAGGTGAAAGGCCAAGTACTGGAGACCACAGAAGAAAAGGGTGGATGTGGTCCTGTATATGCATGGAGATTATATTCCAGTGGGGAAGATCAACAACAAAAAGGAAACCAAGACATAACAGGAATCCCCATTGTGTTGAGTGTTATGGAGAACACAGAAAGAGGTTGATTGGAGGTCAAGACTACAAGTCAAAAGAGGAATGAAGTAACTTGGTAACCTTAGGGGAGATGAGGAGGAAATGAGGAGAGGTGGAATGGAAAGGGGCTAAGGACCTGTTTCTCTAGAATTAGGGCAGTAAGAACCTGTTTGCTACTCTCAGCCCCTGGCCTAAACTCATACCCTGCCCTCGGGCCTGTACCCCCCACTGACTTAATGATTCACCCTCAACCTTTCCCTAGCTTCCTGGGATGGGGGAGAGCCCTGGGTCTCTCGGGGCAGCAGAAATAGGGTTGGGGTGGGTTGAGAAGGAACAAGTGGGTTCTCTCTTTGTCCCATTCTGGTCTTGCCACAAAGAAAGGCCTGTCTGTGCCAGGAGGACGATGAGGATAACCAGGCCCAGCTGGAGGCCCGGATTCCAGATGTAGGAAGCAGTGGTGAAACAAGATCCTGACATCTCCCTTCATTTCCCCTCCCCTGCCTAATGCCCTAGAGAAATTTTCCACCATAAACAAATAATGCATTCCTGACCTTGGTGCCTCCACCCACCCCCTCCACCAAGCCGTTTTCTTCCATCACCACTATCTCCCCCACCCCCAGTTTGTCTGTGTTGAGCATGTGGGCCCATTCACACATGCAAGCAGTCATGAGTTTATGTTGATCATTGTGTAGTGTGCAAGCTGCCTTGGAATAAGGGTGGAGGCAAGTATGCAGGCTCACTGACCTTGGGTGTAAATGTAAGGATGATTGACGGCAGGTGTGAAAGGCACGTGGGGGAAAGGTGTGTGGCTTTGTTTGTAGAGGAAGAGTGTTTTATGCCCATCAGGAAATCTGTAACGCTGAAGGGTCTCCTGTTCAGACAGGCATAGTGGGTGTAAAATAAAGGCCATAATAGCCCAGAAAGCAATTGTATATACAGCAATAAAGTATCTATTTCTAGCCCAATTGTGGGGATGTCCCTTATTTGCAACCCCACACAACCTTGGTTGAGAAATACTTTAGAGGACCCTTTCTTGGTGTCTATGTAAGAATTGTCCCAGCTTTCTTTAAAATGTACTGAATTTGTATGTGGGGTTTGAAGGAGTGCTACCATGTCTCAAAAGTTTGGGATGAGCGAGCCAGTGTGTGCACTCTGTATGTGCATTTATCCATCTGCATGTTCATCTCTCATTGAACAAGAGTGTTGAGCAACTACTATACCAAGGCACAGTACTGGGTTCTACGGAGGACACACAGGTATCTGTGACACAGCTTCTAGTGGAGGAGGACACACACGTGTGACACAGCCTCTAGTGGAAGAGGTCAGGTATGTACTCACTGTGTGTGCCAGTCATGATCAGGTGTAAAGACCTGAGTCAGATGCATTTCAAATCCCTGGAGTCTGCTTTGGTCCCTTCATCCTCTTGCTGTTGGCTCTCCATGCTCCCTGACTCTAATGATACCCTTCTCATCATTCAATTCTGATGATCTTTTTTGGCGAAGTACCTTATTGCCACCCCTCCTCTTGGTTCCTTCTGCCAGGCCCATTTCAGGCCCACCTTACCTTCCACTGGAAACTCCCACTAGCCTCCTGTCCCCTGCTCAGTGTCTCTTAGCCAGGGAGGGCATACTGATCATCCCATCGGTTTCTAGCCTGAAATGCCCTCCTTTTGTATTATCCTGTGACCTACAAGCTCCACAGTCCAGAGTCAAACCCTATCTCCTGGCCTGCAGCTAAACTCTCCCTACTCTGCCCACCTCCTTCCCAGCCTTCATTTCTTCCCACTACTCCTTTACAGGAAACTTACTGATTGTTTTTCTTGTCATTCCCCAAACACATCCTGTACTTTTCCAGCTCAAGGCCTCTGTTAATTCTTTTCTCTTTCTCACAGTCATCTTCCATACCTTCCACTACAGGCCACGGGCCTACACTCAGCTCTCCGCTCTGTGTAGTGCGCCATGTGTCACTCTCAAAGCAACCTCCCCACCTTGACTTTCCTGGGTTCCCTGTGCTGTTCAAGGTCATCTCAATACCACTCTTCCAGGAAGCCTCACCTGATTGATCAGACAGATGTGAATCCTAGCACTTTTGGGAACCCCTTTAGCACTTATTCTTCAGTTTTGTTAAGAGCCTCAAGAGAGCGGGCCTGGTCAGGATTCCTCCCCATGCCGGAGAGTAAGGCCCACAAGGCTGAGGACCTGCCATATCTGGCTTGCCTCGCTCAGCAGCCTGCACAATGAAACCAACCTCAGTATTTCTCAGCAGCTCCTTTAACAGGATGCCTGGCTCGGTGAATGCTCAAAAGATGCCATATTGTGTGTCCATGAGCAACTGTCTCTAAGGCAATTATGAAAATGTGTCCATTCTGTCTTGAGATATCACCATTACCACATTTGCATCACAGTTTAAGATGTCCTTCAATACACTTTATTATTTGAGCCTCACACGGACAAATCTGGGTGGCTGCCATCCTCTTGTGTTTTGTCTTCTGCTCCAGCCTTGTATGTAACATTTCTGCACACATTTAAATGGATAGCTTTGCTGGGTTCCCTGTGCCATCTCTGTACTTTTGCTCCGTGTGTTGTGTGTGTGTCATATGCACGTTGAAGGGGAGCAGAATATGCCACCCCAAAATGTGCCACTTCGGCACATAGATATTTCAGGCTGAAAGCTATCAAGACAAAGCAGCCTCAGGAAAAGCTTTGACCTCTCACTTAACTGCCTAAAAGAATTTAGATAGGGGTCTGTACCAGCATGAGAGCTATTACCAGAGATAGTACTTAACTGCATGGTAGGACAAACATCTGATTACCTAACATCTGCTCTTCTTATCTTCCTGTGAACTGCCCTCCTCCCTTCTGAAGCTCCAGGCCCCGATCCCATTCCTTAGTTCAGGATGGCACCTAAGCCTCATTGACTGGCTGCCTCTAGTCTCACGTGGGCTCCTGTATTTATACAGTAAATTAATTTTCTCCTGTTACTTTGTCTTATGTCAATTTAGTTATTAGACCATACAAAGAACCTAGGAGGATAAAGATTAAATTTTCTGCCTCCACAATGTGGTGTGTGTGTTTGTGTGTGTTAAGGCACGTAGGGTTGTGTCTGTGTGTTCTAGTATGTTCATTTCTATCTTTGGCTTTTTCTGACTTCCCTCTTGGGATGTGTGTTTTCTAAGCATATCTGCGGGCGTGGAACTGTGGTTCCTTGACTTCCCTGGGTCAGTGGTGTAGCATGATGACCAGACTTCCTTATGTCAGCCCTTCTGCCTCCCCAGATATGGGCCGGGGGTTAAACCATCTCCTAAATTGTCTGCGGGCCCCTCTCCAGCTGCAGCAAGTCTGGACATGTTCTTGCAGCTGGGATCTCACCACCCCGACTCACGGCGCACAGGCTCACAACACTTGAGTGCGTAAGGTTGCACAGGCCAAGTCTCCACCCCCTCTCGTGGGGTCGGAATTTCCAGCTGCTCCAGCCAACTGCTTCCAGCCTCGGGTGGAGTTAAGCAGGTCCCGCCCAATTCTCAGCGTACATAATTAGGTCTGTACGGCCACGAGCCTACACTCGGCTCTCCACTCTGTGTAGTACGCCATGTGTCACTCTCGCAGCAACCTCCCCACCATGACCGTCCTGCGGGCCCCGACCCCGGCCCCCCCCACCAGCCCGGGACCCCGGCGGGGCTCCGGTCCCGAGATCTTCACCTTCGACCCTCTCCCGGAGCTCGCGGCAGTTCCTACAGCGCGCGCCAGCATCTCCCGCGTGCACCGAAAGCGCAGCCGTAGGGTCCTCTACCCACCGATGGTGAGTGTCGCCGAAGTGGGCAGCCGGGGAAGGGCGCGGGGGGGGGTGGTGAGGAAGTCCAGACTCACCTGACCTCTTCCCTGTGTTGTCTCTTGTCAGGTCCGGCGCCAGCTGCCAGTCGAGGATTCTAGCCCTGCCAAAAGGCTTCTCTTTCTCCTGCTCACCATCATCTTTTGCCAAATCCTGATGGCTGAAGAGCGTATGTCGGCACCTCTGGCCCCGGAGGACGCCCCCAGCGCCGCGGCCCCCGAGCCCACCACTGAGACCCCGGTCTTCGAGCCGCTGAATGTGACCTTGGAACCCTCGGACTACGCTCTGGACTTCAGTACCTTCCTCCAACAACACCCGGCCGCCTTCTAACTGGGACTCCCCACACCCACCAAAATAATCTGAAAAACCAAAGAAACACCAGGTGTACCTGGTACATGAGACCGTATCCCAAACTGGGACTCTCCAGGCAACTCAGACTCGACACTACAAGGAGAGGTCAGCTGATGCCTGGGATGTGGACGTGCAGCGACTACCCTGGGCCAGGACGGAGGGGGAGAAGAGCGTTATTTTTCATTGCGCGTAATTAATATTTATATGTATTTATGTCCCCCTAGGTGATGGAGGGGTGTATATAATATTTATTTTAACTTATGCAAGGGTGCGAGATGTGCCCCTTGCTGCAAATGTGGGTCTTTCAGTATTTATTGAGCTCCGTGGGACTGGTGAAGGCAGGGCGCCTGAAACTGAGCAAGCTTCGGGAGAAGGAATAGAGAGGACTGGGGTCCGGGAGGGCGCCCGGTCTGGGAGTTAAGGACGGTGGTGGATCGTAAGTTTAGGGGCTGACACTCTCCGTCCTCCAGCGTGGACGTTGGGAATAAGTTCCTTGAACTTTGATCTCTTCGAAGTTGCCCCAAAGGGGTAGTAGCTACGGGGTCAGGGGTCGGTGGGCGGGCTGTGGGGTCGCCTGGTGTGTTCTGTGAACACAAATAAATTCGATTGTCAGCAGTCATCTGGATGTGTCTTTGTAAGCGACGATACCCGACTCCTCCCTGCCTTCCGGCCCCAGAGAGCGGCGGGAGGGGCCGAGGCTACGTCCCAAACAGACGCTCCTCCCCGCTCCGGAGCCCCTCTTCCTGAGTCACGCAACCCAGCATCCGGCGACCGGATGCAGTTGTTCCTAGCTCAGTTTGTGACCTTACCAGTTAGTAACCACGGGGCAAATCCGAAATGAGGCAATTTCCCTCACCCAGCGGTGCCAACCCTCGAAGATCACGTCCTGCGTCCCGGGGCGGAGCGTGGGACGGGGGCCGGGCCCCCGATCCCTGGCTTGCGAGGAGGCCAGCGTGGGCCGGACGGTCGGCGGGCTGCGGACCCGGCGCGGCCTGCCGGGAAAGGGGCGGGGCCGAGTGGGGTTGGTGGGGGAGCGTTGGTCTGCCGCAGTACCAGGGTGCGGCCGGGTGGGGGGCGTCGGCGCGAGCGCGATCCCAGCTACCGGGAAGGCCGTACGCGGGTGCTTCTGCTTGGCTCTCTAGTACCTGCGCGCCCCGCGGGCCTGACTGTTGCTCGCGTTCCAGGAGGTAGGGAGGGGAGGGGAGAGAGAGTCGGGAAGCGGAGGAGCACGGAGAGTGGTGCGAGGTCGGGGGCCTCTAGGCGCCACAGGGATTATCAGATCTGGGATAAAAGCCTTCACTGAAGGCGGGGACGCAGCAGGGGGCAGGGAGTGGCGGTAAGCAAGGAAGGAAGTCGCTGGGGATCTGCAGGACTTAACAGGGAACCGCATTAGCGGACGCCTGGGTGCGGAAGGAACAGGGCCTTGATGTCTGCAGACTGGGCGGGACTGACGGAAACTGGAAAGGATTCTTACCTTGGGCTCCACAGGGCTCCTTCCACATCCGCAAAGGCTTTCTCCCTCTCTCCTCCAGCTCCTACCTCAACCATGTTTTTCACCTGTGGCCCAAATGAGGCCATGGTAGTCTCTGGTAAGTATTGTGCTCTTCTCAGTCAGTGACCCCAAAACCCCCGCAAGTCTGGCCTCTGCCCCTTGCCCCTGTCCCTTGAAGGTCCCCAACACCAAGCCTTTTGCCCCAACCTACCCCTTATGGCTACAAACCACCCACTTGTGATTCTCAGCAACTCCCCTTCCAAGATCCAGATTGCATCCTCTCCAGCTTCCAGATTTACTCTTGGGAATGGTCCCCACACTCTAAGACCCCAGTTCTTCAGTCCTCTATATTCCAGCTGTACCATGGCCACTGCAGTTCACTGCCCTCTCACCTTGCAGGTTTCTGCCGGAGTCCCCCTGTCATGGTGGCTGGAGGGCGTGTCTTTGTACTGCCCTGCATCCAGCAAATCCAGAGGTAGGGAGGAGGAGAATCAGGGAAGGGGAATCCCAGTCTTCTCTCTTTTTTCCATCTTCTCACTGTCCATCCCTTCTTTTTCCCCTAGGATCTCTCTCAACACACTGACCCTCAATGTCAAGAGTGAAAAGGTTTACACTCGCCATGGGGTCCCCATCTCAGTCACTGGCATTGCCCAGGTGAGGCTTTCAGAGCCTTTCCCCCAGAGTCTACTCCCTCATCATTTTTTCCCCCAGACATTAAGAATTTTATGAACATGGCCTTCCCAAACCTCTGCCTGCAGAGAAATTTCTCTGCTAGTCTCACTTTCTCAGGGGACACCGAAGACACTTAACACCTTTTCCCTTCTTTACCTGCTTCCCTACCTGGTTTCATGAGACCTTCACCACACCCTCCCTACCCCTAATTTGGCTACAGGTGAAAATCCAGGGGCAGAACAAGGAGATGTTGGCAGCCGCCTGCCAGATGTTCCTGGGGAAGACAGAGGCTGAGATCGCCCACATTGCACTAGAGACATTGGAGGGCCACCAGAGGGCTATTATGGCCCACATGACTGTGGAGGTGGGCCTGAGCATGGAAAGATCTGGAAGGGATGCCAGAGTGAGGGGAGCCTAAGGACCAAGTTAGTCTGTGGGAGACAGTGGTTAGAGGATCTGAGAGCTTAAGTTTCTCCTCACTGTTCTGTTATCCTAGGAAATCTATAAGGACAGGCAGAAATTCTCAGAGCAAGTTTTCAAAGTGGCCTCCTCAGACCTGGTCAACATGGGCATCAGTGTGGTTAGTTACACCCTGAAGGACATTCACGACGATCAGGTAAGCCTAGGCAATTGATCCCCTCCGCATCCCTGCTCCCATCTCCTAAGCCCTCCTGAGAACTCTTGACTTCTGCATCTCTCCTGCAGGACTATTTGCACTCCTTAGGGAAGGCTCGAACAGCTCAAGTCCAAAAAGATGCTCGGATTGGGGAAGCGGAGGCCAAGAGAGACGCTGGGATCCGGGTGAGAGAGATGGGGGTCACTTGGTCCCCATGGGCTTGCTGGGCACCCAGTGGGAGAGGGGAAGGAAGGGGCACAGCTGAATGCAGGCTGGCAGGGAAGTAAATCAGCACAGCAAAGGCAGGGGAGCCTTCCTCTCCCTACTCTGACTTCTACCTGATCCCTGTGTGGACAGGAGGCCAAAGCCAAGCAGGAAAAGGTGTCTGCTCAGTACCTGAGTGAGATTGAGATGGCCAAGGCGCAGAGGGACTATGAGCTGAAGAAGGCTGCATATGACATCGAGGTCAACACCCGCCGAGCACAGGCTGACCTGGCCTATCAGCTTCAGGTTAGAGCCACCGCACCAAGCACATGGCCAGGCTGGGCTTTTCCACCTCCCATTCCCTCAGCCCCTCCATCTCAGGCTGCCGCTCTTTATCATATTCTACCTCTGATCCCCCCCTTATTCTAGCTCTCAACTCCCTATGAGGAAAATTTAAAAGACTTAAATGTTTCATCTAAAAGGCAAATAAAAGGCCAAGAAGGGATATGATCAGTAGGGCTGGTCATGTTTGGGGCAGGCTGTGCCCTGTGCAAAGGCCCTGGGTGAGTGGTTGAGCCAGAGCTGAGAACCAGCCCATTCTTCCCTTGCTAAGCTGTGCATTCTGGCATGGGTCAGCAGGTCTGCATTCACCCGGAGAAAGGGGCGCTTTTTCTGATTTGCACCGGCACTCCATGGGTTCACAGCAGCTGTGGTAATCAGAGAAGGGTGTGAGGAAGGACAACATGGCCTTGGGCTTTATATCCTGCAAAATGAGATACGGGCAGCCTTTGACATTGCAAGGAGGTATCCTCAGTCCTCATTGTCTGTGGATTCTGTGTTTGAGAATTTGCCTATTCACTGTAATTTATCAGGAACCTGAGAATCAGTACTCGCGGCACTCTTGCAGACATGTAACGAAAAATTCGAGTTGCCTGATGTGCATTTCCCTGTTGACTGAACAAAATATTCCATCTTCTGATGAGTTTCAGCTCTCATCATATAAGTCACTTTCACAGTACATTTGCTGCCATGGTTTCTGCATCTTTGGTGCTGTTGCTGATTTTGCTGTTTAAAATGGTCCCCAAGCCTAGGACTGAAGTGCTGTCTGTGTTCCTAAGTGCAGGGAGTCTATGATGTGCCTTATGGAGAGAATACGTGTGTTAGATAAGCTTCTTTCACAAGTGAGTTACAGTGCAGCTGCCTGTGAGCTCACTGTTAATGAATTAACAATATACATTAAATTAGGTGTCTTTCAATGGAAACACACATAAAGCAGGGAATATGTTGTCTGTTGATGAAAATGTTGTTGTGACCACAGGCTCACAGGACCCTAACTCTATTCCCCTCAAACAAAATTACTTTGCCAATTCCCTGTTCATGGCTCCTAGAACAGAACTACCGTAAATAATGAGAATCAACCATACTTTGACACCTTTACTCAAAGGATAGCAATATTATGAAATTCATTTTTGCCAAGAGTTTGGTACAGGCTGAAAGCATAAGGAAGTGCAAAACATGTTCAGCACTGATGTTAAATTCCTGGATGGCTTGACAGGTAATTGAGGGTGGCACAGCGCTTTGATCCTCAAAGTGTGGTCTGCTTACTAGCAGCATCAGCTTCATTGGGAAGCTTGTTAGAAATACAAAATCTCAGGCTCTGGCCCTTGCTGACTGAAGCAGAATCTGCAGTTTAGGAAAATCCCTGGGTGATTCAAGTACACATTGAGTTTGAGCAGCATTAACATAGTGGAAACCATTAACCACTCAAGGATAAGGTCCTACATCTTCTAAACATGGCTTTTCTTGTCTGCAGATCAAAGGATTGGGCTGGATTTATCTTTTATCATCTCATTTTGTACTAGGCTTTGTGCTAGGTGCTCAAGAATTCATTTAAAAAATATCTACTTAGTGCTTACTATATTACTATGTGCCAGACATTGTTTTGGACATGAAGATACAAATATGAATGAGACAGAAGAGATTCCTGCCTTTGTGAAACTTACTTTAACACAGGAAACAGCCAGTAAGCAAGTAAATAACTTTGACAGACCCTAATTATTAATCTTGTTTAAGTGCTATGAAGGAAATAAATGGTGATGTGAAAAACAGTGAGGGGAGAGCTCTGTTAGGTAGGGGTTGGTCCAAGAAAGCTTCAGTGAGTAAGTGATACATGAAATAAAACCTGAGGATGAGAAAGACCAGCAATGTAAAGAGTTGTGGGCCAAGGGCATTTTAAGCCAGTGCTGTTCAAATAGAACTTTCTGTGATGATGGAAATGCTCTGTATTTGTGCTATGATGTTGAACTCTTGAAATGTGGCTAGTGAAATGTGACTGAGGAACTGAATTTTAGATTTTATTTAATTTCAGTGTGTGGCTATTGGCTAGGCAGAGGACCAGCACATGCAAAGGCCTTGAGGTAGAAAAAACTTAGTATGTCTCAAGAACAGAAAGCAGGTTCCTGATCTAGTGTGGCTGGTATGCCTGTGAGTGAGAAGGAGAGGCAGGCAGGGCTAGGTCACAGAGGGTTCTGTTGGCCTTAATGGAGACTTAAAATTTAAAGTGTAGTGGAAAACCACTGGAGAACTT
The DNA here is from genome assembly GCF_040802235.1 of Manis javanica. Classification (NCBI taxonomy): domain Eukaryota; kingdom Metazoa; phylum Chordata; class Mammalia; order Pholidota; family Manidae; genus Manis; species Manis javanica. The sequence goes on from NC_133171.1 coordinate 59,807,072, forward strand.
TAAGTAGGGAGGTGTTAATTTACATTTTTATAAGGATCAGTGTGGCTGCTCTGTGGATTGTCAGAAGAGAGGAAACAGGGAGATGAGTTGGAAGCTTTTTCAAAGATGATGTATTAAATAACTGCAGTTAATTGCATTCTCTCTGAAATCTCCCTAAAATCACACAGTGATTTTTTAAAATTATAAATAAAGATGGAGGGACTAGGAACAGAAGGAACAGAAACCATAGCATCATTTTGGAAGCTGCAAACCATGGTAATTGACTAAGCCAGCCTGAGACAGCTAGGCCTAAAGCTGCAGGGGAGAAAACAATGAAATGACCTAAGACTCAGGAACTGGCTGCACCTAGGATCTCTGGAGCTGTAATGAAGGCTGTTGAAAGAAGGAGAAGCAGGTGAAAAGTGACTTCTCAGAGCCTCTCTCTGTCTCCATGTCTCTGGGTAATGGTCCCTTCTCCGCCCCAGTAGACATCTGGGGGTTTATTATCTAACAAGAGTAAACCAGAGGATGTGCACCTGGGGTCCGCCAAGTATAGGTGAGGGCCTCGTACTTCACCAGTAACAGGGGCATGCAGTGACTATATGCCTACTGAATGCTCAATGCTGAAAGCCTTCCATAACCCCCACCCCATTTGGCTCCCAGACTCTCCATCTTCCCAGATGGGATTGAAGACTGCTCTGGGGAACACGACCAGTTGAAAAGGAAAGGCTTAAAGATCTTGAATCAGAGGCTCCTTGGCAAATGGCCTGCCCTGCCCCCATCACCGTAGAGTGAAGCTCAAAGCCCACGAGTCTCTCCTTTATCCCTCTCAGAGCTTCCTTGCAGTGTTTTGGACCTTCTTCACTATGTGCAACCAAAGATTACCTGTTGTATGAGGGAATCCTGCAGCATGGAAGGCAGAGAGCAAAACCACAACAGAGCAGAGCAATTTGAAGGATATCTACTAGGCAAGGAGAAGAAAGCTTTAGAAAAAACCCAAGATCTAACATCCTCAGTGAGTTAAAAGAAGAATTCACATCCAGGAAATCAAGACACAGAAAAGAAAACAAAAAAAGAGCTTTTAGAAATTAATGACATGGCAGAAATGAGACAGAAAATCATGTTGAGAGATTCTAATACGTCTCCCAGAAAATAGAACAGATGGGAAAAATTAGACAATAGACAGTCTAGGAAATCCAATAGAACAAAGAAAATGGGAGGAAATCACCGATGAAAAATTTCAGAAATATTTATCTGTTCTGAAGGGTGTGTCCTTCCGGATTGAAACAGTCTACCAAATGCCCAACACAATGAAAAACATCTATACTGTGAAATTTCTGAACAAAAAGCCAAAAGCTTCCAGAGAGAAAGGTCTCAAACAAAGGCTCAGATCTCAAAATGACTTCAGATTTCTCAGGAAGATAGGCTATGAAGCAGTACTTTCAAAGTTCTGATAGAAAATGAATTCCAAATAGGTACTGAACCTATTTGTCATTCAAAGAGAAGGATAGCATGAAAATCTCAGAGAAGCAAGATCTCAAAAAACTTATTGCCCACATAATCTTAACAATGCAAAGAAGCTATTGGAAGTTGAGTTTCACCAAAGAGTGGGCCTGGAAAGAGAGAAAATAGAGATGGCTCTAACACATAGATTATCCTGCACACTGGGATAGAGAGCAGTGGGTCCAATTTGGAACTGGCTTGTAATTTTAAGGTAAAAGATGGTACAGGGAGCCATATCCAAAAAGTACCCTTCCTCTGGACTTACAGTGTAGGCCTAGTAAAGGCAGGGGTGCTATCTCTTGTACTGATGAGACCCACAGAGATGAGGATGCGTGGCTGAGCCAGAGCAATGAGCAAACAAGCGTGTACCTCCACGGTGCCTTGCCTCACCAGCATCTCAGCAAGAGCTTTCTGATCCCTGTACTCTACAAGGAATAAGAAAATGTCTGCCTAAATACAAGGAATTCATGTATTCATGTTCTTGTAGATGCTTGGAGTGTCCCTGGAAGAATACACAAGAAGCTATTCACAGTCTGGGTAAAGGAACAAGGTGGTTGAGGAAATAGGTGGGAGGAAGCCTTACTTCTCACTGTTTACTTTTCTTCTTTTGAATTTTTACCATATACAAAAGATAAAAATGAAAAAGGTTGACACACAGAGACAGAGAAAGTCAGTAGGAGGCTATTGCAGTAGTCAGGGCTCGAACTGACAGCAGCAGCACAGAGGGAGGGAAGTGGATAGGTTTGAGCAAGACTGGAGGTGGGAGATGGCCACCATGTGCCCAGTGCTCTCCAGGTGCTAGTACCGTAGAGGGAGAAAAGGGAGAAAAGCTAATATGGGTGGCTCATCAGAGGGGCACTTCAGTTGACATGAGAGAACAGGGACTGGATCCCAGTCCCACCCAACTCTGACACTGAGGCTGCCTAGGGAATGCCCTACCCTTCATACTGGCTCTGAGGAGGATCAGGCCACCCCAAGACCATGCTTGGGATCTGTATGGGAAATGGACTACACTGTACTGGCTGAGCCCACCGGGGACCAACCTCACATACCTATTCCACCTTTATATCTCACCCTGGAGCCTTGGCCTTGGCTCTGTGCCTGGGCACTGGCTCTTGCATTTTGGCGCTGAGTGTCCCTCCTGCCCAGGTGGCCAAGACTAAGCAGCAGATAGAGGAGCAGCGTGTGCAGGTACAGGTGGTGGAGCGTGCCCAGCAGGTGGCAGTGCAGGAGCAGGAGATCGCCCGCCGTGAGAAGGAGCTGGAGGCCAGAGTTGTGAAGCCTGCAGAAGCAGAGCGCTACAAGCTGGAGCGCTTGGCGGAGGCAGAAAAGTAAAAGCCCCCTCCCTGGCCCTGCTCCTGTCTCCTTCACCACCTGTACTCCCCTGTGAAGCCCAGTTGCTGAAGCCTCTGTCCAATGCTGGGCCTGCCTGTCTCCCAGGAGCAAGGTCCCCACCCAATTCAGCCCCTTCCCCCACTTCCCTTCTGTGCCCAGGTCCCAGCTGATTATGCAGGCAGAGGCAGAAGCTGAATCCGTGCGGGTGAGTTGGGAGACAGCGCTTGCTGGCCTGTGGAAGGAGTGTGGGTTGCTTCTTGAGCTGGGGTTTCTTTAACTGCTGCCATCAGTACCACAAGTATCCTACGCCCTCCTCAGATGCGTGGAGAAGCTCAGGCCTTTGCCATAGCGGCCCGGGCCCGGGCTGAGGCTGAGCAGATGGTCAAGAAGGCGGAGGCATTCCAGCTGTACCAGGAGGCTGCTCAGTTGGACATGCTGCTGGAGAAGCTGCCCCAGGTCTGGGGGTTTTGTGGCAGCAGGAGAGGAGGAACAGAACTGGGGATTGAGGAATGGTGGAGAAATAAGAGCTTGGGGAGAACCAACCAGGCTAGGGGACTGGAAATGAGTGAGAATTACAAGCTAGTGAGCAGAATGAGGACAGATGGTCCTCACCAGTGAAGAACAAGGATCTTAAAACCCTGGGTAAGGTGTTTTAGGAGGGATGTGTTAAGACCACAGCTGCTGAGTGGGCATCTCTGATTTACCAGGTGGCAGAGGAGATCAGTGGTCCCTTGACCTCGGCCAATAAGATCACACTGGTATCCAGTGGAAGTGGGGCTGTGGGGGCAGCCAAAGTGACTGGAGAAGTACTGGACATCCTGAGCTGCCTGCCAGAGAATGTGGAGAGACTCACTGGCATCAGCATCTCCCAGGTGAGGATACTAGGGTGGGGGCTGTGGAGCAGAATTGCTGGGTTCCTGGGGCCTGTGACACAGCAGGCCTAGTGCTGGACCCAACACCCAGGCCTAGGGGCCGCTCACATTTATTAATAGCTTTCTAGGTGCCATACACATTGCTTAAGCTTCTACACAAATGGTTTAAATTTTTTTTTTAATCAAATATCCTTTGGGTATATAGTGTTTTACAAAGTAAAGAAACTGAACTTCAGCATGTTAAGTAACTTATCCCATTGTCCATTGTCATACAGCTGGTGAAGCTGGGCTTCAGACCCTGGCCAACTGTCTCTGGAGCCTGTGCTTATGGTCACCCCACTAGTATAAGGGATTAGTTGCTGTTTGTTGACAATCAGTTAATTCCAGGGGCTGTCACTGCTTTTCTTGGTTCCTATTTATTTACCTATAGATTATGGTAGAGGTCAGAGTGGGCTCTGGAAGCAGGTTGTGACCTTGTATAAATTATGAGCTCTGTACCTGTGTCCTCATCTTAAAATCGGGTTAATAGTAACTGTTGAATTGTTATGGGAATTAAACGTTTGAGTAAACATTTGTAGTGTTCACAAGAGTGACATAGTATGTGCTAAATTAAACACATGTATAAAGCACTGGACCATACCAGTGACATTCCAGCTGGGTTCCTTAGAGCCTCCCTAAGGCCTGCAGGGGAAGATTGGGAGTTAAGGAGGGTCTGTGTGCAGATAGGGCTCTGGCCGTCAGCCCCCTATTGATTTGTTATACATGGATTGTTAAGGCCTGCTTGGTGAAAGCGGGCAAGCTGTAGTGCCAGAAAAAAACATTAGATTCCTAAGTACACATCCTCCCTGCAGGCCCTTCATCCAAATGGTCCAGGAGAGTAAGATGCCTGGTTCCCAAGTTTTCATCAGTGTTGTCTTTTTGCCAGGTGAACCACAAGCCTTTGCGAACAGCCTGAGCCCCCAACCTTCGCCGATGCCTCGCTTCATGGCTCGTTGATGGAACAGCCCCCAGGTTGCACGCACTTCAGCTGGCCTCCCTGCACATGTCCTTTTACAGTGGGGTTCCATCCCTGTCTCAACAAATACCTGTACCTTGCCTTGGAGGGAATGGGTGGCTTCCCTTCCTAACCCCACACTGCCAACCCAGGGGTCCCATCCAGCCTTGATTCTTCTACCCTCCCCAGTTTAACTTCATAATCAGACTGTCTGAACTTGTTTCTTAGAACTCTTTCCTGACCAAGACTGAGAGATGGCCTGGAGTTCCTCAGCTTTGTCAAATAAATTGCTATTAAATACTGCTTGCTTACAAGCAATAATGTAGAACTCATTCAGAATGAATGCTAGAATGTAGCTTACTCCCTTGTATTCAGTATGCTTTTTAGAATGTGAGAATAGTCTACTGTAGAAAACTTTCCCTCAAAATTTGGTTATAATCAGGAAAGCATGCTGAATTGTAACGTGTTGAAAATTGCATTAGTCCCCAAATTAAATTGACTGTTAAATCTCCAGGATAGCTTTTTCACTTACAAGAAGCATGAGACAGGTATTATGTGCAGCATAGTTTAGAATGGGCCAATGATGTAGCATTCCCCATTAGTTATCTTAGCCTTAGGTTGACTGAAAAACATGCAAATAGGAAACAGCAAGATCCCTGTAACCCAAAGGAATCCTGGGTTTGCTCTACATAGGAAATGGTGTAGTGGTGGCTTTCAACTCTGCACTTGAGATTCTCCAAAACAGTGCCCACAGGTTTCTGGTCCAGTGCATCTGGGTAGGCCTGAGGATACACATTTCTGCAAGTTCCAGGGGAACAATTCATTATACACTGACACTGATCTCAGTTCCCATTTCTACCTTGGTTCTGCATGTGGGCCTATGCCTATCCCAGTTACTAAGACTGGTTCTTGGAGGAGGTGGGTGGTTTGGGGCCCAGGAAAATAAGAGGATGAATTAAGTATAAAGATATTCTCATCGTTTAGGGAGAGCAGAGTATATGTGTAGCTCAACTTGAGTCCCAATGCCTCCACCAGCAACCTTTCCCTAAATGAGCACACATCTCACCACTTTTTTCATTTCCCATTTATTTTCTGGCTCTCAGGGCAATGTTTTTTTCAATATGAAAAACAAGTTCAACACAAAATAGAAACTTGAAGTACAGAACAAAACCAAGAGTAAAGGAAAAAGCAATAGCAAGAAGGAAGCAGAGATGTTGCCAAGATGGGCCTCCTGTCCATTCCCCTCTACAGAATGACTTGATCCATTTCACTGGCAGTACACACCTCCCCCCTTGTGTGTGTATAGCAGGGCTGGTATTCTATTCTAGAGCTAAGAAAAGGTGGGTATGGGTAAGACCTTTGCAAATTTCCAAAGGCTAGGGACCAAGGCTGGTCTCTTCCCTCTCTTGACCCCCTTTCTCCAATCCTGTGAGGGAGGTAACATGGGAGAGGGAAGGACCCCACTGGATGGTGGGGTAGACCATTGCACAAACAGCTCAGATCAGAGTTTGGAGGGAGACTAAATCTGGAGATAACACCATTAATACCTCCCCAGAAGCTCAAAGAACAGCAGGGAAACACCTGGAAATTAGGACTCCCAACAGTCTGTCCCGTTCCACCCCCCCAAAATTAGCTAGCTCTAGATTGTAAGACCACACACCTTCCTTGTAGGGTCTTCTACCTGCTGCAAGGTAGCTTGGGTTTCCTTTTTCCTGGGCCACCACACAGGATCAGGATGGTAGCCATCTGTCTGGGTTTTCAGCATATGGGTCTAAATGTGATCTGGTAACACCAGCCTTCTTGGAGGATTATCTTTAAAACACAGCAAGTATTAACTGCATGGGCACCAGAAGGGAATACAGGGTTACCTACTATGGCAGAAATCTAGGTTTTCCAGAGTGAAGAGAGGAGACATTCAACAAATATTTATTGAGTGCCTATTATGTGAGGCACTGTTCTAGACACACTCCTCACAAAAGAAAAAAGATAGAGGCAGAAGATGCAAATTTTGAGGGAGAATAAAGGGGCAGTTGAGGAAGAAGGCTGAGGGAACTGAGAAGCCAGAGGTGATGGAGCTCTGCCTTAGGCCTCCTCTTCAGCCTCCTCACCAAAATCCTCTTCCTCTTCTGCGGTGGCATCCTGGTACTGCTGGTACTCAGAGACGAGGTCATTCATGTTGCTCTCAGCTTCAGTGAATTCCATCTCGTCCATGCCCTCACCTGTGTACCAGTGGAGGAAGGCCTTCCGGCGGAACATGGCAGTGAACTGCTCTGAGATGCGCTTGAAGAGCTCCTGGATGGCTGTGCTATTGCCAATGAAGGTGACTGCCATCTTGAGGCCACGGGGTGGGATGTCACAGACGGCCGTCTTGACGTTGTTGGGGATCCATTCCACGAAGTAGCTGCTATTCTTGTTTTGTACATTGAGCATCTGCTCATCAACCTCCTTCATGGACATCCGCCCGCGGAAGACAGCAGCTACAGTGAGGTACCGGCCATGGCGGGGGTCACAGGCAGCCATCATGTTCTTGGCATCGAAGACCTGCTGGGTGAGCTCAGGCACAGTGAGGGCCCGATACTGCTGGCTTCCACGACTGGTTAGAGGGGCAAAGCCAGGCATGAAAAAGTGGAGACGTGGGAAGGGCACCATGTTCACTGCAAGCTTGCGCAGGTCAGCATTGAGCTGCCCAGGGAAGCGGAGGCAAGTGGTGACACCGCTCATGGTGGCTGAGACGAGGTGGTTCAGGTCCCCGTAGGTTGGTGTGGTCAGCTTCAGGGTGCGGAAGCAGATGTCATAGAGGGCCTCGTTGTCAATGCAGTAGGTCTCATCAGTGTTCTCTACCAACTGATGGACAGAGAGGGTGGCATTGTAGGGCTCAACCACGGTGTCAGACACTTTGGGTGAGGGCACCACACTGAAGGTGTTCATGATGCGGTCGGGGTACTCTTCACGGATCTTGCTGATGAGCAGGGTGCCCATTCCAGAGCCTGTGCCTCCGCCAAGTGAGTGGGTCAGCTGGAAGCCCTGCAGGCAGTCACAGCTCTCTGCCTCCTTCCGCACGACATCCAAGACTGAGTCAACCAGCTCAGCCCCTTCAGTATAGTGGCCCTTGGCCCAGTTGTTGCCTGCCCCAGACTGACCTGGAAAGGGGTCAGAAAGCAAGATTGATTAGTAAAGTTTGGAGGACACATGACCACATTTCTACCTTTCAACTCCTGGAGTAACACCCAAGGATATTATCTTCCTTCTGCCTCACCTGTGATACATCTCCCCACTCATTTACCACTTGGGCAGTCACTACACCCCACATTAGAGATTTCAGAACATAACCCTAAGCTTTCTAGTACACAACCATCTAATTCTTGCTGTTTCCTTGGACCCAAATATGTCAGATTTAACAATTATGTTTAACTCACCAAAAACAAAATTGTCTGGTCTGAAGATCTGACCAAAAGGACCTGAACGGACTGAATCCATGGTCCCGGGTTCCAGATCCACCAAGATAGCACGAGGAACATATTTGCCACCTACAGGGAAGAAAAGTACTAATTAGCCGACAGGAAAGTAAACTGGGGGCTGGGGACAGCCATGAACCCAAACTTGTGATTACAGGCACTGCCACCAGGTGGTAAGAGAGCCACTTTGGCCCTACTCAAGTAAGGTCTCAAAAGGAAAGGATAATGGATTCATCCAAAAGGGGTTAAGGTGTTTTCTCCAGGAATGGAAGCCGAGCTTCCCGGGCTCCTGCCCTCACCTGTGGCTTCATTGTAGTATACGGAGATGCGGTCCAGCTGTAGGTCGCTGTCCCCGTGGTAGGTGCCGGTGGGGTCGATGCCGTGTTCATCACTGATCACCTCCCAGAACTGCCAGGGAAAAGTAATGAGGCCTTAACAGGTCTGGACCCAGCCTATGACGTCCCTCCATACAGTTTTATTCCACACACACGCTCCATTCCAGGGCCTGCCTTTCTCTATCTGCCTGCCACACCCTTCCCCTTAATGCCCGCACCCCCGGGAAAGCCGCAGATTTCACTACCTCGAGTATGAGCTGCAGCTGGAAAGTGGAGGGCCAGGCGATTACAGGCACCGGGGTGGGGTGGGGGGTGAGGCTGACGGACCGGAGAAGGGGAGAAGCGCCCCTCCCTACCACCCACCACCCCCGGCACCGCCCTTCCACGAGGCACACAAAGGGCCGGGGGAAGCAGAAACCCGCTACCGCAGTCGACCCCGCCCCCCGTCCCAACCGTCCACGTGACTGCGGCGCACAGGCGCCCCCAGCCGTCGACAAAAGGCGTTGCGCGTGGGCGGGGCGCAGCTCGGGCGTCCCGGTCCCGCCGGGCCGCATTGTCCCTGAGCGCCAGGAGCCCCGCCCTTCTGCTACAACGTAGCAGTCGCACTTCCTCCCTGCCCCTCCCCCGCTACACTGTAACCGCGCGCGAAAAAAAAAAGGGGGCAGGAGGATCCCTCAGTTCCTCCCTAGGCCTCGGAATTTTACTGCTTCGCTTTTTCTCTGACTTGGTTCGAAGGGACTCCATAAAGGACCCAACCTCCCTTTCTCCCGCACTTTTTCAGATCTGTTCACGCCCTAAAAGGGTCTCCTTCAGGGGAAATGAAGGTAAAATTAATCCAGCACGTATGCTTTTCATCCACAAAAACCTATGGGGCCGCCTCTCGGGGACCGCGGACGAGCTCAGATCCCGTTCTTTGTTAAGGGTAACGCTCAATACAACCCACCTTGGCACACCGCGCTCCCCACTCCACCTGGCATCTGGGCCGTCTGCAGCTGCCCGCCCAACCGCGCCCCTGCCCCCTCCAGCGAAGCCCCGCCAAGAGGGATGCACATGGGGAAAACCGCCTCGCTTTGTCTCGACCGTTTCCGCAACTCCCTCCCTCTCCGGTCTTAGGACCGTTAGCTGAATTCCTCTTAAGCAAAATATTAACAAGTCTCTGTCTTACAATCCCCCACCAAACCCGAAAGGTGCTTTTAGTACCTTCCCCAAAGTGAGCCTGCCAAGAAAATAACTCCATCTTTCGAAAGCGAATTCGAGCTACAGATGTTTTATTACACATAGAAAACTTTTCCGGGGCAAAGCTTAAAGCTGAAGAGTGCAAATGTCCCACAACCATTCTTCAGAATTTACTCGTTTTTTCTTCTCAAATGAAACACAGCTTAAAAATAAGTTTAAAATGCTTACCTTGGCACCGATCTGGTTGCCACACTGACCGGCCTGGATGTGCACGATTTCCCTCATGGTTCGAATTTATTTCAAATTTTTTGCTCGCCTCAAGATGTGTACGGAGCCAAGAAAATGAGTTGTAATCTTTCTCTGCGCCTGATCGCTGGCTGGGAAGAATGGACGTGCCCCGGAGGCTGGAGCAGAAGGTCCGAACGCGGCGGCAGAAAGGTTCTGAGAGGGTGAAAGAGGAGGGAGGGCGAGGGAGGGAAGACGGGCAGGGTGGGGCGCGCGTGCGCCAGGGCTGGGAGGCGGGAGAACACCCCCGGCGCCGCGCTCTGGAGACAAAGTCTCCTCCGGGCTGGCCCTGATTAGTTGACGCTAGCCGTGTATGAGACTTCCATTGGTCTCTGAGCGGGTGGACGAGCGCAGTCCTCCCTGGGAGTTGTAGTCCTCTATTGTTGTCCACACTGCAAAATGAAGGGACAAATGGGTGGGTACTGGGTTTTGGTTTTTGGTTTCGGTTTTTTTATATAAAATTACCTTGCGCAAAATTTATTTCCTCTATGCCTGAGCTTTTTGTACAAAAAAGGAGTAGTGTTCGGGGATACAGGAACTGGGGACACTGGGTTGCCAGGCGTTGGAAAGTGGGGTGGGTACGCCCTGAAAGCTCCCCACTGCGGTAGCTCGGGGGAAAGACAAGACTGCTTAACTCAGCGAAAACGGGATAAATGCGGCACCCTGCTGATACCTAACTGCTAGTCCTTTGGTGACCTAAAGTATGATCTCCGATAAGCCGCTGCTCCCCAAGATACCTCCGAAGGAGGAGGGGATTGTCCCGCTGCTATTTTCTTGGGAGTTTTCTCTAATGATAAAGTTTAGAAAGAGAAACAAAACTGCAACAAGGGCTTTTCAGGATAGAAGTGTAACTGTCTGAGGTATGTTCTAAGAATAAGTTGGTTTGGAGAAACTGCTATTTGGGATCTGTGAAGCCCGAAGTCTGCTTCCCATATAGGGGATCTGGGCCTTGGAGCAGTGTTGAAGAGACTGTGTTTTTGTCAAACCGAAAATTATAGGGTGAGGTGCCTGATAGAACTTCAGTCTTCCAGCCTGCCTCTCTGGACACTTTGATGAAGTCAGTGGTTTTTCAGTTCGCTGGTTTCACTGACTTGGTGGCTGGCCAATGCAACCTTTCAAGAGCCTCAGAATAGGAATAAAAGGTGGAGGGAACTGATGGGAGAAAATTGGATGAACTCAAATCAGGGTGATATACTTCTGAGGGAATTAATTCATCCCATAGTTATTAAGTATCCATCAAACCAGAGGTTATGAGACAGGGACCTTGGGCTTAGAGTAGGGTGAAGGCCTTCAGAAAAAGCAAGGCAATATAATTATAGTCAGAACAATGTAACTATATGCACTATATGCAAAGAAATCCCCTAGCAAAACATTAAGCTCTAGAGTCATTCTTCAGTGGGATCAGTTAATATTCCCCAGATAAAGTCTCAGCATAGCCCATGTTTTCATTAGGCTAATCATTTGTAATCATGTGTAAGATTATCTTTAGCATGCTAAAAGGTCCAGACTATATTTGCTGTTTTCCTCCTTCTGACCTAATCAAGTAATTTGCAACCTGAGCAATTAATATGGCAAGCAAGCCCAGCCATAAACAACATAGTAAGCAAGAAAGATTCCACCTTAAAGATGAGATTGCCTTTTAAAACCCAAGATGTACAGTTCTTAAACTCTTCGGCAAACAGACAATAATTCAACCCACATTAAGGGCAGGGCAGGTATGCTCCCAGACCAAGAAGCTGCTATTCTGGGAAAGAATCTGCAGTAAATGTCTTATGTTAATTTTGCAGAATTACCTGGAGGACTGATGAGAAAAGAGACTTAATGTCTCATTAAGGATGAACATTCTAAGACCACTTTTAACAAGTCCACACCCCTAAGTCCTTTATCACGTTCCCAAAAATCCTCAACTGCCTATAAATCCCCTAGACAAAGCACCACCCCAGGCTCTCTTGTCCCCTCCAGGCATGAGCTAGGAGCTCTGTCCTCTCACTTTAAATAAAAGCCTCTCCCTGGCTCTCCTACCTTAAGTGTTTGCTAAGTTCATTCTTCGACTCCACGAGCAAGAACCCTGGCATCAGTTAGGGATAGAAAAATGATTAAGAATTGGCAACCTGGTCTCCAGGATCTTGCAATTTGTTGAGAAGTGTGTACACCAATACAGCAAGCACTATATAATAGAGGACATGTGATATCAAGGTCATCACTGTTAACTCACGTTCACTTATTTCCAGTGCTAAGTAAGGAACATCAAGTTGTCCAAAACCCTACTACCCACTTAAAATACAGTGTTTTATGTTTTGGGGGATGATCACAATGGAGTAGCTATTTTGTGGTAGTGGAGAGACATCAAAATTTACAATTAGACGACTGTTTCTACCTTACATTAACAGTAGGAATCTCCGCAAGTCATTAACTCCACAGAGGTTCAATTCCCTCTGTAAAATCTACTTCTGCCTATTTGTTGTGGTCAGAATGGAGTGGCATAATGAATGCAAAAGGACTTCCTAAATTATACATGTCAAATAGTTATTATTTTCTTCTTGTCTTAGTCTGAGATAAATAGATGATTTTATCATACTTCCTTCAGCCCCTTGAAGGACCTCAGTCAAGCCTTTAAGATGACTAGCAAAACAGTTCTCTCTGTCCGCCTAGGGATCTTTACTTTAGGAAAATGTCCGTCAGGGATGTATTCTCAGGGAGGAAATGACAAGGACTTTTAAACAAAACAAATCAAAAGGAAATGAACTTCCATTGCAAAGAGTCCTCAGTGCCACGCCTTAGGGCAGTTCTCCAAACTGCAGCCTCGAGACACGACTGCAACCCGCACTCGCTTTCATTTCTCATGAGTCAGCGGACACCATGCCTGGGAGGACCGAGGAAGGGCGCTCTGGCCGCACGAGACGCAGTATGATAAGCCGTCTATCCGCCGCCGACAGCCAGACTCTGTGATCACGTTTGGAAATCTGCGCGGGAAGTGGGCGGTGGGTGGTGAAGCGGTAGTGGGCTGTCCCTCGGAGCTGCCCAATCGAGGTGCGCCATTCTATGCGCGCACAGCGGCCTCTGATTACCGCCTCAACTGATAACCGGCTCGGCGGAGGAGGGGCCCCTTTGAGCAGCAGGGGGGCGGGACGGGGACGAGGCTCTGGTTGAGCCGTCGCGTTGGGCCCAGGCTTTACCAATCGGCGTGCATCAGGGCCGTGACAGACTGCGGCAGGAGCCAATCAGCGAATTGGCTCTCTCCAGACCAGGGCGCTCGCGCACCAGGTCGTGGCCGTTACTCGTGGCGCGCGCGGCGACTCAAAGTAGGTGAGTTCTTGGGGGCCTCGCCCACGGCGCCCAGGGTGCCATCTTGGTTCTCCCGGAGGGCGGGAGAGGCGTGCCTTGGGTGCGACTGGGCGGAGAAGACTTGGAAATTTACTTCTCGGATTGTAATACTCATCCTCACTTGACGTCCCTCCCCGAGTTTAGGTATGAAGACACAGGGAGACGTTGGGCCAGGAGGGAACCCACTGGGTTGGGAATCAAAGATGGTGGCCCATTAAATTGAAACCAAACGTCATGGGCACCCCCTGCTTTTGCCAGTCATAAGAACAGAGTTAGCTCTATCTCCGTGAAGGTGTCCTACTTTACCTGTCAGCAGTTCCTCTAGCGTGGCATTTAAGTAATGTTCACCCATACTTTTGTGAGATTTCGTCTCTTTTCATTTGTTCTTTGACCAAAAGGGCAGGGTTAATTTTACGTTTGGTTCATGAATGTACCCTGAACACTTCGAATGGAACAGCAGGAATAAAGTAACTGTTGTTATGAATATGATGAACCCCAGAGGAAAAGACCTAGTTCTGCTGATCCAGTCCTCAAAGGGGTGTGTGAAGGCAGAAATGGAAAGTAATGATTACATTGTAGTGAGAAGCCTTAGGCACAAGTCCGCTGACCACTGTGGGCCATGTGGATACACCAGCAACACGAGAAAGCAGGGACTATTACAGGAAAGTTTTGCTAAGAAAGTGACAGTTAAATTGAATCATAAAGGATGGGTAGGAGTTGGCAGAAAACTAGGAGTGAATGGCCAAGGAGCTAGCTAAGTGATGCAGATGTGGGGGACAACAGTGACAGTGTGTTCAGCTATCAGGGAGAAGGTCCATGTGGCTGAACCATAGGCTTTCAGGGAAGGTGATAGATTGCAGGACATAGCATTCAGATCACAGAGAGTCTTGCTGAAGAGTTTAGATTTTATCTTGTGGCATGGAAAGCCTTCAGATATTAAACAGAGGAGAGACCTTATCTGGGTGATCTTGGGCAAGTTCTTTAACCCATCTATTCTGCAGAATCTTTATCTGAGAAATAGAAGCTAACAATTATACTTCTTTTACAGGGTTCTTGTGATGATTAAATGAGTCAGTCAATATAAACTAACAAATAATGCCCCACATATAGCAAGCCTCTATATATGTCAGCTGTTACAATTCTTTGCAGTTTAATCTGGTCACACTGGGATGGTCTGGTAAAGTGTGAAAAGCATGGGCTTTGCAGCCAAAAGCACATTTATTCCTATCCTTGGACTTACCTGTTGTGTTATCCTGAGCAAATGATTTAATGTTTTTAGCCTATGTTTCCTAAATGCCTATTTCATGTGGCTTCTATGCCTGACACATAACACAATACCTGACACATAGTTGATGCTTAGCAATAATTAGCTCCCCTTGAAATGATGTTTTTCAAACTAGGGATTGAAACCTGTTAGTGGATAGTGAAATAAATTTAATGGGTTGCAATTTGGCATTTAAAAAATAGAGAATAGAAAAAAAATACCCTGAAAACCACCAATGTGTTATGTGTAGTAAGGCTAAACATTATTTCTCAAAAACGTTTATCTACATAAATATGCACATATGTTTACATATATGTGTGTATTTAGGACATTATATTTATTTCTGTTATGTGCTGTCAAAAATATCTTCTAAATGCTTCTGAAGGATGACAGCAGAATAATTGTCAGACAAGAAGCATCAGCCTCCTTAACTATCCAGGCTTACCCTGAGTTACCAGTCTTCTTTCTTAAAGCCATGTTTGTGAACGAATGACAGAGATGATGATAATGTGTTTCCTTCCCAGATCATGGAGGACACCCAGGCTATTAACTGGGAGGTTGAAGAAGAGGAGGAGACAGAGAGACCCAGTGAATCCTTGGGGTATAGCTTGAAACCCATAGGGCAACTGCATATCTTCAGTAGTGCCCATGGACCAGAAAAAGGTCAGAGAGTACTGGTTGCAGAAGTACTGGTATAGGTTTCTTATTTTTGTGGAGATGTAGTTGGAGGGTTGCAAGAAGTTTATAGTGTTTCAAGGAGGTCTAAAAAAATTTTTTTTTTACTGAGAATGGAGAAGAGGGGGCTGATTGAGTTGATTACTCCAGGCAAATGCCCTGGACACAATGGGGGGATTTTACTTTGGTAGGAGAAGATGAAGAAATTCAAATAAAAATCCAAGATTGTTTGGAAATGGATGGTTGCACAACAATGTAAATGCATGTAATCCCACTGAAGTGTATACTTAAAAAATGGTTAGGTGGTAAACTTTGTATATTTTACTACAATAGAAAAAAAATCCAGTGTGGGTGGATGGCTTACTGACTTTAAATAATATATTGCATATATTCTTCAAAGCCTAGATGTCCTAGGGTCTTTTATTTTCTAGTGCATGTAGGGATCTTGAGTGAGTAGCAGGGTACTTAATAAGACATCATCTTCATAGCAGGCCAGAACTCTCGTCTTAACCTGTCTACCTCTCTAATTCTTAGACTTCCCACTTTACCTTGGGAAGAATGTGATAGGCCGAATGCCCGATTGCTCCGTGGCCCTGCCCTTTCCATCCATCTCCAAACAACATGCAGTGATTGAAATCTTGGCCTTGGACAAGGCACCTGTCCTCCGGGATTGTGGGAGCCTCAATGGTACTCAAATCCTGAGGCCTCCTAAGGTCCTGAGCCCTGGGATGAGTCATCGTCTGAGGGACCAGGAATTGATTCTCTTTGCTGACTTGCCCTGCCAGTACCGGCACCTAGATGTTCCCCTGCCCCATGTCTCCCGGGGCCCTCTAACTGTAGAAGAGACACCCAGGGTGCAGGGAAGAACTCAACCCCAGGAGCTCCTGCTGGCTGAGAACTCAGAGGAGGAAGTAGGTAAGTTTGTGGATTGAATGGGTGATAAGGAAATGGAGATGGTGAGTGTAAAACTGTCAACTTACTCCCTTCTACTCTTGGCAGATTCTCTTCCTGAAAGATGTGTAGTGAAAGGACCAAGGACCTCCCCTTTGGCAAGTGTAGTTCCAGAGAGGTGAGTGTCAAGGGCAAGACATCCAAGTCCTCAAAAGGATGAGGAGCCAGGGACTGGAGGATCCATCTCTAGGAGAGATGATTACCATGAAAGAGGACTGGGGAGCCACGCGTACTCTCACTCAGCTGGATTTTTTTATTGAGTACCACTGAGGTGCCAAGTGGAGAACTAATTGCTGGAGAGAGAAAAATAAATACTGCCCTCACAGAGCTCAGAGTTGAGTGGGGTATCCTGCCTTGGGAACTAGGTTCTATAGATTCTCTCTTCTCTTCCTTTCACAGTGATGAAGAGGGGCCTTCTCCTGCCCCAGATGGCCCTGGGCCACCTTTTGCCTTCAACTTGGACAGTGACACAGATGAGGAACAAAGGCAGCGACCAGCAGTAGGAAAGTTCTCCTCAGCTGCTAGAAGAGGTGCCACTGCAGAGACAGAGCAGCCTAAAACTGTCTCAACTGAAACCCAGCTTGAAAAGGATCAGTGCTCAGTGAAAGAAAGGAACAATAAACGAACAGTTGAGAGGGATGCAAAGAAAGGGGAAGTTCCAGTTGGGGTGATTCTGGAGATGAGTCCACCTGCTGGGGAGGATAGTGACACTGGTGCAGGCAGGCCTCCAGGAAGGCCAGCTGAGGCCCACTTGGAAAGGGCCCAGCTTTCTGGCTTCATAGACAGTGATACTGACGTGGAAGAAGAGGGGATCCCTGCAACCCCAGCTGTAGTTCCCACAAAGAAGAGGCACATCTTCTATGAAGTTAGTATGAGGAGTTCTCAGGCACCTGGCTTGGCCCATCAGCAAGAGAGCCAGACTGGGAGTGATACAGATGTGGAGGAGGGTGAGGCCCCATTGGCAAGCCCTCTGGAGAGAAGCCAAGCCTCTGTGCTGATTGGCAGCAATACAGGTCTCGAGGAAGAAGTCTCAGCTGCACTTACTCTGGCACAGCTAAAAGAGAGCCGAGCCATTCCGTGGAGCAGAGATACAGCTGTGGAAGAGGACAGGGCCCAACCTGTAGCCCTTCTAGAACAAAACCAAACCTCTATTGTGAGGGACAGTGACACAGATGTGGAGGAGGAGGGGATCCCAGTGGAAAAGAGAGAGACTGTCCCCAAGAGTCACACCTACAAGGCACATTCAGAGAAGATCCAGCCTCTTCTCAGGGACAGTGATATAAAGGGGGAGGAAGATGAGAGCTTACCTGAGGTCCCCCTAGAGAGAAGCCAAGCCTCTGCCACAGTAGATGTCAGCACACAAGTAGAAGAGAAAGTCCCACTGGGGCCAGCTGTTACCCTGCTGGAGAAGCGTCAGGTGCTGGTGGCAGGGACAAGTCAAACAGATGTGGAAGCAGAAGATGGTCCAGCAGACCTGCCTAAGGTGCATCTAGAGGAAGCCTGGTCTCCAGCTGGGGGCTGTAGAACAGATGTGGAAGGAGGCACAGCCTCAGCAGTCTCAGCAGTGGCAGATGTCAGAGGCAGCCGGCTTCTGGCAGAAGGGGATGCTGGAACGGAGTGGGCTGTGCTTGAGCAGGAGAGAGCACTTGAGGCAGGGGCCCAGGGTGAGTCACCTGTGGCACAGGTGGTGCAGGGCTTCCTCCCTGTCTCAAGGGAGAACCAAACATATCTGGTGGTGATCACAGGCAGTCCAGGGGAATCCACCCAGACCCAGAGAGAGGGAGCCCAGGCCCCCCCAGAAAGGGTGAGAGAATCACATGCAGATAGGACCAAAGACTGGAGGAAACCATCATAGTGGGTGCTGGCCTACCTTCCTCCCTAGGCCCCTAAAAGAAAGAAAGCTTAGAGGTTATCTAGTCCATTTGAGCTGCTATAACAAAACACTATAGACTGGTGGCTCATATAAACGAGAAATTTGTTTCTCACAGTTTTGTAGGCTGGGAAGTCCAAGATCAGGGAGGCAGAATAGTTGTGTTCTGGTGGGGGCCTGCCTCCTTATTCATAGGCCCCTGTCTTCTTACTGTGTCCTCACATGACAGTAGGGCACAAGGGAGAGATCTGGGGTCTTTTACAAGGGCACTAATCCCATTCATGAGGGCTCCATCCTCATGACCTAATCACCTCCCTCCTCCAAATACCATCACATTGGGAATTAGGTTTCAACATGTGAATTTTGGGGAGACCAAAGATAGGGGTAGGGGAGAAAACAAGGAATTGAGAGTCAGCTGTGGTTTTTTACTATCTATTCTGAATTCCTTCCCAACTAGATTCTGAAGATCTGTACCTACAAGCTACCCAGTGCTTTGTGGAGAGAGAGGATGAGAGCCGGGAAGGTGAGGACAGCTGTGTTACATGGATACCAGGGGAGATGAGACTGGTGGTCCTTGAAGGGTGTGAAAGCTGTCATGGGTGGGGCAGGAGACCAGGAGTCCTGGAGTTCTGTGGAGGAGCTGTGCTCAGGCCATCTTTTCCTGTGCTGCAGTCCAAAGCACACAGGATGAACCCACCCAAGCCTTCCTGTTTTTTCTACCCCACGAGGCTGGCTGGTCCTTCCTGTTGCCACTTCCAGGCCCTAGGTAGAAGAGACTCCTCTCCTCTGTGTCCCTTACTTGACATCCTTGTTTTCTCCCTTGACACATTTCTTTCATATTCTGTCACTATTTTGCTGATGTTTCTCCATGTCATCAGAAAATGCCATATTGTCAGACCCATAGAGCAGCTGGTTTAGCATTATTTTTAACGAGGCTGCTATGAAGGCTTCTACATGAAGGTGTGTAGTCTTCCTTTTCCAAATAACATTAAATGTTGTAACTGTCCTTATTCGCAGCTTTCCTTTGATAACCCACTTAGGTTTATTATTCATTATCTTAATCTTCTCTCAGCCTATTACTTGTTCAATCTACATCTCTCTTCTCTCTCTCTCTCTTTCTCTCTCTGACTACTTCTAGATGCCCTGGAAGAGCCATGGGAGGTCTTGGCTACACAGCCATTCTGTCCAAGAGAGTCTGAGGCCTCAGAGCCCCAGCCCATTGCTGCCCACTTGGACATCCATGCATCTTGCCCCTCTCCACCTGGGGCAACACCACAAGACCAACATCCAAAGAGCCCAGTTCATGCAGAGCCACTGGGTAGAGAAATGCACACTGTGAAGAAAGACATGGGTATACCAGGAGAAAGAGCAGAGAGGGCAACGCCTGAGAGAGGGCCATTAGAGAGGGAAACCCAGGAACTGCCACAAGAGGGAGAGCGAGCAGATGTGATGGGAGAGGAAGAGCTACCCATGGGGACACAGGCTAGAGAACAGAAGCAGGTGTTAGCTAGAGACATTCTGGGACAGGAGTCTGATCAAAAGGTGGACCGTGAAAGTACTGAAAGGGATACAGAGAGCCTGAAGGTGGAAAGTAAGACACTCAAGGAAATACAAGAGAAATAGAAAAGCAGGCACTTGGAAGAGAAGTCTGTGAGAGAGAAGCAGAGAAACTGCCAGAGAGATGGCAAGCCAGGTGGATTAGACGTCAAAGAAACCAAAGTGATACTACAGAGAGGCACACAGGGGATACAGAGGGAGGGAGCCAAGCCCAGAAAGGGCAGGCCTTCAATCCAACACCAGAGCCTGCATCAGGGGCAGGGGACCTTCAGGGACTTGCTTCAGCCACAGTAGCTTCTGGGAGTCAGTCAGGTGGAGGAGGGGGAGCCCTAGTGAGCCCCAGGAAGCAGCGGAGGGGTAAATAAAGGCAGAAGGAACCCGAGGTGGTACACAGCCCGTATGATAATCAGCCCCTAAGTGACTGACTGCTTAAACCTCACCTACATTTATCTTTACTTTCCATCTAGGCCACTTGACTTGCAAGATACCACCTGCTGAGAAGGCTTCCAGGGTGAGAGCTGCTTTCTCTACCTCCACTATTCCATGAATAGTCTCCACCACCCCCACGCCGCTTCCCCTGACTTTGCTTTAATCAATTCCTTTTCCCCATCTTCTCAAAGTTCTTTGTTTTCTGCCACTCCTTAGTTGGCTTCTGTCCCTTTACCTTGGCACCTGGTGTTTTCCATATCTGTTTCCACACCTGTTTTAGAAAGTCCCTTTCTCTGTATCATTTCCCTCTTTCTCCCAATCACCTCTTTGTTGCCAGCATCTATATAGAGGATGCTCTACCAGGGTTATGGGGAGAGGTCTGTGGGTGGGATGACTGCTTCCTCCCCAGGAAGTTCCCCATATAATGGGAGAGAGGAAACAGACAGAGAAATGTCAGTGAGCACACTTTAACCAGAAGCAAGTGTTGAGAAACAGTATCTAAGTCCTCTCTTCCCTCTGACTCTTCCTCCCTTGCTTGCTTCTATTTCTTTCCAGAGTGATCAGCAATCCCCAGATGCCTGTCTGTCTCCTTCAGTGCCTAAAGCCTCAGACCCCCAGCCAAACCCCCCCTTCTCTCAGAGCCAAAAACATCCTGTACCCCAGTCCCTCCTTTCTCCCTCTCCACCCTCTTTAGAGCCACCCATTCCCAAGGCCAGGAAAAAGGGGAGGCAGCAAGTTTCAGAAACTTCCTTGTCCTCAGAGTTAGAGCCTCTCCACCCAAAAAAACCCAAAGTCAGGCCCCAAGGGGCCTCCAGAATGACACCCTCTCCAGTCTCTTCTGTAGCCCATGAGCCCCAACCTGCAACCCCTACATACCATCCCCTTAGCCCTAAGCCCACATCTCGGGTCACTCGAAATAGGACATATAGGTCCTCTGAAATGACCACTGCACCAGTTGTCCCTTTAGCCCAGGAGCTTCAGTCTTCTACCTCCACGGACCAACCTGTCACCCCGATGCCCATATCCTGGGCCGCTCGGACACGTAGGTCCTCTGTCAAAACCCCTGAATCAGTTGTCCCCACAGCTCCTGAGCCCCAGCCTTCCACATCCAGAGGCCCACCTGTCTCCCCCAAACCCCTATCTCAGGGCAGTACACATAAATCTGTCAAAACCCCTGAACCAGTTGTTCCCACAGGTCCTGAGCTCCAAACTTCCACCCCCACAGACCAGCTTGTCACCTCTGAGCTTACATTTCAGGCCACTCAAGGCAGGACACTTAGGTCCTCTGCCAAGACTCCTGAACAAGTTGTGCCCACAGGTCCTAAGTTCCAGCCTTCCACTTCCACAGACCAGCCTGTCACCCCCAAACTCACATCTCTGGCCACTCGGGGCAGGGCACGTAGGTCTTCTGCCAAGACACCCAATCCGGTTGTCCCCACAGGTCCTGAGCTCCAGCCTTATACTTCCACAGACCAGCCTGTCACCCCCAAACCTACATCTCGGGGCAGGACACAGAGGTCTTCTGTCAAGACCCCAGAACCAATTATCCCCACAGCCCCTGAGCTCCAGGCTTCCACCCTCACAGACCAGCCTATTACCCTTGAGCTCACATCTCGGGCCACTCGGGGCAGGACACATAGGTCCTCTGCCAAGACTCTTGAACCACCTGTTCCTACAGCCCCTGAACTTCAGCCTTCCACATCCATAGATCAGCCTGTCACTCCTGAGCCCACATCTCGGGCCACTCAGGGCAAGACACGTAGACCCTCCATCAAGAGCCCAAAACCAATGGAACCCACAGCCCCTGATCTTGAACCTCCCACCTTCACAGAGCAGCTTGTAGCCCTCAAGGCCATAGCTCAGGGCGGTCAGAGCAATAAACTAAAGTCTTCAACAATAAGTACTGTGCCAGTTCCTACCACCCCTGAATTCCAGTCTCCTGTCCCTACAGGCCAGCCTATTTCCCCTAAACCCATCCCTCAAGCCAATTGCAGCAGGAGACCAAGGGCCACTAGGAAGCACGGGTCCCTCACTGCTCCTGTGGTCCCGGAACCCTGCTCTGCACCTGCTGAACCTAACTCCTGTTCAAGGAACCAAAGACGAGGAGCAGTGAGAGCAGCTGAGTCCCTTAGGACCACCCCTGACCCTGCCTTTGCCCAGCTTCCTGAGGCACCCATTCATGCTCCCCAGATGCAAAAGGTAGAGGCAGCAGGTAGATCTGGAGCCACCCCAGAGCCCCAGTCCAAGTCCTCTCAAAGCCGCAAGAGGCCTTTAGCTACCAGGGAGTTAGAAACCCCACTTCAGAAACAGCTCCAAAGAAGGGAGGTCCCCCAGAACACAGCATTCTTCAAAGAAGAAGAAGAAGATCCCACAGAGAGACCAGGGAAAGAAGAGGTGAGGAGAGGGTTGGGGCCATGAAGCTAGGAAAGGGCTTGGAGGCTCAGAAACTCCCACAAAGATCTTCCTCCATCCCAGGATGTAGTGATTCCAGGACCAGGCAAAAGAAAGAAAAACCAGGAAGAGGAGGAGCCGCCCAAGGGAATACCAAGCCGCAGCCTCCGACGAACCAAACCTAACCAAGGATCCACAGCCCCCAAAGTAGGAAAGAAGGAGCAGGGGGCTTCCTGGGAGACAGATGTGGGAGGGTGGGAGGAGATCTCAGGTATTCTGGAGATGGATGCTGACAGCACAGGGTGCTGTGACCAGCTCTGGCTCACCACCCCCCACAGGTGCTCTTTACAGGAGTGGTGGATGCTCGTGGAGAGCATACGGTGCTGGCCCTGGGAGGAAGTCTGGCCAGCTCAGTGGCAGAGGCTTCCCACCTGGTGACTGATCGGATCCGCCGGACAGTCAAGTTCCTTTGCGCCCTGGGTCGAGGAATCCCCATTCTCTCCCTGGACTGGCTGCACCAGGTAAGAGTCCAGGAGATAATAACAGACCAATTGAAACAGTGACCAGAGAAGACTGCTCAGACACTACTCGAGTGCTGGGAAGAAAGGGGGTCCAAGAGGACAACGGAGGTTAGTGAAGCAGAAGGCTCAATTCAGAAAACATTCTGTGAGTTCCCTACAACTGCTAGGCAGGATTACTGGGTGATGGGCTGGGCTGAGCTTTGATGCTCACTGCCACTGTCTTTAGTCCCGCAAGGCTGGTTACTTCTTGCCCCCGGATGAGTATGTGGTGACTGATCCTGAGCAGGAGAAGAACTTCGGTTTCAGCCTGCAAGATGCCCTGAGCCAGGCTCGGAAACGAAGGCTGCTGGAGGTGAGAGGCTGTCTTCTGCCCCACACTTCAGCCCTCCCTCCAGAGGTTTCCAGACAGCCCATGACCTCTCAGGGCATACATCTACTGTCTCCACCATTTTCCTCCTTTTAGGGGTATGAGATTCATGTGACCCCAGGAGTCCAGCCACCACCACCTCAGATGGGAGAGATCATTAGCTGTTGTGGAGGCACTGTCCTACCCAGCATGCCCCGGTCCTATAAGGTAGGAGTGGTATGTTCTGGATCTGATGGGGGTAGTAGTTAAAAGAGGTGGCTGGAATGGGAAAAGTTTGGAGGAAAAATGGAGGTACACATGGGAGCATGGATAGTGAGAGCATCTAGGAAGACCTGTGGAATATAAAGGGATAGCAATAAGGGAGCAGTCTTCTGATTCCAAATGGACAGGTTTTTATTTAAGCTGTTTTCAAATATACACAAAGGGAGAGAGAATGATGTATGAAGCTCCATATACCAATCACTCAAATATAACCAGTTTATTTAGGTTTTACTACATTTGTTCTATCCCTTTTTTCCTTTTTCTTTCATTTTACTTGCTGAAGTGTTTCAAAGGAAATGGCAAATATATGATTACCTCCTATATACTTAAATCATACATCACTAAAAAATATGTAGATTTTCTTATATAACCACAATGCCATTATTGATCTGTAACAAAATTAACAATAGTTTCTTGCCCATTTTCTCATACTCCATTAATCAAATCTCTCTAGTTATCTGGAAATTACTTTTTACAGTTCAAACCAGGATTCAAAGAAGGTCCAAGTACTACCACAATTGTATCTCTTAATTCTCTTGTACTTCAGAGCATACCCTAACCCACCCAGCCTTTTTTATGTCATTGACTTCCCACAGAAACTAGGTCAGTTGTCCTTTAGAATGTTCCACAATTTAGATTGTTCTGTTTGTTCCCTTTTTATTTCATTTATCTTGTTCTTCAGCCTTCTATATTTCCTGTAAATTGTAGCTAATATAAACAGCCTAAATAAATTTTCTGTCAAGAGTACTTCATAGTGCAGTGTATTTCATATGGCTTCATAGTAAGAAGGTGCTATGTTAGTGATGTTACAATGGATTAGTGGGTCCTGAACCTATTTCTAGGATTCTGTTTCACCCCTAACTTTCTGTCTTTGCTCTGTTTCCCAGCCTCACAGAGTTGTGATCACATGTTCGCAGGACTTCCCTCGATGCTCCACTCCATGTCGGGTTGGGCTGCCCGTCCTCTCACCTGAGTTCCTGCTGACAGGAGTGCTGAAGCAGGAAGCCAAGCCAGAGGCCTTTGTCCTTTCCACTTTGAAAACATCCACTTGAAAACATCACCCCAGTACCCTTTTCTCTCCCAGACCAATAAGTGAAGTATTAGAAAATATTTGGAAGAAAGAACTGGGAGCTTTAGAAAAGATTTGGGAGTACTCTTCTAATGTGTCTTGGAACATGGGTGGGGCCAAAAAGGTTTATGGGTGGACAGAAAGGTAGGGAGATTGGGAGCTGTAGATTTTCTTAAATGGGCACTTAAAAGTTGGCTGACCCCATTCTCTGATATATTAAGTGGCTGCTCATATTTAGCCGAACTGATGAGCTTACAGCTCTGTGGCACACAGTGTCCTGCCTCCCACTTGAAAACCATCTTTCTTCCTCTTTTACTGATATTCTTATTCATCCTCTGAAAGACAGTGGAAACAATTTTAGTATCAGGAACTGGGAGTGAGTAAATTTAAGAGTAGGGTTGCAGAATGCTACTAAAATATTTTCCTCTTTCCTGACCCCATTTTGTTAGAAGTGTCCTTTAGCTTTGACTTTGAGTAAATCTCTGCACTTTTCTAGCCTGCTTTTCCAATACTTATACCTTAACCAATACAATACAATACTTAGACTTAACCTCTGTGATAAATAAATTTTCACCCTGTGCCTTATTGTATAGTGTAGTTTTTTTTTAAGTACTGCTTAAATTTAAATTTTAAAAGTTGGTTCATTATAGAGATGTGGAAAAATTAGAACGCTGATACATTTTTCATGGGAATGTAAAATTGTTCCACCCAAAATAATTAAAACAGATGTCCAGAAGGGGAGGAGCCAAGATGGCAGCGGGAGTAGGACTGCAGAAATGACCTCCCAAAAACATACATATTTTTGAAAATACAACTATTCCTAAAAGAGAGACCAGAAGATACAGAACAACAGCCAGGCTACATCTACACCTGCGAGAACCCAGTGCCTTACGAAGGGGTTAAGATACAAGCTGTGGTCCGTCAGGACCTGAGCGCCACCCCACCCAGCTCCCAGTGGAAGGAGAGGAGTCAGAGCGAGGAGGGAGAGGGAGACCAGGAATGCTAAATACCCAGCCCTAGCCATTCGCACCAGGAGCACAGACACACAGTGCATGCTGTGCTGGATTCTAGGGAAACGAAACAGTAAAACCTGCGAGCGGGTCCGCACAACCAGCGACCCTGGGACAAAAGAAAAGTAAGTGCTTTTTGAAAGTCTTAAAGGGACAGGGACCCCACAGCTAGACGGAAGCGTCCCGGGACACTTAACCCAGCAACTGAGAATCCCAGGGAATTCCAGGCGCCCTAACCCCCTTGGCGGCAGTGCAGCTCCGAGGCCCCTTGGCAATAAGCAGCTTTCCGCCCATTCCCTCTCGGCCCCGCCATAGTGACCAACAGCCTGAAAGCAGCCACGCCCACAGCAACTGGGCGGAGCCTCACAGCAGCCCAGACAAGAATCAGAGACTGTGTCTGCACGCAACTACCTAGCACAAGTTGCTAGGGGTCACTGTTCTCCCAGGAAAGGAAGGCCAGGAGCAAGTGGAATGGGACTTGGTTCTCCCAGCTGACACATGCACCAACTGCCCATGACTACCTCTATCGCGATGAAAAGGCAGAAGAATTTGATACAGACCAGATTAACCGAGACATCCTCCCCTGAGAGGGAATCTGGGGAGATAGATTTAACCAAACTTCCTGAAAAAGAATTCAAAGTAAACAAAATAACCATGCTAATGGACTTGCAGAGAAATATGCAAGAGCTAAGGAGGGAGAATACAGAAATAAAACAATCTCTGGAAGGACTTAAAAGCAGAATGGATGAGATGCAAGAGGCCATTAATGGAACAGAAATCAGAATGGGAATGCAGAGAAACTAACACAGAGAGAGGTAAAAGGATCTCCAGGAATGAAACATTTAAACAGAACTGTGTGACCAATCCAAAAGGAACAGTATCCACATTATAGGGGTACCAGAAGAGGAAGAGGGAGAAAAAGGGATAGAAAGTGTCTTTAAAGAAATAATTGCTGAAAACTTCCCCAAACTGGGGGAGGAAATAGCCTCTCAGACTATGGAAGCACACAGAACTCCCAACAGAAGGGACCCAAGGAGAACAACACCAAGACACATAATTAAAATAGCAAAAATCAAAGACAAGGACAGAGTATTAAAGGCAGCCAGAGAGAGAAAAAAGGTCACCTACAAAGGAAAACCCATCAGGTTATCATCAGACTTCTCAACAGAAACCCTACAGGCCAGAAGAGAATGGCATGATATACTTAATGCAATGAAACAGAAGGGCCTTGAATCAGGGATACTATATCCAGCATGATTATCATTTAAATATGAAGGAGGGATTAAACAATTCCCAGACAAGCAAAAGTTGAGGGAATTTGCCTCCCACAAACCACCTCTATGGGGTATTTTAGAGGGACTGCTCTAGATGGAAGCACTGCTAAGGCTAAATAGATGTTACCAGAGAAAATAAAATCACAGCAAAGAAAGCAGAACAATCAAATACTAACTAAAGGCAAAAAATAAAATCTACCCACAAAAGCAGTCAAAGGAAACACAAAAGAGCACTCACACACACACACAATAACAACTAACATACAAAGAATGGAGGAGGAGGAATAAGAAGGGAGAGAAAGAATCATCAGACTGTGTTTATAATAGCTCAATAAGTGAATTTAAGTTAGACAGTAAGATAATAAAGAAGCTAATCTTGAACCTTTGGTAACCACAAACCTAAATGCTGCAATGGCAATAAGTACATGTCTTTAATAATCACACTAAATATAAATGGACTAACTGCACCAATCAAAAGACAGTAATAGAATGGATAAAAAAGCTAGACACAACTATATGCTGCTTACAAGAGACTCACCTCAAACCCAAAGACATGCACGGACTAAAAGTCAAGGGATGGAAAAAGATATTTCATGCAAACAACAAGGAGAAAAAAGCAGGTGTTGCAGTACTAATATCAGACAAAATAGACTTCAAAACAAAGAAAGTCACAAGAGATAAAGAAGGACATTATATAATAATAAAGAGGTCAATCCAACAAGAGGATATAACCATTATAAATACATATGCAACCAATAGAGGAGCACCAACATATGTGAAACAAATACTAACAAAATTAAGGAGGAAATTGAATGCAATGCATTTATTTTAGGAGACTTCAACACACCACTCACTCCAAAGGACAGATCCACCAGACAGAAAATAAGTAAGGACACAGAGGCACTGAACAACACACTAGAACAGATGGCTGAATAGACATCTATACAACTCTGAACCTGAAAGCAACAGGATACACATTCCTCTCAAGTGCACATGGAACATTCTCCAAAATACACCACATAGTAGGCCACAAAAAGAGCCTCAGTAAATTAAAAAAGATTGAAGTTCTACCAACTTCTCAGACCACAAAGGCATAAAACGAGAAATAAATTGTACAAAGAAAGTAAAAAGGCTCACAAACACATGGAGGCTTAAGAACATGCTCCTAAATAATCAATGGATCACTGACCAAATTAAAATAGAGATCAAGCAAAATATGGAAACAAATGGCAACAACACAAAGCCCCAACTTCTGTGGGACATAGTGAAAGCAGTCTTAAGAGGAAAGTATATAGCAATCCAGGCATATGTAAAGAAGGAATAACAATCCAAAATGGATATTCTAAAGTCACAATTATCAAAATTGGAAAAAGAAGAACAAATGAGGCCTAAAGTCAGCAGGAGGGACATAATAAGGATAAGAGAAGAAATAAATAAAATTAAGAAGAATAAAACAATAGAAAAAATCAATGAAACCAAGAGCTGGTTCTTTGAGAAAATGAACAAAATAGATAAGCCTTGAGCCAGACTTATAAAAAGAAAAAGAGAATCTACACACATCAACAGAATCAGAAATGAGAAAGGAAAAATCACAACAGACCACAGAAATACAAGGAATTATTAGAGAATACTACAAAAAACTATATGCTAACAAGCTGGAAAATCTAGAAGAAATGGACAACTTCCTAGAAAAATACAACCTTCCAAGACTGACCAAGGAAGAAACAGAAAATCTAAACAGACCAATTATCAACAAAGAAAATCAGTCAGTAATCAAAAAACTACCAAGAGCAAAACTCCTGGGCCAAATGGATTCACCATGGACTTTTATCAGACATACAGAGAAGACATAATACCCATTCTCCTTAAAGTTTTCCAAAAAATAGAAGAGGGAATACTTCCAGAATCATTCTATGAAACCAGCATCATCCTAATACTAATACCAGGCAAAGACCCCAACAAAAAGGAAAATTACAGACCAATATCCCTGATGAACTTAGATGCAAAAATACTCAACAAAATATTAGCAAACCACATTAAAAAGTACATCAAGAGGATCATACACCATGATCAAGTGGGAATCATCTCAGAGTTGCAAGGATGGTACAACATTCGAAAATCCATCAACATCATCCACCTATAAACAAAAAGAAGCACAAAAATTACATGATCATCTCATTGATGCTGAAAAAGCATTCAACAAAATTCAGCATCCATTCATGATAAAAACTCTCAACAAAATGGGCATAGAGGGCAAGTACCTCAACATAATAAAGGCCATATATGATAAACCCACAGCTAACATCATACTGAACAGCAAGAAGCGGAAAGCTTTTCCTCTGAGATCGGGAACAAGACAGGGATGCCCACTCTCCCCACTGTTATTTAACATAGTACTGGAGGTCCTAGCCACGGCAACTAGACAAAAACAAGGAAATACAAGGAATCCAGATTGGTAAAGAAGTTAAACTGTCACTATTTGCAGATGACATGATATTGTACATAAAAAACCCTGAAGACTCCACTCCAAGACTACTAGAACTGATATCGGAATACAGCAAAGTTGCAGGATAAAAAATTAATACACAGAAATTTGAGGCCTTCCTGTACACTAACAATGAACTAATAGAAAGTGAAACCAGGAAAACAATTCCATTCACAATTGCATTAAAAAAATACCTAGGAATAAACCTAACCAAGGAAGTGAATGACCTATATCCTGAAAATTACAAGACATTCTTACGAGAAATTAAAGAGCACATTAACAAATGGAAACTCATGATATGCTCTTGGCTAGGAAGAATTAATATTGTCAAAATGGCCACCCTGCCCAGAGCAATATATATATTTAATGCAATCCCTATCAAATTACCAACAACATTCTTTAATGAACTGGAACAAATAGTTCTAAAATTCATATGGAACCATCAAAGACCCTGAATAGCCAAAGCAATCCTGAGAAGGAAGAATAAAGTGGGAGGGATCTCACTCCCCAACTTCAAGCTCTACTATAAAGCTACAATAATCAGGACAATTTGGTACTGGCACAAGAACAGACCCATGGACCAGTGGAACAGAATAGAGACTCAAGACATTAACCCAAACTTATATAGTCAATTAATATATGATAAACGAGCCATGGGCATACAATGGGGAAATGACAGCCTCTTCAACAGCCAGTATTGGCAAAACTGGACAGCTACATGTGAAAGAATGAAACTGGATCATTGTCTAACCCCATACACAAAAGTAAATTCGAAGTGGATCACATACCTGAATGTAAGCCATGAAACCATAAAACTCTTAGGAAGAAACCTAGGCAAAAATCTCTTGGACATAAACATGAGTGACTTCTTTCATGAACATATCTCCTCGGGCAAGGGAAACAAAAGCAAAAATGAACAAGTGGGACTATATCAAGCTGAAAAGTTCCTGTACAGCTAAGGACACCATCAATAGAACAAAAAGGCATCCTACAGTATGGAAGAATATATTCATAAATGATAGATCCGATAAAGGATTAACATCCAAAATATATAGAGAGCTCACACACCTCAACAAACAAAAAGCAAATAATCCAACTAAAAAATGGGGAGAGGACAAGGGAGGAACAACCTGAGACAGGCACAATTGCAGGGGGGCCATCAGGAGAGAAATTGGGGACCAACAGAGGGGAGGCTTAGAACCTCACCCCCCTGTTTTGAGACTTCTGCATCCGTGGATGTTTTGTTGCCCTTGTCTAGCTTGGATTAATACTTAGTCTATAGGCACAGAATTTATCATCTACATTTGCCCTCTTACAGCACTAAATTATGTTTTCTACCTTTATCTTGCATCTACCTATCACTTCAGCATTTTAATTAAAAAATAATAATAATAAGGGAGAAACGTGGGATTCACATATAAATCAAGTATAAAAATCCAATGAATAATCATATCTGACTTGATTGTTTATAGTTCATGATGTGTGATCAAAACCGAAAGTATCTGTGATATGATTGCCCTTGCACTGTTCACCATGTAAGAACTTATTCACTATGTAAGACCTTGTTCACCATGTAATAACTTGTTTGTTATGCTTCAGAAGATTGGAGACTGTTGAAATATAGGCTTGGGGTTGGTTAATGACTGTGCATTGAGTCCCCTATACAGAATTTTATTGTTGCTAACAATCATTTGATCAATAAATATGAGAGATGCCCTCTCAAAAAAAAAAAAATGGGGAGAGGAGCTGAACAGACAGTTCTCCAAAGAAGAAATTCAGATGGCCAACAGACACATGAAAAAATGCTCCACATTGCTAGTCATCAGAGAAATGCAAATTAAAACCACAATGAGATATCACCTCACACCAGTAAGGATGGCCACCATCCAAAAGACAAACAACAACAAATGTTGACGAGGTTTGGGGGAAAGGGGAACCCTCCTACACTGCTGGTGGGAATGTAAATCAATTCAACCATTGTGGAAAGCAATATGGAGGTTCCTCAAAATGCTCAAAATAGACTTACCATTTGACCCAGGAATTCCACTTATAGGAATTTACCTTCAGGATACAGCACTCCAGTTTGAAAAAGACAGATGCACCCCTATGTTTATCACAGCACTATTTGCAATAGCCAAGAAATGGAAGCAACCTAGGGGTTCATCAGTAGATGAATGGATAAAGAAGATGTGGTACATATACACAATGGAATATTATTCAGCCATAAGAAGAAAACAAATCCTACAATTTGTAACAACATGGATGGAGCTAGAGGGTATTATGCTCAGAGAAATAAGCCAGGTGGAGAAAGACAAATACCAAATGATTTCACTCATATGTGGAATATAAGAACAAAAGAAAAACTGGAGGAACAAAACAGGAACAGAATCACAGAACCCAAGAATGGACTAACAGTTACCAAAGGGAAAGGGACTGGGGAGGATGGGTGGGAAGGGAGGGAGAAGGGGGGAAAGAAAGGGTGCCTTAAGATTAGCATGTATAATGGGGGGGCATGGGGTGGTCTGTGCAACACAGAGAAGACAAGTAGTGTTTCTACAGCATGTTACTATGCTGATGGATACTGACTAATGGGGTATGTGGGGGGGACTTGTTGAAGGGGGGAGTCTAGTAAACATAATGTTCCTCATGGAATTGTAGGTTAATGATACCAAAATGAATAATAAAAAATAAAAAGTAAAAATAAAGGTGAATTGGAGTTATTTTTCAGGTAAACAAAAACTGATAGAATTTGTTGCCAGCAGAACTGCCCTAGAAAAAATGCTAAAGCAAGTTTTGCACACTAACGGAAAATGTTAACAAGATACCTTTTTTCTTTTAAGCAATGTGTTCTGCTCCTTTACTGCTTCCCTAACCCAAAGATGAGTTCTCAAGAATGATGTATTTCTGCCTACTACTGCTCACCTCCCACTATCACTGACATTCATCCAAAGCAGTAGATTATACTATAAATGTGTTGCGATCCAGTTAATCATTGCATTTCCCCAAATACAATGTTGTCCACTTCAATACTTACTTAGCGTTTATATTGAAAACGATCGGTCACAGTCACATTATTTTTAGGGTTAACTATGCATATGCAATGCTGTCCTACAGAGATCTCTGTTGTGTTTAATCTGTTTGTTCAATCAGAGTCCTGTTGTGATTATTTTGTCAGGAAGCATAAATTAGTAGTATGTTCTCTGAATCTGTGCTCATGCAATATTTTTCCTTCATCCTGATGGGGGACTGAAATTTTGAGTGACTGCAGGGTTGTTCATCCCAAACACATCCTCTGTGTTGTGTATAGATTTTATTTTACTGTGTACTAACTTTTATGTATTTTGACTTTTCACTTTCATAAATATTTTTTCTGAAATTTTCTTTTTCAATTAAGGAATAGAATAATTTTACCAGAAAAAAAAACAGATGTCCAAACAAATACTTGTACACAAATGTTCATATCAACACTTCTTTTTTCATTTATTAAGGTATTATTGATAGACAGTCTCCTGAAGGTTTTGTATGAAAAACAACGTGATTACATTTACCCATATTATCAAGTTCCCACCCATTGCAGTCACTGTCCATCAGTGTAGTAAGATGCCACAGATTCATTATTTGTCTTCTCTGTGCTACACTGTCTTCCCCGTGACCCCACACACACCATGTGTACTAAACATAATACCCCTCAATCCCCTTCTCCCTCCCAACCTATCTGCCCCACCCCTTTCCTTTGGTAACCACTAGTCACTTCTTGGAGTCTCTGAGTCTGCTGCTATTTTGTTCCTTCAGTTTTGCTTCATCGTTATACTCCACAAATGAGGGAAATCATTTGGCACTTGTCTTTCTCCTCCTGACTTCTTATTTCACTGAGCATTATATCCTCCAGCTCCATCCATGTTGTTGTAAATGGTAGGATTTGTTTCTTTCTTATGGCTGAATAATTCATTGTGTATATGTACCACCTCTTCATTATTCATTCATCTACTGATAGACACTTAGGTTGCTTCCGTATCTTGTCTATTGTAAATAGTGTAGCAATAAACAAATCTGATAAGTTGTATTCTTTGGGTAAATTCCAAGGAGTGGGATTCCCAGGTCAAATGGTCTTTCTATTTTGAGTTTTTTGAGGAACCTCCATATTGCTTTCCACAATGGTGAACTAGCTTACATTCCCACCAGCAATATAGGAGGGTTCCCCTTTCTCCATATCCTCACCATCATTTGTTCTTCTTAGTCTTTTCAATGCTGGCCATCCTAATTGGTGTGAGGTGATACCTCATTGTGGTTTTCATTTGCATTTCCCTGATGATTAGTGATGTGGGGCATCTTTTCATGTGTGTGTTGGCCATCTGAATTTCTTCTTTGGATAATTCTCTTCATATACTCTGCCCACTTTTTAATCAGGTTATTTGTTTTTTGGGTGTTGAGGAATGTGAGTTCTTTATATATTTTGGATATTAATCCAATATGTCATTTACCAATATATTCTCCCATTCTGTAGGATACCTTTTTGTTCTGTTGATGGTGTCCTTTGCCATACAGAAGCTTTTTAGTTTGATGTAGTCCCATGTGTTCATTTTGGCTTTTGTTTCCCTTGCTCGAAGACATGCATTCAGGAAAAGTTGCTTATGTTTATATTTAGGATGTTTGCCTATGTTTTCTTCTAAGAGTTTTATGGTTTCATGACTTACAGTCAGGTCTTTGATCCATTTCAAGTTTACGTTTGTGTATGGAGTTAGACAATAATCCAGTTTCATTCTCTTGCATGTAGCTGTCCAGTTTTGCCAACACCAGTTGTTGAATAGGCTGTCATTTCCCCATTGTATATCCATGGCTCCTTTATCATATATTAATTGAATATATATGGTTGGCTTTATATCTGGGCTGTCTAGTCAGTTTCATTAGTCTGTTGTTGTGTTCTTGTGCCAGTACCAAATTGTCTTGATTGCTGTGGCTTTGTAGTATAGCTTGAAGTTGGGGATCATAATCCCCCCAGCTTCTTCTTCCTTCTCAGGTTTACTTTGCCTATTCGGGGTCTTTTGTGGTTCCATATTAATTTTAGAACTATTTGTTCTAGTTTGTTGAAGATTGCCATTGTTATTTTGATAGGGATTAAATTGAATCTGTAGATTGCTTTAGGTAGGATGGCCATTTTGACAATATTAATTCTTCCTATCCATGAGCATGGTATGTATTTCCATTTGTTGGTATCTTCTTTAATTTCTCTCATGAGTGTCTTGTACTTTCCAGGATATAGGTCTTTCACTTCCTTGGTTAGGTTTATTCCTAGGTATTCTTTTTGATGCAATTGTGAATGGAATTGTTTTTCTGATTTCTCTTTCTGCTAGTTCATTGTTAGTATATCGGAATGCAACAGATTTCTGTGTATTAATTTTGTATCCTGCAACTTTTCTGAATTCAGGTATTAGATCTAGTAGTTTGGGATGGATTCTTTAGGGTTTTTTATGTACAATATCATGTCATCTGCAAACAGTGACCGTTTAACTCTTCTTTACCAATCTGGGTACCTTTTATTTCCTTGTGTTGTCTGATTGCTCCAGAACTATGTTGAATAAAAGTGTAGAGAGTGGGCATCCTTGTCATGTTCCCGATCTTAAAGGAAAGGCTTTCAGCTTCTCGATGTTAAGTATGATGTTGGCTGTGGGTTTGTCATATATGGCCTTTATTATGTTGAGGTACTTGCCCTCTATACCCATTTCTTTTGAGAGTTTTTATCATGAATGGATGTTGAATTTTGTCAAAAGCTTTTTCGGCAACAATAGAGATGATCATGTGGTTATTGTCCTTTTTGTTGATGTGGTGGATGATGTTGATATATTTCTAATGTTGTACCATCCTTGCAACCCTGGAATAAATCCTACTTGATCATGGTGGATGAACTTTTTGATGTATTTTTTAATTTGGTTTGCTAATATTTTGTAGAGTATTTTTGCATCTATGTTTATCAGGGATATTGGTCTGTAATTTTCTTTTTTTGTGTGTTGTCTTTGCTTGGTTTTGATATTAGAGTGATGCTGACCTCGTAGAATGAGTTTGTGTAAGTATTCCCTCTTCTTCTACTTTTTGGAAAACTTTAAGGAGGATGGGTTTTAGGTCTTCCCTAAATGTTTGATGAAAGTCAGTGGTGAAGCCATCTCATCAAGGGGTTTTTTTCTTAGGTAGTTTTTCGATTACCAGTTCAATTCCGTTGCTGGTAGTTGGTCTGTTCAGATTTTCTGTTTCTTTCTGGATCAGCCTTGGAAGGTTGTATTTTTCTAGAAAGTTGTCAATTTCATCTAGGCTATCCAGTTTGTTAGCATATACTTTTTCACTGTAGTCTCTCAGAATTCCTTTTATTTCTGTAGTGTCCATAGTGATTTTTCCTTTCTCATTTCTGATTCTCTTTATGTGTGTAGGTTCTCTTTTTTTCTTGATACTTCATGCAACTAATAGGGATAAAAAAGCAGGAGTTGCGGTATTTGTATCAGTCTTGCTAGGAGTCTATCTATTTTGTTTATATTATTGAAGAACCAGCTCTTGCTTTCATTGATTCTTTCTATTGTTTTATTCTTCTCAATTTTATTTATTTCTGCTCTGATCTTTATTATGTCCCTTCTTGTACTGACTTTAGGCCTCATTTGTTGTTTTTCTAGTTTCGATAATTGTGAATTCTGTTTCTAGTTTCATTAATAGTGACTTTAAACTCTTCATATGGGATTGTTCTTTCCTAAGGTAGGCCTGTATTGCAATATACCTCCCTCTTAGCACCACCTTCGCTGTGTCCCACAGATTTTTGTGGTGTTGAATTATTGTTGTCATTTGTCTCCATATATTGCTTGATTTCTGTTTTTGGTCATTAATCCATTGGTTATTTAGGGGCATGTTTTGAAGCCTCCATGTGCTTGTGGGATTTTTCATTTTCTTTACATAATTTATTTCTAGTTTCATACCTTTGTGGTCTGAGAAACAGGTTGGTTCAATTTCATTCATTTTGAATTTACCAAGGCTCTTTTTGTGGCCTACTATGTGATCTATTCTTGAAAGTGTTCCATGTGCACTTGAGAAGAATGTATATCCTGCTGCTTTTGGGTGTAGAGTTCTGTAGATGTCCGTTAGGTCCATCTGGTCTAATGTGTTGTTCCATGCCTCTGCCTCCTTACTTATTTTCTGTCTGGTAAATCTGTCCTTTGGAGTTAGTGGAGTGTTGAAGTCTCCTAGCATGAATGCTTTGCATTCTATTCCCTTTTTAATTCTATTAGTATTTGTTTCAAATATGTAGGTGCTCTGTGTTGGTGCATAGATATTCGTAATGGTTACGTCTTGTTGGATTGACCCCTTTATCATTATGTAATGTCCTTTGTCTCTTGTGACTTTCTTTGAAGTGTATTTTGTCTGATACAAATACTGCAACTGGTGCTTCTTTCTCCCTATTAGTTGCATTAGTTTTCATCCCTTCAATGAGTCTTTTGTAGGCAGCATATAGTTGGATCTTCTTTTTTAATACATTCAGTGACTCTGTATCTTTGGATTGGTGCATCCAGACCATTTACATTTAGGGTAATTATCGATAGGTATGTACTTATTGACATTGCAGGCTTTAGATTCATGGTTAGCAAAGATTCAAGGTTAACTTCCTTGCTATCTAAGAGTCTAACTTAATTCACTTAGTATGCTATTACAAACACAATCTAAAGGTTCTTTTTTCCTCCTCCTTTTTCTTCCTCTTCCAGTCTTTATACATTAGGTACCATATTCTGTACTCTTTGTCTATCCCTTGGCTGACTTTGGGGTGGTTGATTTAATTTTGCATTTGCTTAGTAGTTAACTTCTGCTTTCTATACTGTGGTTTTATTACCTCTGGAGACAGCTATTAAACCTTAGGAACACTTCCATCTAGAGCAGTCCCTCCAATATACACTGTTCAGATGGTTCATGAGAGCTAAATTCTCTTAGCTTTTGCTGATCTGTAAATTGTTTAATCCCTCCTTCAAATTTAAGTGATAATCTTGCCAGATAAAGTATTCTTGGTTTGAGGCCCTTCTGCTTCATTGCATTAAATATATCATGCCGCTCCCTTCTGGCCTGTAAGGTTTCTGCTGAGCAGTCTGATGATAGCCTGATGGGCTTTTCTTTGTATGTGATCTTATTTCTCTCTCTGGCTGCTTTTAATAGTCTGACCTTATCCTTGATCTTTGCCATTTTAATTATTGTATGTCTTAGTGTTGTCCTCCTTGGGTCCCTTGTGTTGGGAGATCTGTGCACCTCCATGGCCTGAGAGACTATCTCCGTCCCCAGATTCGGGAAGTTTTCAGCAATTACTTCCTCAAAGACTCTTTCTATCCCTTTTTCTCTTCTTCTGGTAGTCCTATAATGCGAATATTGTTCCGTTTGGATTGGTCACACAGTTCTCTCAGTATTCTTTCATTCTCAGAGATCCTTTTTTCTCTGTGCCTCAGCTTCTTTGTATTCCTCTTCTCTAATTTCTATTTCATTTATAATCTCCTCCACCATATCTAATCTGCTTTTGAAATCTTCCATTGTATGTTTCACTTCTGATACTGTGTTCTGTAATGATTGGATCTCCGAGCAGAATTCATTCCTGAGTTCTTGAATATTTTTCTGTACCTCTGTGAGCATGTTTATGATTTTTATTTTGAAATCTGTTTCAGGAAGATTCATGAGATCAGTTTCACTTGACTCTTTCTCTGGTGTATGTATGATTTTGCTTTGAACCAGGTTCCTCTGACGTTTCATATTTGTATGTGGTGCCCTCTAGTGCCCAGAAGCTCTACTCACTGGAGCTGCTCAGCCCCTGGAGCAATGTTGGGGGTCTCAGGGGAGCGGTGTTCCTGCCTGGGGGAAGGAAAGAGCTGTTTTCTCCTTCCCAGCTGCTATGCCTGTCTGCACTGCCAGAACCAGCGAGCCAAGCACACAGGTATAAGCCTCTGTACTTTACATTTGTAGCTGCTGTAGGCAGGGCTTTCCTCTGGCTGGCCGATGCCAGGGCAGAGTTTGCTGGTTGTGAGTCAGGTGCGGGCTGGCTGGGAGGAAGACGCAGCAAGCTGCATATCATGGAGGGTGGCCTTGGAGCATTTTAGCTAGCCAGGGGGCTGGAGCAACTGAAGATCGTGAAAGTTCCCAACCTGCTTGGCAGAGTGCACCTGGACAATTTTTTCTACCTGTCCTTTGTCCTTAGCAGTAAGCTCTATGCAATACTTGCCCCTTTAGCAGTACTCTTACTGTTAGAAAGTCTCTCAGACTGCCCTCCTTTCTTTTGTTCCAGAGCAGCTGAATATGGATCCCTGTTTTCCAGAAGTGGCTGGAATCTCAGTCTCTCCTTGTATTCTGCCTGTCTTAGCTTTCCAACACCTGTAATCACCAGAGCACCATGCAATGTAGGTTTGTGCTCCCAGGGCAAATCTCCAGAGCTAGTTGTTCAGCAGTCCCAGGCCTCCACTCCCTTACTGCTCCATTTCCCTTCCTTCTGCCAGTGCAGTGGGGTGGAGGAAGGGCTTGAGTCTCGCCGAGTCATGGCTTTGGTACGTAATTACCCTGTTGCATGATGTCTATTGTTTTCTCCAGGTGCAGCCTTCTTTCCTGTTGCTCTTTCAAGATTGGTTGTATTAATTATATTTTTGTATTATATATGGTTTTAGGAGGAGGCCTCTCACCTCTCATGCCACCAACTTTAATCCCCTCCTATCCACATCCATATCAACACTTCTTAAGAGCCAAAAGATCGAAACAAGTGTTCATCAGTGGATGAATGGATAAAAGTGGTATATCCTTACAGTGGAATACTATTCAGTCATAAAAGGCAATGAAGTACAGACTTATGGTACAGGATTTTGAGGATAAGCCTCAAAAGCATTATGCTAAGTGAAAGAAACTAGACATTAAAGGTCACATTGGATGTTTCCACTTATAGGAAACACCCAGAATAGATGACTCTATAAAGACAGATTGGTGGTTGCCTGGGGCTGGAAGAACAGGAAAACAGGGATCGATTGTTTAATGGGTACAGAGTTTTATTTTGGGGTGATGAAAATGCTTTGGAACCAAACAGAGGTGGTGGTTGCACACATTATGAAAAACTAAATGCCACTGGGTTGCTTTCTTTAAAATAGTTAATTTTATGTGAACTTCAATAAAAAAGATGGTTGATTGGTTTTGTGTACTTTTCTGCAAGTAAGTTATACTTAAGTTTGGAATACTTTTGTGTAGTGGAAAGAGCATGAACTTTACCAAACATTGTACTGACTTTTAAACATACCTAATCTCATTATTTATTTTAAGCAGAGCCATTGTTGGGTATGGCACATAGTAGGACCCAAATAAATATTAATCCCCTTACACAACTTGAAATTTTGTGCTGTATGAAATTCCACGTCTTTGAGGTCCACAGAATTCCTTATAGTGCTCACTGTCTCTCTAGTCCCATTTGGCACTCAACATGCACTCCCTTCTCATGACTGGTACCATTTAAGTGCCTCAGTTTAAACTTATAGGGAATAGAGATCTTTTCTTAAACTTCCAATGAATCCCACACAGCTTGTGTGTGTAATCAGGGTCCTAGCTGGAAACCGTTGCACAAATTAGGATAATTTGGGGACAGTGTAATGTAAAAATTACAAAGAGGGAAGAGTGTAAAGAAGCCACAAAGAATATTGCAGTCCCCCAGTACCCACGGCTGTTGTGACCACCTCTACACCTGAGAGGTTGAGAGGAGGGAGCTGTTGTATAGAGAGGATTCCCTCTGTGAGAGCCGTGATTTTGATGTAGTGCATTCAGGACAACTTCCTGAAGCAGGAATCAGGATCTGGAGGGAGGACATCAGATATATCTGATCTGGTACAGCGTACAACAGCTTTGATTCAGAGGAGGGTGGGAGTACTAAGCCTCTGGGAGGGAGGAGAAGGAATGTAGAGCCTACGGGGTGCTGCATGGCAATTTTCTCATCCCTGAGACCACAGGACTAGTAGCTCCTCAGTTCTCATTTTGGGAATATTCTTTGTCTCTTTGAGCTTATTTTTCTTCCATCTGTAAGTTAAGGGAAATTAGTTTAATGATGTTTAAGGTCCTTACCACGGTCATAGCTACTGTGACAAGGTCCTTAGATCCATGATCTTTAATTCTGATAGAGAAAACCTTATTTTCACCTTGCTTTTTAAAATATATTAGTCTCTAGGTGTTACAAACAGATCTGTACGAAAAATATGTTCAGACAAAAGGTCTTAATGCTTCCTAACTAGTAAGTGAAGTCAAACTAATGAGGTTGCAGAGTAAAGTCATAGGTAGTTAATTACCACAGGCTTGGATAAAATTAACCTAGTACAAAGTTTACAACTGTAATAAAGTTATCACAAATTTTTAACATACTGCCTTTATTTTATATTGGAAAAACAAGAAGCAACTCAACCCATTCGAGTGGCCGCACAGCCGCTGTCCTTTTCACCTCTCACTTGGATTCTAACATTTCCCCCTGTGACGCGGAGGTAGCTGGCTGGGGAAGGCACCAGATGCCAGCCCTGCTGCGGGTTGAGAGACAGAGGCGCGCGGCCACCCGGAAGCCCGGGTGGCGGCGGGCACAGGAGCCCAGCCCTCCTGGACTGGAGTCCGGCCATGGGCGGGGCAAGAGGCGGGGCCTGCGGCCGCGGGAATCCCAAACCCTCCCCTTTCTCCACCCTTTGCTTGTCGCCATGGCCCCCGCTCTGCTCCTGGTCTCTGCTGCCCTCGCCTCTTTCATCCTGGCCTTTGGCACCGGGGTGGAGTTCGTGCGCTTTACTTCCCTTCGGCCACTTCTTGGAGGGATCCCGGAGTCTGCTGGTCCGGGTGAGCGGGAGGGATGTAGGATGAGCTGTGGGGTAGGGAGGTGGAGCCCGAGTGGACAGAGCGAGGCGGGGCCTGGGGACAAATGACAGCGGGAGTACGGGAGTGGGAACGAGAACCTTGAAAGCCGCCGAGAAGCTGCAGAGAGACTACAGGGCTAAATTAGGAACTCAGGGGTTAGCGGTTTGGAAAGGTGAGGGTGTGAGGACGGAGTAGGAGACTAAGAGCGATAAAACAGAGTATTCGAAGGAAAGTGCTTTGTGGAGAAGACCGGAGGAGAGTTCAAAAGAGGGAGCAAATTTAGCCAACCGAAATAAAAGAGGGACAATCCAACTGGTGGCCTCTCCATCCATGTCTTTTGTGACTACCCAACATGAATCCTCTTCCCCAGCTCTGGAGGAGGCCTGGGGAAAAGGGAAGAAACAGGGAATAGAAAAGTGATGTGGGCAAATCCTAGAGAGGAAGCATTAAGGCTATTGAAAGCATTAAGGGCGTCCTGGGGCCCCAGGAGATGAGGGTAAGTGAAAGTTTCCTACCATCTTCTTTATCTTTTGTCCCTCTCTTCCACTCCCCCTAGATGCCCACCAGGGATGGCTGGCTGCCCTACAGGACCAAAGTATCCTTGTTCCCCTGGCTTGGGATCTGGGGCTCCTGCTATTATTTGTAGGGCAGCACAGCCTCATGGCAACTGAGACGGTGAAGGCATGGATGTCCCGGTACTTTGGGGTCCTTCAGAGGTCACTGTATGTGGCATGTACTGCCCTGACCTTGCAGGTATGAGGCCTTGGCAGCTGAGTTCCCAAGGGAAACAGTCTGTGGGAAGGATGCCTTAGATTGGAAGGGCAAAGAT
Source organism: Manis javanica (assembly GCF_040802235.1). Taxonomy (NCBI): domain Eukaryota; kingdom Metazoa; phylum Chordata; class Mammalia; order Pholidota; family Manidae; genus Manis; species Manis javanica. Next base: position 59,849,136 of record NC_133171.1, read on the forward strand.
CTTAGGCATCTTGGGAAAAAAGTGGGTTTAGGGTAACTGAGGATTTTCAGGACTTGAAGTTCAGCTTCCATTCTTTTACAGCACATACCCTACTTTTTATCAAGAAGGGCATACGTTCCGCAGGCATGATATATGAAGTGTGCATTGTTACCTTTGCAACTTTGTTCATGTTGTCCTGCTTGAGATCCCCTCGTTTGCTCTTCAGTCCTACCCTTTCCTCAGAACCACTTGCCTAGGTCTCACAAAAGGATTCCCAATTCACACTCATCAGTCTTTCTCAGTGGGTGCTTGGCATAGGCCACTTTGTGTACCTAGGTGGCCACCCCCTTCTGTTCTGTAAGTCTTCAGGGTAGACACAGGTCATCCTTACATCCTTGGGCCCCCACCCAGCACCCTCCACATGGTGAATATTTAACGATGCTTGTCGTAGAGGTAGGAAGAGCCACAGGCCAGCCTGGCGTCAGCAGCCTCAGGGTCTAGGTCTCCCAAGGGTGGGCCAGGATACCCAGCCCCTCATCCTTCCCCAGCTGGTGATGCGGTCCTGGGAGCCCATATCCAGAGGCCCTGTATTGTGGGCAGCTCAGGCAGAGCCATGGGCCACCTGGGTGCCACTCCTCTGCTTTGTGCTCCATGTCATTTCCTGGCTCCTCATCTTCAGCATTCTTCTCGTCTTTGACTACGCCGAGCTCATGGGCCTTAAACAGGTGAGTCCCAGATCCTCACCTGATGCTTTCCAGAACACTGCTTTCCCTTCCATGGATTTCCCTCCACCTCCCCCCATGGTCTTCACCTTCCTTGCTTTTGACTCCCTTACTTCCCTCCCTCTCTCGTAAGACAGTCTTCCTTCAGCCCTTCCTCAAAGGCTAGAAACCATGGGCTTCCTGGCCTCTGGAGAAGGACCAGAGATGAAGGTCAGGAGCCAAATCTCACAGGGTGGTTCTTGGGCCTGAGTTACAGAAGAAAGTTTCCTGGAAGAGAGGAAAAGGGTGGCTAAATTGTGAAAAGGGACTGACTCCACTGCTAGGCTGTTCTCCCTTCTAGGTGTACTATCATGTGCTGGGGCTGGGCGAGCCTCTGGCCCTGAAGTCTCCTCGGGCTCTGAGACTCTTCTCTCACCTGCGCCACCCAGTGTGTGTGGAGCTGCTGACAGTGCTATGGGTGGTGCCTACCCTAGGCACTGACCGCCTCCTCCTTGCTCTCCTCCTTACCCTCTACCTGGGCTTGGCTCATGGGCTTGACCAGCAAGACCTCCGCTACCTCCGGGCCCAGCTGCAAAGAAAACTCCGTCTGCTTTCTCGGCCCCAGGATTGGGAGGCAGAGTGAGGAGCAAACCCTGGTTCCAAGCCCCATACTTCTCCCTCAACATCCCAGTCAGTTAACTTCCAGACCCTGGCAGCTTCAGACCAGAGGCCCAATTCTACAGCTGAAGGGGCTATCCCTTCCCCTGATTGAGCCACCACTTCCAGGGTCCAGCTCCACATCCTACATTCTGAGTTTCAGCTACTGGACTCCAAGGTCTATTTCTCACCAGCCAGGAAGAGGAGTGGCGAATTTATCTGCCTCCTTATAGTTTAAGGCTTGACCCCCTCCCCACCACCTCCCACCTAACAACCTCCTCATACGGACATGGGTCTAGCCGGACCACTCCCTGGCACTGTAACTTCCCTCTGAACCTCAGGGATCTAACCCCCACTCCCCTGCCCCCGCTGCACCTCCTTAGGCCCAGCCCACGGGCTTGGTCCTGCAACCTCGTTGAGAGGATCCTCTCACTCTGAATTCGGGTTTCTAAGGGTTCCCTGGTTTCCACGTGCTGGAAGGAACACGTGCTGCAGCATAATAAAATTCAGCCAAATTTTTAAACAAAAGGCATGTAGTCTGTCGGTGTTTCCCAAGTTGCAGGGTTGACTTTGGAACGGAAGGCAAGTTGGAGCCTGGGCGAGCCAAACTCGAGTCTGGGCAGCCACCGCGCCCTCTGGCGACCGCTGGGCGGCGGCCACTCCCCATGGACCTACCCCCACTTTCCCAGAGCGGCCCAGTCTCCCTCCAAATCTCCTAATTTCCCGACTGCAGACCAGGGACCCATGGGAGACAGGTTGCACTTGAGTGGGCAACGGTTCTGGTACGGAAGCGAGCTTCCAAATCCATGGCTTCCGAGCGCCTCTCCTGTCGCCCCGCTCCACACGGGTTCTCCACAGCCTGGCGGCGGCCTGGACCCCACAGTAACAAAGGCTGTCCCGGGAAGGCAAAAGCGTGGGGAGGAGCGGCAGGATGGAAAGGGCGGGCCCCGCTCGGAGCAGCTGCTGCTTCCTTCCCAAGTCCCTCGAGGGGCCTGAGTCACGGGCCGCCGCCCAGGGTCGGCGAGATGGGGGCGGAGGTCTGGACACCTGGGTTCTCCAGGGCAACCGGCAAGGAGCTTGGTGAGGGGGCCCCGAGAAGGGAGAGCGGAGAGCCAGGGGTCGCGGCCGGAAAGGGTGTACGGGAGCCCAGTCCCACGCGCGGACGCAGGGAGCGAGGCCCCGCCCCCTCCCTGGGCCCCGCCCCGCGGCCCCTTCCCTCTACTCATTGTCCTCAGACAAAGCGGTCGCGGCCCCCGCCCGGCCCCCCAGGTCTAGGTCTCGGTCTCCCTCTCAGCTCCTCCAGGGCTCCCTCTTCTCCCCCTCCTCTCTCTCCCCCCTCCCCTCTCCTCCCTCCGGTCTCCGGATCTCCCTTGATCCCTCTCTCCTCCTCTTCCTCTCCTCTCGGGACCCCAGGCTCCCGCGCACCCCTCCCCTCGGAACCCCTCAGCGTGTAAGTTGCCCGAGGGGCTACCGGACTTGGGGAAGGCGGTGTCTCCTCTCTCGCGTCCCCGCTCCCGTCCTTGCCCCAGACCTTGGGCTGTCTCCCCTTTGTGCCGAGATTGCCTGTCCCTGCGGTCACAGGCGGGGTGGGCATGGCTGGCTATGTCAGGGTTCCATGAGAGTGGAGACCCGCGCACAGGACTCTCAGACTCCGAAGAGAAGAGACGTGGAGCCGGTCCTCCGTACGCCAGGGTCCCGGGCACAGCCAGTGTGGGAGGCAGGAGGTGGAGACGGGAAGGGGTCGGGGTGGACGCCAGGGTTCTGGGAACGTGCTGGCAGCCCAGACACCCGGGTTCCGAAAGTCCCCGGGGAAGGGTATTTCCCCCAATCCGCTTTGGGGCGGAGTGCGGAGCGGAGGGGTGGGGGCTGGGGGGCGGGAGAGGCGTGGTCCGAGCGGAGCTGGAAGGGGACCGGACCTCTGGGGCCCCCGCCGAGGAGCGTCAGGCTGCTACTGCCGAGCTCCCTTCCCTCGGCCCGCTGCTTCTCCCGCTCCCCCTTTCCTCTCCGGTCTCCGTCCGCTCCTCCCCTCCCGACACCCACTCAGGCCCCACTGCCCGCTCTCCGGCGGGATTCCCTGCCGTCTCTTCCCATTCTCACCGCCCCTGGGGGAGGCCGGGGCCACTTACCCTGAAAGCTGCCTCCCTCACCCTCAGCCTCTCTTCTGTCTTCTCCCTCTTGCCAACTTCTCTTTTCGCCCTTTCTTCTCACATCCCTGGGACTGCCTCTGATACACACTAGCCCTGCACTGCCAGATCCGACTCCCGCCTCTTCTCCCCGTATCTCCACTTTTCCTCTCACCTCACTCGCCCCCACAACTTGGCCTATAGCTTTTTCTTCAGTTTCTCAGTTTCCCCGTCCTCTGCCTTTCCTCCTCTTCCTCCTTCCGTCTGCACCCTCAGCCCCTCTGCCCTCTCTGTGCCCACCTCTCCCCCTCCACTTCCTCTCCCGCCACCCCTAGTTTCATCCCCTGGGCCTCTCTGGAGCCTCTCCTTCCTGTTCTCTGCCCCCAGCACTGCTCACCTCACCTCAAGGCAAGCATGGCCACCATCCCTGATTGGAAGCTACAGCTGCTAGCCCGGCGCAGGCAGGAGGAGGCGATTGTTCGTGGCCGGGAGAAGGCTGAGAGGGAGCGGCTGTCCCAGATGCCAGCCTGGAAGCGGGGGCTCCTGGAGCGCCGCCGGGCCAAACTTGGTCTGTCTCCTGGGGAGTCTAGCCCTGTGCCTGGGACTGCAGAGGCTGTACCTCCAGACCCAGACGAGCCTGCGGTCCTCCTGGAGGCCATTGGGCCAGTGCACCAGAACCGATTCATTCGGCAGGAACGCCAGCAGCGTCAGAGTGGAGAGCTATCTGCAGAGAGAAGGTCTGGGCCTTCCGAGACCCGGGAGCCGAAACCTAGCGCTGCGGTGATGCGGGATCAGAGCCCCAAAGGAACAGCGTCAAGAGAAGAGCACCTTAGTCCCAGGGAGGCCAGAGAGAGGCGGCTGGGAGTAGGGGGAGCCCGAGAGTTCAACCCCAGGGCTTCAGAGGCTCTGGACTGGAGGCAGAGTTCAGGAGAGGCAGGAGACAGGAACTCCAAGCTGTCAGAGGCACAGAAATGGAAGCTGAGACCCAGAGAAACTCCAGAGCAGAGTTTGAGACTGGCGGAGCCTAGAGAACAAAGCCCCAGGAGAAAAGAGGTGGTGGAAAGTAGACTGAGCCCAACAGAGATTGAAAAAGAGAAGCTGGACCTGACAGAGGCCCATAAATGGGGGTCTGACTCCAGAGAGTCTCAGGAACAGAGTTTAGTACAACTGGAAGCATCAGAGTGGAGGCTGCGTTCAGGAGAAGAAAGAAAAGACTGCTTTGAGGAATGTGGGAAAAAAGAAGAGAGGCCAGTTCCAAGGATGGCCACACAACTGACTTCAGGGTTGTTAGAGACCCTGACGAAGGAGGCTCCAGATAGCAGCTGTGGAGGAGTGGACACAGCATATCAGAGGCCCAACCCTGTGGAGGATGACGAGAGGAGCTTGAGGCTGACAGAAGGGTGGAAATGGACCCTGAACTCTGGAAAGGTTCGAGAATGGACACTTAGGGTGATAGAGACTCAAACTCAGAAACCAGACCCTCCAGAGTCTGCTGAGAAGCGTCTTGAGCCTCTTGGTACAGAGGCTGGAGAAGGGGAGGTTGAGAAGGGGGCGGGGGATCAGGGCAGGCCTCTGAGCAACCTACAGAACCGCTGCTCTGTGCCCTCCCCCCTTCCACCAGAGGACGCTGGGACTGAAGGCTCTAGACAGCAGGAAGAGGAAGCCGGGGAACAACGGCCCCCAACAGCAGCCCCTCTGTCTCCACGACCCCCAGCCCCACCTGCCCCCCAGCCCCCTGGGGATCCCCTCATGAGTCGTCTGTTCTATGGGGTGAAAGCAGGGCCAGGGGTGGGGGCCCCACGCCGCAGTGGACACACCTTCACAGTCAATCCCCGGCGGTCCATGCCCCCTGCAGCCCCTGCCACCCCGGCCACCCCAGTCACAGCTGATGCTGCAGTTCCTGGGGCTGGGAAGAAGCGGTACCCGACTGCCGAGGAGATCTTGGTGCTGGGGGGCTACCTCCGCCTCAGCCGCAGCTGCCTTGTCAAGGGGTCCCCTGAGAGGCACCACAAACAGGTAGGGAGCAGCCAAGCCAGTCTTCTGAAAAGCTCACTTGTCAGTTCTGACTCCTGTCTTTGTCTTTTTATACCCCTGTATTCTTGTATTCCTCTGTTTTTTCTTGGTTAATTCCTGCCACCACCCTTCCTCCTCTGCACACACATTCTTCCTTCTTGCAGCCCTCCATTAATTTCCAAGCCCCAAAGATCCTGCCCGGCAATCAAGGGCTGTCCCAGGGTGTCTCTCTCTCAGGGTGTGCTCAGACTGCTCACTCTCCCTTCCCTCAGGCAGTGAGGTGCCCCCCGACCCCCATCTCTCTCCTTCCTTTCCTGAATCTGTGACCCAACTCAGCCCATCTGGTGGGAGTCCTTGGATCTCAGGTTACCAGGGTGAAAGCACTTTCAGTCTTCCAGGGGTGAGAATGGTGAGGCAGAAAGCCTGGGGAGGTGAGAGGGTGGCTCTGGGGTTCTAGAGAGAAATGGCAGGGAGGAGTGAGTGGAGGAAGGACTCACAGTCTCAAGGAGGAGGTGGGCAGAGCTGAGTGGGGACATCCTAGGGTAGAGGGGGAAGGGGAAATGGTACAAGGCTGGCCAAAGCAGAGAGAAGGCTTTTGAACCCTGATTCTGCCCCATACACACACAGGCCATTTGAAGTAGGTGACCTCCGGGTTGCACACCCCCAGCTGGGCCACTGCTTCAGACAGTGCTCCCTTCTCTCTTGGGACAAGAAAAGCCTTCTCCTCTCCCTGTCCTTCCTCCCTGGGCTTCCCCTCCCCCTAGAACTGGCTCAGCATTTGGTTCTCCCCTCTCTTCCTGCTATCCTGGTCTCTCCCTCCCTTTGGGGTAGAAAAAGAGAGAAGTGAATTTGGAGGAATTTAGCTGAGAGCAGGGAATACAATGGGAGTTGGGGATAGGGGTGGGGGCAGAGGCAGGAAACGGTTAGAGGTTAAACTGGAAAGGGTATTCAGTGATATGGGAGCAGCCAGGCTGATTTCTTCCCCTGGCCCTGGCCCAACCCCTTCCCTACACACCTATTAGTTTACAGCTTAAAAATCTATAAGGAAAGAGAGTTCCCTGGACCTAGCACATCTTCCAGGGACTGCAAAAGCCCTTCCTAGTCTCCAGTCTTCATCCCATGTGTGATGTCCTTAGATGTGTTTTTGTCTTCAATACCACTGGGAAACCACAGGAACCCAACACGTGGGTTAATCCTGGGGGCCTCTTGATCCCCAATTCATCTTCATGTGAAGCTTAAGCTCTTATCCTGGAGCCACTGAATTTGAGTTTATTCTGAGCCCTCTGTCTACTACCAGCCCCTTCCCCTTCAGGCTGGAACTGCCAAGGTGAGGTTGTCAGAAAAGTGTATGCTGAGGTTGGCTTGTACCTTTGGGGAGCAACAAGCAGGGAGAAGCATGAAGTTTGGGCCCAAAGTCTGGGGATGATCTGAGTGCAGAGCAGGATCTGTGAGGGTAACTATACCTAGGTTAGGGAGCAGGGGAGCCGGAAGCAGATCGCCCAAACAGGAAGCTGGTGTGGAGGCCGGAAGGCTGGTGGGGCTGAGTGGGGAACGCTGGGCCTTGAGTATGCCAGAAGTGTGCTCAGGATGTGGTGAGAGAATAAGGAAGGCGCTCTGGGGGTGGGGGTGGGGAGAGGCAGCTCATAGTTCTCTAGACCCAGACACCGCCTGCTCTGCTCTCTCTCAGGCCACTGTGCTCTCAGCACCCTCTTCATCAGGCACTGGTAACGCCCTGTTCAGCCCTGCCCGGCCCTGTCCCAACCATAGCTCAGGGGTAGGAAGATCCCACTGCCCATCCCACCCCTGTCTTCCCTAAGTAAGTTTGGTTTGCAGGCTAATTCCATCAAACGTATCCCTGCCAAGGGAGTCCATGGTATGGGCTGTGGCTGGTGCCCTTCCCTAGAGGCCCTTCTGGCTGAGAGACCCACCCCTCCCCTCTCTGGCCCCCTTGTGACCTTATATAGCTGATGGGAGAGGAGCGAGTGAGTCACCCCTACCCTGCACTCCCCCAACTCGGATGCAGGCTGTGCATTCCTGAGAAGTCCAGTCAGAAGTTGGGGATGGGAGAGACAAACATGGACTGAGAGCAAATGAAATGAATCCATCATCAGTGGATAATAAACTATGGAGATTTTTATCCCAGAAGGGGATATGAAAAGAAAACAGAAATGGGTTCCCAGAAGTTTAGGTAAATCAGTCAGTAGCAGAACCAAAAGTGGTCCCTTTTGAGAAGCTGGGATGTTGTAAGGGGTCTGGTTGCTGCTCAGTTCTACTTGCCAGTTCACAGACAGACTGGGGGCTAGTGTATAGGCTGGGTTACCTCCCACCTTGTTCCTCAGTGTTGGTCCTCTGTTGGGATTTCATCTGAGGTCTGGACCAGCCCTTTGTTACCTCTTGTAGCAACTTAATGCGTCTAGGGATAACCCAAGGCTGTCACATAGGATGACAAGTAAATACACAATAATAATAAGTAAGTCCTCCAGTGGGTTAGAAAGGTAAGCGATCATGGGGAAAAAATTATAATAGGGATAAGTAAAACCTAGAGGACTAGGAGGTGGGGAGTGAATATGACATCTTTATGAGGGTGATTAGGAGAGAGAAAGCCATGGGGATATTTGGGGGAAGAGTGTTCCAGGCAAAGAGAACAGCCAGCACAAAGGCACTGGGGTGGCAGTGCCCCTGGCGAGCTTGGAGGAATCACGGCTAGTGTGGCCGGAGTGAAGGAGGATGCCTGAGATGTGAGTGGGGAATGGTACATTGGGAGTACGCTGTAGGCCTTGGTCAGGCTCTGGCTTTTGCCTCCAGTGAGATGGGGAGCGCCAGTACAGGGTTTGTAGCCAAGGAGAGACACATACAGTTCTGAGTGTCAGCTTCCCATGGGACCTACGTGTCACATACCATATAGCCCTTAGCAACAACTGTCCGACCACCTCCTGGCTTCTCTCTTCTCACACCCTAGTCCCTGTGGAAACTCAGGGATGAAGAGTGCCCCAGTTCTGCCTCCCAAACAGGCACCAGGGAAGGCCTGAGTAGGTCATATGGACCTTTCCAAGTAGTTCACATGGAATCCTCCTGTTTGTCTCCTTAATCACTTTGCCTCCCAGGTTAATCCCACCCTGTCCCTTCCCCTGAGCTTAGGAGAGCTAACGGGAAGGGTAGAAAGGCAGTGAGGACCTGCTCTTAGAACTATGTGTTTATGAAGGACTTTCTGCCCCCTTCAAATTCCCTCTCTGGTGTCTGCATGTCCCTTCTGCTGCACTCTCCACCCCAGCCCTGTGTTTGTGTGGACTTTCCTCTCTGTCCTGTCACCTCCCCCATCTGCAGCTCTCAGTGACTCAGGGACTCTTCTCCCCAGTGTGTGTTATGGGAGAGTCTCATTTCCTCTGGGCCTTTCTATTGGTGTCCTCTTCCCTACAAGGCCCTTGAGTCCCTTTGTTGTTAGGTCTACTCCAGCTACAGGAAAGGAGTGAGGGGAGCAGGAGGGGGCAGGTGTCCAGGGTCCTGGGTTTCCCAGCAGGCAAGGGGCTGAGAACAAGGAAACCCATGTTTCTGATCTGTGCTTTTACCTGGGACTGTCTTCCCATCCAGCAATTTTCTGCCAGCTCAAATCTCCCCTCCTCTGGGAAGTCTCCTTGATTGCTCTCAGGACACCCAAAGATTCAGTTCTGATCACAAGAGTTACCTCCATGCATTATAATTTCTTTTTACGCTTTTTCCTACCATACTCTAAGTAGGAACCTTACTCAGTTCTGCTGAAGGGACCTCTGCCAAAGCTCAGGCCCAAGTGGGATGTTTTGGAAACGATATGATTAAGGAGGGGAAATCTGAAAATGGAGAGCCAGTATCAAAAGTAAAACTGGATCCCAGAGTGGCTGGGGAGGACCAAGTCACTGGGGTGCCCAACTCCAGCCCCCACTCCCCACCTAGCATCTGCTCCCCTGTGGCTTCCCCCCACCCTTCCCCCGCTGACCTCTCCCCCCAACTTTCTCTCCTACTCTCAGCTCAAGATCTCCTTCAGTGAGACAGCACTAGAGACCACGTACCAATACCCTTCTGAGAGTTCGGTGCTGGAAGAGCTGGGCCCGGAGCCTGAGGCCCCCAGTGCCCCCTGCTCCCCTGCTGCCCAACCCGACGAAGAAGACGAGGAGGAGCTGCAGCCAGAGCTCCAGAGCGGGCTGCACACCAAGGCCCTGATCGTGGGTGAGCAGGCTCTGTTGGCCCCAGGACGCCCTCTGGCATTCAGGGAGGACAGTGTGGCCCACTGCGGGTTCAAGGTGGTTGTCCTGGAAAGCGAAGTGCACATGGGGTCTCCAGATTTCAAAACTAGGAACTCTTTCTAGTGCTCTAGTGTGATTAAAAACACAAGGTTTGGGTCAGACAAGGTTTGAATTCCATCTTGTCGCTTACTTGTGGTTTGACCTTAGGGAAGTCACCTGACCTCTGGCCTCAGTTTATAATTTATGAAATGAGGTCATTCATAACTACCTCCTGGAATGTTGCGAGGATTAAGTAATTTTTGTGAAGCACATAGAAACTATGGCTGAACATCAAATTACTTAATCACTCGGGACTATCATGAGATTAAATGAGTTATAAGAATGCTTGGCACAAAATGTGAGTCAAACAAGTGATGGCTGCTGTTACTGGTGATGACAAGCAATGAAGACATGGAAGATAGCATAAGACTTCTGTATGCCAGCTGCCCTGCAGTGCGGGGAGCAGTGGGAGGAGGCAGGAGGCAAAGGTCCTCACTCATTCTCTATCATTAATGTCTCCTCTCCCACAGATGAGTCTTGCCGGAGGTGACCCTCTTCCAACACAAGAAAATACCTCCTTTCCAGAACTGGACATCCTGGAGACTGGAAGATTCAGAGCAGACAGAACCTGAAGAGCCTGGCAGGGAAGGGCAACCAACATCTTCCAACTTGCTTTCCTCACCCTGTTTCTGGGGGGCAGAGCCAACTGCTCAATTTCCACCGTCACCTAAGGGTGGGAGTGCATCAAATGTGCTAGTGCCTCCTAGGTGATCCAAGAGTGAGCGCCAAGTCCTGGGGAGGAGCTCACAGTTCATAGGGGGTGGAGATGGAGCACTCCCTCCATCTCCAAGGGCTGGGTACACTCTCCTTACAGCTTTCCTTGACTCCCTACCATCCCTGTAGTGGCATCCTATAGTGTAGCCCCCCTGGGGGCTCTCAGGATTTAAGCACTCATCTCTCTGGGAGACTTGGATCCCACTCCATTTATAGGCACTTCTCCCTCCTGTTTTTCTTAGGTCACTGTCCCTTTGTTTACAGCTTCTGTCTCCTCTTGGACCACAGCCTGGTTTACAAACCCTACTATCTCCTAGCCCCACCTTCCAAAGTTCCAGGTTTACAAGCCACACTTACCTGCTGTGTCCAGGTGGAATCCTCTCCCCTGTCCTCTGCTGTTGCCTCATTGGAAGTAGCCTGGGGCTGTGGCTTCCTCCACTTTTGCTCAGTATTACTGTGCCTCAGTTTTCCCCAAGAGGGAAGGCTGGGAAATCTTAACTTTGTACCCCCATCTAGTTATTTAGTTCTTTCTAGTGGGTCACAGTTGAATTGAATTACAAAGGTGTCCAGTGACTAACCGGCACCTCACCTCTCCTCCCCCATTCCTCCTTCCTTACCAGTTGCCTGTTGTTGTTTTTTTAACTTTCTGTAATACAATGGAGCTCTCTCCAACTCTCCCTGATGCTTCTTTTTCTTTAGAAAAAAATGTTCTTGTTGGGGGAGGCTCTAGGTTCCTCATTCCAAGCCTCTCCCAACTTCCTATTGGCCACTAAGAAGTGGCCATGGCTGTGGGAGGGAAAACGATAGGGATGAACCACACTGACATGTAGAAAGGACTCTGGAAGACCCCTGCACTGCTTTCTTGAAGGACCAGCAGGAGAAGGACTGGTAAGAGGAAAGACAGGAAGTAACCTCTATCCTGGGACTGCCATGAGGGCAGACTATGTCAGCTGGGTTTACTGAAGCATCCTTCCCCATGCCTGGCATCTAATAAACACAAAATTATTTCTAGAATGAGTGACTGAACAAATAAATGAATAAATGAAAAGAGCTAAAAAATTAGAAGAAGATACTCTGAATTTAAAGATTCCAATATTCAGAAGCATGGGGCAGTGCAAGTGACCAGTTAAGAGTGTGACTCTGGCTAATCTGGGGCATTTACTCCAAGACTCAGGAGCATAAATAATAAATCTCTTGAAACTGCTGCAAAATATGGAGTATATACAGAAAGCATAAATAATAAATCTCTTGAAACTGCTGCAAAATATGGAGTATATACAGAAGTGCAGTTTCCTGAAAAAGGGCCTCATGGACAATGGATTTTATATTCCTACAGGTTTAAGATCCTTCAATAATTCATGGCTTTGTTGCCCAAGTATAGTTGATACTGGGAGATTGTCTTGCCTGAGGGTTTCAGCCCTGGGCAAGTTCACTATGAATTCAGTGAGACCAAGAAATGACAATGGAATGTTCCTGGGGTAAAAGGGTTTATACCCGGCTTTATTCTCCTGGAGATAGGTCAAGCACTAGAATCATGTCTTTGGCAGTCTGCAAGTGCGTAATCCTCTGTCTCTGCCTCTGCCCAGAATACTGGGCAGAGCTCTTTATATAGTGACTCAGTCAATAAAAGCTTATTTCCTATTGGTGTGGAAGCAGTAGTCTAGCAGTAGGCCGGTTACACCATCAAGTAGTTTAGGGTCAGGTGAGGAACCTGGAAAATGGAAGTGGGGAACTTCATTTTCCCCACAGAGGTTTTTCCCATTTCAAGGAATTTCTAATGTGGAAGATCTATACTTTACTTACTAGGTCATTTTTTCAGTTCTCTATGCTAGTAAAGATGTGGTTGAGTAGTTAATAGTCCCACCACTACAGGATGCTTCTCACAGCCTAGTCAGAAGATACATTTTACTAAATACAAAATATATTAGACAAATTGATCCTAAACATATACCAAAGGTCTTTAATTTACTTGCAAGGGAAAAACAAGCTGTCGAAAGAATGACCAGCTTAGCGAGGGCATGGGTATAGAGGGAAGCAGAGTGTTTACATTAGTAGCTAATTAGGTAAAGATCCCAATCAGCTGTGACCCAGGAAAACCGAGGCAGGAAGCTCTGAGATGCCAGGAGTGCCCAAAGTCCATTTCAGAAAACAATGCATCCAAGAAGTCAACGATATGGAGCTAGCTACCTGTGGCTGTTAATAGGAATAACAATATTTCACTTCCCAATAACAGTGTCTGGCTAGTTCAGTGAATCATGGAAGTACGAAGCAGGGTGTCTTGCCAATGGGTTTCAGCCCTGGATAAGTTCACTATGGGTTCAGTGAGACCAAAAAATGACAATGGAATATTCTTGGGGTGAAAGGGTTTATACCCAACTTTATTCCCATGGTGGCAGGTCAATCACTAGAATCCTGTGTACTCAAGAGTGAGTCTGCATGCAGCAAGCCAGTCTCTGCCTCTGGCCTTTCTGCCTCTGCAGCTGTCTCAGCCTCCATTATCAGTACCGCCTTCTAGCTTCTTCTCTTCTGCAGCCTTGCAGCCAGAGTACAGGATGGAGCTCTTTATATAGAGTCAATAACAACGTATTGCCCACACGTGGATGGTGTGCAAACCGACCAGGGCCAGGTGAGAATCCTGGCCATAGGAACCTTCACTTTCTCCTCACAGGGTCAGACCTCAGACAGCAGATAGTCAAGAAACAAACTCTACTTATTTTTAAATAAGCAGCCACCAGTGAATTTGGCAACCTATTAGCAAAAACGCAGAACACAGTCCACACATTCCTTAGTCTGAAGATCTTTTAAAATAACCAAGAAAAGAGGGCATCTTTTATTTTTCTCCCAGGTCCTATCTCTTCCTGCCTGGAGGTTCTCGCTGATGCCTAACCTGTATTCGTTCCTGCTGCAGATACCAGTTCTAAACAAAGGTCACTCCTAATCAGTTTGTGCTAATCTTTCCTAAGCCTGGACCTGATCTTCCAATTTGAAATAGAATCCACCTCCCGGCCTACCCCCCCGCCCCCCGACCTCGATCCCTGCCCCGACACCCTGAATGCTTTTTAACCCATAGGACTTACATATTTTATTTACTATGTATCTTGTCTACCCCTCACCTCCCGCCCCCAACCCTGATGTAAAGTCTGTGAGGGATTTTGCCTGATGTGTTTTATGGCTATATCCCCAGCGACTAAAATTGGGCCGAGCACACATTAGGTGTTCAGCATTTATTGAAAGAGTGAGTGAAGCACCCACGGACTGACCATCAGAGGGCGGCAGAGAAATTCGATAGAGGCGGAAATGAAAATGTTTTACCGAAGTTTCAGGTACTGTTCCGCGAGGTTTGAACTCGCTCGGCCACCGTAGTGCTGAGGCCGGAAAAGTGCGAGGGCTTCCGGCCTCTGCGGTCGGCCAAGAAGGTTTTGGGCTGTCTGAAACTGAACCCCAAGGTTCTAAGCCAGCACCCTTGCTGAGCTAAGGCTCCAGCCCAGGACTGAAGGCCTCCAGGCCTCCGCGCCGGGCCCGGCAGCCAGCCCAGCTGCTCGAGCCACTTCAAGGCCGGGAACAGGGAGCGTGGGTCGCCATGACTGCACCGGCCGGGCTAGAGCGCTGGGTGCAAGACGAGCTGCACTCGGTGCTGGGGCTGAGCGAGCGGCACGTGGCCCAGTTCCTGATCGGTACCGCGCAGCGCTGCGCCTCAGCCGAGGAGTTCGTGCAGAGCCTGAGAGACACTGATACCCTGGACCTCAGCGGGCCGGCCCGGGACTTCGCCCTGAGACTCTGGAACAAGGTGTCGCGAGGGGTGGGGCGCGCTGGGGCGGGGCCCGGCGTGGGAGGGGCGGGAGCTGAGGTTGGTGCCTGGGGAGGGGCCGTGGTTAATTTTACAGGTGCGGCTAGGCAAAGTGACCTTCGGGGAATTAAGTAAGCTAAGTTCACAGGCATTAACTCTTTCCGTTATCGCCTGTGTACTGTGCTAGATGCTGGATGTCCAGCTCAGGGGAGAAGATTGAGGAGGGCTCAAGTGTGTTGGGTTAAGTGCTTCTCGAACTTTAACATTCCTTCAGAGCAAACATACGATCCATCCAGGGCCCTTGTTAAAGTGCATATTTCGATTTGGGAGGTATGGGATGAGATCTTAGTGTCTTGCATTTCTAACAAGTTTCCGGGTGAAGATCCAGGACCACACTTGGAATAGCAAAGCTATAGAAGGAGATGTGCGGGAAGTGCTGTGGGAGGGCAGAAGAGGTGGAGGCAGTGATCAGGAAAAGCAAGCCCGAAGATTCCCTGGAATTTGTCAGGTAGAGAAGGGGGAAGTAGTAAAGGTGTGACAGTGAGCTCCTGGAGGACAGGCCTGTATATTTCTCGTCTTTGTATTCCTACCAACTAACAGAGCACCTGACAGAAAAGGTGCTCAGTAAGTATATGGAAAGTGTTCAGTATGTTCAGAGACTGGCAAGTAGCCTGGTGTGGCTGTCCTATATGGTGCCTGGGGAGAGATGAAGTTAGGATGTAAGTGATGTCAGGGTGGTACTTTATGTTAGTTTGTTTATCAGTATATCTCTTGAATGTGGTTCAGTATCAGGCATGTGACAGACCTGAGCAAATCTATCCTTGTAGCATCTTAGTCCTTTTGTATTAATGACTTAATAATTGGGAAGAACAGAGTCTGTGCAATTGAAAATTGGGTGTGACAATATAAAATAAATTCCATAAGGGCAGGGATTTTTGTCTCTTGTTTATTCCTATATTCTCAGTACCTAGCAAGTATCTGGTGCATGGGACAGGCTTCAATAAATGTTTGTTAAATGAATGTGAGAAAGTTTGGAAGCTGAGAGGCCCAATTCAGGCTGAAGAACATGGTGTGAAGGCATGGGGAGGAGAGAGGATGAAGGCTGGTTTAAGATTAAGCCATTCTGTAGACTAGGAACAGGGCAGAGTAGGTGGACAGAGATCAGGAGTTGCTCACATCCCTTTTCTTCCTCTCTACTGACAGGTACCACGGAAGACAGTGGTAGAAAAGCCAGCTCGGGCAGCTGAGCGAGAGGCCAGAGCACTCCTGGAGAAGAACCGATCCTACAAGTTGCTGGAAGACAGTGAGGAGAGCAGTGAGGAGACTGTAGGTAAGGCTGGAAGCAGTCTCCAGAAGAAGCGTAAAAAACGGAAACACCTCAGGAAGAAACGTCAGGAGGAGGAGGAAGAAGAGGAGGAAGAGGTTTCTGAGAAAAGGAAGAGAAAGAAAGAGTAAGTCAGAAGAAGGGTGAGAGAGGATGTTGCAGGTGGATGACAGGACAGTAAGCCTCCTGGATGCCCTTATTTCATGGCCGGCTTGGGTTGCAGGGGGAGTAAACAGCAGGCAGAGGAGCCAGAGTCAGAGGATGAGTGGGAGCGGACAGAGCGCGAGCGCCTGCAGGACTTGGAGGAACGTGATGCCTTCGCCGAGAGGGTTCGGCAGCGGGACAAGGACCGAACTCGCAATGTCCTGGAGCGGTCAGACAAGAAGGTGCATGGAAGAAGCATGTTTTGTAACCCAGGAAGATGCCTGGGTCAAATCTCAGGTTGGGTGTGATTGCAGAAATAGTGATCCCTGGGAAGACAAGGGGCTGCCTCGTGCTATGTTCATCTCTGTGGTGAGCCTCTGCTGAACCTGTAGCCACAGAGGTTCCTCACTGAGAAGGGACATTTCTTTGTGCTAGCATACATTTGAATGATCCTTGTGATTCTAGAAGGGGAGTGGGTATGGGGACTTCTGGCCTTATAGCCCTCCCTTCTTGGTGTCTTCTCCTAGGCTTATGAAGAGGCTCAGAAGCGCCTTAAGATGGCTGAGGAAGACCGGAAAGCTATGGTGAGTCCTAGGCCCAGGAAGCCAGATCATAAGACAAAAGGGAGGACTTTCTGATGGAGTGGCTAGGGATAGGAGAACAGATAACACAGGAAGTTTGGAGGGGATACTGATAGGGTGTCAAGTCTTGGGAGGAGGGGGCATGGTTGACGGGAGCCTGCTAAGGATAGGCTTAAGTTACAGAGGGAAGGAAGCTACCTACAAACCCTCCTTGCCTCCTTAGGATCAAATCACACTGTGTGTTAGTAAGGGGAATGCGAGCTTTTCCTGTCCCTGGTACTTAATGAAATGCAATCAAAGGCAACTGGAGCAACATGGCGGTGAATGGATGGCAGAGGCAGCATTGCTGTCCCTCTGCCAATGGATGTGCTGACCTTTCATCTTGGGCACACCCTCTCCAAATACCTTGCTACCACCTCATCCCTCCTTCCCCATCGTGGCCTTGTGATGTCCCTCTGGTATCCTGGGTTGGTCTTCTCACTGGACAGGGATGGAGCCCTTGTAATTAATGAACTGGACTTATTCTGGTGTGAGTCTAGGTAGGGCAGGCAGTTTTCCTGAGGCCTGGTCTTCCCAGGTACAGTGACACTTAGATTTCTCAAAGAAGTTTAAGACTGGTGTCTTAAGAATGGCCTAGTGGAACTCGGGTCTCTCCCAACCAATCCATCTCACATCCTACCCCACAGAATGGCTGTGGTCAGAGGCTTCCGAGACATCCCTCAATGCTGGTGTAATGTTTTTATTTCCCTGAGTTTTGCTTTTCTTTTTCAATTATAAAAACCTTGAAATAAATAGGATTGAAAGAACAGTATAATGAACGCTCATACGATTATTTGGTCAAAAATTGCTAATACCATGTGCAGTATTTGTGCTGTCTATGTAAATGTGGGCCTTTTTTTTTTTGAACCATTTAAAAAAGTTATAGGCATCATAGTATTTTATCTCATCAGCATGTAGCATGTACCTCCTAAGAATAAAAATGCTGCCTTCTAAAACCACAGTGCCATTTTCAGACCCAAGATGAACAGTAATTCTCATATATCAGCTGTGGACCTGTCTGTAGTAAAATGTCCCCAGTTACCTCAAAATGTCTTTGATAATGGCTCTTTCCAAACCTTAATCTAGTCCAAGTTCATGCGTTGCATTTGGTTGTTAAGTCTCCTAAGTTTGTTTCATTTTGTCTTCCTCTTTCTGTCTCATCTTGTACCATGACCTACATTCAGGATTTATCTGATCCTTATTTTGTAATGTTAAGTTCTTCTATGCCATATGCTTCCTTTCAAGTGGAAGTTGGATCTAAAGCTTGCCAAGACTCCAGGTTCTGTCGTTGTGGCAGGAACACCTCTTGGGTGGTAATGGACACTTTCATTTGTACCCCATCCAGGGATACGCTCTCCAACTGTGTACCTGTTAGTACAGGTGTCCTTTCTTCCAATAGCTTCTTATTTACTGGTTTTAGCAACCATATCTCATCCTTTCCTGAATCGGTTATTTCATTGGAGATCGCAAAATGGT
Source organism: Manis javanica (assembly GCF_040802235.1). Classification (NCBI taxonomy): domain Eukaryota; kingdom Metazoa; phylum Chordata; class Mammalia; order Pholidota; family Manidae; genus Manis; species Manis javanica. The sequence continues at coordinate 59,866,990 of NC_133171.1, forward strand.
GAGTTTTGGATTCTGACATGCCTTCTACATTTATTGGCTAGCCTTTTTATATAAAGAAGAGCTTTTCCTCAACAACTAGGAGTAAGCTAAATGTTTCTTAGAAGACAAGGTAAATGTTTGTTTCCTTTTAATTTTCAGAGTAGGGGGTTTGGCTTAACAGACACCTCATTGGTGGCAAGTATTTTTTTTATTAAGTTATCATTGATATACACTCTTAAGAAGGTTTCAAGATGACAAGTTTTTTTCCCATTCTTTGTGTTTGTGTGTGTGTGTGTGTCACATTGGGCTTATGAATTTTTATTTTTCAATATTTTAGAATTGCATATTATTCTTTTTTTATTTTTATTTTGTTATCATTAATCTACAATTACATGAAGAACATTATGTTTACTACCCCCTTCACCAAGTCCCCCCCACAAACCCCATTACAGTCACTGTCTATCAGCATAGTAAGATGCTGTAAAATCACTACTTGTCTTCTCTGTGTTGCACAGCCTTCCCCGTCCCCCCCCCCACATCATACATGCTAACAGTAAGGTCCCCGTTCTTTTCCCCCCCTTATCCCTACCTTCCCACCCATCCTCCCCATTCCCTTTCCCTTTGGTAACTGTTAGTCCATTCTTGGGTTCTGTGAGTCTGCTGCTGTTTTGTTCAGTTTTTCTTTGTTCTTATACTCCACATATGAGTGAAATCATTTGGTACTTGTCTTTCTCCGCCTGGCTTATTTCACTGAGTATAATACCCTCTAACTCCATCCATGTTTTTGCAAATGGTAGGATTTGTTTTCTTATGGCTGAATAATATTCCATTGTATATATATACCACATCTTCTTTATCCATTCATCTACTGATGGATACTTAGGTTGCTTCCTTTTCTTGGCTATTGTAAATAGTGCTGTGATAAATTTAGGGGTGCATCTGTCTTTTTCAAACTGGGCTGCTGCATTCTTAGGGTAAATTCTTAGAAGTGGAATTCCTGGGTGAAATGGTATGTCTATTTTGAACTTTTTAAGGGACCTCCATACTACTTTCCACAATGGCTGAACTAATTTACATTCTCACCAGCAGTGTAGGAGGGTTCCCCTTTCTCCACAACCTCGCCAACATTTGTTGTTGTTTGTCTTTTGGATGGTAGCCATTCTTACTGGTGTGAGATGATATCTCATTGTGGTTTTAATTTGCACTACTCTGATGATTAGTAATGTGGAACATCTTTTCATGTTTCTGTTGGCCATCTGAATATCTTCTTTAGAGAACTGTCTGTTCAGCTCCTCTGCACATTTTTTAATTGGCTTATTTGCTTTTTGTTTGTTGAGGTGTGTGAGTTCTTTATATATTTTGGATGTCAACCCTTTATCGGATCTATCATTTCTGAATATATTCTCCCATACTGTAGGATACCTTTTCTATTGATGGTGTCCTTTGCTGTACAGAAGCTTTTCAGCTTGATATAGTCCCACTTGTTCATTTTTGCTTTTGTTTTCCTTGCCCAGGGAGGTATGTTCATGAAGAAGTCTCTCATGTTTACGTCCAAGAGATTTTTGCCTATGATTTTTTCCAAGAGTTTTATGGTTTCATGACTTATATTCAGGTCTTTGATCCATTTCGAATTTACTTTTGTGTATGGGGTTAGACAGTGACCCAGTTTCATTGTCTTACATGTAGCTCTCCAGTTTTGCCAGCACCATCTGTTGAAGAGACTGTCATTTCCCCATTGTATGGCCATGGCTCCTTTATTGTATATTAATTGACCATATATGTTTGGGTTAATGTCTCTATTCTGTTCCACTGGTCCATGGGTCTGTTCTTGTGCCAGTACCAAATTGTCTTGATTACTGTAACTTTGTAGTAGAGCTTGAAGTTGGGGAGCAAGATCCACCCCCCACCCCACTTTATTCTTCCTTCTCAGGATTGCTTTGGCTATTTGGGGTCTTTGGTGTTTCCATATGAATTTTTGAACTATTTGTTCCAGGTCATTGATGAACGCTGTTGGTAATTTGATAGGGACTGCATCAAATCTGTATATTGCTTTGGGCAGGATGGCCATTTTGACGATATTAATTCTTCCTAGCCAAGAGCATGGGATGAGTTTCCATTTGTTAGTGTCCTCTTTAATTTCTCTTAGGAGTGTCTTGTAGTTTTCAGGGTATAGGTTTTTCACTTCCTTGGTTAGGTTTATTCCTAGGTATTTTATTCTTTTTGATGCAGTTGTGAATGGAATTGTTTTCCTGATTTCTCTTTCTATTAGTTCCTTGTAAGTGTATAGGAAATCCACAGATTTCTGTGTGTTAATTTTGTATCCTGCAACTTTGCTGAATTCCGATATTAGTTCTAGTAGTTTTGGAGTGGAGTCTTTAGGGTTTTTTATGTACAATATCATGTCATCTGCAGATAGTGACAGTTTAACTTCTTCTTTACCAATCTGGATTCCTTGTTTTTCTTTGTTTTGTCTAATTGCCATGGCTAGGACCTCCAGTACTATGTTGAATAACAGTGGGGAGAGTGGGCATCCCTGTCTTGTACCCGATCTCAGAGGAAAAGCTTTCAGCTTCTCGCCGTTCAGTATGATGTTGGCTGTGGGTTTATCATATATGGCCTTTATTATGTTGAGGTACTTGCCCTCTATGCCCATTTTGTTGAAAGTTTTTATCATGAATGGATGTTGAATTTTGTCGAATGCTTTTCCGTCATCTATGGAGATGATTACATGGTCTTTGTCCTTCTTTTTGTTGATATGGTGGATGATGTTGATGGATTTTCGAATGTTGTACCATCCTTGCACTGCTAGGATGACACTTGGTCATGGTGTATGATCCTCTTGATGTATTTTTGAATTCTGTTTGCTAATATTTTGTTGAGTATTTTTGCATCTATGTTCATCAGGGATATTGGTCTGTAATTTTCTTTTTTACTGGGGTCTTTGCCTGGTTTTGGTATTAGGGTGATGTTGGCTTCATAGAATGAGTTTGGGAGTATTCCCTCTTCTTCTATTTTTTGGAAAACTTTAAGGAGAATGGGTATTATATCTTCTCTGTATGTCTGATAAAATTCCGAGGTAAATCCATCTGGCCCAGGAGTTTTGTTCTTGGGTAGTTTTTTGATTACTGATTCAATTTCTTTGCTGGTAATTGGTTTGTTTAGATTTTCTGTTTCTTCCTTGGTCAATTCTTGGAACATGGTATTTTTCTAGGAAGTTGTCCATGTCTTCTAGGTTTTCCAGCTCAGTAGAATATAGGTTTTCATAGTATTCTCTAATAATTCTTTGTATTTCTGTGGGGTCCGTAGTGATTTTTCCTTTCTCATTTCTGATTCTGTTGATGTGTGGTGATTCTCTTTTTCTCTTAATAAGTCTGGCTAGAGGCTTATCTATTTTGTTTATTTTCTCAAAGAACCAGCTCTTGGTTTCATTAATTTTTTTCTATTGTTTTATTCTTCTCAATTTTATATTTTCTTCTCTGATCTTTATTATGTCTGTCATTCTGCTGACTTTAGGCCTCATTTGTTATTCTTTTTCCAATTTCTATAATTGTAACGTTAGACTATTCATTTGGGATTGATCTTCCTTCTTTAAATATGCCTGGATTGCTATATACTTTCCTCTTAAGACTGCTTTCGCTTTGTCCCACAGAAGTTGGGGCTTTGTGTTGTTGTTATCATTTGTTTCCATATTTTGCTTGATCTTTATTTTAATTTGGTCAGTGATCCATTGATTATTTAGGAGCATGTTATTAAGCCTCCATGTGTTTGTGAGCCTTTTTACTTTCTTTGTACAATTTATTTCTAGTTTTATACCTTTGTGTTCTGAAAAATTGGTTGGTAGACTTTCACTCTTTTTGAATTTACTGAGGCTCTTTTTATGGCATAGTATGTGGTCTATTCTGGAGAATGTTCCATGTGCACTTGAGAAGAATGTGTATCCTGCTGCTTTTGGGTGTAGAGTTCTATAGATGTCTATTAGGTTCATCTGTTCTAGTGTGTTGTTCAGTGCCTCTGTGTCCTTACTTATTTTCTGTCTGGTGGATCTCTCCTTTGGAGTGAGTGGTGTGTTGAAGTCTCCTAAAATGAATGCATGGCATTCTATTTGCTCCTTTAATTCTGTTAGTATTTGTTTCACATATGCTGGTGCTCCTGTGTTGGGTGCATGTATATTTATAATGGTTATATCCTCTTGTTGGACTGAGTCCTTTATCATTATATAATGTCCTTCTTTATCTCTCGTTACTTTCTTTGTTTTGAAGTCTGTTTTGTCTGATACTAGTACTGCAACAGCTGCTTTTTTCTCCTCGTTGTTTGCATGAAATATCTTTTTCCATCCCTTGACTTTTAGTCTGTGCATGTCCTTGGGTTTGAGGTGAGTCTCTTGTAAGCAGCATATAGATGGGTCTTGCTTTTTTATCCATTCTATTACTCTGTGTCTTTTGATTGGTACAGTCAGTCCATTTACCATTAGGGGAATTATTGAAAGATATGTACTTATTGCCATTGCAGGCTTTAGATTCGTGGTTACCAAAGGTTCAAAGTTGGCTTCTTTAGTATCTTACTGTCTAACTTAACTCTCTTATTGAGCTGTTATAAACACTGTCTGGTGATAGTTTATTTCTCTCCCTTCTTATTCCTCCTCCTCCATTCATTGTATGTTGGTTGTTTTATACTGTGCTCTTTTGTGTTTCCTTTGACTGCTGTTGTGGGTAGTTAATTTTATTTTTTGCCTTTAGTTAGTATTTGGTTGGTCTGCCTTCTTTGCTGTGATTTTATTTTCCTTGGTGATATCTATTTAGCCTTAGTTGTGCTCCCATCTAGAGCAGTCCCTCTAAAATACCCTGTAGAGGTGGTTTGTGGGAGACAAATTCCCTCAACTTTTGCTTGTCTGGGAATTGTCTAGTCACTCCTTCATATTTAAGTGATGATCGTGCTGGATATAGTATTCTGGTTCAAGGCCTTTCTGTTTCATTGCATTAAATATATTATGCCATTCTGTTCTGGTTTTAAGGTTTCTGTTGAGAAGTCTGATTATAGCCTGATGGATTTTCGTTTGTAGGTGGTCTTTTTCCTGTCTCTAGCTGCCTTTAAAACTCTGTCCTTGTCCTTGATCTTTGCCATTTTAATTATTATGTGTCTTGGTGTTGTCCTCCTTGGGTCCCTTCTGTTGGGAGTTCTGTGTGTTTCTGTGGTCTGAGTGACTATTTCCTCCCCCATTTTGGGGAAGTTTTCAGCAATTATTTCTTCAAATACACTTTCTATCCATTTTTTTCTCTCTTCTCCTTCTGGTACCCCTATAATGCAGATATTGTTCCTTTTGGATTGGTCACACAGTTCTTGTAACATTGTTTCATTCCTGGAGATCCTTTTATCTCTTTCTGCATCAGCTTCTGTACATTCCTGTTCTCTGGTTTCTATTCCATCAATGGCCCCTTGCATCTCATCCATTCTGCTTTTAAGTCCTTCCAGAGATTGTTTTATTTCTGTAGTCTCCCTCCCTTTGTCCATTAGCTCTTGCATTTTTCTCTGCAGCTCCATCAGCATGGTTATGACCTTTATTTTGAATTCTTTTTCAGGGAGATTGGTTAGGTCTATCTCTCCAAGCTTCTTCTCAGGCGTTGTCTCTGTGATTTTGGTCTGGATCAAATTCTTGTGCCTTTTCATGGCGATAGAGGTAGTTGTGGGTAGCTGGCACATGTGTCGGCCAGGGGAATGTCCCTTCTTTCTAGTTTGTGGACTTCCCTCCTGGGAGAACAGTGACCCCTAACAGGTTGTGCTGGTCACCTGCATGCAGATGGGGTCTCTGATTCTTGCCTGGCCACTGTGGAGTAAGCTCTGCGGTTGCTGTGGGCGTGGCCACTCTCAGGCTGCAGCTCAGCTGTGGCGGAACCCTGTTGGAGGGGGAATGGGCGGGAGGCTGTTTATCGCCCTGAGGGGCCTCAGAGCTGCGCTGCTGCCCAGGGGGTTAGGGTGCCTGGAGTTCCTCAGCATTCCCAGCTGCTGGCCTGAGTGCACCAGGTCGCTTCCGTCCAGGTGTGGGGTCCGTGTCCCTTTAAGACCTTGAAAAAGCACTTGCTTTTCTTTGTCCTAGGGGTGCTGCCTGCTGGGACCTGCTCACAGGTTTTATTGTTCCGTTTCCCTAGTATCCAGCAGCCCATGCACTGTGTGTCCGTGCCCCAGTGCAGATGGCTAGGGCTGAGTGTTGAGCAGTCCTGGGCTCCCTCTCCCTCCCTACTTTGACTCCTCTCCTCCCGCCGGGATCTGGGGTGAGGGGCGCTAGGGTCCCACCGGGCCGCGGCTCATATCTTACCCCCTTCGCGATGCGCTGGGTTTTTGCAGGTGTAGATGTAGCCTGGCTGTTTTCCTGTATCTTCTGGTGTGTCTTTTAGGGATAGTTGTATTTGTTGTATTTTCAAAAATATATATGGTTTTGGGAGATTTCCACTGCTGTACTCATGCCGCCATCTTGGCTCCTCTGCATATTTTTATTTTTGATGCTCAAATTGCACTGATTTTTTGCCCTTACTTTAAAAAGACATCCATTTGCTTTACCCATCCGGCTGAAAGAGTATTTGATTGTGGAACTCAGATTAGATCATGAACATAAACTGCAGTTTAAATTGTCACAGAAAACACAAGCAATTAAATAGAATCAGAGCCCCAAGGGAAGAGTTTTGATGAACTTTCACAACTGCAGTAGAGGAGGGTGTCATGATTGTTGGGAAGATGATGTTGCCCCAGGGGAAGGAGTTGTGATGAGAACCAAGAGAGGCCTTAGGGATGTAGCCAGTCTTCAACTGTCATCCAGAATGTGTCCTGAGAAGTCTGTAACAAAGGAAAGATGTAGAAGCTAAGTGACACATTATATAGGGGGGAGAGGTTGGTCTCAGAGAGCTAAGCATCCTAGATTACATCTTGCCTTACAGTTGGATGATGTACTACCAACTTTTTATATGTAAAAAAAATTATATACTCTTTCCCCAAATTATAGTCGTTTGGTTTAAGACCAGGGAGCCTCTAACTGGGGCTGAAGATTACCTAGTGTTGGCACATCAAGTGGTTTCCAGTTGTTTCACTTATTTTCAGTTTGAGACCTATGCTTCTAAATGCTGTTATCAGCCTTTTGTTTTCCCCCTTTCTACTAAGTTGAATCAAATAGGGTAGAACATAACATATTCAATTAATTGCTTTAATGAATCTATCTTGACAAAGAGGATGAGGCTGCACAGAGGACCTTCTAACTGGATCCTGCTGCTGGAAGGCAGTGTGTGGGGTCAGTGTGTGGCTTTCATAGAGGCCCAGCTTTGGGCATGCCATTTGTCCAGTTGGACATCACAGAGTGAAGGTGGTGGACACATTGTTAGGTTCTCATACTGGCCTGTAGGGATTGTGTCATTCTGACAGGTAGGGAAGGAAAAGGGTTGCTGTTCCAGCAGGGTGAGGCTTTGACTGCCTGTCCTGACCCAGGTCCCTGAGCTGCGGAAGAAATCCCGCCGAGAATACCTGGCTAAGCGAGAGCGAGAGAAGCTTGAGGACCTGGAGGCCGAGCTGGCTGATGAGGAGTTCCTTTTTGGGGATGTAGAGCTGAGCCGGCATGAGCGGCGGGAGCTCAAATACAAGCGGCGAGTGCGGGATCTGGCTCGGGAGTACCGGGCAGCAGGAGAGCAGGAGAAGCTGGAGGTGACCAATCGCTACCACATGCCTGAGGAGACCCGAGGACAGGTGAGGCGAAACAGGGTCTGCTTCAGCCCTGGTCCCCAGGCTGAGGGAAGGGAAAGGCAGTGGGCAGTGCCTTGGCTGGCCCAGTCTTTGTCTTGCCTTTCCCAGAGGGCAGGGGTGGTGACTGGGGAGGAGGGGATTGGGCACAGAGGGAGGCATCCTCTGTCTTCCCATGACCCTCTCCATAGCCAGCACGAGCTGTGGATATCGTGGAGGAAGAATCCGGCGCCCCTGGGGAGGAGCAGCGGCGCTGGGAGGAGGCCCGGCTGGGGGCAGCATCCCTGAAGTTTGGGGCCCGAGATGCTGCCGCCCAAGAGCCCAAATATCAACTGGTTCTGGAGGAGGATGAGACCATTGAGTTTGTCCGAGCCACTCAGCTCCAAGGCAATGAGGTGAGAGGGTAAGTTCTGGGACATTCTGAGGAAGATGGGGAGCTGGCTCTGGAGCTCATGCCCCTCTTTCTCCTTCTTAGGAGCCATCAGCATCACCTGCACCAACCCAGGCTCAGCAGAAGGAGTCCATCCAGGCCGTCCGCCGCAGCCTCCCTGTATTCCCGTTTCGCGAGGAGCTCCTGGCTGCTATTGCCAGTCATCAGGTCCTCATCATTGAAGGCGAGACAGGCTCAGGGAAAACCACCCAAATCCCGCAATACCTATTCGAGGAGGTACAGTCATCCATCTGCTCTAGGTTGTGGGGGTGCCGGCCATTGGCAAGCACAGTCCCATCAAAGCTCCTTTTATGTGACAGTTTGGTCACTTACCTTTTCCACTTGGATTGTTTGGTCATTTCCACTAAATCCTGAGGCTCCTGAGAAAGAGGGCCAGATTCTTTTCTCATTTCTGTTCTCATGTTCTGCCACCCTTGCCATGCCTGGTAGGCATTTAGTACATTCATGTTGAAAGGACATGCGGATGGACAGATGGTGGGGTATGGACCTCCCCACATTCTAGCCAGCCTGGCCCACACAGCTCTGCCAGGGCCAGAAAATGAGGAATGAATGGACTTGTTTGTTTGCTCTCCCCCTCTTTGTTCCCATTGCTTTGGGTCTGTCCGGCTGGTCTGTCCTTTTCTAGCTCCAGTCTAGCTGAGCCCTGAACTTGATTTTGCAAGGTCTGGGACAGTCAGGGCTGTGTGCAGGCCCCCTAGGGCCCTAGGTCAGCTGTCCTGTTTGCCCCACTGTCTGGTTTCTAGCCTGTCTATTCCCTACTCTCCCTCTACCTTGCACCTACAACATTTTTCCCTGAATTGTCTTGGGCTCCAGGGATGTACATAGTAAAGCATGTTCTTTTTCCTTGTCACTCAGGGTTACACAAAAAAGGGTATGAAGATTGCCTGCACCCAGCCCCGGAGAGTGGCAGCCATGAGTGTGGCTGCCCGAGTGGCCAGGGAGATGGGTGTGAAGCTTGGGAATGAGGTAAGGTCTGTGGGGACTGAGGAGCAAGGGGAGCTCCTAGGGTCTGGGTCTCAGCCCATCTGCCCCGAGGACCCACACCACAGGTCCAGGCACTGGCCCCTCGTCCTGTAGCCCTGTACTTCCTTCTTGATTGCTAACCTTGACAGGTTGGCTACAGCATACGCTTTGAGGACTGCACATCAGAGCGAACTGTCCTCCGCTATATGACAGATGGGATGCTTCTCCGGGAGTTCCTCTCTGAGCCTGACCTTGCAAGTTACAGGTATACACAGGGGTTGCATCCCTGCCTGACTCCCACCTTCCATTGCCCTCGTTCCTCTTGGTGCCTTACTGATCTCCTTTAATCCCTGGCCCTTTTTTCCTTCCTTCCTACCCAGTCAGTTTGGGCATTTTCTTCTGATTAGTTTACCAGTTCTTAAATCTTTATGGTTCAAACATTCTTAGAACTGACCCCCAAGTACTATGAAGGTGGGGTCCGGGGGTAGAAAAGACGGCAGAGAAAGCTTCTCCTCCCTCCCCAGTTGATTCCAGAATTTAGAAAGCAACCAGGATAATAGAATGGTACTGTGGAGACTTAAAAAGCATGTGACGACCACTTAAAGAAATTTAGAATATTCTGCTTAGAGGGGAGAAACTCAGAGGTCCTCTAAGTATATGATGGACTGTTATATGGAAAAAGGGATCAGCCTTGTTTCATATGACTCTAGAGAGCCACACCTAGGAACCATGGGGGAGGTTATAGGGAGATGGATTTCATCTCAATGCTAAGAAGCCATAGAGTGGTAGGGACTGCAAGGGCTGTCAAAATACTCTCACCTTGACTCTTGGGCCTGTAGCCCAAGTCTTGGAGGGGCTTGGTCTATGAATAGTGAGTTCTCAGTGCTGGCATTGGCCAAGCAGGCTGGATGAGCATGTGCTGAGGAGGAGAAAGAATTCATGCATGGGATGGAGGTGGGGTCAGGCCAGCTGAGCAGTATGTGCCTTTTGAACTCTTGGGAGGCTGTGAATTTCTGGTCCTAGAAGATCACAGTGGAGAAATAGGGCAAATATGATTTGATCCTTCACATCACTTGCAAAAATCTATAAGAACCCATGGCACCTGAGAGCCAATGCAAGTGTTTCGGGTGTGAGTTTTCCAATCAAGCCAGCCTGCCTTGTAAAACAGCCAGGGACTTCACCATCACAGTAAAGGTTAGGCATAGAGGGCCGAGTTAGGGGTGAGCTCCTGCAGGCTTGGCTGTCATCTGGAATTCCAAAGCTTAGAACAAGGAGAAAGAAGGTGACACACACATAACTAAGTTGGGAGGAGACCGAGAAGCCTGCAGAATCCTCTAAGGTTGGGGTAGGAAGGCTCCCCTAGCCCTTCCCTTCAGAAATAGGCAGCAGGTCCAACAGGGACATGCACCAAGTTCCCACAGGAGCCTGGGAGCTTTTGGATTGTTTGAGTCATGGTGGCTCAAGTCCTGTCTGCCCTTCCTCACCCAGCCTGGGGGGGCCCAGCCTTATTCAAAGAGGACTGTCGTCACTTTTTTTTCTTTTAAACAGATGCCTCTACCTCTGCTGACTAGAACAGACTTCTGCTCTAACCTAGAGGGCATGTCTGACTTGTTCTGGCCTCGGCTTTCAGCCTCCAGATCTCGGGTGCTGTCGCCTGCCCAGGCTGGGCTAGGCTGCAGACTGCAGGGCGCTGGCTTTCTCTAATTTACTATTGGTCTGACTTAATGGGATGTTTCGCTTCTCCATGATTCACATTTATCCTTGGGCTCTTTGGGCACACCCAAGGGACCCTTGTGTCCATTTCTGCATTGCCTGGCTCTCCTTGCTCACTGCTCCCATTCCTTCCCCAGCGTGGTGATGGTAGATGAGGCTCACGAACGGACCCTACACACAGACATTCTCTTTGGGTTGATCAAGGATGTTGCCCGTTTTCGGCCTGAACTCAAGGTCCTGGTGGCTTCAGCCACACTGGACACAGCCCGTTTTTCTACCTTCTTTGATGATGCCCCTGTCTTCCGAATCCCTGGACGCAGGTTTCCGGTTGACATCTTCTATACCAAGGTGCCCCCCTTGGGGAGGATGGACTTAATTGCGAGGCAGTGAAGCTGGCACCTTACAAGGAGGTTGTCCCAAGGAGGGAAGGGGAAAGAGAGAGTCCAAAGGGGAACTGGCAGAAAGTGTTTAGCTGGGAGGAGAGAAAGAGCTTTGCATGTGCAGATGGCCTTCCTGGACCCTTCTCCTTCTCTTCCTCCTCCCCAGGCTCCAGAGGCTGATTACCTGGAGGCCTGTGTAGTGTCTGTGCTGCAAATCCATGTGACCCAGCCCCCCGGGGATATCCTGGTGTTCCTGACAGGACAAGTATGTGACAAGCGGGGAGGGGCAATATGTGCATCCCAGGGGAAGACAGGGCTGGCAGGTCAGCCTTCTGTGACTCTTGTACACCTGCTGTCCCCACTCCAAATCCAGGAGGAGATCGAAGCTGCCTGTGAGATGCTCCAGGATCGCTGCCGCCGCCTGGGCTCCAAAATCCGGGAGCTCTTGGTGCTACCCATTTATGCCAACCTCCCTTCTGACATGCAGGCTCGGATCTTCCAGCCCACACCCCCTGGGGCACGAAAGGTCAGTTGGAGAAACCAACTTTCTTCACTGTAGTTCACACCACTCGTGGCCAAAATGGAAGACTGTGCCTGCCCTATGCAAGGTGTGTCCTAGGCTTCACTCCCAGGCTGAGCAGCAGGTGGTCCTTCGCCTCCAGAGCTAGAGAAGGAGGATGAATACGGTGTGAACAGAGAGGCAGCTGAGTGTGTGATCTGGAAAGTAGGCACTGTGGGGATAGATGCAGAGGAGAAGGGAAGCCCTGGTGTGCCAGGAGGGGGGATTTCATTTGGACCTATAAGAAAAACTGTGGGGGAATATCAGAGGAAAGTCTAAGGTGTGTTTGAGGTCAGAGTGTAATCTAGAAGGCTTAGTGGAAAGTTCACATGGTGGAGTGGTGGGAAACAAGCTAAAACCAACTATGACTGAAATCAGGGAGGGCCTTTGATGGCAGGTGGAAGAGTCTGGACTTTAGACAGTTGAGTGGCAATCAAAGGGTTTGGAGCAAAGATGTAATTTTCAGTCAACAGATAATTAACAAGTTCCTCCCACATGCCAGGTAGTGTTCTAGAGGATGAGGACATGGCGATGAACAAAACAAAGTCCCTAGCCTCACAGAGCTTACAGTCCTTAATGTCAGTTAAGAGACAGTGGGTATGTATGTACATACTGTTGATTTGCGACACATGCTGTGAAGAGATACAGAGATGAGAAGATAGGGTCGAGGGTATGGTATTTTCCTTGGGCTTTTAGGGAAGGTGTTTCTCTCTCCAGTAAGGTGAAAGGGAGGCTGAGGCCTGACCTGGTGAGGGAGAGAGCCAGGCTGATCTGTGGGAGAAGAGTGTGCTCAGCAGAGGGAACAGCTCATGCAAAGGACCTGAGTGAGGTGGGTGCTGGGGAGTGGAGCAAGAGAGCCCACAGTGCTAGGAGATGAAGTCTACAAGGTAGCCAGGGACTGGAGGACTCAGGGCATCAGGGGCTTGAATAGAATTCCTGAGTAGCAGGGGAAGCCACTGAAGGATGGGGGAAGTGATATGACAGGTTTATATTTTAAAAGGACCATTCTGGATGCCGAGACAGTGACTCATTAGGAGGCTGTTGCAGGCAGTAATGTGTCAAGGTGAATATGAACTTGGTAATGTGAAAGATAGGGGCAGGGACCTGGACCCACCACCTCCCATCTCTGAAAAAAACTGAATCCTCTTCTCCATTTCCTTTCCGCATTTTGTCTCCACTTATCCCTATTCCTCCCTTACCCTTCTCCTGGCCTTGTTCCCATCTCCTAACTTTGTACACTAATCCTCTCAGCTCCTGCCCCTTGTCTGCCCCTGTTTCTCCACTCCAAAACTTCCAGAATTATTGTGTCTAGTAGCTAGGTGGGTGGGGGTTCTCTGGGTGACTATATCCTCTTACTCAGGTGGTTGTAGCAACAAACATCGCTGAGACATCGCTCACCATTGAGGGCATCATTTATGTGCTGGATCCAGGGTTCTGTAAGCAGAAGAGTTACAACCCCCGAACGGGCATGGAATCACTCACTGTCACACCCTGCAGCAAGGTCAGCCTGGGCTCCGGCAGGGTCTCCATGGAGGAGTGGGAGGAAGAAACAGCCCCAGAAGCCCTCTGGCTTCTTAGAGGACAGGAATAAGCAGTTTGCACTCTCCCAGATTTCCTGCATAAATACTACCCTTTCTCTCCCCTTACCAGATTGTTAGCCAGCCTGCCTCTCCTTTCTTTCCAGGCCTCAGCCAACCAGCGGGCTGGTCGGGCAGGTCGGGTGGCTGCAGGGAAGTGCTTCCGCTTGTATACCGCCTGGGCCTATCAGCATGAGCTGGAGGAAACCACAGTGCCTGAGATCCAGAGGACCAGCCTGGGCAATGTTGTGTTGCTGCTCAAGAGTTTAGGTGATTGGGGTCTCCAGTCCTCCTGAGGAGGGAGTGGGGCTGGAGCCACTAATCCTTGTGAAGAAACTGTTCTACCCTCTCACATCTTTCTTCAGGGATTCATGACCTGATGCACTTTGATTTCCTGGACCCTCCACCATATGAGACCCTGCTGCTGGCTTTGGAGCAGCTCTACGCTCTGGGAGCCCTCAACCACCTTGGCGAGCTCACCACGGTGAAGTGGGAGGACAGCCTGGACTGGGGCAGGATGAAGGGGTTGCATGAGCCCTCAAGTTGCAAAGGGCCACCTGAAGGAAGATGGCCTCAGCTCTCTTTTCTCTCTGTAGTCTGGCCGAAAGATGGCAGAGCTGCCGGTGGACCCCATGCTATCTAAAATGATCTTGGCCTCTGAGAAGTAAGCCACCACTCCAGCCGGGGCCCCACACACAAACTGGCCATACCTCCTCTGTCTCTTGTGGCCATCTGTTGTCATCTTGCTCTTTTTATCTCTAACATATTCTTCTTTAACAAATAATAAGTTACTGAAGAACTCTTAATGCTGTTTTGAGGTCCATAGGATCAGTAAGACACTGTTCTGTCCCTGATGATAATATCAAATGGGTTAAGATTGACAAACACAGAAAATTTGGGGGCATGAATGGAAATGGAAGACTTTCCAACTGTGAGGAGGGCTGAGTGAGGTCTGGTTTGGGGACTTAATTATTCCTAAGGTTTCAGACTGGAACACTTAGATGTAGCTTTAAATGCCATTCCTCTGCTGTGATCAGTCAGAGGTCATCACATGAACTCGAAGTGCTACATTTCCCAAATGCGTGGAATGCATACCTTCCTACTACAAAACCCACAGAAGTGCCCAGGTCTTTCCTGCCTCCCCCTCTGCAGATATTCCTCCTTGGGTACTGTTTCATCTACCACCCCCACCTCCTCAACCCCTGTCATTCCACCCCTGCCACCAAAGTCTGTACTCTGATGTGTAGCCATCATCCCATTTGCAGTCTCCATGTGAACATTCATCCATATGTAGTGATCACTTGCCCCCACTGTGTCTGTTACTATATCTTGCCTTGAACTCTCATGCTTTTCTCTCCCTGCCCCAGGTACAGCTGTTCAGAGGAGATCCTGACAGTGGCTGCCATGCTCTCTGTCAACAACTCTATCTTCTACAGACCTAAAGATAAGGTCGTCCATGCCGACAATGCCCGTGTCAACTTTTTTCTCCCTGGCGGGGACCACCTGGTTCTGCTAAATGTTTATACACAGGTCACTGGGCTTGGGTGAATGGGAGTGGGTGAGATATGGGGGACTCTGGTGCTGTTGTATATACTTAACCTTCTTTTTTTTAACCCTCTTCAAAGTGGGTCGAGAGTGGTTATTCTTCCCAGTGGTGCTATGAGAACTTTGTTCAGTTCAGATCAATGCGCCGAGCCCGGGATGTGCGGGAACAGCTGGAGGGGCTCCTGGAACGTGTGGAAGTTGGCCTCAGCTCCTGCCAGGGGGACTATGTCCGAGTTCGCAAGGTCAGTGTTTCTTTGGTCTGCTGCTGGCTCCGGGCTGGTTCCTCAGCAGTGCGCCTCTCCCACGGTGGTCTGCTGCACTTCCTTAAGCCTGGAAGTATGCCCTCCTGCTCTTGTGGCAGCTGTGCTTTCCCTGTGCTTTCTCCCTTACCACTGGAGGTTCCTTTGCCGGGGGTTCTTCATGCATTCCTTACCTTTCTAGTTCTCCAGAAACCTGAGCTCTAAACATAGCAAGTGCCATGGGTGCCTGGCTGTCTGGCTTCCCCTTTGACTTCCTTTTCTGCCTGCTCCTTAGGCCATCACTGCCGGTTACTTTTACCACACAGCACGCTTGACTCGTAGTGGCTATCGCACAGTGAAACAGCAACAGACGGTCTTCATTCATCCCAACTCCTCTCTCTTTGAGGAACAGCCACGCTGGCTGCTCTACCATGAACTTGTCTTGACCACCAAGGAGTTCATGAGACAGGTGAGGGACCATCCCCTGCCTAGGAAGGTGGAGATGTGTGGGTTCAAATTGTTGGGACTGGCAGAGAAATGAACACATTGGTGTAAGGTAGGATAAAATAGGACATCCTGCAAGGTACCTCAGCATCTACTAAAATCCGAGAACTCTTATGTTCAGTCAGTCAATATTTGAATGCCTCTTGTTTGTGTCAGTGATAATAGTGAATCAAGCAGATGTGGTCTCTATCCTGAGCCTACTTTAGTCTTTAGGTTCAGGCTTTTTTCAGGACTAGCCTGAGATAACACATAGAAATGTCTACCCTTGGGGTATGTAGTCTTTGAGCTCAGCACCTTTTCCCTTAGCCCTGCAGTCAAAGGGAGAAGAGAAACTTTTCTGATCACACATACATTAGAACCTAGGTTGGAAAAGGGGAACCCTACTGATTTCTTTCTTTCTTGTAGGTACTGGAGATTGAGAGCAGTTGGCTTCTGGAGGTGGCACCCCATTATTATAAGGCCAAGGAGCTAGAAGATCCCCATGCAAAGAAAATGCCCAAAAAAATAGGCAAGACACGAGAAGAGCTAGGGTAGAGAGGACATAGAACCCAACACCAGCTCCTTTTCCTTCTGGACATTATTTAATATCCATTAATAAAACATTTTTGGAATAATGCTTGTGGGAACTTTTGAGATCCAGAGAGAGTGACATGCAAACTAGTTCATATATTCACTTAGATTTATTATTTACAGTTAAATTACACAGCAGCTTTACACAGCATGAGATGGCAAGGAAGGTAGGAAGAGAGTGAAGAGGGGAGGAAGCCAGCTCCTGAGTTTCTTGGCTGCCCCCACAGCCCCCTGTTGTGTGTAGCAAAGTCTTCAGTGCTGCCTCCACTCCAGTTCTGGATCAGGTCTCAGAACACAAGTGTAAGCTGGGTTTTGGTTCTGACAGCCCCAGAGCTACGAGGGCTCCTACTAGCAGCTTCTTCACAGGTGTTGGCGGTGAGTGTGAAGGCATCAGCTGCAGAGAGAAAGGTTAATGCCAGGTGATGGGGTGTTCTACTCTCTTACCCCCCACCAACCTGCTCTAGGACTCACTTTGCCTAGGCGATGGCGACAAATGAGCCCATTGGAATTCAGGTAGAAGGTAGAATAGGCATCATAGGTCCTGATGAAGAGAAAAAGGTTCACTGAGGGTAAGGGTGACTGGCCACAAAGTTTGACTCCCAGCATTTGTTTAAACTAGTCATTCCTAAACTTTGCTACATATGCTCAGGTACATCCTGTTGCAATTAAATCAGAATGTCTGGCACCAGTATTTTTAAGAGATCCTTAGATGACTCCGCTATATAGCAAAGCTTGAGAACCACGGGTTTGGGCCAACCCTAACAATTTCCTGTGAATTTTCTCTGTGCCAGAAATTTGCTAGGTACTTTACCCAAGGTTGTGAGGCTCAACTTGTAAAATAGGAATTTTCACTTATTTAAATATTTGGACATCTACTATATATTAGGTACATGAAGAAACTGAGTTGAGAGCTTTCCTAATATACTAAAAGTCCCTATTTCTGTTATATTACAGGATACTAGCAAGATCTCTGCCCTTGAGTCTGCAGTCAGGTCAGGGTAGATCAAGGATTGGCTGGGAGACTAGACAATCAGGGTCCTAAAAGGGTAAGATCAGGAAACTGCTTGTAGTGTGTGTTCTTTCTTTCTTCTTTTACCGGTAAAGCTCTTCCTTGTCACGTTTGTAGAAACGCAGAAAGAGCATGTGTATGGGCAGCCCCACCAGCCGCCAGCGGGCTTGCAGGGTCCAATTCTCTGGGTGGCGGGTCAGCTGTAGAACCTCCAACTGAAGTTGTGCAAAATAGTTCCAGGCCAGGAAACGGCAGAAGGTCAGTGATATAATGTACCATGTCCGACCCCTGTGAAGAAGGAATGGGAAAGAAAGCTCATGATGGTAAAATCAGAAAATAAACTGGCCTCTGTCCGAGGAATGGGGAACATTTGTAAGAAGCAGCCTCGGACCCTCTCGGGTAAGTGAAAAGGGTCCAATACATAGCATTGGGTCCTTTTCCTCTCCAAGGTCCTACCAGTCCCTGGATTCTCACTTGGTATGCACGTTCAGGATCTCATTGATGAATTCCACATCTGATGAATAGAGTGTGTAGTCATGGGAGTGAAGGAAGAGATTGGGAAGCTAGGTGAAAGAAGAAAGCATCAAACCAGTAGGAAAGAAAAGATGATTCTATTTCTGTTTCCTAGTTTTAGTGCTTCCTTTTCCCTTTTCCCCTGAGTGAAAGGTCATTTTATTCCATGTTCAATTTCCCTTAATCCAAACTGAGGATCATCTTTTCCTTGGTAAACAGATTTCTTGCCTGCCTTATAGTGTCAAGAAAGAATCCAGCTGACTAACCCTCGGAAAAATTTTCCAAGTATCACCTACATCTCTTCCCACTGCAGATGAAGGCCACTTTTGAACTGACTTACCTCCTGTCTCAGTCTCTCATACATGACAGCCAGGTGCTCTTCCATACTTGGATCTCTTGATGGAGTGGCAGGGGAAGGGCAGGCAGTACCAGGGGCTTGGAAAGGCATCAAAGCCCCAGAATAGGGGCAGGGTGGTCCCTCAAATAGGCTCCTAAGCCCATCCAGGCAGCCACTGTGCAACTCAGGTCCTGGTCCCTCCTTCCCCTTTCCTGGAGGGAGAACCACCCATGGTGAGTTGAGGGCCTGGACCTCAGGAAGAGGTAATGGGGGGGCTCGGGAAAGCAGCTGAGTAGGAAGGCATGGAGGTGGGAGGGACCAGAGAAGAGGAGAAGATGGAGAAGTTGTGGAGTGGAGCCAATGGGGTGGGAATGGTAGAGGCCGTGGAGAAAGCTGGTCCTAAGGAGGAAGAACCAGAGAAAAAGGTAAGAATCCAGCTGTCTAATGCCCCTTCATGCAAACTGCTCATTAACATGCTTCCAATCCCACCTGCTCCTCCTGATAGGAAAGATGGAATATTAAAATGGAATGGATTCATCTCCCTTTCTAGTGAAAACAGGAGGGAATAGTTTCCTGTGACCTAAGTATAAGTACCTCCCCAAAGCATTAGCAAATACCTTTACATTTAAGATTCCAACACTGAGAGCAAGCAGTTCCACCTCTTAGAGCAAGAATCGTAATACATATTTGAAGAACAAATGAGTAACAGGTTTTACTATACTGCAGATGAAACTATATGGCCTTTAACTCAACTCGAAGATTAAGTGTGTAAGACAGATGTTGTAAAGAGAAAAGAACGTCCAACGGGAACTAGGAGACATTTCTTTGAGTTCCAACTCTATCGTGTAACCTTAGGCACTCTAATTCCTTACGTCAGTTTCCTCTTATAAATGAGGATGATGAAGCCACCCTGACTTATTATGAGGACTATGTGAGGATAATAAGTGTAACTAAAACTTTGCGACCCATAAAGTAGTATATAATTGTAAGTTATTATCATTTTGGCCCCCCCATGATAGACCACCCTAGGGCACTTAAAAAGTTGGACTTCATTCCTCCTGGCTTAGCAACGTTGAAAGTGCAATACGGTTAGGTCAACCAAAGTCAGGCCTGACCCGAGTCCCTCCGCTCCCAAGGAACCCCCCCAGGGGCGTCTCACTCTCGGGAAGGCGGGCAGGCCCCGCGGGTACCTCTGTTCTGTCCCGACGATATCCCCGAGGCACCGCCTCCCCGGGGGGCGTGGCCATCTTGCCCGCACGGGCACAGGGGCCCAAACCGGGTCCCCCCGGGCCGGCCTTCCCGCCGGAACTGCTATCTGGGAGCAAGATGAGAGGGAGGCTAAGCGCAGTCCGCAGGTCTGTCTGGTCTGGACCGGGCAACTCCAGGGCGGCGCCGTGGCCGCGCTGCGAACCTCTCCGTCCCCTGCCCTTCAAATCACCTCCAGGCACAGATAACCGCGGAGACGCAAGCGAAAGGCGGACGCGGACCGCTGACCCACCTTCAACCCCGCTTGCCCACCCCAAACCCAGCAGAACCGACGTCCTCTGCGCGCCAGGGTTGGCGGCGCCGCGCTCCGGTACCCCCCAACCACTAGCCCTTCTACGCACCGCCCAACACAGGTGGCAAGGGGCGGTGGGACATGACTGCGCCTGCGCGGAACGGAGAGCGCGCTCCGCCCCACGCGCCTGCTCTGAGGAGGGTCTCTCCCCGCCCCCTCTCTTCTCCCGCTCTCCCTCTGCTCTCACCTGGGGGCGAGCCTGGTAGGCGCGCAGGCAGTGGCCGAGACGCAGGGTCACCCCCCGGCTAGGCTGGTACATGATCTTCCGGGAGTGTAGAGAGCGCCTCTCGAGTCCGGCCGCTAGCCTCCTCACAGGGGTGAGCGCGCCCTGCAGTCAGCTTCTTGAAGGGGAAAGGCCGGGGGGGCGAAGGGGCTGAGGGGAGGGAAACGGAGATGTCGCGCGCTTGCGCACTGAGGATTATTCCTGGGAGGTGGCGAGGCTCTCGTTCTGCAGTAAGTGCGCCTGCGCACGCCAGATTGGCGGCTGCTCCAGAGCGCTTGCGCAGTAAATTAGCGGCCCGAGCACTGCGGCCTCACCTGGGGCGCTTGCGCAAAAAATTGGGCGATGATGGTGTTGAACTGGGTGTAACGAAAGTAAGGGGTGGGATTGAAATGACAAGTTTTTCAGTAGCTACTGATAAAAATAAGTACTTTATTGCTCTGGTTAAAAATAAGACACAAATGACTAAACGTTGATAAGAAAGCCTGTTGAATGGGTGAATGAATTACATCCATTATGAGGGTGGGCTTTAACTATTCCCTGTAGTAAGAGAGAAATAATACTTTGAAGGTGTGAGAGGGGCCTATGGTCACCAAGGCCTGGTGCTGCGACGTTCCTGCAAGTTTCGAATGAACCTGGCGTTGAACATGTCCCCACCCACTGTCCAGGACTGGGCTGGTGGGGCCTGGGCCTGTGGAGGAACTGTGTGCATGGGAACCTCTCCAGACCCATCCTGTGATAAGACCTGCTTCTCACTGGCAGACCTGGTAGGTGGGAGAGAGATGGAGAGTGGTTATATGGGTACTCACGTGGGAATTAAGATCACACTCTTCAAGGTTTGTCTGGCTCTTACGTAGAGGAGCACATGAGGATTATGAGGCTGACACCATTAGTGCTATGTCCAAATTTGAAACCCCTCAGTGCCAAGGGATGCCCAAGAGCTGAACTTAATGGGGAAAGAGGGCAGTATAATGTTAGGTGGAATGATCTGTGGGAGGAGTTGGTGTCCAGTTCAGAGAGTAAGATTTAGGAGGAAGTAGCTGAGAGTGATGTTAGGAAAGGAGTCAGTCCGGGGAGGGGCTCATATCTCACCTATTCTCTGTTTCCTGTCTCCCCTGCTTCAGTTCTTGGTTGCCTGTGAAAATACCAGGCATGTGCATGGGAAGGCTAGAGTAAGTAGTAAATAATGGCTTACCTGATTTGAGGGTAAGAAGGGATGAATACTTACCTGTAGTGGGGGATGAGGAATTCAACCCCTCAGGGCGGCTATAGCAGCAGCTTTGGTCTACCAACCCTGGGGAAGTCTCCCTGCAGAAGAAATGGGAGATGATAGGGAAGAGGCTACAGGATGAAAGATGAGTGGGTATGGAAGAATTAGAGGAGAGGAATAAAAGGAACAGCACAGCAAAGAGAAGAAAGGGGTAACTATCATTTTTGAAGGGTTTTAAGCTAAGCTGTGACCCAGAAAAGGGGAGGGAGCTCATTTTATTCCCTAAGATTTTCTTGAGCAGTCCTGATTTGTTGCTTTATTATTTCTAGTTGAGGTAAGGCTAAATGTGATATAAACCATATAAAAGTGACTCACATATAGGCAAGAAGTTTGTTGGACCAGGTGTCCTGATGTTTGGCTTGGAAAAATGGTTACCTTCATTATAGGGTACCTCAGACCAGGGGGAAATAGGGAGTGTGTGGCAAGGCTGAATTCAGGGGGAAAATGAAGGGAGCCTTTTGGAGAGAGGTGACAGACTGCTGGACTCTCAACAGAAAAAAGATTGTCTTGAGAGAGGTCCAGGGGTTTAGTGGTGGAGAGGCCAGGAAATCAAGGGAACACTCAAGAGGCAATGAGTGGATTCCAGAGATGTTGATAAATCTTGAAATCTCAGTATAAGCTGGCCTAAGGTAAAGGGTACAAGTCACTGGGGAGAGCTGGAGGTTTCTGGAGGGGATAGGGGAGTGGATATAGAAGCCTACACAGTGGAATCCAGTGACTATATGCAAGGACACAGAATTCGAAAAATGTCTAGCAGTGAAGTGGGGATGGGCAGACACCAGATCCTGCAAAGGGAGCTCTGAGACTCCTTACTGGAGGAGCTGTAGATCCCAGAGGTGAGGAAGATGAGGGACAGGTCCTGATACCTCAGGAATGATGCATAAATGAGGCTGAGACCTTAAGGTTTTGTTTTTGTTTGTTTTTTTCATTGAAAATGTCCATTTAAAAACACAAAAGAATTCACAATTTATTCAGACAACATTGAGAGGGAGAAGGAAAAGGAGGATTGAGCCGAGAGAGAGGGAGATCCTGCTCCCAAGGACATAGGGGACACAGTGGGAGTACCTGACCTACCACACATTTAAAGGGTAGGGAGGGGGAAGGATGTTCTAAAACCTGGGTACTGAGCAGGGAAGAAAGTTCTTGCTATGAAGGAAGGAAGGGCAGAGGAAGAGTTCTATCATCTCAAGATAATCTCACAGGACAGGAATATATCAGCATCTAGCTACTGGGGAGGGGTAGTTGCAAGAGGGGATTCCAGGAGCTAACAGATCTTTGACACTCAGGTTTACCTTCTGAAACATGGCTAAGAGTGATCCCAGGGTGCTAACTGGGCTCTACTGCCAAGAAACTACCTCACAGAATTTGCTTCTGGGAAGTGGTGGTGTCTTTAGAAATATGGTGAGTCTTTAGAGCTCCATACATCACCTAAGGGTTCCCTGACACATACAAAAATGTGGAAATTAAAAGAGTTTGGCAATGTTGAGTGGATCCCTTTGGGAAGCTGTTAGGTCCCTGTCCTACCTTACTGGACTGCTCTGAAGCAGAGCTCACTGCTTGGCATCAGCAGGCTGGGAGGAGCTGGGAAAAGTGTGGTAGGCAGCACAAAGCAGTATTAGAGCCACCAGCAGACACTGTAGAGGGATTCTGGGATTTTTTCTACAGACAGGACTCCTTAAAAGGTTTCCCTGGCAGAGAAGGCTCTTGGGTCTTCTATGGTGCTCTAGAGTCTTGACAGCAAGCTAGAATGTGCTTCCCTGGATAATCAGTATGAACCACCCAGCCAACAAGTCTGGCAGCGAATCAGACTGTCTGTGGGAGACTGTTCAGAGTCCAAGTTAGGAGAGAAGGGGTGCTTTCTGTGGTAAGAAAAGCTACAAAGTATTAGGCCATCTATGACCATGATAACCGAGAAAGGGGAAGAGGGAATCCTACGGACTGTCAGGTTCCACGAAATCCTGTGGGATGCAGTAGAAGAGTAGGTCCAGGATTCTCAGGGAAACCAATCTCTGCCCACCCCAAATCTCCCAGGGAGGGGCAGGAGGTTAGCTGTCTGTCAATATCGACTCTCATCTGAGCGGGGAAGGGAGCTGTGGATGGATGTTATGGACAGGAGGAAGGGAGAGGGAAAATGGGGGAGAGAGAAAAACAGAGAAGTCAGAGGTGAAGAGAAAGCTAGGGAGAGAATTAAAGGAGATGCCTACTCTGCCTAATGGGGTGGGTTCCTGCCACACAAGGCAGTGACCTGGGGCCAGTGGCTCCCCAGTCTGTCAGAGACATTGCTCCTTCCCAGCAATTATTTAAACCAAGAGTTCCCCAATCTGACAGGCTCAGTTTCCCCCACCCAATGGACCTGTGCTCTTCTTACTCTTCCTCCCAACTCTCACTTTAAAACTAGAGTCCCTAGATGCCACAGAAAGTCCTATTCTGCTCTCTCACTGTAGTATCTTTCCAGACTGCTCCCACAAATATTTTCCTGTATATTCTCAAAAGGTTTCAGGACTCTTCAGTCCACCTGTCCTGTTACTTCACATCTTTGACAGACTCAGATTGCCCTGTGTTATATCCAACACCCTCTTTGACACTGGTGAGGCTTCCTAACCCTCTAACTCCTATTACCTGGTACGGCGGCGTTGGGCTGGGCTGCCCCCTGGGTCGGTAGCAAGCAGAAGGCGGGCAGTAGGGTGTGGGGGGCAGAGGCGCAGGGAACGCAGCAGCTCCTGCTCTGGCACAAAGGGGCGGAGGGGACCCCGTTCTGGCGAGTTTCCCAGGCTGCTGGAGCGGGGGGGTGGGTGGGTTGCAAGTGTAGCACGGCGAGGGGCCCTGTTAAGGGGCCAAGGAGGCTCCACAGCTACCTTCAGAACTGGGGAGAGGGAATAAGGAGCAAGACAGAGAAAGAAGAAAAAGGAGAGAAAAGAGAGTCATGACGGCAAAGATTCACGTAGAAAAAAAAGAAATCAGAGCCCTTAGAGAAAACTAATCCTTCCCCTGGGTTAAGGTCCCCCAGGCCCAGACACTCTTCCCCAGTCTTACATTCTCGGTCACTAGAAGAGTATGGCTTAATGTCTCCCTCTGCTCTCTTGGGTGGCAGCTTCCTTGTTGGAGCTGGCGGTAGAAAGGACACAGGCAAGGTAAGCATTAGGAGACAAACTCTGCTCCCGTCCTCCCAGCCAGTACCCCCATAACCCCAAACCTCTGCTCCCTGACATCACAGTTCCTCCTGGGGAAGAAGAGAGTTCCGCTCCATTGCAGAAGCAGCTCTGCAGCAATGCCATCACATCAAAAGGGAATTCAGGGGGAGTGCTGGAGCACTTCTGAGGAGAGCCAGAAGGAGTAGGCCAAATGCAGAGTTTAGGGAAAAGATCCAGGGGAAGACTGGCGCCTGGGAGATTCATAAGGGCAGCTAAGGGAGGTGAGCTCTTACTGTCAGTGGATGCTCTCAGGACCCCCTGGGATTCTGGGGCAGTGGAATGGTCACAGCCTGGCCAACGAGGACCCCAGGTCCTTCTAGATGAGATGGGCAAAGTCCTTGGTTAATTAGGAATTGCTTTGGAGCCAAGTCAGGGGAGAATGCTGTGGGACTGAACCTTTCTTTCTGGTGCAAAGATAGGAAGACAGATTAAGTTTTATTATGAGGGAAGAGAGTCTGAGAAGAAAACACAGACATCTGGGAAGGGGTTACCAGAGTAAATGGGAGGCTAACGTATTGTCTAAGGCTCTGTCTCCCATTCCCTCACTTCCCTGCTTGCTTCCTCCCTTCCCCTCTCAAGAGGTTCTCCATTGTGTACCAAACGAGACTTCTCAGCAAATCCATTAAGCTTTATCCACAGTCCCTTCCCTGTGGACTTGCATCTTCACCATGCTTGTTGGCTCTCACTCCCTCTCACAGCCTGTAGTTCAGCAAGAGCTAGATGGGGGAAGCCTTGGAAACCAAAGCAAGTCATGGACATGAATTGCCTCTGACAATGATCGAAGCTAGGAACAGACTGGTGATGGATACTCCCTTTCCTGGTCACAGAGGTGGTGAGAGTAGGCTGCAAAGCCAGCTCCAGAAGGGGGCCCTTCTGTGCAAGCACGTACTGCATGGCCAGCAGAGGGCTGTGCCACTCCTCCTCTGGAAAGCAGTGAGGAAGAGGAAGTGGGCTCTGACTGGCAGGGATGAGGGTGGAGTAGGGAATCTGGCAGCACTTCAGTGGCTTCTAGGTTTGGTTTCTCCACATCAATTTTATTATTTGGTTGGAAATGTTATAAATTCTGAGTGTTATCTTCCAAAATGACTATTTAAACTTTGGATCGTTTATGTCACTATTCTGTCATGAAATGTAAGGGCTGACTGCACTTGCCTGTCCCTCACTGGCTGACAGTGACTCTGATCTATTTTGATGGACCTGAAGCAGCAAGAGGCTCCTTCAGGATTAATCACCAAATAGGCTCCCAATGAGCTTGCTTAGTGAAAAGTCTTGATAAGTATAAGATGCACTGAGTTCCCTTGAGGGTGAAGGCAAACAGGTAATGACTGCTGGAGACTGAGGTTGCCTTAGAATTCTTCCAAATTGCCCACAGATCACACTGTCTCCCCACAGCCTCCAGAGGAACTAGCCATCATGGCACTACAATTCCACCCATTCAATGTAGCTTTACCAGCGGGCGTAGTATCAACCTCATCAGCGCGAAAGTGTCGAGTTGCCCTCAGAGAGGGAGCAGGGGGCCCTGTGAGGAAGGAAGTGGTGGTGCCCCTCAGTGAGAGGCCAGTGGGACCAAGAATCCACCTCTTTCCTTTCCCTCACCCCAGTTACTTAAACATTACACACAAGGTGAGAAAACTTACGATGTTGATGGGCAAAGAAGCCTTCAAAGATCACAAAGTTGTTCACCTATAAAATGAAACAGGAGAAAAATGGTTGTCTATTCAGTCACTCAGCACATTCTTGGGTATGGAACCCTTCCTAGAGGGAGGAACAAAAGCCAGCATTCCTGTCCTGTAGACCAAGTCAGTCAAAAACTCAGACCCTGATAAGCATATCCTAAAGTTGATATGGAATTGCAAAGGACCTCAAATAGCCAAAGCAGTCTTGAAAAGGAAGAAAGAAGTTAGAGGATTCACACTTCCTGATTTCAAAACTTATTACAAAACTACAGTAATGGAGTGAGTAAAGTCCAGAAATAAACCCATGTGTCTATGGTCAATTGATTTTCAACAAGGTTGCCAAAACCATTCAATTTGGAGAAAGAACAATCTCTTCAACAAATGGTGCTAGGACAACTGATCCACATGCAACATAATGAATTTATTAGACCTCTCCTCCTACTTCCTCCACCTGACAAAAAAATAATTAAAAATGTATCAAAGACCTAAATGTAACAGCAAAAGCTATGAAAACTCTTAGAAAGAAACAGGGGTAAATCTTTATGACCTTGGATTGGTGTCTTGAATATGACATCAAAAATACAATCTACAAAAGAAAAAAATAGATAATTGGACTTTAACAGAAAAAACCTTTTGCACTCCAAAAGACACCATCAAGAAAATGGAGAGACAACCCAACAAACAGAATATTTGTAAATCATACATCCGATAAGAGTATTGTATCCAGAATACATTAAAAAAACCCATAACTCAAGAGCAAATAAAGAACACAATTTAAAAATGGGCATAGAACTTGAATAAACATTTTTCTGAAGAAGATATACAAATGGCAGCAAGTACTTGAAAATCTGCTCAATCATTAGTTGTTAGGGAGATGCAAATCAAAACCACAAAATAGATGCCACTTCACATCCACTAGAACAGGTATTTTGTTTTTGTTTTTGCAGATGTCTCACTTTTATTAAACTTCACTTACTAGCAACTGAACAATGATTTACATAAAACATGATGTCAGGCTGCAACCAAAGGATCAAACTTCAGTAGATGTAAAAACTACTTAATAAAGAGTTGTGCTTTTTTCCTTAGAATGGGCATTTTTTAGAAATGAATTATGCAGAAATTTTATTTGCAAGCTCCTCAAGATTATTACAAAGTATTTAACTGTCAGAATGGGTATTTTTTAAAAAAGGAAAATAAACATTGGTAAGGATGTCAAGGAATTGGAATACTCATACATTGCTGGTGGAAATGTAAAATGTTGCAGTAATTGTAGAAAAAAGCTTGGCAGTTCCTCAAAAAGTAAAATATAGAAATACCATATGATCCAGCAATTCCATGCTTAGGTATATCCCCAAGGGAATTAAAAATATATGTACAAAGAAAATCTTATACATGAATATTTATAGCAGTATTATTCATTATGGCCAAAAAGTGGAAGCAACCAAATATCAATCAGCTGATAAGTGGATAAACAAAATGTGGTATATCCATATAACAGAATACTATTCAGCTATAAAAAGAAATGAAGTACTAATATGTGCTACAACATGGATGAACCCCGTGAAAACATTATGCGGAGTGAAAGTCAAACACAAAAGCTGCATACTGTATGATACCATTTATATAAAATGTGAAGAATGAGTAAATCCATGGAATGACTAGATTAATGGTTGACAGAGCTAGTGGAAGGGGAACAGGAGTGACTGCTTAATGAGTACTAGGTTTCTTTTTGGGTGATGGAAATATTCTGTAATTAGTGGTGATAATTGCATAACACTGTGAATATACTAAAAACCACTGAATTGTGTATTTTACATTGTTAAATAGTGGATTGTACCTCAAAAGCAGAACACCCAGACCCTACTTTTCAGTTCTCTCAGGACCCAGGCTAATGGGGACACAGTGCACAAAACATCAGGGAAGATGAGATATCTAAAACTGTCGAAAACTTCAAAAAAACAACACACCCGACAAGGCCAAATGACATATGTGGGACTGATGAGGTTAATACATAATTCAAGTAAGGTAGAAATCAAATGTATAAGCACACATGATTGTTTTTCCCACACACTCTGTTGATGTGTAGTCAAGGACTGAGTGATGAGAACCAAAGCAGTTCTCATGGCTTGGAGCCACCTTCACACAGTTTTGGTATCCTTGAGAAGCGTCGCATCCTTGGGCTAGACTCAGGTAATGATGTTTGAGTTCACTGTAAGTTCATTTATTCAATAAATACGAGAAATGCCTTTTCAGCATTGCTCTTGAGCTGTTACGCCTTGAGCCCCCTGGCTGGTCCTTTCAGGTCTTCGATAACTCATCAGGTCGGCTCAGAAGCAGGGAGGGGATGGTTGAAACTCAGAACAGGGACTGTTGAAACTCAGAATGGTGACATTTGAAACCCAGAGCAGGGAAGCTCCGCTCGGGTGACCCGTGAAAAGCAGAGCGGGCAGGCTCCGAAGATCGTTGATCTGGTAAGACTCCTGGGAAATTGCGCGTAGGGATAGGATCGAGACGTCAGGGACACTATAGTGGGCCAAACTGAAACCAAAACAGCTAAACTGGAGGATTATTTAAAATTGCTCCGTGCCCTCCTAAAAACGTCAGGGGTGAAAACTTCTAAAAGAGATTTTGCTCAGCTTTATAAATATATTAAGAAACATTGTTATTGGTTGCCACCACAGGGAACCCTCAAACAGACTGATTGGACTAATGCTATGAGAGATTTTTAAAAAGGCTCACAGACAGGGAAACATTATCCCTGTGCCTGTTTGGGTGGATCAATGGCCCCTTAATAAAGAAAAAAACTGGCATCCTTACACACGTTAGTTTAAGAACAGCTTCAGCTAGATAAATTAGAATTTCCCATGAGTCCGTGGAATTCCTCTGTATTTGTTATAAAGAAGAAATCAGGAAAGTGGAGACTCTTGCATGATTTAAGACACATTGATGCAGTTCTTAAACCTATGGGACCTTTGCAACAAGGTCTCCCTTCTCCAACTATGATTCCAAAAGATTGGAACATGGCTATTATTGATCTTAAAGATTGCTTTTTTACTATTCCTCTAGCCACTACAGACAGGGAGAAATTTGCTTTTACTGTTCCTTCCCTGAACTTATAGGCCCCATCAGAAAGGTTCCAGTGGAAAGTGCTTCCTCAGGGAATGCTAAGTAGCCCCACAATTTGCCAAAATTATGTACACAGAGCCCTTCAGCCTATACGTGAAAAATGGCCCTCAGCTTATATCATTCATTATATGGATGACATTCTCATAGCCCTACCTAAACATTTATCTCTTACTACCATTCTCGATGAGACAGAAGCTGAATTAGAACAATGGGGCTTATAAATAGCTCCTGATAAAATACAAATACAATACCCAATGAATTACTTGGGGAATAGAATTCAAGGAAATTCAATAATCCCTCAAAAATTCAGATAAGGAGAGATCATCTTAAAACTTTAAATGATTTTTGAAGATTATTAGGAGATATTAATTGGATCTGACTGTTATTAAATATTCCTACTTATAAACTGCAACATCTCTTCAATACTTTGAAAAGACCCTCAGATCTTAATAGTCCTAGAGAATTAACCTGAAAAGCTGAGAACTCAAGGAAGTAGAACAACACATTCAAAAAGCTGAATTATCAAAGGAAACACAAAAGAGCACAGAATAAAACACCCAACATATAAAGAATGGAGGAGGAGGAATAAGAAGGGAGAGAAATAAAGAATCATCAGACAATGTTTATAATAGCTCAATAAGCGAGTTAAGTTAGACAGGAAGATGTTAAAGAAGCTAACCTTGAACCTTTGATAACCACGAATCTAAAGCCTGCAATGGCAATAAGTACATATCTTTCAATAATCACCCTAAATGTAAATGGACTGAATGCACCAATCAAAAGATACAGAGTAATAGAATGGATAAAAAAGCAAGACCCATCTATATGCTGCTTACAAGAGACTCACCTCAAACCCAAAGACATGTACAGACTAAAAGTCAAGGGATGGAAAAAGATATTTCATGAAAAACAACAAGGAGAAAAAAGCAGGTATTATAGTACTAGTATCAGACAAAATAGACTTCAAAACAAAGAAAGTAACAAGAGATAAAGAAGGACATTACATATGATAAAGGGCTCAGTCCAATAAGAGGATATAACCATTATAAATATATATGCACCCAACACAGGAGCACCAGCATATGTGAAACTGTGGGTTGCCATCCATAGATGATTCTGTTTCTATGGGAATTGTTTGCCATCCTTGTTATCTGTGGTGCATGCCGCAGCTCACTAAATCTAAACCAAGATCTGTTTCTTGTTATCTCTACCCCCTCATTGCCTGGTGCCAGGGACGACTTGCCCCAGTGACCTGGAGGCAATTACATTCCTATAGTAAAGCATGTTAATCATTGTGTCTAGAAACTTGTTAACCCACTCAAAAATGTGATGCCTGATCAATAAATATGAGAGGTGCCTTTCCAGCACCACTCTTGAGCTGGTATGCCTTGAGACCCCTAGCTGGCCTACTCAGATCTTTGATATTTCATTGCGTCGCCTCCTCTATCTGCAGGCCGGAGACAGGGAGGAGGCTGACAGAAACAAATACTAACAGAATTAAAGGAGGAAATAGAATGCAACGCATTCATTTTTGGAGACTTCGACACACCACTCACTCCAAAGGATAGATCCACCAGACAGAAAATAAGGAAGGACATAGAGGCACTGAACAACATACTAGAACAGATGTACGACATCTATAGAAACCTACATCCAAAAGCAACAGGATACACATTCTTCTCAAGTGCACATGGAACTTTCTCCAGAACAGACCACATACTAGGCCACAAAAAGGGCCTCAGTAAATTCAAAAAGATTGAAGTTCTACCAACCAACTTTTCAGACCACAAAGGTATAAAACTAGAAATTGTACAAAGAAAGTAAAAAGGCTCACAAACACATGGAGGCTTAATAACATGCTCCTAAATAATCAATGGATCACTGACCAAATTAAAATAAAGATCAAGCAATATATGGAGACAAATGACAACAACAACTTCTGTGGGACGCAGCGAAAGCAGTCTTAAGAGGAAAGTATATAGCAATCCAGGCATATTTAAAGAAGGAAGAACAATCCCACATTGAATAATCTGATGTCACAATTATCGAAACTGGAAAAAGAAGAACAAATGAGGCCTAAAGTCAGCAGAATGAGAGACATAATAAAGATCAGAGAAGAAAATATAAAATTGAGAAGAATAAAACAATAGAAAAAAATCAATGAAACCAAGAGCTGGTTCTTTGAGAAGACAAACAAAATAGATAAGCCTCTAGCCAGACTTATTAAGAGAAAAAGAGAATCAACACACATCAACAGAATCAGAAACGAGAAAGGAAAAATCACTACAGACCCCACAGAAATACAAAGAATTATTAGAGAATACTATGAAAACCTATATGCTAACAAGCTGGAAAACCTAGAAGAAATGGACAACTTCCTAGAAAAATACAACCTTCCAAGAACCGAGTAAGGAAGAAATAGAAAATCTAAACAGACCAAATACCAGCAAAGAAATTGAATCGGTAATCAAAAAACTACCCAAGATCAAAACCCCCAGGCCAGATGGATTTACCTCGGAATTTTATCAGACATACAGAGAAGATATAATACCCATTCTCCTTACAGTTTTCCAAAAAATAGAAGAGGAGAGAATACTCCCAAACTCATTCTATGAAGTCAACATCACCCTGATACCATAACCAGGCAAAGACCCCACCAAAAAAGAAAATTACAGACCAATATCCCTGATGAACGTAGATGTAAAAATAGTCAACAAAATATTAGCAAACATATTTAAAAAATACATCCAAAAGATCATCCATCGTCATCAAGTAGGATTTATTCCAGGGATGCAAGGATGATACAATATTAGAAAATCCATTAACATCATCCACCACATCAACAAAAAGAAGGACAAAGACCATGTGATCATCTCCATAGATGGCGGAAAAGCATTTGACAAAATTCAACATCCATTCATGATAAAAACTTTCAACAAAATGGGCATAGAGGGCAAGTACCTCAACATAATAAAGGCCATATATGATAAACCCACAGCCAACATCATACTGAACGGCGAGAAGCTGAAAGCTTTTCCTCTGAGATCGGGAACAAGACAGGGATGCCCACTCTCCCCACTGTTATTCAACATAGTACTGGAGGTCCTAGCCATGGCAATTAGACAAAACAAAGAAAAACAAGGAATCCAGATTGGTAAAGAAGAAGTTAAACTGTCACTATCTGCAGATGACATGATATTGTACATAAAAAACCCTAAAGACTCCACTCCAAAACTACTAGAACTAATATCGGAATTCAGCAAAGTTGCAGGATACAAAATTAACACACAGAAATCTGTGGATTTCCTATACACTAACAATGAGCTAATAGAAAGAGAAATTAGGAAAACAATTCCATTCACAATTGCATCAAAAAGAATACAATACCTAGGAATAAACCTAACCAAGGAAGTGAAAGACCTATACCCTGAAAACTACAAGACACTCGTAAGAGAAATTAAAGAGGACACTAACAAATGGAAACTCATCCCATGCTCCTGGCTAGGAAGAATTAATATCGTCAAAATTGCCATCCTGCCCAAAGCAATATACAGATTCGATGCAATCCCTATCAAATTACCAGCAGCATTCTTCAATGAACTGGAACAAATAGTTCAAAAATTCATATGGAATCACCAAAGACCCTGAATAGCCAAAGCAATCCTGAGAAGGAAGAATAAAGTGGGGGTGGGGATCTCGCTCTCCAACTTCAAGCTCTCCTACAAAGCCACAGTAATCAAGACAATTTGGTACTGGCACAAGAACAGAGCCACAGACCAGTGGAACAGATTAGAGACTCCAGAAATTAAGCAAACATATATGGTCAATTAATATTTGATAAAGGAGCCATGGACATACAATGGCAAAATGACAGTCTCTTCAACAGATGATGCTGGCAAAACTGGACAGCTACATGTAGGAGAATGAAACTGGACCATTGTCTAACCCCATATACAAAGGTAAACTCAAAATGGATCAAAGACCTGAATGTAAGTCATGAAACCATTAAACTCTTGGAAAAAAACATAGGCAAAAACCTCTTAGACATAAACATGAGTGACCTCTTCTTGAACATATCTCCCCGGGCAAGGAAAACAACAGCAAAAATGAGCAAGTGGGACTACATTAAGCTGAAAAGCTTCTGTACAGCGAAAGACACCATCAATAGAACAAAAAGGAACCCTACAGTATGGGAGAATATATTTGAAAATGACACATCCGATAAAGGCTTGACGTCCAGAATATATAAAGAGCTCACACGCCTCAACAAACAAGAAACAAATAACCCAATTAAAAAATGGGCAGAGGAACTGAACAGACAGTTCTCTAAAAAAGAAATACAGATGGCCAAGAGACACATGAAAAGATGCTCCACATCGCTAATTATCAGAGAAATGCAAATTAAAACTACAATGAGGTATCACCTCACACCAGTAAGGGTAGCTACCATCCAAAAGACAAACAACAACAAATGTTGGCGAGGCTGTGGAGAAAGGGGAACCCTCCTACACTGCTGGTGGGAATGTAAATTAGTTCAACCATTGTGGAAAGCAGTATGGAGGTTCATCAAAATGCTCAAAACAGACCTACCATTTGACCCAGGAATTCCACTCCTAGGAATTTACCCTAAGAATGCAGCAATCAAGTTTGAGAAAGACAGATGCACCCCTATGTTTATCGCAGCACTATTAACAATAGCCAAGAATTGGAAGCAACCTAAATGTCCATCGGTAGATGAATGGATAAAGAAGATGTGGTACATATACACAATGGAATACTACTCAGCCATAAGAAGTGGAAAAATCCAACCATTTGCAGCAACATGGATGGAGCTGGAGAGTATTATGCTCAGTGAAATAAGCCAAGCGGAGAAAGAGAAATACCAAATGATTTCACTCATCTGAGGAGTATAAGAACAAAGGAAAAACTGAAGGAACAAAACAGCAGCGGAATTACAGAACCCAAAAATGGACTAACAGGTACCAAAGGGAAAGGAACTGGGGAGGATGGGTGGGCAGGGAGGGATAAGGGGGGGGAAGAAGAAGGGGGTATTAAGATTAGCATGCATGGGGGGGGAGAAAGGGGAGGGTGGGCTGCACAACACAGAGAGGACAAGTAGGGATTCTATAACATTTTGCTAAGCTGATGGACAGTAACCATAATGTGGTTGTTAGGGGGGACCTGATATAGGGGAGAGCATAGTAAACATAGTACTCTTCATGTAAGTGTAGATTAAAGATTAAAAAAAAAAAGAAAGAAAGAAAGAAAAGGGGGATTACTCCTTGATAGGATAAAACTATTGGTAAATCAAAGATCAATGCATGCTTTAAATATCCTTAATGTTGAGCACTTAAAGGGTGTCAGAGGATCAACTATGGAGGTACTCTTTTCTGATAATATTCCTTTCTCTTAATAAAAAAAAAAAAAAAAGCAGTCCCTGTGTGCTGACCTCCAATGAGTTCTGCACAGTGGTATAGAGGGCATGTCAAAGTGTGGGCAAAGGGTCTGTTTGTTTCTATGCAGAAGATCAAGGCCTAGCTTGGCTACCCAGAAAATGAACTAAGATACGATATGAGGAGGAGCTTCCGGCATCAGCACTCTCTGGAGGACTCGTGCCGGGGGATGATCATCAAAAAGCCTCCACAGGGATACGGGCGATGCTGTGGTTGTGGCTGCGTCTACCCCACCATTTCCTGGACTTGCCATTGGAATGAGGAGGGAGATGTCTAGGCTGGCATGTGCATACAGTGAGACAACGAATTTGACCGGATCTGTACTGTTGGAACTCAACCAGGAGTTGAGAGGGGTGCAAGTTGTAGCACTCCAAAATCTTATGACTATAGACTATCTACGGTTAAAAGAACATATGGAAGGTGAACAGATCCCAGAAATGGGCTGCTTTAATTTGTCTGATTTTTCTCAGACTGTTCAAGTACAGTTGGACAATATGCATCATATCATAGACAAATTTTCACAAATGCCTAGGGTGCCTAAATGGTTTTCTTAGCTTCACTGGAGATGGATGGTAATTATAGATTTGCTTTGTTTATGTCACCGTATTCCTAGTATGTTAATATGTGTGTGCAAATTAGTTAGTAGTTTAAAACCTATACATACTTAAGGTACTCTACAAGAAGATATGTCAAAGAAATAATCAATCCTCCCATGTTTTCTTCCATATGCTACCTCTATAGCTTTTCTTCTTCCTTCCTAATTACAACCCTTAAATAGAATTCATGCCTCATATCGAAGTTACCGAGTATCATAATTCCTCCAGGTGGTAAAGATACCTCGAGACAAGTGCTGGGCATAGAAGCCACAGGGCATAAATATGCAAAGAAGTAAAAAGCTAACCTTTTCAAACAATATGGCTTCTCTCTCACTTACCAACTTTCCATTTCCCTGTATGGCTCCGGAAGATGACTGGTTAGCCAGAGACAGGTAAGATTCCTCAAGGGAGGAACAAACTAAGACAGGCACAGTCGCAGCGGGGCCATCAGGTGAGAAATTGGGGATCAACAGAGGTGAGGCTCAGAACCTCATCCCCCCTGCTTTGAGAGAAATCTTCTGCATCCGTGGATGTTTTATTGCCCTTGTCTAGCTTGGATTAATACTTAGTCCATAGGCACACAACTTATCATCTACATTTCCCTCTTACAGCACTAAACTATGTTTTCTACCTTTATCTTGCATCTACCTACCACTTCAGCATTTTATTAAAAATAAAAATAATAATGATAATAAAGGGAGAAATGTGGGATCCACATATAAATCAAGTATAAAAATCAAACAAATATTCATATTTGACCTGATTGTTTATAGTTCATAATGTGTGATCAAAACCGAAAGTTTCTGTGATGAATGCCCTTGTACTGTTCACCATGTAAGAATTTATTCACTATGTAAGAATTCGTTCACCATGTAAGAACTTGTTCGTTATGCTTCAGAAGATTGGAGACTGACGAGAGTTAGGCTTGAGATGGATTAATGATTGTACATTGAGCATTGACCCCCCTATACTGAATTTTTTTGTTGTTAACAACCATTTGATCAATAAATATGAGAGATGCCCTCTCAAAAAAAAAAGAAAAATAGCACCTACCTTAAAAAGATGTAGGAAGATTAACTGAAATGATACATGGAGGACAGCACACAGAGCTTATAAAACATTAGCTATTATTATTTACACGCAGGCTGCTCTTATTTTACATATTACCTGGGAATTATGTTTGATGCCAAAATGTGCTCCTTCCACTGCTCTCTGCTGCCTCCTAATGGAAAAATGTACTGGAGAAACATTCTAATTGTCCCTGCCTTGATCCTACTGTAATGTCTACCTACCCACATTCATGCTCTCCCAGCAAGCACATGCCCGGCAATCTAGCCACACCAAATTGCTTGCAGCGCCCTGAAAGGTAGTTGAATCTCTTCGCCTTTGCTCATTCTGGTTCGCTTACATGAAATATATTTTAGCCCACCCACTTCTGTCCCCTGACACATAATCACCTTGCAAAATAAACCTAAATCAAGCCTCCCTTTACCCAATCCCAAGGACTCATCATGTCCTTATGCCTCCTCTGTTAGCACAGCAAACAAATCATGTTACAATGGATGAACTGTCTGTGCTCCTATCCAAGGCTACTTGTCAACCCACTCCCAATCCCTCCTGCCCACTCAATGACATTGCTTCAGCAATTCTCCCCATGTTCTCTGACATCAATTTTTCTCTCTACTGAGTCATTCTTATGCTGTTAGTTCTTTCAATGGAAAAGAATCAACCCTCTCTTGATCCACCTCTCTCTCTGGCTCTTGCTCTATTTCTATTCCCCTTTAATCAGCATTTAAAACAGTGGTTTATTCTTGCTGTCCCCTGTTCCTATCATCTCAATCTCCGAAACCCACTTCATCCAGGCTCCCACCCACCACTGCACTAAAGCTGTCAGGATTACCAGTAGCTTCAGGCAGCTAAATCCAACCGTCACTTCTCAGACCTTTTCTTACCTCACTGATCAGCACCATTTGACTCAGTAAACCATTCCCTCCCCGTAGAAACATTTTCTTTATAGGCCTTCCATGTCACCCTACTTGTAAATTTTCATTTATTCACTGGTCACTCCATGGTCACATTTGCTGGATCTTGTTCTCCTCTGTGATGTAAAAGAGTGCCCATAGGTTCAAGTCCTTGGACTACTCTTTCTATACTCTCTCCTTGGTGAGCTCATCCTGTCTCTCTGCTTTCAATACTGTTTATAGACTGAAAACTCTCCATTCCAAACTTGTTTTCTGAACTCCAGATAAGTACTCAATTGTCTATTCAGCTTGGAGTTAGCACAGACATCTCTAATTAACACACTGAAAATGGACTCCTACTGATTTATTCCAGGGATGCAAGGATGGTACAATATTCAAAAATCCATTAACATCATCCACCACATCAACAAAAAGAACTAAAACCACATGACCATCTCCATAGATGCCAAAAAAGCATTCAATAAAACTCATCATCCATTCATGATTAAAACTCAACAAAATGGGTATAGACGGTAAGTACCTCAACCTAATAAAGGCCATACATGACAAACCCACAGCCAAAGTCATACTTAACAGTGAGAAGCTGAAAACTTTTCCTTTAAGATCAGGAACAAGACAAGGATGCCCACTCTCCCCACTTTTATTCAACAAAGTTCTGGAGGTCCTAGCCATGGCAATCAGACAACACAAAGAAATAAAAGGCATGCAGATTGGTAAAGAAATAAAAGGCATGCAGACTGGTAAAGAAGAGTTAAACTGTCACTTTTTGCAGATGACATGATATTGTACTTAAAAAAACCCTAAAGAATCCACTCCAAAACTACTAGATTTAATTTCTGAATTCAGCAAAGTTGCAGGATACAAAATTAATCCACAGAAATCTGTTGCATTCCTATACACTAACGATAAACTAGCAGAAAGAGAAATCAGGGAAACAATTTCATTCACAATTGCATCAAAAAGAATAAAATACCTAGTTATAAACCTAATGAAGGAAGTGAAAGACCAATACCGTGAAAACTACAACACACTCATGAGAGAAATTAAAGAAGATACCAACAAATGGAAATACATATGTGCTCATGGATAGGAAGAATTAATATTGTCAAAATGGCCATCCTGCCTA
The DNA here is from genome assembly GCF_040802235.1 of Manis javanica. Lineage (NCBI taxonomy): Eukaryota > Metazoa > Chordata > Mammalia > Pholidota > Manidae > Manis > Manis javanica. The sequence continues at coordinate 59,905,243 of NC_133171.1, forward strand.
AAGCAATCTACAGATTCAATGCAATCCCTATCAAAATACCAATGGCATTCTTCAATGAACTAGAATACATCGCTCTAAAATTTATATGGAACCACAAAAGACCCCGAATAGAAGAATAAAGCTGGGGGAATTATGCTCTCTGACTTCAAGCTCTACTACAAAGCCACAGTAATCAAGACAATTTGGTACTGGCACAAGAACAGACCCATAGACAATGGAGCAGACTAGAGAGCCCAGATATAAACACAAGCATATATGGTCAATTAATGTATGATAAAGGAGCCATGGACATACAATGGGGAAATGACAGCATCTTCAACAATTAGTGTTTGGCAAAACTAGACAGCTACATGCAAGAGAATGAAACTGGATTATTATCTAACCCCATACACAAAAGTAAACTTGAAATGGGTCAAACCTGAATGAAAGTCATAAAACCATAAAACTCTTAGAAGAAAACTTAGGCAAAAATCTCTTGAATATAAACATGAGCAACTGTTTCCTGAACACATCTCCTCGGGCAAGGGAAACAAAATAAAAAATGAACAAATGGGACTACATCAAGCTAAAAAGCTTCTGTACAGCAAAGGATACTATCAGCAGAACAAAAAGGCATCCTACAGTATGGGAGAATATATTTGTAAATGACATATCCGACAAGGGGTTAACATCCAAAATATATAAAGAACTCACATGTCTCAACACCCAAAAGGCAAACAGCCCTATTAAAAAATGGGTGGAGTATATGAACAGACACTTCTTCAAAGAAGAAATTCAGATGGCCAGCAGGCACATGAAAAGATGCTCCACATCACTAATTATCAGGGAAATGCACATTAAAACCACAATGAGATAGCACCTCACACGAATTAGGATGGCCAACATAGAAAAGATTAGGAACAACAAATGCTGGTGAGGATGTGGAGAAAGGGGAAACCTTCTATGCTGCAAGTGGGAATGTAAGCTAGTTCAACCATTGTGGAAAGCAATATGGAGATTTCCTCAAAAAACTAAAAATAGAAATACCATTTGACTCTGGAATTCCACTCCCAGGAATTTACCCAAAGGAAACAACTTCTCAGATTCAAAAAGACATATGCATCCCTGTTTACTGCAGCACTATTTACAAAAGCCAAGATATGGAAGCAACCTAAGTATCCATCAGTAGATAAATGGATAATGATGATGTGGTACATATACACCATGGAATACTATTCAGCTGTAAGAAAGCAACAAATCCTACCATTTGCACCAACATGGATGGAGCTAGAGGGTAATATGCTCAGTGAAATAAGTCAGGCAGAGATAGACAAATACCAAACGATTTCCCTCATTTGTAGAGTATAATAACAAAGCAAAACTGAAGGAAGAAAATAGCAGCAGACTCAAAGACTCCAAGAAGGGACTAACGGTTACCAAAGGGAAGGGTGGGGAGGAGGACAGGTGTGAAGGGAGGGAGAAGGGGATTGAGGAGTATTATGATTAGTGCGCATGGTGTGTGCAGGGTCATGGGAAGACGGAGTAGCACAGAGAAGACAAGTAGGGACTCTGCCATCTTACTACAATGATGGACAGTGACTGCAATGGGGTATTGGGAGGGAACTCGATAATAAGGGTGAATGTAGTAACCACATTGTTTTTCTTGTGAAACCTTAATAAGATTGTATATCAATTATACTTAATAAACTTTTTTTTAATAAAGATTAAAAAGAAAAAGAAAAAAAGAAAATGGACTTTTACTACATCCCCTGAAAGCTGTTCCACCTCGTATCTCAGTTAATACAACTTCATCCTTCCAACTGCTGAGGTCAACAACTTTGGGATCATCCCTAACTTCCTCATTCTTTCTCAACGGACAATCTATCAGGAAATCTTTTGCTTTAGCTTCAAAATATTTCAAATTTGAGCACTCCTTACCAGCTCTACTAGTACTATTGTAGTTTGAACCACCACCATTTTTTCATCAGGATTGTTTCTTCCTAACTGGTCTGCTTGCTTCCCTACTGCCTATTCTTGAAAGCCAAAATGGTCTGGTTAAAAGTATCCTATCCTGGAACAAGAAAAGGATGCCCATTCTCCCCACTTCTATTCAACATAGTAATGGAGGTCCTAGCCAAGGCAATCAGACAACACAAAGAAATAAAAAGCCCTAAAGCAATTGACAGATTCAATGCAATCCCTATCAAAATACCAATAGCATTCTTCAACGAACTGGAACAAATAGTTTTAAAATTCATATGGAACCACAAAAGACCCCGAATAGCCAAAGCAATCCTGAGAAGGAAGAATAAAGCAGGGGGGATCTTGCTCCCCAACTTCAAGCTCTCCTACAAAGCCACAGTAGTCAAGACAATTTGATACTGGCACAAGAACAGACACATAGATCAGTGGAACAGAATAGAGTCCAGATATTAATCCAAACACACATGGTCAATTAATGTATGATAAAGGAGCCACGGACATACAATGGGGAAAATGACAGCCTCTTCAACAGCTGGTGTTGGCAAAACGGGACAGGTACATGTAAGAGAATGAAACTGGATCATTGTCTAACCCCATACACAAAAGTAAATTCAAAATGGACCAAAGACTTGAAACCATAAAACTCTTAGAAAAAAACATAGGCAAAAATCTCTTGGACATAAACATGAACAACTTCTTCATGAACATATCTCTCCAGGCAAGGGAAACAAAACAAAAATGAACAAATGGAACTATATCAAGCTGAAAAGCTTCTGTACAGCAAAGGACACCACCAATAGAACAAAAAGGCATCCTACAGTATGGGAGAATATATTCATGAATGACAGATCTGATAAAGGGTTGACATCCAAAATATAAAAGAGCCCACACACCTCAACAAACAAAAAGCAAATAAGCCAATTAAAAAATGGGCAGAGGAGCTGAACAGACACTTCTCCAAAGAAACTGAAACAGCCACCAGACACATGAAAAGATGATCCACATCACTAATCACCAGAGAAATGCAAATTAAAATCACAATGAAATATCACCTCACACCAGTAAGGATTGCCAACACCCAAAAGACAAGCAACAACAAATGCTGGCAAGGTTGTAGAGAAAGGGGAACCCCCCTACACTGCTGGTGGGAATGTAAATTAGTTCAACCATTGTGGAAAGCAGTGTGGAGGTTCCTCAAAAAACTAAAAATAAAAATACCATTTGTCCCAGGAATTCCACTCCTAGGAATTTACCCTAAGAGTGCAGCAGCCCAGTTTCAAAAAGACATATGCACCCCTATGTTTATCACAGCACTATTTGCAATAGCCAAGAAATGGAAGCAACCTAAGTGTCCATCAGCAGATGAATAGATAAAGAAGATGTAGTACATATACACAATGGAATATTATTCAGCCATAAGAAGGAAACAAATGCTACCATTTGCAACAACATGGATGAAAGTAGAGGGTATTTATGCTCAGTGAAATAAGCCAGGCAGAAAAACACAAGTATCAAATGATTTCACTCATCTGTGGAGTATAATAAGAAAAAAAACTGAAGGAAGAAAAGAGTATTAGACTCACAGAACCCATGAATGAACTAACAGTTACCAAAGGGAAAGGGACTGGGGAGGATGGGTGGGAAAGGATGAATAAGGGGGGGAAAAAAGGGGCATTACTACTAGCAGACATAATGTAGGTGGGGGCACTGGGAGGGTTGTACAACCCAGAGAAGACAAGTAGTGATTCTACAGCATCTTACTACGCTGATGGACAGTGACTTTAATGGGGTATGTTGTGGGGCGGACTTGGTGATGGGGGCAGTCTAGTAGACATAATGTTCTTCATGTAAGTGTAGATTAATGATACCAAAAAAAAAAAGAATAAACATTCTAACCATTAAAAAAAAAAGAAAGAAAAGGCATCCAGATTGGCAAGGAAGAAGTTAAACTGTCCCTGTTTGCAGATGACATGATATTGCACATAAAAATCCACTAAAGAATCCATTCCAAAAGTACTAGATCTAATATCTGAATTCAGCAAAGTTGCAGGATACAAAATTAATATACAGAAAACTGTGGCATTCCTATACACTACAATGAACTAGCGAAGAGAGAAAACAGGAAAACAATTCCATTCACAGTTGCATCAAAAAGAATAAAATACCTAGGAATGAACCTAACCAAGGAAGTGAAAGACTTATACTCTGAAAACTACAAGACACTCTTGAGAGAAATTAAAGAAGATACCAATAAATGGAAACAAATCCCGTGCTCATGGATAGGAAGAATTAATATTGACAAAATGGCCATCCTGCTTAAAGCAATCTACAGATTCAATGCAATCCCTACCAAAATACCAACAGTGAACTAGAGGAAATCATTCTAAAATCCATATGGAACCGCCAAAGACCCCGAATAGCCAAAGCAATCCTGAGAAGAAAGAATAAAGTGGGGGGGGTATCTCGCTCCCCAACTTCAAGCTCTACTACAAAGCCACAGTAATCAAGACAGTTTGGTACTGGCACAAGAACAGAGTCACAGACCAGTGGAACAGAATAGACTCCAGACATTAACCCAAACATATATGGTCAATTAATAAATGATAAAGGAGCCATGGACATACAATGGGGAAATGACAGCCTCTTCAACAGCTGGTGTTGGCAAAACTGGTCAGCTACATGTAAGAGAATGAAACTGGATTATTGTTTAACCCCATACACAAAAGTAAACTCGAAATGGATCAAAGACTTGAATGTATGTCATGAAACCATAAAACTCTTAAAAGACAACATAGGCAAAAATCTCTTGAATATAAGCATGAGCAACTTCTTTCTGAACGCATCTCCTCGAGAAAAGGAAACAAAATAAAAAAATGAACTCATGGGACTACATCAAACTAAAAAGTTTCTGTATGGCAAAGGACACCATCAACAGAACAAAAAAGCATCGTACAGTACGGGAAAATATATTTGTAAATGACATATCTGACAAGGAGTTAACATTCAAAATATATAAAGAACTCACATGCCTCAACACCTAGAAAGCAAACAGCCCGATTAACAAATGGGCAGAGTATATGAAGAGACAGTTCTCCAAAGAAGAAATTCAGATGGCCAACAGACACATGAAAAGATGCTCCACATCATTAATCATCAGGGAAATGCATATTAAACCACAGTGAGGTATCACCTCACACCAGTAAGCATGGCCAGCATCAAAAAGACTAACTACAACAAATGCTGGCAAGGATGTGGAGAAAGGGGAACCCTCCTACACTGCAAGTGGGAATGTAAGCTAGTTCAATGATTGTGGAAAGCAGTATGGAGGTTCCTCAAAAAACTCAAAATAGAAACACCATTTGACCTGGGAATCCCACTCCTTGGAATTTACCCAAAGAATACAACTTTTCAGATTCAAAAAGACATATGCACCCCTATGTTTACTGTAGCACTTTTTACAATAGCCAAGATATGGAAGCAACCTAAGTGTCCATCAGTAGATGAATGGATAAAGAAGATGTGGTACATATACATGATGGAATACTATTTAGCCATAGGAAAGAAACAAATCCTACCATTTGCAACAACATGGATGGAGCTGGAGGGTATTATGCTCAGTGAAATAAGCCAGGCGGAGAAAGACAAGTGCCAAATGATTTCCCTCAATTGTGGAGTATAACAATGAAGCAAAACTGAAGGAACAAAATAGCAGCAGACTCAGAGACTCCAAGAAGGAACTAGTGGTTACCAAAGCAGAGGGGTGTGGGAGGGCAGGTGGGGAGGGAGGTAGAAGGGGATTGAGGGGTATTATGTTTAGTACACATGGTGTGGGGGATCACGGGGAGAACAGTGTAGCACAGAGAAGACACATAGTGGATCTGTGGCATCTTGCTGCACGGATGGACAATGACTGCATTGGGGTATGGGTGGGGACATGATAATATGGGTAAATGTAGTAACTATATTGTTTTTTCATGTGAAACCTTCACAAGAGTTTATATCAATAATACCTTAATAAAAAATTAAAAAAAAAAGTATCCTATCCTGCATCTGTTCAAACCCCTATGATGGCTGTCCATTTCTGCTTAGCAAAGAAGCCAAAGCCTTTGCAATAAACTACAAGGCCTAAAATGTCCTTCCTCCTCCTCCATTACCACTCTGAGCTAATCTACCATACTGCCTTTCACTCTAGCTTCTCTAGCCACACAAAGCAATTCAATCTTCTAGGCACACTCCCACCTCATGGTCTTTACACTAGCCATTCCCTCTCCCTCCAGATATTACCTGGCTTTTATTCTCACCTCCTTTCAGTTATTGCTCAAATACCCTTTGTCAGTAAGGCCTTCCCTGCTTATCCCATTTAAACTCGCAAGTGCATGCACTGCTATCCCCACTGTGTCACTCTTGAGCTTCTTACTGGCTGTCATTTTTCCAGAGAACTTATCATCAGTCCTGTTATATACTTGTTTGTCTCCCTAACTAAAATATAAACTCCACAATGGTAGGGACTTTTACCTGTTTTCTTAAGTAAAGTATTCCTAGTGCCCAGAACAGTGCCAGGCGCTCAATAAATATTAGTTGAATTAATGGACAGCATTAATTCCTTATGTTGTATTTATTTATAAGCAAACCACCTTCGGATGTTAGACTAAAGCTCCTGGAAAATAGAAAACGTGTATTATTCTGGACCCTTAATAAATGTTGATTGATTAACGGTCTGCGTGAAAGCAAGGAGGTGAAATGAGCTGGCTGTGTTTTGATTACAAATGTATCAGTGGGTGTATAGAACCACCCATGATGTAAGTGTCAAAATAGATGAGAGTGAAATAGCTGCAGGATGAGATATGTTACTGCCAAAAACTAAAGAAAAAGAGAGATAAGAAAAAGAGCTCAGTTGTATAAAATGAATCCTACATAATGAGGAATAAGGAGAACTTGAAAGTTGTCACTTTTTTACCCCCAAATAATAAATAAATTCAATAGGAATCCTCAATGGAGATCTACTCTCTGATACCTCTAACCTGTGGGACTGTGGACTCCAGGTTGTAGTGTTTATTCAGGAACTTGAGCAGCTTTGGTGAGGGTCGGTCAATAGCCAGTTGGTGTGGTTCAACTCGCTCCTTCTGCAGGGAACAGTAGAGTCAGGGTAGGAGGAGGTGTGGGGAGAGCATGTCAACAAGAACCAGGAGCCAGGGAAGGGAAGTGAAGGATGTGAAGGGAAAATGGGGGGCAGAGGGCAGGAGGCAGGGCTTCTGGAAGGGATCAGGGCAAGAGGGCCTTTGACCTCCATTTTAGATAGACTGTTGAAAGGATAATCGATACCTGCAACATATACTGGAAGAGTTCTTGCCCATGGCCGTGGCGTTGAAGTGACTCATGGATGTAGAAGTCCAAGATGCAAAGTGGTTCTACCTCATTGTGAGCCTCGCGATCATCCTAAGAGGTAAAGAACAACAAATACCTTTTAGGACCCAGACATCGTCGCCACCTCCCAACCTCCCGCACTTTTGTTCTCAGGAGCCAAGGCTTATGAGCTCTCACCTTCCAATAACACTCACCAGTACAAAGAGTTTCTTGTATCCAACTTTGAGGAAGCCAATAATGGCTCCTTTTCCAGCCCTGCAGGATGAGGAGAATAATGAACAAGGTAGGAACAGTTATCTGGGACAAGTATACCCCAACAAAAGAGAGGGACATTGGGAGAAGGAATTAAGCACGGCATGATAGAGCATCTGGCACTCACGGTCGTACTGAAGTGTCTTTAAGCACATACATAACGTGGCGGTTACTCTGCATCCTTGATGCACTGGTGATGGGAGCTGAAAGATGTTGGGCCTGTTGGGAAGATGAAGACACTTTCTGCAGGTACATTTCAAAGTACCCAGGGCTCCCTTGTCTGCTGTGCCCAGAGAGGCCTCCCCTTTAGTCTAAGACTCCCCAGTACCTTGGCAGAAGCCTTGCCCAGTTCATCTACAATGGTCATAATTTGCTGCTGCAGATCAACACTATAGAAAGAAAAGAAAGAGTCAAATACTGAATTAGAGGGTCCTGGGCACTCAATCCCTGGGAACATGGGCCATAACCCTCAGCCAGGTTCGGCACTTAACATCCTCTGATTTTACCCTGGAGTCTTCCAATCTGATTTCCCACTCACCCCTTTGGAACCCAAACTTTTGCCACACTTTCTTTCACTGTGGTACACTCCCTCCTCCCTTAAGGTTATTCAGGGGAAGCAGAAAGGCAGGTCATCCATATCCTTTAGCTGGAACCACAAATTGGGCCAAGGTGTGAAAGGTCACAGATCCAAGCGCCAATCAACCCTGCTCAGTCCGGGGTCAAAGGCCATCACAAGACAAGCCAGGACACCAAAAGTGAACGGTCCCTAGTCAGTGAAAAGGGGGCGTGGTGCCTGGGCCAGGTTTTGAGAGGAACCGGGAGAAGGGCCTTGGGGCGGGTTTGAGATCACCGGGCAGTAGTTGTGGTTCCGGGTCGGCGGCCTGGGGGTCGCAGATGCTGGTCCAGCACCGTGATCCGCTCCGGGAGCAGGACATCCACATTGAACGGGAACTCCATGGCCCATTGTACACGGCTGGATCCGCCCCACACGACGTCACTTCCGCCCATCCCTCACCGCCCCACCCTTCGGTCTTCATTTCCCCGCTGTGTCTAAAGGGACCCAAGACCCACCCCACCCCCACGCCCATCCTGGCAGCCAGCCCCGGAGACCCCGTTCGTCTCGCAAGACCATAGGTCCCTTAGCAACACGACACTGCCCCGCCCCTGCCTGCACAGCAGCGGGTGACTAAGCAACAGATTTTTCCTAGGCACAGCGTCTTTCTCCAACCCTTTAGTCCCTTAGTTTATAGCTGGGTATGGTGGGAATGCTGCATCTGGCACAGGGGAACCACAGAGGTTGTCATGACAGACTGGCACAGCTGCCCACTACAAGTGACTTTAATTACCGAGTCGCTGGTCCGGCCGGCTCAAGCCTGTTCCCATTTCCCCACCACCAATGGCATTCATGTGAAACTTGGCCCAGAGACAGGAGACTCAGCTTTATTGTGGAAAAGCCCAGCTGGTAGAAGTCAAACAGCAACAGAATGTTTATTTTAGCCCATCTATATACAACGTATCAGGGTTGGGGTTTTCTATATGTATCTGTCCTGCCCTCCTGCAGCCTCAGATGTATTTATCCCTTTCAATACATTTCCTTTATGGGCCATGGGCATGCTATTAGCCATAGAACAGAACTCTTCTGGGTGAAATCCGATCAAGTAATCCCTAGGCCCTATTTTTTAATCCCTCAGGCTCCCTTCCTAATCTGCAGCTCCTACATAGCACTCTGGGGGCCCGCCTGCTCAGTGGAAGAGGCTCCAGCTGGGGGTGTGAAGGGCACCTCCAGCATTGACTCAGGAGGAGGGCCACTCTCTTCTCGAAGATGCCCCTGATAGAGCCGGCGAAGGCGGAGCAGCTCTCTCTCTGGTGGCTGTTCCCAGCTGTACCATGGGTACCAGGGATCACCTGAAACCAGGGTGGGGGCTGGTGGAGTAGCACTCACAGCTCCATGAGAGGTATTAAGGTCAAGGTCCCGAGGTTCAACCAGGGGAATGTAGTAACTGAGGAGACCTAAATGATTAAAAAAGAGAGACAATATAAAGTGATGGAGGGAAGCAAAGAGAGGTAGTTCAGATTAAGACAATCAGGAAAATGATCTATAGAGGGAGCAAGGGTACCATTAGAGCCACTGGGTACAAAAAGGCAACTGGCCAAGGGGCAAGTGTGGGCTTACATACTGCCTGGGCTCTTTCTTGCCTGCCAAGCTGTATAGCCCTGTATGCAGGCTATGAAGTTGAATTTGCCCTAGGTACCTTTTGCTAATTTGTGCAAAGATGTCATGGAACCCAGGGCCAGAAATTTCTACAAAGATCCTCCTATGATCTAGCTATGGCATTGGGACCAATAGTTACAAAATAAGAGGGTTAAGAAAGAAAAGACAAAGAAAAAGGTACAGGGCAGTGACAAGGTAAAGAGACTCAGGAGTGAGAACAAGGGACAGTGGAATGATGAAAGAAGAGATTCTTGGGAAGAAAATTTTGGATGCTACGTCCCAGATAGGTGATAGCATTTATAGCCACCCTCCAGCCCTAAGTCACCTTTATGCCTAATAAAACTGCCCTGTGTCCCTTCTTGTGCTCACCATGATCCCTGGCTTTCTGAATGGCCTGGGTCAACTTTTTATGCTGCTTCATACAGACCCCTGTAAGGAGTAAAAAACATAATTTGGTGCTCAAATGCATAGTAACTACAGCATACAACTGCTTCTATCTGGTGAGAGGGCTGGATCTGGAAGACCTGGCCTGTACCCAATGGCCCCTTCACCTAACCCCTCCATGGACTCCAGTTTCCCCATCTGCTCAATGGGAAGAATCCTTCCTCCCTCTCGGAGTGGGGATGAAGATTTAGAAGGGCCTAGCCACTATAAAGAAGCCATTTAGTAATAAAAGCTCAAGACAGGGAGTTGAACACAATTCAAAAAGCGAGTGTGGTTAGAGTGTGGTCAGTAAGGATTTCAGACCTGGGAAAGTGATCTGAAAAAGTAGCAAAATAGTCCCTTCGGCCTTCCTGACAGACTAACTTCCAAGGATCATGCTGCCACCCCAAAAAAGGCAGACTCAGACTATTCTTTGCCAACTTATCTTGCTTTAGAGCAGGGAATAGCAAATTTTTCTGTGTAGGGCCACATATTTTAGATTCTGAGGGTCTTGTCTCAGCTACTCAACTCAGCTGTTGTAGCGTGGAAGCAGCTACAGAATATGAAAACAAATGGATGTGGCACTGAGCCAAATCTGGCCTGTTAACGATAGTTAAGGAATAGATGTAATCTTGAATTGTGAATATTACAAGAGCCAATTTGTGAAACCGAATTTAATTGTCAATGGTTTTAAAGAACTTATGTGATAATTAGTTTGTGAGAAAACCTCTTGTAAAAAGTAAGGAGACCTTACAGAAAGAAAATACTCACCAGCATTATCTTTTAAGAGCTATAATTAGTTTGTTTATACTGATTGGTACTTGCCTGTATCTTTCGTCCACATGTAATTGTTTTAGTATGTGAGTAGCCCCATTAAGGCAGGATTTCTGTAATCACACTTTTTATGCTGTAAGTAAGAGCCACCAAACAAATACCTATTGTTTGTGTTAATATATGAAAAATGCTCCAAGGAAAAGCTGTTTCGGTGGTGACAGGGATGATGGGCTAACCTGTGTATGGAGCATGGAAGATGATACCCGTGTGAGCGCAGACAAACTGTTCCAACAGCTTCACGTTCTGTAGGAGAAAGTGGTGGAGAAACACAAGAGGGGAAAGGAAGGGCAGTGAGACCTTTCAAGACTAGACAACCCCTATACTGCCTACACGATGACCTTAAGCCCTCTATGTCTTTCCAGATGTTCTCCTCCTCCATGTCCCAGTTTTAGCGCCATCACTTTACTAAACAGATTCTTGAAAACTCCAGCACTTTTCCCTTTCCTGGCCTTTCAGCCATTTCACGTGCACATCTGGTATTCTGTCACTGAGATTCACGTAGAATTCTCTTCTACAAGGTTAAGTTCTAAGATCAGCCCTTTTGTAAAAAATTAGGGTCAGTTGGCAATCCCTTAAATCATCCAGAAAATGTAGTGTATGTTGTAATGTTTCTGTATAAACGATTAACATATTGAATAGCACAGTATATGTAACAGATATATTTACTAAGATCACTTCTACAGTTTTAATTATGTAAATGACCATCAGCCAGGAGGTGACACCCAAGGAAAAAGCATGTACAGTTGCAGAGTAGAATCATCTGGCAGGCAGAATCATCTGATTATTCAATTTGTAATCTTTCTGTCTCCCTTGGTTATAAACTATATGCAATTGGTTATAATATTTTTATAACCAGTTGTAGACAGTTGAACTTGAAAAGTTATCTATAGGACTGTTCTGCATTAGTCAGAAGGGGCCTGACAGTAGTCAGACATCTCCATCTGCTGACTGATATAAGAATGCCCTTCAACTTCCCCAATGACCAGCCATTCAGCATCTCCTCTAACAGCTTCACTGCAAGCTCAGAAGAGCACTTTCCCATTACCAGTTTTGTAAGGTTTTTGAAGTCTTTAAGGAGCAAGTCCTGTTCTCCTTACAGTGGAAGAGAAAATAGCTGGACTCTGTATCTTGCTTCATGTATCTGCCTTCTAATCCCAAGTCTAGGCATGCCACCAATCATCAACATGACAATGAAAGAAGAAAACTAGCCTAATCTACTTGCTAGTAATTGTGATGGATATAAATGAACCTTTGGGTGTTGCTCTCCCATTAGAAATAGGCATTTTTCTTGCCTGCCAATTGAGACTATAAATGTCATAGGTAGGGAAAGAGGCTTTTTAGTATAATCCATAGTAGATGGGAAAAGGCTGGTGGGAAAAATGTTTTTATATTGCCAGAAAATCAGTACAAAATGGACTTTAGGGTGCCAGGAAATGAAGAAGAGTGAGGCACCTATGGTAATCTTATTAGTATTGCAAAGAGCCTCCAAATCCTTACCTTGGAGAAAAGATTCTCCTTACCCTAAAGTCAATGTGCAGCTTGTAATCCCGGCAGATGGGGCAGGGATTCCCAGCGACTTTATTTCCACGCTGTAGAGAAAAGAAACTAGCAAGTAAAGATGTTCAAAGCCCTATCAGAAAAAGTGCTACTGCGACTGTCCCCATGGTCTCCACCCCCCACTCCACCTCCCATTCACGTGCCACTCTCAGACTCACAATACACGTCTTTCTAGTCTGTTGTGGGGGTATTCCACCTTTGTGGTTGCGACGGTAGTCAGCCCAGACGGAGCGAGAACCATAGCGATTCTGGTATTCTGAAATGAAAGCTCACTCAACTTATTCCTGGGTGAGGGTGAAGCAGGTGTCTCTGTCCATTTATTTCAGACCCCACCTGACCTTCCCCTCCCCATTCAGAGGTACCTTCTGAGTCTAGGTACTTCCAGGGTTCATTCTCATAAGGGGATGTGGGAAGCTGGGACAAAGAATCTTCCTCAGAGGGGGCTTCCATGCAAAGAGACTGGAGGGGAACCTATAAAAAGAGAGCAAAAAAATGAGAGAATAAATCCAAGGAAGGGGCCCAATTGTTTTGCCGTCCACACTTTGGGGGAGAAGAGGAATGAACACCCATTGTGTTAATGGAATATATCAAGAATATGTATGGAAAATAGCATTTCTATTGAGATTAAACTAACATCATCAACAATCATTCAATCTCGAAGTGAATCCTGAAAAGGATGCTAAGGTAAGGGGAAAATGAGGACAGGTGACTGGAAGGCAATATTATATAAAAGACAACTTAAACACCTGGCACATGGAAGAAGATATTCATGAATTTTTGGATGAACTGAATGTAGTGAAGAAAAAAAGGAGAAAAAAAGAAAAGGGAGGATGTCTAGCTTCTTGAAAGTAAGATGTGGTGGACAGAGGGGTGGCACAGGACAGGTGAGTCTCCAATCCAATCCCGAATCACTGAGTTACCCGGCTTATAAAAGGCTGAAAGTCAACATTCCATAAGGCAGAACAAACGAGTCCTAACGCTAGCTTTAAAGCTCCTAGACCTGTTATTAACTCTGTGGTGACCTCTGTCACAACTCCTCAGGCCCACTTCAGGGAGCGGCAGTGGGCAAGTCTTCCTATCTCATCCTGCCCCACCAAAAATCTGCTTTCAAGAACCTCCGGGGTGGTGAGTACTTGAGGCTCGAAACCTCAATCCAAAGGGCTGAGTTAAGCTTTAATTTTAAAAATGAACGGATTTAGTGAGATAAAGAGAGCTGAAAAACTGGTCCCCAGGTCAAGAAGCTGTATCCTAGCTTTATGGGAAAGATCAAGGCTGATAGAAGTCAGCATCCCTCATCAACCCAGGGATACTTCAGAGCATCTCAGATATAGACGCCATCTGCATAGCTGAACTGGTTGTGCATTACCAACGGGGTCGATTTCTTCACTTAATCATTTAGCATAGTTGGTAACTTGGGAAGAAGACAACAGCTAACCTCGGCTCGGGATTAGAAAATGCGCGCAGTACAGGGAAGGGTGAGAGGAACGGGGAGGATGGTGGAAGCAAAGAGTTACCCAGACATCAAAGTCATAAGCCCCTGGATTCCGACCAGCGGAGTGACGACCAAGAGAAGATATAACTAAATTAGGGCTGTGCAAACTGTGCTCCAAGGAGTTACCTGAACTCCGGCGGCACCTCTGGAGGGCGAAAACCTGGGAAGGCGTCTCAGCAGCGTACTGAGCACGGAGGCCGCCATCTTGACGTAACGCCCCAAACAGGAAGGTCTAGAAAGGCGACTGCGCATGCCCTAGAAAACTGACGAGGGTAGGACCAAGGACGAGCCCGTAGGGCGGGAAGCGCCGCGCACTTGCGTCAGGACGGAAGCGTGGGAGGGTGGAGGGGCGTAGCGGAGAAGCCAATTTCGACTGCGTCACAATAGAATTCGGCCTCAAAAACACATTTTTATCGAACTAGTCATTATGAGTCTTAGCTCTCATACTCAGACTTTGCGTTTTAAGCAATTTTGAAGGAGATTTTTGACCGCGATCCTCTCAGTGCGCATGCGCCGATTCAGTTCTACCAACCCAGGGTAAGAGACGGTCTTGAGGACGGAAGTAGTGGAAACAGAGGAAAGGGAGGTGCTAGTCTCTCCGGTCACGCGCACGTACGGGAGGCCCGGCAGGAGGCGGAAGAAGGTGCTGGTAGGAAAAGGGTTGAGTGAAGTCGAAGGAAGGGTAGCCAACCAGCTACTGAGTTGTCTTTCGGGCTGACCAATGGATTTACGCCTCGCTCCCAAGGTCTCGCGACAAGGGCGTTCACTGACCACGGTTGGGCGCGTTGGGCGGTGTCCGGATATAAAAGACTCCGCCCGAGCGGGCAGCCGCCATTCTGGGGTTCGTTTAGAGGTAAGTACTTTCTTCTCGTTGTTTAGGTGGTCAAGTTATTTTTGAGAGCTTCAGAGTGGGCTAGGGGTAAGGTGTGGGTTCAGTTCAAAGATGGCTTATGTGAAGCGGCTGTGTTCGGGACGGGACACGGAATTGGTTGGGGACAACAAAGGTGGTACTTTCGGGTATTTGAAAGCAACCCGCACTGATTACAGCTTTCTCCCTTGTGTTCCTTTTATCCCAGGTTTGAATTATCTCGGAGAAAGGCCGGCCTCAAGGAAAAAAGAAACAAGCCGCAGCAACATCTAATCCCTTGAAAGGATCCTGGGGGGGAAGGGAAAACAGCAGCCACCAGCCCAACCACTGTGTCTTCTGCCCCCTCCCTTCCCACCTATCTTGCCCACCCCACCAGCCCACGCTGCTTGGGACTTGAAATCTGTGGCCGAAGGACCATCACCACATAAATCCAAAAATAATCAACCACCCTCCCTTACCAAACCCACCCAAATTCATTCATCCAGCATTTACCTTTTTGAATCCACTCAGAACTTACTTTCTACGACCCCCCCCCCCGCCCTAAATGGAGTTGGGTGGGGGGGGAAATGAATACTGAGTTGGCTTTTTTTTTTTCTAAGAGACTTTTTGATCCAATGAGGCCCCCCAAATAATTGAGTTTTGGGTCCTGGTTGGTTGATTTTTTTTTTCTCCAAAATTTTAACCCCCTCCCCCCTGAGCCCGAGGTGCTGACGTCGCAAAAAAATTGGATAGTAAGTGTCGAATTTTCAAAAACCAGCCTTGCAACAAGAAATCAACGTATCCCGTTGTGAAACCAAAATAATGAGAGGAAGAAATGAGACCATAGGACAAAATAGAGAACTGGAGAAGGACCAAGCCGGTCACTTAATCTCCACTGAAAAGGGCCTTTGGGTCTAAAAACAGTCCTGTTCTCTCTCCCCTGCCACCTACCTCTTCCCTGCCCTGCTGCAGGCGAAAAGATGGAGGGCCAGCAAGTGGGAATTTTGACGGTTAACCCTTGGTAATCCAGCCAATTTCCAGACTGCCAAAGCTCTAAGTATAAGGGGGAATGGTTATGTTCCTCTCATCAGCAGTCTTAAAAAGGGTTAATGAGCTCACATACAAAAGATGGTGGATCTTGTGGCCTAGAAGTCCCACCACTTTGTGTGTGAGACAACCAGAGCGCCTTTCAATTCGCCAGATTATAATAAGCAATCTGTACATAAAGATTGCAGGGTAAGGAGATGGGCAGAGAGAAATAGCTGGCTATGACTTAAATGTTAAATCCTCTCAATGTAATTTGCTTGGGGTGTATTTGTGTGGTTAAATAGGTGGCAATCTAGGAATAAAGATTGCAAGACACTTAATCCAGGGCAAGATAGAATAGTGTCAGTACAAAACAAGATAATAGTTGGGGAGGTAAATGTTTTGTAATTGTTGCAGATTGCATAGGTTATTTAAAAGCCAAGAGTGATTAACATTTTAACTTGATACTTTATGGTGGGACTACAGTTAATAGAGGGTGGAAAGGGTGGGAAATGTGAAATTCAGGAGTATAACTTTTAAAGCCATTTAGTGCAATTGAATGCTAGCGTTCTAAAAGATTTGTGTCGTTAAAAGGGTTTTTTTTTCTTCCCTGCTTCAATATGGCGACTTTTCATTGTCCTTTTGTCTTAACAAGCGGCGTTGCAGATTGTGTCTTGACCCATTTTCTCCTGTCCTCCCGCCTCAACCCTATTTGTTGAGAGGGGTCCAAGTCCTCCCCCTTCGTCTTTACAGGGATTATAGAGGTGGTCTATGGTAGCAGGTTGAACCTCAGTTGCAAATTCAGTTCTTCCCCGCAGGAAATTGTTCTTTTTAATATTTTAATTGCTTTTATTTTCACAATGCTCTTAAAATAGGTCAAAAATTATTCAGGATAGTGGGTGGTTTCTCTTTTTTTTATACTTAAAAAGGGTGCTTTTTTATGTAACTAGCTCCCGGCAGAGCCGGAGTACCTTATCTAAGTTTTCCTCTTCTCCATTACAAAATGGCGCCCCTGCTTTGTTGTTTTGCTTCACGTTTTGCCAACCAGAGCTTAGGGCCGCCCTAGAAACTTGGTGAAGGGGAGGAGCAGCGTGGAAAGGTGATGTAATCAGCGTTTTCCTCCACACTAAACACCCTTAAGCAGATAACCTTCTGGACTCTGCACGCTGCTGCTAGACAGAAAAAGACATTTTCCTTGTTTTCTTTAGAATAATTATCTTTTACAGCCACGGAAAAAAAAGCTTACAGGAATTAGATGTTGAAGCTGTCCATCTCCTTGACGGCTCTAGTTTTTCTATTAACCAGAGCCTGTTGCTTTTATTTTCACCTTGCACTCATTACAACTGCTTGGAAGTTTTCCCTGATTCAGTTGTGGGGTGGAAAACCAGTCAAACCAACTATATAAGACAAACGTGTGTGTGTGAATGTGTGTATGTGTGTTGGGTGATACCGGGGCAAGACACACAGGCTTGTGAAAGAATTTGAATAGACCATTGGGGCCTAATGACACAAATGTGCCATCTCTGCTCAGGAACCAGTTCTTGGGCGTCGCATTTGGTTGCTTTGAATGAGAATCTGGGGGGAGGGTGGGTACTTAGAGGACTTTCTTCTAAATCGCCCTTATTCCCGCCTCTGGGTTTGGGGGTAAACTCTTTGTATTCAGTTCTGTATCACGTTCTCCAGTTGGCTTAGCTCCTGTACATTGGTACTAGGATGAGAAGTGAATCTTTAGGAAAGGAGGCAACAGTTGTAAACTCAAGGCAGGGGGAATCAAGCTACGGTTTCTGGTAAGCAAAACCTTTCTGGTATTAACATTTCACAACCATTTCTTTTTTCCAAAGAGCTACCTCTTTTTGAATTTCTTTTTCTTCCCCTTCTAAAAGGAATTCCTCAAAAACAATGGGAATATGTCTTACTCATTTTTCAACTCTTGCGGTGCTATAGCAGTCCATGCATGTTTGAGATCCAAGCCCCTGAGGGGGTGGTATTGGGCACCCTTTCCCTTAAACTTTCTTCGTCCAACTTTTTCGAAGTCAAATCTTTGTCAGACTCTCCATATACCTTTCATTTTTTTCAAGTCCTTCCCTGAAGCTTGGAAATTGTAGGCAGAATCGGAAAGCCATTTTGTACAACTGTCCTGTGGTGACTTGGTGAGACTTAAGGGCTAATTTACTGCTGGGTATGGACTCAATCAAATTAACTAGTTTCTGGGTTGAATGGGTGGGACTCTTCCACATGTCTATTGACCACAAGTTTTTTTATCTTTTAAGCAGTTTGCCATATGTCTCTGCAGCATACCTTGGGAGCTGAACTTTCTACCACTGGGGTGCCTGAGCAGGGGATTAAGAAGATCTTCCTTAACTTGGGAGATGGGAGACAAGGTCTTCTAGGGAAACCAGATCCATCCAGACAACCTCGGAGAACCTGATCATTGTAGTTTGAGGCTAGAGTTTTATTCTGGGACTCTTGGGGAGTGGGATTTACATCCTTACTGAAAGGCAGATGAGTTTTTGGGGAAATCATGTACTGATTTACAAAATGGTTTTGAAGAATAGGGGCTTACTATTTAGTAAAGAGGTTTAATTTTGTGAATCACCTGAGAGACTTAATTCAGGCCACTACTGAAGTCATGCTAGTAAATGCCTCACACCAAGGAAAGGAAGGGGAATGTAAGGGGTCAGATATAAAGCACTTTCACTTCCAGAAGTGCTAAGTGCTAAGTTAAGGTAAACTCGGACTCCCTCCTCTGTTAGAAGGGTGTTGTGATTGTTTTTAAAAGAATGTCAAAGTTCTGACTTGCATGGAATTTTTGCCCTGAACCAATTCAGTTATTTTTCATTGGTGATGGGTGTGGAGTAACTAGCTAAGCCAGGTATTTTTCACCCTATTTAAATGAATAACCTTCAAGTAAAGAGCATTTTGGAGGCAGAAGTCTCACTTCTGCACTTGTAATTTTATCTCTGGTAAGAACAGTAGGAATTCCCCAGTGCTTTGTGTCAATAGTACACATCTCTGCCTGCAACAGCCTCAATAAGGAAAGCACAGCTTAGGACAAGGTGGAGACAAGGCCAGGGGGGTTGCCTTTCTCCATTCTGTGTGTTCTACCTTCAAGGAAATTAAAACTTCATGCCCTGGATTATTTTTGGTTCCAGAAAGCTCCCTCAAACTTTCGTGCCAGGCTCCAGGTAGGACTAGGTAGTGTTAAGACACTTGGTCCCTCCCGCTCCTTCCTTGGTCAGCTCATTTGCTTTTTCTGCTGGAGGCCTGTGCCAGGAATTTAGACTCTTCGCTACTTTCTACTTGAGTGCCTTGGAACTTTTTTCAAAATGTACTGACTTCAGAGTAAGGAAATTAGATTGGGGTCCTTAATTTTAAATTAATAAAAACTAATTTGCCTATAGGAAAGCCATCTTGAGAAAATGACATTTACATTTTATCACATGATGGATGCTCATGAGACCAAATGTAGTTTTGTTATATTTCCAAAATACAAATAATAGGAGTAATAGTGGAAAATGAACATTTAACATTAATTCTGCTTTTCTTCTAGCATCCCTTGACTGTTCCTCTTGTTATGAATGGGAATGAAAAAGTCCCTGGGTCCCATTGCCAGCAGAAGCCACTGGACAGAATTTAGCTTTGTATTCATTGGCCTCTTTCTAAAGATTGTTATTCTCTTGTCTCCCACCTTCTTAATGCAGAGGAGCATTTGAACTCATGTAACAGTGTTTTTAGTTTCTGAACTGGCAGTAGGCCTGTTGGCTTAGATGGTAGTTGGATATGCAAAATCTCTGAGGTGGTGTTTATTCAGTTCTGGATTTGAAACAGTGGAGTTGGCTATAGTCAGTGGGGACTGGTTTGAAGTGAAGTTTAATTGAAGGCTTTTGGTTAAATTGTGTATTTTGGTTGCTGATGTTATATGATGTTACTTTGGATTCGTTTATTGCTTTCCCAGTCTCGCAGATGGGGAATCTTTTTTTATATCCCTTTATTGTATGTACATATTTATATTGTCTTAACTACATGGGAAAAATGCCTTTGTCCCATGTTTGTCTCTGTATAAGAATCACGACTCTTCAGTGGATTTGGCCCTTGGACCTCTAATTTTACCTGGTATTCTATTTAGTGTTTTTTCCTCAGACCTCAGGTTCTACCTGTCCTTGTGGAGGTTCCAGGGCAGCAGTGACAGCACAGTTAACTCAAATGTGCTCACCTGTCAACATTTCTTACGTCATCTTCTCTGTATTCAGCCCACAGGTTATGATCTCAAGAAGCCTCATGCTCCGGCCTCTTCTCACCTTAGTTGTTAGGACATAATATTTAGGAATTTACTGACCTTGTTATTGGGAGGACTAAACTGTTGGGATGGTTAATGGTTGTTTTTCTTTTTGGTTTGAGAACAAGTAGAACTAATTTACATCATAAGAAACCTGTTCTCTTTTCTGCACAGAATATAGTCATCTTTGTAAAAAGTCTTTTGATTTTTCCACCCTTTGGTGGGACAGTGTCTGTTAACTCGGTACCAAAAGCAAGGTACAAGGTATGTTTTTTCTCCTTGTCCTTTCTCTCCAGCCTTATTTCCCAAACCGACATTACTGAGGTGGCTTTCTTTTTTGGTTCTCAGAAGCTGGTAGGGGCATTGTGTATAAAAACCCCTATCAGAACCACACTGTAAATTATACCTCTCTGAAACTTAGGTCCTGGCCTACAAATTGCTTTATACTTGTCTGTCCCATAACAGCAGTTTAGCTTTTCAGTTAACTCCTTTTTTCTCTGGTCTAAAGTAGCTACTTAAAATGTACTGGCATGTTTCCAGCTTCTAGCTCTATTCCATTCTTTTTGGCTCCATGGTTTCTAGTTTCAGGGCTTTCTTAGGGATCTTAGATGGTATGATTTCCTGGGGGAATAAAGGGTCAGATTTGCATCTTTGCTCTTGAAACCACAGACCAGTCTGCCCTTAATTTTGAAACAATAAAAACTTGTGCAGTGTTTGGTTGGTTAATGAGTGACATTCTTTCAAGGCTTAAGAAGACCTGTTAGATTTCCTTTGTATCCATTTGTTTCCATTTCTGGGAGCTTGTTATAACTCCCTTGTTGACAAACCATTTCTTCTCTAGTGCCTGTTATTTAAACTGATTGTCTGCTGGCACAGAGCATATAGCCTGCCATTTGTGATTATGACTCTTAATGGGCTAAGCTAAAAAGGAATTGGCTAAGCTTAGAAAACATTTAGCCAAAGTGCCCAAGACTGGCCCAGTTTTTACCAAGTTGGCATTTTTTGTTCAAGTCAGATCAGCAACTAAGGAGAGACAGGACCTAACAATAAGCAAAAATGCATTGTAGAGTTGAGTGTTATGGGAATGTGAATCTTCGCTCTAATATGGTATCATCTAGGGAAGCCCAGCTGTCTTAGGAAGGATGGAACTAGGAGAGGAGGGTGTGCTGCCCATCCTGCAGTCATTGCCCAGTCGTGTGGTAGCACCATGCTTAGCTTGGCAGGGCAGTTTTCTCAGTGATGGCAATGGGGTGTTGATATTTCTAATCTAGAAAATGGTGAGTGTAGTACAGTGTTTTGTCAAATGTGGAAATGGAATTTATTAGAGGGTATACTGGGGCTGTCCTTGCCACCCATTTATTCTGTGGGTTTGTTTTGTCCTCTCAGAAACCTCAATCATGGGTTCGGGTCCCATAGACCCCAAAGAGCTGCTCAAGGGCCTGGATAGCTTCCTTAACCGAGATGGGGAAGTCAAGAGTGTAGATGGGATTTCCAAGATCTTCAGGTGAGTCTATACCCATCTTTGGATTCATTGTGAATAGGGAGTACTGTATGTTATAATATGACTATAATTAAGGCAGAGAGGATCAATCTTCCTGGAGAGTAAAGGGAGAGTCAGTGGAATAGGATTGAAACAGTAGTTCTAGAATAAGTGATGGATGATCCCTTGGTTCCTGGCCATAATGAAATCTGGATAGTCACATATCCAGTCCCAAGGGAGACAAACTTTGGAAGGAGGGAATCAGGGGAACCAGGTGACAGAATTCTTGGTTCTGGTTGGGGTCATGTTCCACATACCCATATTTATTTTCCTTCAGGGATACTCAAGTTTTCCCAGGGGAAAGTAAATGACTGAACCAATCCTGAACAGACCTGGAAGGAATGGTTGGAGGGCTGGGGCTCTTCACCTGGGATAGGAATCAAATATGCCCTGTGTTAGAGAGGCAGTGTTCCCCTCCCCAATCTGAGACTTCAGTGTCTCCTCAGCTCTCTTCTGTCTTCCTTTGGGTTTCTATGTCCCTCTGGGTCCATCCCATCCTCCTAGAGACCAGTGTGAGCCTCCCATTCTGCAGCAAAGTCCCAAGTCATCAAGGATTTCCAGGCAGCCCCCCAGATGAGAGACTCTTCTGCTCAAAGAAGAGGCTCCCTCTGGCTGCTCTGTTTCTAACCTTAACTCACCTCCTGCAGCCTGATGAAGGAAGCACGGAAGTTGGTGAGTCGATGCACTTACTTGAACATTCTCCTGCAGACCCGGTCACCAGAAATATTGGTCAAGTAAGTGGGGAGCTGGTGGCTTGGATGGGTAGATGCAGTTAGAAGTGGGGGGAGATAAGGCATGGGGTTTCCTGGGATTGGTGGGGCTGGGAGTGTGTATGTGGTGCTTCAAAACCTGAGAAGGGCAATACAGATCTCTTTACTGCTAACAGGTTTATTGATGTTGGTGGCTACAAGCTTCTTAACAATTGGCTGACGTATTCAAAGACAACCAACAACCTTCCCCTCTTGCAGCAGATTCTACTGACCCTGCAGCACCTACCGCTTACTGTGGACCATCTCAAGCAGGTACCTTCAGTCTTTATGACCCCAGTGCTTCCTTTTTGGTGTAACCTAACTGATGAAAAAGTCATACCAACTCTGATGTGGTGGCAGTCTTGGGCTTGTGAGGTAGAATGGGAGAAAAAAAGGAATTTGGAATCAAAGGACTTGGTTCAAACTGACCTCTGATAGGTGTGTGGCTTGGGGCACTTAATATATTTGAGCCTCAGTTTCTTCATCTATAAAATGGGAATATTTGTACCTGCCCAACTTAATTGTTCTAAGTAAGAATATAGCTACAAAGGTCTTATAAAAGGTAAAGTAGTGGCTGTTAAGGGACTGTTAAGAGATTATGAGTAAGTTTGTGCAATTGTTAGCTCCAAGTGGGCTTTTCCTCCTGGTGTTTACCTTTCTGCTGTGCCCCATCTCTCATAGAACAACACAGCTAAACTGGTGAAGCAGCTGAGCAAGTCAAGTGAAGATGAAGGTAGGGGCCAGTCCTTCCTCTCTGTTCTGGGCCCCCCTCCTTTACTGCCACATAATTACCTTTGCTTCTCTCCCCATCCTTGGATTGTCCCTTCACTCCTTCCTTCTTAATTCTACCTTACCTTGCTTTTCTCTTTTAGAAATATAGTTCCTCTAACCTATCCCCTCTTTTTTCTTTTCTCAGTTCTGAATGGGACTTATTTCTATACTGTTTATTGTAAGATAAGATACCATACTTTAACCAGAAGCTGATTCTTAAGATCTCTTGGTATAAAAGGCATACACTTAAAATTATTTGGAGGAAATAGTGGCATCCTAGAGAGTTTCGCCATCATTTACTTCTGTCTTTCTAAATTAATATTACATATGCTAGGATCCTGTCTATTTTCCTAACAATAGATACACTAGTTCTACCAATACACCTTCCTTTAGGGTATTGGCAGAGTCCTGACTCCTGGAGTATATCATAGTTTTGATAGCAACAGATTCTTTTCTGAGACAAGGGTTTTGGAGCTCCTGGCAAGGGCTGTATACAGTTCTGGCTTAAAGATGAAACCTGGCTCTGGACTGTCACAGCCTTTTCCTTAGAGAAGAAAAGGGTCTATGTCCAAGGCGTAAACGAGGAGCACAAGATACTCGTATTCCACAAGTGAGCAGCATTCAAGCAGAACTGATCCCCCTGATCAGAAGAGGGCTTGCTCTTTGTCTAAAGAGAATGCCGTGATAGGTCCTTGTGGAAAGAGGCTTTGGCCATTTGGTGTGGAGGAAGCAGGCAGGCCTAGATAAGCCTATTTGCAGTTGTTTAGCTAGAGGAGAAAATACTGGGAACACTTGCCAAGATAAGGATTTAACTCACAGTGTTGGTTAAGTGAAATACATTCTCTAGCTTTTTGATTCTTTTAGTTGTATTAATTCTCAGTCTTTAGGTACTTTTGGATTTTGGTCCCTTCACTATTTTTGTGACATCTTGAAGTATCTTCAGTAATTTGTAGCTTAACATATAACATGGAAGATCCCATTAATTTGTCATCCATCTCTTCTTTCTTTACTGCCGGGTAATTGTTCCCTGTTCTCTAGCTAGCACAATTATGCTGCCTCCTTTGAATATATATTTCATTATTCTATATTTCTTTAGGTACTGAAGTTTATACATGCTTATTGAGTAGTTAAGTCTCACTGGACCATAGTATCAGTTGCTCCAAAAGAGTTTTAGGTCATTCCTGCATTGGGGATGAAGCACTGAGGTTCATGTTGCCTTAAGTACAGAAATTGCCAGTTGTGTTGAGTGTTTAGAAGAGTTAGGTTTTAATTTTTTATGACAATCTCATTATTAAAGGAGTCTATAAGTAGAAATTTTGACAAGAAGAGAGGTGCCAGAGTAAGAGATGTTACTTGCCAAGTACGAAAGGCAAGAGCTACAAAGGTGTTTCATATATTTAAAAATAAATTCTGTTTCTGTAAATAAACTCTGCTTCCCCAACCCTTAATTGTTCTGTTTTTAAGCTCTTTTTTCATCATTGTGATACTTAATTAATTTTTTTAAAGCCATTATCACTAGCAGCATTCTAGGGGAAAAGGTTGCCTAGAAAATCTTCTTTACAATGAATGTAAATTGGCCACCTTGAAGCTTAATTGCATTAAGTTTGCCTTTAGGACAATGCAGAATAATACTATTTCTTTTAAAATCTGCTAGCCCTTCAGCTGCTTGAATCCTGTCTGCCTTTCTCCTGATTTTAGTTTCTGTTCTTATAACACATGATTAGTGGAAGAGTATAGGCACTAGTTCATTCTGCTGCTTTGTAGTTTTGTGACTTTAATTGTTATGCTTCTGTGTGTGTGGAGGGAGATCAAAAACCTTCAAGTTGTAACAACCACATGAGATACATATAAAGCAACTAAAGTAGTTCTTGCAATATATTCTGTAATAAATGTTCCTTCTTTTCACCCCCTCCTGTGTGATGGCATCTGGGTTGAAAGTTATCTGAATAGAAGATAACTCTGTGGTTCATTAAACCATTTTGAAGACTTTGGTTTTTAAGCCTAACTCATGTTCTTTTAAAACTCTGGGTTATTTTTTCTATTACACAGATTTTCATGGTATATTTTCAAACATCTCTCTTTTCTGTTACTGGAAGGAATAATATTTTTAATTACTTAGGCATTTCCCATTTCTCTTACCTGCAGAACTCCGGAAATTGGCCTCAGTCCTTGTCAGTGACTGGATGGCTGTCATCCGCTCCCAGAGTAGTACTCAGCCTGCTGGTAAGCTCCTTAGTCCTTCATCCCTTATATTTACTTCTTTCCCAGTGGGATAGGGCCTTCAGTGTCCTCTGCCTGCTTCACCTCTGACTGACAGTGTTTTTCTTTATCTAAATAAAATCCTTTCCTGTTTTGTTTTTCCACAACAGAGAAAGATAAGAAAAAACGTAAAGAAGAGGGAAAGAGTCGAACCACCCCTCCTGAGCGACCCTTGACTGAGGTGAAGGCTGAAACCCGGGCAGAGGAGGCCCCAGAAAAGAAGAAGGAGAAGCCCAAGTCTCTTCGAACCACAGCACCCAGTCATGCCAAGTTCCGTTCCACTGGTAAGGCTGTTGGCTGGCCCCAGGGGTCTGTGGGCAGATGCCGGCCCAGGGCCTTGCATGGAGTAGTGGATTTATGACATGGTTAACCCATGGAAGAGGCGAGACTAGTGGGTGAAGCTTTGCGGGGCTCTGTAAGGCTGGATGAAAATTTAACTGTGGGAACAGGGAGGAAGAGTTAGGAGAGTCGGGAGTGAGTTCAACTTTAAAACCATGTGTCTGCTGCCAGGGCTAGAGCTGGAGACCCCATCCTTGGTACCTGTGAAGAAGAACGCCAGTGCAGTGGTAGTTTCTGACAAGTACAACCTTAAACCCATCCCCCTCAAGCGTCAGAGGTACGGACTGTGTTCTGGGTTTGTAGGCTGGGTCTGCGGACAAGAGGGAAAGATGGGGTGAGTCAAACTGTCATTGACAGCTCCTTTTCTAACAGCCCTGCAGCTACTCCAGGAGATGCCACCCCCCCTGCAGAGAAAAAATACAAGCCACTCAACACAACACCCAATGCCACCAAAGAGATCAAAGTGAAGATCATCCCACCACAGCGTGAGTCTGAGTTTGGGGAATGTGCTTTGAGTTGGGAGCATACTCTTCATGGGAATGAGTGGCCTGGAGGGTGGGTAATCCTTGGTGTCCTGAAACTCCGCACCTCTGGAACGCCCCTTTCATCTTCACAGGCTGCGTAACAGTGATTTTAGAGATGAGTTGGTGTGGGGGAGAGGGGGGTGCCATTTAGTGATTGATAGAGGTGCTCCCAGCTGGCAGGATAGCATGTCACAGGCTGGCTTCCTCAGTTTCCTTAAGCCCTGATTCAGATCCAAAGCCACATGTTGCCTGCCTTTAAAAGAGAGAGTGATGAAAAGAATTTCTTAGGTGGATCCTATTGTATACACTCCCTGTTCACCTTGAGCTCACTGTGTCCTAGGTTGAGGCTGGATTTCCATTGGCCCATTTTCTGCCCAGACTATAAGATTAGGATTATGAAGGGGATCTGATGATTCCACTTTATGCTTTTTCCTTCTGTAGCTATGGAGGGCCTGGGCTTTCTGGATGCGCTCAATTCAGCCCCTGTTCCAGGCATCAAAATTAAAAAGAAGAAGAAAGTGCTGTCACCTACAGCTGGCAAGGTATTGGTCCTGGGTGGTAGGTGTTTCAGTGACAGGGTGTGAAAGGTGATGTCAGAGGAAGGGGCCCAGCAGCCAGGAGCAGGTGAGTCAGCAAGAGGAGTTTTGTCTCGGATATGGACTTGTGGCGGTGGGACAGTGTTAGAGGCAGAGTCTTTGTTAAGATCCCACCTGAGATCCTGGACTCATTGCCTTGACCTTGGCTTTTTTGTCAGCTCATTAACTACTTCTTCTTTCACAATAGCCAAGCCCCTTTGAAGGGAAAACGAACACAGAACCAAGCACAGCCAAACCTTCTTCCCCAGAACCAGCACCTCCCTCTGATGCTGTGGACACAGACCGTCCAGGGACCCCAGTTCCCCCTGTTGAAGTTCCAGAGCTCATGGATGCAGGTAAGTCTAAACATTGGTTCTGGTGTTGGGGTTTTCTGAAAAGATGGGCCTGCGTCTGAAACTTCTCTGCTTATAGCCTCTTTGGAGCCAGGAGCTCTGGATGCAAAGCCAGTGGAGAGTCCCGGAGATCCTAGCCAATTGACCCGGAAAGGCAAGAAGAGGAAAACTGTGACGTGGCCTGAGGAGGGCAAACTGAGAGAATATTTCTATTTTGAACTGGATGAAACTGAACGAGGTTAGAAGTTACATTTCCTATATAGCAGGTTGGTAAAAAGAGCTTAAAAAGGACTTGGTTGTGCTTAGTTTCTCTCTTGGTCTTTTTCTCTTCAATAGTAAATGTGAATAAGATCAAGGACTTTGGTGAGGCAGCTAAGAGAGAGATATTGTCAGACCGACATGCATTTGAGACGGCCCGGCGTCTGAGCCATGACAACATGGAGGAGAAGGTGCCCTGGGTCTGCCCCCGGCCCCTGGTTCTGCCCTCACCTCTTGTCACACCTGGAAGCAACAGCCAGGAGCGATATATCCAGGCGGAGCGGGAGAAAGGGATTCTTCAGGAGCTCTTCCTGAACAAGGAAAGGTGAGCAGTTCATCCCCAGGGTGTTGAGCCCTTGGACTCCTGAGAACATGCCATAGGTGGTTAAGAAAGGGATGGAGGTTAAGAGAAATTTGAAGTCCTGAATATAATATATATATAAGTAAGTTGATTTACATATAAATAAGTTGACTCTTCTTTTTTCTGTTGCCTGTGGCATTCCTGATAGTCCTCATGAGCCTGATCCTGAACCCTATGAACCTATCCCTCCAAAACTCATCCCCCTAGATGAGGTGAGTGAGCTTCCTGGTGACAGAGGCTGTGGTTGACCGTAATGTATCTTTGGTGTGAGGATGTCTCTGTCCTTTCAGTTAGCCCTCACTGTCCTCCCATTCTTCTTCCAGGAGTGTTCCATGGATGAGACTCCGTATGTTGAGAGCCTGGATCCTGGGGGGGCTGGTGGCTCACCTGATGGGGCAGGCGGCTCCAAGTTGCCTCCTGTTCTAGCCAACCTCATGGGAAGCATGAGTGCTGGGAAGAGCCCCCAGGGTCCTGGAGGAGGAGGCATCAACGTCCAGGAGATCCTCACCTCCATCATGGTATGGGCCATCCGTCCTCTTTGGCACCTCCTCTGGAACCTCCCTTTCTCTTTACCCCAGTCCTCCTCACCTTCCCACATACCTCCTCTTGGGCTCTTCCTTTCCCTGCCAGTTTGCTGACCTCACTCTCTTGACCTTGCCTCATAGGGTAGTCCAAACAGTCATCCCTCAGAGGAACTGCTAAAGCAGCCAGACTATTCAGACAAGATCAAGCAGATGCTGGGTAATTACCAGGGCCAGCACCGGGCCCTTGGGGAGGAAGCCTGCAGTGGAGGCATGGAAAGCAGGGGTGTCACCACCAGGTGGCAAGACATGGGAGGGGGAGACTGGACAGAGAGCCCTGCTTTGCCAACTTGTTCTGAGAGGGTCAGTGAGGCACAGCTGGTGGGAAGTCATGCCACCCTTCTAGAATCCTTTTGCTGATGTTTCTCTCCTTTTTTCATTAACAGTGCCTCATGGACTCTTAGGCCCTGGGCCAATAGCCAATGGTTTCCCACCAGGAGGCCCTGGGGGCCCTAAGGGCATGCAGCACTTTCCCCCTGGACCTGGGGGACCTATGCCAGGTAGGTATTGAGTGAGATGTTGGAATGGTCTACCTGCTTGATTTTGGCCTGGTAATAGTATGTTGACCAAAAGGTGGGAGGTAGTTTAAGTTGGGTGAGGCAGTCCCTGAGTATAACAGGTAGCTGATATTGTCTCTCCCTTTTTTTCCCTGACAGGCCCCCATGGAGGAGGCCCTGGGGGCCCTGGTGGGCCAGTGGGTCCACGTCTTCTGGGTCCTCCACCGCCTCCCCGGGGAGGCGATCCCTTCTGGGATGGCCCGGGTGACCCCATGCGGGGGGGCCCAATGCGGGGAGGTCCAGGACCTGGTCCTGGACCATACCACAGAGGCCGTGGTGGCCGAGGAGGAAATGAACCTCCTCCTCCTCCTCCATTCCGAGGGGCCAGAGGAGGTCGCTCTGGAGGAGGACCCCCAAATGGACGAGGGGGCCCTGGTGGAGGCATGGTTGGAGGTGGGGGACATCGTCCCCATGAAGGCCCTGGCAATGGCATGGGCAGTGGCAGTGGACACCGCCCCCACGAAGGCCCTGGCAATGGCATGGGTGGTGGCCATCGCCCCCACGAAGGCCCTGGCGGGAGCATGGGTGGAAGTGGGGGACACCGTCCCCATGAAGGCCCTGGCAGTGGCATGGGCAGTGGCAGTGGACACCGCCCCCACGAAGGCCCTGGTGGGAGCATGGGTGGAAGTGGTGGACACCGCCCTCACGAAGGTCCTGGACATGGGGGGCCCCATGGCCACCGGCCTCATGATGTCCCTGGTCACCGAGGCCATGACCATCGAGGGCTACCCCCTCATGAGCACCGTGGCCATGATGGCCCTGGCCATGGAGGAGGGGGCCACCGAGGGCACGATGGAGGCCACAGCCATGGAGGAGGTGAGGATGCTCCCTGTCCCCCAGATGGCTTTTGGTGTCCCATACAAGTTTCTGGGAAGTGTCACCACCCTGAGTATGCCAGGCCAAACATGAGGTTGCCCCATTCCCAGCATGTATGGCAGTTCCTACCGTTTGCCCTAACCCTAAACCCCAAGACCCCATATCTCTCTAAAAGGCAGTTCTCAGGATGCCATGGACTGTGGTGGGTGAGGGTGGCGCTGACCACTTAGCCATTTCCTATTTAACCATTCCACCATCGTTCCCACAGACATGTCAAACCGCCCCGTTTGCCGGCATTTCATGATGAAGGGCAACTGCCGCTATGAGAACAACTGTGCCTTCTACCACCCGGGTGTCAATGGGCCCCCCCTGCCCTAGGGTCCACCTGCCTCCCTGCCCACACGTACCCCTGTGGACTGCAGCCTTGCTCCTTGCACCTGTTAATGGCTTCTGTGAGGCCCACTTTCCCCAGCTGATGAGGAGCCGGCCCCCTCCCAGTTCCCACCTGCTTGGTTCCTGGGTGTTTTCTGATCACTGGTGCACGTTGATGTACGTATTTCCTCCAGTCTGGGGAGGAGAGAGACTGGACATACTCTGTATCCTGGACTGCTGAAGAGGAGACCCAGTTGGCTTCACTTTTTGAGGAGATTTACCCTGTAACCCCAAACCTCTTCTGCCTGAGAACCTAAATCTGGTTATCCTGGAGAACACCTCTGCTTTCCATTGGGGGTCCTCCACATGCACACAGAACTGACATGGGATCACCTGCACTTATGAAATAATCCTAGCCAAGCTCCTTAATACCCAGGAGGTGGGGAGATGGTAAAAGGGATATTGTATATCCCACTGCACTGAGAGGGCTCAATCAGGCTGGATTTGAGTTCTGGAACACATCATCCCCACTTCTCCCCCAGCACAGTCTACATTCTGAATCCTCTCTCAAGTAAGACTTCGCAACTTTCTGTGAAGACCCGTGTCTGCATCATGGGTCTGCTAGGTTCGATGATGGCAAATTAATGTTTGTGTCCAGTGAAAGTTTTAGCTGGAATAGGTGAGGTGGGTGGTGTTGATCCACCCTTGCCTACAGCTCATTCTGGAAACTTCATAAAAGACTTAAGTGAGACCAGCTTTCCATCAACTTCAGCCTGGCACGCCGGGCCTAACAGTCACACTACATGCACTGCCTTTGGGAGTTAGCGCGCTCCTTACCGCCACCTGGAACCTTGTGGGTGTGAGGCCTCCACCTCCCTTGTCCTGTCGTCCACCTCAGGATCCCCACCAGGTGCTTTCCTGGGTGGGGTCAACAAGATGTCTTGCCCTTTCCCAGCCCCTTCCTTCACTGTCTTGGCATCAGTTGTTTTCTATGAAAACAGTGGATTGGTTGGGTTTTGTGCAGGGTCTTGGGTTAGAACCACAATGGATTTGAGGATGAGTATTTTCTTTTTCTTTCGGTTTTGTATATTTTGTACATTAATAATAAACAGTGGAAAGAGAAGCTTATTGAACCCCTGTATTTGGACTCCTTTGTTTAATAATAAAACAGGCATTACCAACTGCTATTTTAAGTGCTGTAATGCAAACTTATGGAGTTGGGTTTTTAGTTCTTCGAGTGGAGCTGGCACTTGTTCTACCTTCAAGTCAGTGTTGGTGTTAAGTCAAACACTGGTGAAGGGACGCTTTGGATCTAAGACACCATAGGCACGGTAAATCCCATAGATGAACATACATTGATCAAGCAGTGGTGCCTTGGGGAAGGAGGGGCTCTTCAGGTTGATAGAGCTGCATGAGGTGTGCACATCACTTCCGGTTGGACTTACCACCTCACGTGTGTAGGGCAGTAATTTGAGGGTAGGTAGAAAAGGGGAGGGAAGAGCTGCTAATGAAAAATCCAGGAGCAGTTTTTGGGCAAGAAAGGGAAAAAAAGTGGCTCCTTTTAAGAGCTGTTCAGTGGATAAAGTGAGCAGCAAGAAAAGGGGAACTATATAGACTGACCTCCCCAAGTGTAGCCTTGCAGGGGAAAACCAAGCCTGCAGCTACAGGTGTCAGTTCTTAGGGAGAAGTATTAAATTGGGGGCCTGGCTGATGGAGTAAGATTCTGCAGTAGACAGGTTTTGGAGACCACAACACGGAGAGGGTAGGAATAATAGGAAGTTCTGCTATTCTCAGAGGAGAGGGAAGATGGGGTTATTGGGGAGTGGGTTGTTGAACAGTGATTTTCAACCTTTCAGCACTCGTCGGGGTCACCTGAAGGGCTTGCTAAAAGACTTGCGGGGTGAGGCCCAGCACATTTTCTGATTCAGCATGTCTGGGATTGATCCTGAGATTCGCAGCTCTAAATTCCCAAGCGCTTGCTGATCGGGAAACCCTGAGAAGTCTCTGCCTTAGAACACGTTTCTTGGCTGTTGTTCCCGGCATTGGCCACATGAGGGCAACAACTTCCTACATTTCACAGGCCTCATTTAGGATTACAACGGGACTAATCTACCTTCCCTCTGCTTTGTCTTCCGAGGCAGGAGTTCAGTCAGTTGGCCTATTGTTGCTCTGTGCACTTGGGAGAGACTCTGAGAGGAGCAGGTAATCTAAGGACCAAGCTAAGAGGAGAAATGCAAGTCAAGTACACAGATCAAAAGAAAAAAAATGGACAGGTCAAGACTTACCAGGTCATTCTTCAACTTCTGTGTTTCTTTTCTTCTGATTCTATCTACCACCTGCTTCATCACCAGCCACAGGCCACAAGAACCTTTAAACAGTTAAAAATTTTGTTCTATTTTAATATAAAGATGAGTTCAGTCATTTGCCAAATTCTCTATGAAAATCCTGTTACCTAAGATATTTATTTTGGCAGGAAGGCTGAGCATCCTCCATTTCACCACACCTGCTGACCCATTTCTGTTTTTTCAAGCCCTGCAGGTATCCCACCATACCTCCTCCTGTTTCAGTTGGTCTGTTCTTATGTTTTGCTTCCATTTTCTCCCCCCAAATGCCCTTTCAGCTTCATTCTCTGTTAACGCTTCCCCAGATGCACCAGTTAGATCTCCAATTCTGAATCATTATTGTATTTCTCATTCCGGATCCCATGGAGTAAACCTAATGTTGAAAAATTAAAAAGTCCTACTATCTTCGCCCAGTACAAATAGTTAGCACCAACTTAACTTTTCCTGCAGCTTGGCAAACGTCCTAGTTCTTGATTTTCTGGCAACAAAACTCCTTAGAGTGAGCTCCATCCAATATGAACACACCTCCCCTTCCCTGCACTGGAAAATATCAGATTATCTTCTTTCCTTAGGGGGAAAAGGGTATCTCCTTTCCAAGGCAATATCTATATCTAATTCTTCTCCTGGTCTCTTCCCTGTCTCCCTCTACCTACTATTTTCTATTCAGCAGCCAGAGCAATTTTGTAAAAATGAAAACCAGATGAATTCACCCTCCTGTGTAAACAGCACCAGTGGCCTCCCATTGCACCTAGAACCACATCTCAACTTCCTGTCAAGGCTACATTGTAAAGCCCTGTGTGTCTGGCCCTTGCTGTAAGCTCAAACCATTATCAAGCTCATCCCAGTTCCTGGGCCTCTGCACACTCCGGGCCCTTCCCCACGACTCTTTTCCACTCCCCTGGTTGGTTCCTTTGACCCTCCAGGTTTTGGCTTTAATGTTACTTCCTCCAAGTAGCCTTGCTGTTCACTCAGTCTGAACATGACCTCCCCGGCTTCCTGTCCTAGCACATTTCCCTTGACGTGCTCCAAAGGCACCACCAAACTCCTCCCTGAGCTGCTGAGACTCAGGAGCTGCTGCTGGTCTGGACTCTGACCCACTGTTCAAGAACAGCTAGTTCAAGTTGCTTGGTTCTTGCACTCATCACTGGCCATACAAGGGCAGCTTTTACATTCCCAAGCCTCCTCTGAATTTTGTGTGCCCACAGGCTGTCCTTTTCCACTGAAGTACTGGCTTCCCTAACCCAGCTCTCTGTGTTCCTAAAACTCAGTCCTGAGGATTAAAGATGGCAGTGTGAGAGGTGAGACAGAGGCCTCCTCCCAAAACCACATATAATACGAAAATATAATTAATACAACTAATCCTGAAAGAGCAACAGGAAAGAAGACTGCGCCAGATTACATACACCTGGAGAAAAGAACAGGCCTCACAGAACAGGGTAACGTACCAAAGCCGTGATCTGGTGGGCCCCAAGCCCTTCCCCCAAGGCAGCTCACCGATGGAAGAGAAACAGAGTGGGGAGCAGGGACTGCTGAACACCTAGCCCTGGAGATATGCTTTGTGAGCAGAAACCTATATTGTATGGTGCTCTGGACTATGGGGAGCTCCGGCAGGGGGAGTGCTTGAAAGACTAGGATTCCGGCTGTTTGTGGAGGAGGGGATCCACACCCAGTCGCTCCGTGTTAGAGGAATGGCAGGCAGTCTGTGAGGCTTCCTAGTAGCTACAGGGCTGCTGAAGGGGCGGGGTTTGCATGGAGCTTGCTGCGCGGGGGAGGGGAGAGCTAGACAAGGTTATCTGGGTGCTCTCTGCCCAGCTTGTTGGGAACTTAGAGGAGCTTCGGGTGCTCCATCCCCCTGGGTGGCTGCTCAGCTCCAAAGCCCCCCACTGAGACATGCAGCCTGCTGCACCTTGTTCTGAGCCTGCCAGCACTGGTTCACAAACCGGCAGTTACTGTGTTGGCGTCAGGCCAGCCAGGGGGAGGCCCCGCCTACAACAGCTAGAGAGGAGGTGCACAGAGGCTCACACCTGTGTGCTCGGCCCACTGGCTCTAACACTGGAAACAGGCACCGCAGATGGGAATCAGAAAACAGATCTTTCTTCCCCTGAGGCACCAGCTCCGCTCCCACCCAGTTTCACTCTAGGGGCTGAGCAGCTCCAGAGACTGGAGCTTCTGGACACTAGTGTGCACCACACAGAAATATGAAATGTCAAAAGAACATGGTTCAGACCGAAATCTCACAAACCCCAGAAAAAGGGCCAAATGAAAGTGAACTCACCACTCTTCCTGAAAGAGACTTCAAGACAAAAATTATAAACATGCATATGGAGGCACAGCAAAATATTCAAGAACTCAGAAATGAATTTAAGTCAGAGATTCAATTATTAAGAAATTCCGTATCTGAAATGAAACGTACAATGGAGGGATTTAAAAGCAGATTAGAATGTAGTAGAAGAGATGGTAAATGGAATAGAAATTAGAGAAGAGGAATACAAAGAAGCTGAGACACAGAGAGCAACAAGGATCTCCAAGAATGAAAGAATATTGAGAGAACTGTGTGACCAATCTAAAAGGAACAATATTCACATTATAGGGGTTCCAGAAGAAGAAGAGAGAGAAAAAGTGTTAGAAAGTGTCATTGAGGAGGTAATCACTGAAAACTTCCCCAATCTGAGAAAGGATATAGTTTCTCAGGCCATGGAGGTACACAGACCCCAACATAAGTGACCCAAGGAAGACAACATTAAGACATATAATAATTGAAATGGCAAAGATCAAGGATAAAGACAGATTTTTAAAAGCAGCTAGAGAGAGAAAAAAGATCACATAGAAAGGAAAACCCATCAGGCTATCATCAGACTTCACAGCAGAAACCTTACAGGCCAGAAGGGACTGGCATGATATATATATTTTGTCATTAATCTACAATTACATGAAGAACATTATGTTTACTTGGATCCCCCCTTCACCTAGTCCCCCCCACAAACCCCATTACAGTACTGTCCATCAGCATAGTAAGATGCTGTAGAATCACTACTTGTCTTCTCTGTGTTGCACAGCCTCTCCCCCACATTATACATGCTAATCATAATATCCCCTTTCTTTTTCCCCACGCTTATCCCTCCCTTCCCTCCCATTCTCCCCAGTCCCTTTCCCTTTGGTAACTGTTAGTTCATTCTTAGGTTCTGTGATTCTGCTACTGTTTTGTTCCTTCAGTCTTTCTTTGTTCCTATGCTCCACATATGAGTGAAATCATTTGGTGTTTGTCTTTCTCTGCCTGGCTTATTTATACCCTCTAGCACCATCCATGTTGTTGCAGATGGTCGGATTTGTTTTCTTCTTATGGCTGAATAATATTCCATTGTGTATATGTACCACATCTTCTTTATCCATTCATCTACTGATGGACACTTAGGTTGCTTCCATTTCTTGGCTATTGTAAATAGTGGCTATTGGATATAGAGTTCTACAGATGTCTATTAGGTCCATCTGTTCTAGTGTGTTGTTCAGTGCCTCTTTGTCCTTACTTATTTTCTGTCCGGTGGATCTATCCTTTGGAGTGAGTGGTGTGTTGAAGTCTCCCAAAATGAATGCATTGCATTCTCTTTCTTCCTTAAGTTCTGTTAGTATTTGTTTCACATATGTTGGTGCTCCTGTGTTGGGTGCATATATATTTATAATTTTTTATATCCTCTTGTTGGACTGAGCCCTTTATCATTATGTAATGTCCTTCTTTATCTTTTGTTACTTTCTTTGTTTTGAGGTCTATTTTGTCTGATACTACTGCAACACCTGCTTTTTTCTCCCTGTTGTTTGCATGAAATATATTTTTCCATCCCTTGGCTTTTAGTCTGTATATGTCTTTGGGTTTGAGGTGAGTCTCTTGTAAGCAGCATAGACATGGGTCTTGCTTTTTTATCCATTCTATTACTCTGTGTCTTTTGATTGGTGCAGTCAGTCCATTTACATTTAGGGTGATTATTGAAAGATATGTACTTATTGCCATTGCAGGCTTTAGATTCGTAATTACCAAAGGTTCAAGGTTATCTTCTTTGGTATCTTACTGTCTAACTTAACTCGCTTATTGAGCTATTTTAAACAATGTCTGGTGATTATTTTTCTCCCTTTTTATTCCTTCTCCTCCATTCTTTATGTGTTGGTTGTTTCATTCTGTGCTCTTTTGTATTTCCTTTAACTGCTTTTGTGGGTAGCTGGTTTTATTTTTTGCCTTTAGTTAGTATTTGGTTGGTCTGCTTTCTTTGCTGTGATTTTATTTTCTCTGGTGGCATCTATTTAGTCTTTGGCATGCTCCTATCTAGAGCAGTCCCTCTAAAATACCCTGTAGAGGTGGTTTATGGGAGGCAAATTCCCTCAACTTTTGCTTATCTGGGAATTGTTTAATCCCTACTTCATATTTAAATGATAGTCATGCTGGATACAGTATTCTTGGTTCAAGGCCTTTCTCATTCATTGTATTAAATATATCATGCCATTCTCTTCTGGCCTGTAAGGTTTCTGTTGAGAATTCTGATGATAGCCTGATGGGTTTTCCTTTGTAGGTGACCTTTTTCTTCTCTCTAGCTACCTTTAAAACTCTGTCCTTTTCCTTGATCTTTGTTATTTTAATTATTATGTGTCTTGGTGTTGTCCTCCTTGGGTCCCTTGTGTTGGGGGTTCTGTGTACTTCCATGGTCTGACTGATTATTTCCTTCCCCAGTTTGGGGAAGTTTTCAGAAGTTATTTCTTCAAATACACTTTCTATCCCTTTTTCTCTCTCTTCTTCTTCTGGTTCCCCTATAATGCAGATATTGTTCCTTTTGGATTGGTCACACAGTTCTCCTAATATTGTTTCATTCCTGGAGATCCTTTTATCTCTCTCTGTGTCAGCTTCTATGCATTCCTGTTCTCTGGTTTCTATTCCATCAATGGCCTCTTGCATCTTATCCATTCTGCTTATAAATCCTTCCAGAGATTGTTTCATTTCTGTAATCTCCTTCCAGACATCATCACTTAGCTCTTGTATATTTCTCTGCAGCTCCATCAGCATGGTTATGAGCTTTATTTTGAATTCTTTTTTCAGGGAGATTTGTTAGGTCTATCTCCTTCTCAGGGTTTGCCTCTGTGATCTTGGTCTGTATCAAATTCTTCTCCCTTTTCATGGTGATGGAGATATTTCTGGGGAGCTGTGTTGGCTAAGAGAAAGTCCCTTCTTGCTGGTTCGTGGCCTTCCTCTACTGGGAGAACAGCGACCTCTAGTGGCTTTTGCTGGGCAGCTGCGTGTAGATGGGGCCTCTGATTCTTGCCTGGCCACTGTGGAGCTCTGTGGTTGCTGTGGGTGTGGCCTGCCTCAGGCTGCTGCTCCAATATGGAGGAGTCTCATCAGAGTGGGAATGGGCGGGAGGCTGTTTATCGCTGTGAGGGGCCTCAGAGCTGTGCTGCTGCCCAAGGGTTAGGGCGCCTGGTGTTCCCTGGGATTCCCAGGTGCTAGGCTAAGTGTCCCAGGATGCTTCCGTCCAGCTTTGGGGTCCCTGTCCCTTTAACACTTTCAAAAAGCACTCACTTTTCTTTGTCCTGGGTGCACTGGCTTGGGGTACCCTTTCACAGTTCTTACTGTCCTGTATCCCTAGTATCCAGCACCTCACACACTGTGTGTCTGTGTTCTCAGTGCGTATGGCTAGGAATGGGTGTTTAGCAGTCCTGGGCTCCCTCTCCTTCCCTGCTCCAACTCTTCTCCTCCCACTGGGAGCTGAGGTGAGGGGCGCTCGGGTCCCGCCGGGCTGCGGCTTGTGTCTTACCCCCTTCATGATATGCTGGGTTCTTGCAGGTGTAGATGTAGTCTGGCTGTTGTCCTGTGTCTCCTGTTCTCTCTTATAGGAATAGTTGTGTTTGTTGTATTTTCAAAAATATGTATGGTTTTGGGAGGAGATTTTCGCTGCTCTACTCATGCTGCTATCTTAGTTCTTATTATCTGGCATGCTATATTTAATGCAATGAAGCAGAAGGGACTTGAACCAAGAATACTATACCTGTCAAGGTTATTATTTCAATGTGAAGGAGGGACTAAACAATTTTCAGATAAGCAAAAGCTGAGAGAATTTACCTCCCACAAACCACCTCTACGGTGCGTATTGGAGGGACTACTATAGTTGGAAGTATTCTTAAGACTAAATAGATATCACCCAAGGGATAGACAAAGAGTACAGAATATGATTCATAACACACAAAGAATGGAGGAGGAAGAAAAAAAAAAGAACCTTTAGGCTGTGTTTGTAATAGTATATGAAGTGAGTTAAACTAGACTGTTAGATAGTATGAGAATTACCCTTGAACCTTTGGTAACCACTAATCTAAAGCCTGCAAAGGCAATAAGTACACACCTATCAATAATCACCCTAAATGTAAATGGTCTGAATGCACCAATCAGAAGACACAGAATTACTGAATGGATAAAAAAAAACAAGACTCACCTATATGCTGTCTACAAGAGGCTCGCTTCAAACCCAGAGACATACACAGACTGAAAGTAAAGGGATGGAAAGATATATTATATGCAACTAATAGTGAGAAAAAAGCAGGAGTTGCAGTACTTGTATCAGACAAAATAGACTTCAAAACAAAGAAAGTAACAAGAGACAAGGACATTACATAAAGATAAAGGGGTCAGTCCAACAAGAGGATATAAGTATTATAAATATCTATGCACCCAACACAGGATCACCTACATATGTGAGACAAATACTAACAGAATTAAAGGGGGAAATAGAAT
Organism: Manis javanica; assembly: GCF_040802235.1. Classification (NCBI taxonomy): domain Eukaryota; kingdom Metazoa; phylum Chordata; class Mammalia; order Pholidota; family Manidae; genus Manis; species Manis javanica. The sequence goes on from NC_133171.1 coordinate 59,944,648, forward strand.
GCAATGCATTCATTTTAAGAGATTTCAACACACCACTCGCTCCAAAGGACAGATCTACCAGACAGAAAATAAGTAAAGAGACAGAGGCACTGTACAACATATTAGAAGAGATGGACCTAATGGACATGTACAGAACACTCCATCCAAACGCAACAGGGTACACATTCTTTTCAAGTGCACATGGAACATTTTCAAGAATAGGTCACATACTAGGCCACATAAAGAGCCCTGGTAAATTAATAAAGATTGAAATTATACCAACCAACCAGCTTCTCAGATCACAAAGGTATGAAGCTAGAAATAAATTACACAAAGAAAATGAAAAAGCCCACAAACACATGGAAGCATAATAACATACTCCTAAACAACCAATGGATCAAAGACCAAATAAAAACAGAGATCAAGTAATATATGGAGACAAATGAAAACAACAATCGAACACTGCAAAATCTGTGGGATGCAGCAAAGGACGTGCAAAGAGGGAAATGTATTGCAATACAGTCCTACCTAAGGAAAGAACAATCCAAAATGAACAGTCTTAACTCACAATGAATGAAACTAGAAAAGGAAGAAAAAATGAAGCCCAAAGTCAGTAGAAGGAGGGACATAATAAAGATTACAGCAGAAATAAATAAAATTGAGAAGAATAAAATAGAAAGAATCAATGAAAGCAGGAGCTGGTTCTTTGAGAAAACAAACAAAATAAATAAACCACTAGCCAGACTTACAAAGAAAAAAAGAGAATCCACACACATAAACAGAATCAGAAATTAGAAAGGAAAAATCATGATGGACCCCACAGAAATACAAAGAATTAGTAGAGAATACTATGGAAAACTATGAGCTAACAAACTGGATAACCTAGAAGAAACACACAACATTCTAGAAAAGTTTGCATGGCAAACTTCCAAGGATGACCCAGAAAGAAATAGAAAACCTGAATTGACCAATTACCAGCAAAGGAATTGAATTGGTAATCAAAAAACTACCTAAGAACAAAACACCTGGATTAGATGGTTTCACTGCTGAATTTTATCAAATATTTAGTGAAGAACTAATACCCATCCTCCTTAAACTTTTCCAAAAAGTAGGACTAGGGAATACTTCCAAACTCATTCTAGGAGTCCAGCATCACTGTAATACCAAAAACAGACAAAGACACCACAAAAAAATAAAATTACAGACCAATATGCCTGATGAACATAGATGCAAAAATACTCAAAAATATTAGCAAACCGAATTCAAACACACATCAAAAAGATCATCCATTATTGTCAACTGGGATTCATCCCAAGGATGCAAGGATGGTACAACATTTGAAAATCAATCAACATCATCCACCACATCAATAAAAAGGACAAAAACCACATGGTCATCTCCATAGATGCTGAGAAAGCATTTGACAAAATTCAACATCCATTCATGATAAAAACTCTCAACAAAATGTGTGTAGAGGGCAAGTACCTCAACATAATAGAGGCCATATATGACAAACCCACAGCCAACATCATACCTAGCAGTGAAAAGCTGAAAGCTCTTCTTTTAATATCGGGAACAAGACAAGGATGCCCACTCTCTCCACTTTTATTCAACATAGTTCTGGAGAGACTGTGCATGGCAATCAGACAACAGGAGGAAATAAACAGCATCCAGATTGGCAAGGAAGAAGTTAAACTGTCCCTGTTTGCAGATGACATGATATCGTACATAGAAACTCCTACAGAACCCACTCCAAAACTGTGAATCTAATATCTGAATTCAGCAAAGTTGCAGCATACAAAATTAATATGCAGAAATCTGTTGCAGTCCTATAGACTAATGATGAACTAACAGAAAAAGAAATCATGAAAACAATTCCATTCACAACTGCATCAAAAATAAGAAAATACATAGGAATAAACCTAAACAAGGAAGTGAAAGATGTATGCCCTGGAAACTACAAGACACTCTTAAGAGAAATTAAAGAAGACACTAATAAATGAAATTTATCCCATACTCTTGGGTAGGAAGAATTAATATTGTCAAAATGGCCATCATGCCTAAAGCAATGTATAGGTTAAATGTAATCCCTATCAAAATACCTGCAACATTCTTCAATGAACTAGAGGAAATAGTTTAAGAATTCATATGGAATAACAAAAGACCCCAAATAGCCAAAGCAATCCTGAGAAGGAAAAATAAAGCAGGGGGAATTATGCTCTCTGATTTCAAGCTCTACTACAAAGCTGTAGTAATCAAGACAATTTGGTACTGGCACAAAAACAGACACATTGCCCAGTGGAACAGAATAGAGAGCCCAGATATAAACCTAAGTATATATGGTCAATTAATATATGTTAAAGGAGCTGTGGATATACAAGGGGGGAATAACAGTCTCTTCAACAGCTGGTGTTGGCAAAACTGGAAAGCTACATGTAAGAGAATGAAACTGGATCATTGTCTAACTCCATACATGACAGTAAACTAAAAATGGATCAAAGACCTGAATGTAAGTCATGAAACCATAAAACTCTTAGAGAAAAATATAGGCAAAAATATCTTGGACATAAACATGAGCAGCAATTTCATGAACATATCTCCCTGGGCAAGGAAAACAAAAGCAAAAATGAACAAGTGGGACTATATCAAACTAAAAAGCTTCTGTACAGCAAAGGACACCATTAGTAGAACAAAAATATATCCTACAGTATGGGAGAATATATTCATAAATGACATATCTGATACAGGATTAACATCCAAAGTATATAAAGAGCTCACGTACCTCAACAAACAAAAAGCAAACAAGCCAATTAAAAAATGGGCAGAGGAGCTGAACAGACACTTCTCCAAAGAAGAAATTCAGATGGCCAACAGGCACATGAAAGGATGCTCCACATCGTTAATTATCAGAGAAATGCAAATTAAAACCACAATGAGATATCACCTCACACCAGTCATGATGGCCAACATACAAAAGACAAACAACAACAAATGTTGGTGAGGATGTGGAGAAAGGGGAACCCTCCTACACTGCTGGTGGGAATGTAAACTAGTTCAGCCATTGTGGAAAGCAGTATAGAAGTTCCACAAAAATCTCAAAATAGAAATACTATTTGACCCAGGAATTCCACTCCTAGGAATTTATCCCAAGAATGCAGGATCCCAGTTTGGAAAAGATACATGCACCCCTATGTTTATCACAGCACTATTTAAAACAGCCAAGAAATGGAAGCAACCTATGTATCCATCAGTAGATAAATGGATAAAGAAGATGTGGTAAGTATACACAATGGAATATTATTCAGCCACAAGAAGAAAACAAATCCTACCATTTGCAACAACATGGATGGAGCTAGAGGGTATTATGCTCAGTGAAATAAGCCAGGTGGAGAAAGACAAGTATCAAAGGATTTCAATCATCCATGGAGTATAAGAACAAAGAAAAAACTGAAGGAACAAAACAGCAGCTGACTCACAGAACCCAAGAATGGACTAACAGTTACCAAAGGGAAAGGGACTGGGGATGATGGGTGGGGAGGGAAGGATAGGGGGGAAAAAGGGGCATTACAATTAGCACACATAATATAGTGGTGTGGGGGGAACATGGGAAAGGAAGTATATATAGAGAATACAAATAGTGATTCTACAGCATCTTACTATGCTGATGGGCAGTGATTGTAATGGGGTATGTGGGGGGATCTTGATAATGCAGAGAGTCTCCTAACCATAATGTTGTTCAAGTAATTGTACATTAATGATATAAAAAAAGTGTTCAGTGTATGAATTAATAAATTGATGTATGGATTTTTAAAAATGTAGGGCTTTAAAAGCAGATTAAATGTAGTAGAAAAGAGTGAATGGAATACAAATTAGTAAAGAGGAATACTAAGAAGCTGAGGCACAGAGAGAAAAGGATCTCTAGGAATGAAAGAATATTGGGAGAATTGTGTGACCAATCCAAATGGAGCACTATTCTCATTATAGGGGTACCAGAAAAAGAAGTAGAGAGGAAAAGGGATAGAAAATGTCTTTGAGGAAGTAATTGCCAAAAACTTCCCCAATCTGGGTAAGGAGATAGTCTCTCAGGCCATGGAAGTGCACAGATCTCCCAACACAAGGGACCCAAGGTAGACAACACCAAGACATAATAATTAAAAAGGCAAAGATCAAGGATGAGGACAGACTGTTAAAAGCAGCTAGAGAGAGAAAAAAGATCACATTTAAAGGAAAACCCATCAGGCTATCATCAGATTTTTCAACAGAAACCTTACAGGCTGGAAGGGAGTGGCACGATATATTTAATGCAATGAAACAGAAGGGCATTGAACCAATAATACTCTAGTCAGTAAGATTCTATTTAAATTTGAAGGAGGGATTAAACAAATTCCAGGTAAGCAAAAGCTGAGAGAATTTACCTCCCACAAACCATCTTTACAGTGTATTTTGGAGGGACTGCTATAGATGGAAGTGTTCCTAAGGCTAAATAGCTGTCACCAGAGGAAATAAATGCACAGTAAAGAAAGTGGAATGATTAATTACTAAACAGATGGAAAATTAAATCAACTACCCTTAAAGTCAGTTGAGGGAAAGAAAAAGATTACAGAATATGATACCTCATATATAAAGAATGGAGGAGGGCAGCATGAGAGGTGAGACAGAGACATACTCCTAAAACCACGTATAACATGAAAGTATCATTAATACAACTAATCCTGAAAGAGCAAAAGGAAAGAAGGCTGTGTCAGACTGCATACACCTGGAGAAAATAATGGACCTCATGGAACAGGGTAATATACCAAAATCCATGACCTGGGAACCCAAGCTCTACCCCACTGCAACTCATGGGTGGGAGGAAGAGAAATGGAGCAGGGAGGGAGTGGAGGCATGGGACTGCTGAACACCTAGCCCTGAAGATGTGATCTGGGAGCACACAACTACATTACATGGTGCTCTGGTGACTAGTGGGATTGGAAAGCTAAGACAGGCAGAATACCTGGAGAGACTGAGATTCCAGCTGCTTGAGGAAAGCAGGGATCCATATCCAGTTGCCCTGGGTGGGCAGTCTGAGAGACTTCCTAACAGCAAGAGGGCTGCGAAAGGAGCAAGGATTGCACAGAGCCTACTACTCAGGAGAAAGTACAGGTAGACTAAATTGTCTGGGCATACTCTGCCAAGCTGGTTGTGTACTTTCAGGATCTTCAAGTGCTCCAATCCCCTGCTGGCTACACAGCTCCAAGACCACCCAGGGTGATATGCAGTCATCAGACTTCTCAGCAGAAACCTTATAGGCCAGAAAGGACTGGCATGATATATTAAGTGCAATGAAACAGGAGGGCCTTGAACCAAGAATACTCTATCTGGCAAGGTTATCATTTAAATTTGAAGGAGGGATTAAATAATTTTTAGATAAGCAAGAGCTGAGAGAATTTACCTGCCACAAAACTTCTCTACAGGGTATTTTGGAGGGACTGCTATAGATGGAAGTGTTCCTAAGGCTAAATAGCTGCCACCAGAGGAAATAAAACCACAGTAAAGAAAGTAGAACAATTGATTATTAAGCAAATGCAAAATTAAATCAACTACCTCCATAGTCAGTCAAAGGATAGACAAAGATTACAGAATATGATAACTAATATATAAACAATGGAGGAGGAAGAAAAACGAGAAGAAAAAAAAGAACCTTTAGACTGTGTTTATAATACCATGCTAAGTGAGTTAAGTCAGACTGTTAGAAAGTTAGGAAGTTACCCTTGAAACTTTGGTAACCACAAATCTAAAGCCTGCAATGGCAATAAGTACATATGTGTCAATAATCATCCTGAAATGTACTGAATGCACCAATCAAAAGACATAGGGCCACTGAATGGATAAAAAACAAGATCTGTCTGTATAATGCCTGCAAGAGACTGATGCCAAACCCAAAGTCATATACAAACTAAGAGTGAAGGGATGGAAAAAGATATTTCATGCAACTAATAGGGAGAAAAAAGCAGGAGTTGCAGTACTTGTATCAGACCAAATAGACTTCAAAACAAAGTCATAAGAGACAAAGAAAGACTTTACATAATGATAAAGGGGTCAGTCCAACAAGTAATATACCCTTTATAAATATCTATGCACCCAACACAGGAGCACCTACATATGTGAAACAAATACTAACAGAATTGAAAGGGGAAATCGAATGCAATGCACTCATTTTATGAGACTTCAACACTCCACTCCCTCCAAAGGACAGATCAACCACACAGAAAATAAGTAAGGAGACAAAGGCATGGAACAACACATTAGAAGAGATGGACCTAACAGACATCTAAAGAACACTCCACCCAAAAGCAGCAGGATACACATTCTTCTCATGTGCACATGGAACATTCTCAGGAAGAGATCGTATATTACATTAGGCCAGAGAAAGAGCCTCAGTAAATTCAAAAAGACTGAAATTGTACTAACCAGCTTCTCAGACCAGAAAGGTATGAAACTAGAAATAAATTTTGCTAAGGAAATGAAAAAGCCCAGAAACACATGGTGACTTAACAGCATGCTCCTAAATAACCAATGGATCAATGACCAAATAAAACAGAGATCAGGCAATATATGGAGACAAATGACAACAATAATTCAACACCAGAAAATCTGTGGGATGCAGCGAAGGATGTATATTGCAATACAGGCCTACCTCAGGAAAGAAGAACAATCCCATATGAACAATCTAAACTCACAATTAATGAAACTAGAAAAAGAAGAACAAATGAGGCTCAAAGTCAGTAGAAGGAGGGACATAATAAAGATTAGAACAGAAATAAATAAAATTGAGAAAAATAAAATAATAGAATCAATGAAAGCAGGAGCTGGTTCTTGGAGAAAACAAAATAGATAAACTCGTAGCCAGACTTTCCAAGAAAAAAAGAGGGCCTACACACATAAACAATCAGAAATGAGAAAGGAAAAATCACTACAGACACCACAGAAATACAAGAAATTATGAGAGAATACTATGAAAAATTATTGCTAGCAAACTGGATAACCTAGAAGAAATGAACAACTTTCTAGAAAAACACAATCTTCCAAGGCTGGCCCAGGCATAAACAGAAAATCTGAGCAGACCAATTACCAGCAACGAAATTAAATTGGTAATTGAAAAGCTTCCTAAGAACAAAACTCCTTAACCAGATGGTTTCACTGCTGAATTTTATCAGACATTTAGTGAAGACTTAATACCTATCCTCCTTAAAGTTCTCCAAAAAGCAGTAGAGAAGGGAATACTTCCAAACTCATTCTATGAGGTCAGCATCACTCTTATACAAAAAACAGGCAAAGACCCGACCAAAAAAAGAAAATTACAGACCAATATCCCTGATGAACATAGATGCCAAAATAGTCAACAAAATATTAGCAAACATATTTAAAAAATACATCCAAAAGATCAGCTATCGTGATCCAGTAGGATTTATTCCAGGGATGCAAGGATGATACAATATTAGAAAATCCATTAACATCATCCACCACATCAACAAAAAGAAAGACAAAGACCACATGATCATCTCCATAGATGGTAGAAAAGCATTTGACAAAATTCAACATCCATTCATGATAAAAACTCTCAACAAAATGGGTATAGAGGGCAAGTACCTAAACATAATAAAGGCCATATATGACAAACCCACAGCCAAGATCATACTTAACAGTGAGAGGCTGAAAGCTTTTCCTTTAATATCTGGAACAAGATGAGGATGCCCACTGTCCCCACTTCTATTCAACATAGTTCTGGAGGTCCTAGCCACGGCAATCAGATAACACAAGGAAATAAAAGGCATCCAGATGAGAGAGGCTTAAAGATGGTGGCATGAGAGGTGAGTCAGAGAACTCCTCTGAAAAACACATATAATATGAAAACATAGTTAATACAACTTGTGGGATTAATATATAAATCAAGTATAGCACTCAAATGTATAATCATATATGACTTGATTATTTTTCCTGTAATTCCTTATAAGTGATCAAGAACAGAACAAACAAGACTAAAACAGTTTCTGTGACCTAACTGCCCTTGCTATTGTTTCAATACCAGGAACCCTAGCATCATTTTGGGGTGCTCGCCTGAGATAACATCAGAGGTGAGTATCAGCATCCAAGCCTGCCTTTTCTTTCACTGTCCTTGTAGAAGGAAGCCATCTATGGCACACAACATTGGGTGCTCATCAGCCATTTAAATGGGACTAGCCCAGCTGCCGTTCTCAAAGTCTCAAGTGACAGGTTCCCCTGCGTCTCCCTCAGTGGATCGCCCATCTCCCTTGGGAACCGGGAAAGTCACCTGAGTGGAGGCCAGGATTCCCTTTCCACGGCATCTCCTTGGATGCGAGGGACTGAGTAAAGCTGTGGGCAACTGCGCGAGTCTTGGCTGAGGCTACACTTCAGCGGCTTCTCAAAGGTCCATGTATCTGGAATCAGACCCCGACAGCCTGACTGGGTATCCATGGGGAGTGACTATCTCTGACTTCCAGCCTGCTTTTTCAGGCCGCCCTGGCCTCTGAGTGAGGCAGGGGACATTTCTAACTCTCTTCTAACTTCATCAGTTTCACGGAACCTGATGCCCACCACCACAAGGTAAGAGATTGCTCTTATTCCTAACTCAATGCTGTACTCTTTATCTCATAAAATGTGTCTGAGTATCTGCTAGCCACTTAAAAGATGATTAACATCGGCTACCAGTCTTGTCTCTGATTAGAAAGGCTTGGCCCCTGAGAGAAGTATACAATATAATAAGATTATGCAGCTAAATATATTTTGATGCAAAGAAGGGAAATGGTCAAAAATCCCTTAGACTACAATATGGTATTTGTTTTCTAAAATTTTTTGGGTGAAAATCTATTCTCATTGGGTTCATAATTATTTTCAAAAATTGGGAGATTTTTAAACTAGACTTCCTGAAATGAAAGAAATATATCTTCTGCAAGACAGTCTGATTTTTAAATAACTGGTGCTAGAATTGTACTTGCGTTTCATTTCCTGCCCCCTGGACACACACAGTCCCTATCAGTTCAGAGCCTTCATCAGTCCTTTTAGTCTGGGGCCATCTAAACCCAGTTATGTAAACTACTCATCCTTAGAGTATATTCTTGAAAATTGAGATACTTTTAATCAAGTAAGCTAAAAAGAAGGCAATTGAATATTAGTAACTCAAATCTTTGTATCAGTTTATCTGTCAGTGTGTATGTTCTTTTTTGAAAAGTGTTGCTAACTGTAGTCATTACGTCTCAATCTATACGTTTGTGTGTCTAAGTGTGTAAATGAAAAATATCTTTCTACCTCTATATGGTATTAATAAAAATTGATTTAAAGACAAACGCTTGTGAAAATTGGGCATTCTAAAACTTCCAGAAAATTCTAATAGAAGATATTAAGCATTAATGCTAATTTAAATTGAACTAAAATGGACATGTCCTTTTGGTTATCAGCTGCCTAAATTTGCCCAAAGTCAATGAAGTTGATGTTATCTGTTAAATCTTTCAAGAAAAAATGCTTTAAGATGGACTTGACTTTGTCCATTGTTTAGTAAAAGTTTTGTGAACATAGTTGTTAGGAATGAGTAAAGTAAATAAGTGTAGCAAGTAAACTTCTTAATAATAGTGTGTTAATATATTACAGTGTGTCACAGTGTGTATACCTACAAACAGCCTGAGAATCTTTGTGGTAACCTAAATCTTAATGTTTTGCTAAGTAGACATGTTTTGTGCTTAGAGATTGTGCTGTAAAGAACATGGTTCCAGAAATTATAAAGTGTGTTCTTGAATTTGTTAATCTAAAGAATGTAATGGTTTACAATAGCCCACTTCTCAGGGTTCATTGAAAATTAAAGTTCCTAATGGTTTTAAGGTCTAATTAAAGCTACTTAAAGTAATAAAGAAAACATCTCTACTTCCTAAAAAAGATGTGTATTTTAATAAGAGAAGGTATAAGGAATGGAAATTCTTTCTGTTGAGGGTAACAAAAGGTAACTTCTAAATTACAGCTGTTTATTTAATGAGGGAGAACACTGTATGTAAAAAGAAAGCTGTAGAAAGTTTGTGGAAAAATTGATATAGACATGCTATGTGAAATTAAAGCAAATAAGTCTTGATATCAAGTACACAGCAAAATAGAATTTTTTGTTTGTTAAAAGAATAGGAGAAGAGCCAAGATGAGTAGGGCAGAGGAAATCTCCTCCCTAAACCATATATATTTCTGAAAATACAACAAATACAACTATTCCTAAAAGAGAGACCAGAAGATACAGCACAACAGCCAGGCTACATCTACATCCGTGAGAACCCAGCTCCTCACGAAGGGGGTAAGATAAAAGCTGCAGCCCAGCGGGGCCCGAGCGCCCCCCACACCCCAGCTCCCTGGCAGGAGGAAAGGAGTCAGAGCAGGGAGGGAGAGGGAGCCCAGGACTGCTAAATACCCAGCCTTAGTCATCCGCACTGAGAACACAGACACAAGTGGGATTCATCTCAAGGATGCAAGGATGGTACAACATTCGAAAATCCATCAACATCATCCACCACATGAACAAAAAGGACAAAAACCACATGATCATCTCCATAGACGCTGAAAAAGCATTCGATAAAATTCAACATCCATTCATTATAAAGACTCTTAACAAAATGGGCATAGAGGGCAAGTACCTCAACATAATAAAGGCCATATATGATAAACCCACAGCCAATATCACACTGAACAGCAAGAACCTGAAAACTTTTCCTCTAAGATCGGGAACAAGACAGGGATGCCCACTCTCCGCACTGTTATTCAACACAGTACTGGAGGTCCTAGCCATGGCAATTAGAAAAAACAAAGAAATACAAGGAATCCAGATTGGTAAAGAAGAAGTCAAACTGTCACTATTTGCAGATGACATGATATTGTACAGGAAAGACCCCAAAGACTCCACTCCAAAACTACTAGAACTAATATCGGAATTCAGCAAAGTTGCAGGATACAAAATTAATACACAGAAACCTGTGGCTTTCCTATATACTAACAATAAACCAATAGAGAAATCAGGAAAACAATTCCATTCACAATTGCATCAAAAAGAATAAAATACCTAGGAATAAACCTAAGCAAGGAAGTGAAAAGCCTATACCCTGAAAACTACAAGACACCCTTAAGAGAAATTAAAGAGGACACTAACAAATGGAAACTCATCCCATGCCCTTGGCTGGGAAGAATTAGTATCGTCAAAATGGCCATCCTGCCCAAAGCAATCTACAGATTCAATGCAATCCCTACCAAATTACCAATAGCATTCTTCAACAAACTGGAACAAATAGTTCAACAATAAATATGGAACCACCAAAGACCCGAATAGCCAAAGCAACCCTGAGAAGGAAGAATAAAGTGGGGGGATCTCGCTCCCTAACTTCAAGCTCTACTACAATGCCACAGTAATCAGGACAATCTGGTACTGGCACAAGAACAGAGCCACAGTCCAGTGGAACAGAATAGAGAGTTCATATATTAACCCAAACATATATGGTCAATTAATATATGATAAAGGAGCCGTGGACATACAATGGGGAAAATGACAGCCTCTTCAACAGCTGGTGTTGGCAATACTGGACAGCTACATGTAAAAGAATGAAACTGGATCATTGTCTAACCCCATACACAAAAGTAAATTCGAAGTGGATCACATACCTGAATATAAGCCATGAAACCATAAAACTCTTAGGAAAAAACCTAGGCAAAAATCTCTTGAACATAAACATGAGTGACTTCTTCATGAACATATCTCCCCGGGCAAGGGAAACAAAAGCAAAAATGAACAAGTGGGACTATATAAAGCTGAAAAGCTTCTGTACAGCAAAGGACACCATCAATAGAACAAAAAGACATCCTACAGTATGGGAGAATATATTCATAAATGACAGATCTGATAAAGGGTTGACATCCAATATATACAAAGTTTGCACACCTCAACAAACAGAAAGTGAGTAACCCAATTAAAAAATGGGTTGAAGATCTGAACAGACACTTCTCCAAAGAAAAAATTCAGATGGCCAACAGACACAGGAAAAGATGCTCCACATGGCTAATCATCAGAGAAATGCAAATGGAAACCACAATGAAATATCAACTCACCCAAGTAAGGATCACCACCATCCAAAAGACAAACAGCAACACATGTTGGCGGGGTTGTGGAGAAAGGGGAACCCTGCTACACTGCTGGTGGGAATGTAAATTAGTTCAACATGTGGAAAGCAGTATGGAGGTTCCTCAAAAAGCTCAAAATAGAAATACCATTTGACCCAGGAATTCCACTTCGAGGAATTTACCCTGAGAATACAGCAGCCCAGTTTGAAAAAGACAGATGCACCCCTATGTTTATTGCAGCACTATTTACAATAGCCAAGAAATGGAAGCAACCTAAGTGTTTATCAGTAGATGAATGGATAAAGATGTGGTACATATACACAATGGAATATTACTCAGCCATAAGAAGAAAACAAATCCTACCATTTGCAAGAACATGGATGGAGCTAGAGGGTATTATGCTCAGTGAAATAAGCCAGGTGGAGAAAGAGAAGTACCAAATGATTTCACTCATATGTGGAGTATAATAACAAAGGAAAACTGAAGGAACAAAACAGCAGCAGAATCACAGAACTCAAGAATGGACTAATAGTTCCCCAAGGGAAAGGGACTGGGGAGGATGGGTGGGAAGGGAGGGATAAGAGCGGGGAAAAAGAAAGGGGGCATTACGATTAGCATGTATAGTGTGTGGGGGGCACAGGGAGGGCTGTGCAACACAGAGAAGACAAGTAGTGATTTTACAGCATCTTACTCTGCAGATGAACAGTGACTGTGAAGGGGTATGTGGTGGGGGACTTGGTGAAGGGGGAAGCCTGGTAAACATAATGTTTTTCATGTAATTGTAGATTAATGATACCAAATTTAAAAAAAACAAAAAAAACAAGACCCATCTGTACGTTGTCTAAAGGAGGCTCACTTTAAACCCAAGGACATGCACAGGCTGAAAGTGAAGGGATGGAAAAAGATATTTCATGCAACTAATAGGGAGAAAAAAAGCAGGAGATGCACTACTCTTATCAGACAAAATAGACTTCAAAACAAAGAATGTCACAAGAGACAAAGAAGGACATTACAGAATGATAAAAAGTCAATCCAACAAGAAAATATAACTGTTATAAATATCTATGTGCCCAACACAGGAGCACCTACATATGTGAATCAAATACTAACAGAATTAAAAGGGGAAATAGAATGCAATGCATTCGATCTAGGAGACTTCAACACTCCACTAACTCTGAAGAACAGATCAACCAGACAGAAAATAACTAAGGAGACAGAGGCACTGAACAACAGATTAGAACAGATGGACCTAACAGACATCCATAGAACTCTATACCCAAAAGAAGCAGAATATACATTCTTCTAAAGTGCACATGGAACATTTTCTAGAATAGATCATATACTAGGCCACAGAAAGAACCTCGGTAAATACAAAAAGAATGAAATTGTACTAACCATTTTCTTAGATTTCATATGTATGAAACTAGAGATAAATTATGCAAAGAAAATGAAAAATCCCAGAAACACATGGAGGATTCACAACATGCTCCTAAATAACCAATGGATCAAAGACCAAATAAAAACAGAGATCAAGCAATATATGGAGACAAATGACAACAATAATTCAACACCAGAAAATCTGTGGGATGCAGTGAAGACTGGCTAAGGGGAAAGTATATTACAATACAGGTCTACCTCAGGAAAGAAGAACAATCCCATATGAACAGTCTAAACTCACAACTAATGAAACTAGAAAAAGAAAAACAAATGAGGCCCAAAGTCAGTAGAAGGAGGGACATAATAAAGATTAGAGCAGAAATAAACAAAATCGAGAAGAATAAAACAATAGAAATAATTAAAGTAAGAGCTGTTTCTTCAAGAAAATAAAATAGATAACCGCCTAGCTACACTTACCAAGAAAAAAAGAGAGTCTACTCACATATACAGAATCAGGAATGAGAAAGGAAAAATCAGTACAGAAACCAGAGAAATACAAAGAATTATTAGAGAATACTATGAAAAACTATGATAACAAACTGGATAACCTAGAAGAAACAAACAACTTTCTAGAAAAATACAAGCTTCCAAGGCTGACCCAGAAAGAAACAGAAAATATGAACAGACAAATTACCAGCAACGAAATTGAACTGGTAATCAAAAACCTACCTAACAACAAAACTCCTGGATCACATAGCTTCACCACTGAATTTTATCAGACATTTAGTGAAGACCTAATACCCATCCTCCTTAAATTTTTACAAAGAGGAGAAGAAGAGGGAACACTTCCAAACTCATTCTATGAGGTCAGCATCACTCTAATACCAAAAACAGGCAAAGACACCACACAAAAAAAAGAAAATTACAGACCAATATCCCTGATGAACATAGATGCAAAAATACTCAACAAAATATTATAAGAGCAAATGCAAAAATATACCAAAAAGATCATCCATGATGATCAACTGGGTTTCAACCAGGGATGGAAGGATGGTACAACATTCGAAAATTCATCAACATCATCCACCACATGAACAAAACAGACCAAAAGTACGTGATCATCTACATAGATGCTGAAAAAGCATTTGACAAAATTCGACATCCATTCATGATAAAAAATCTCAACAAAATGGGTATAGAGGGCAAGTACCTCAACATAAGAAAGACCATATATGACAAACCCAGAGCCAACATTATACTTAACAGCAAGAAGATGAATGTTTTTCCTTTAAGATCAGGGACAAGACAAGGATGCCCATTCTCCCCACTTCTATTCAACATAGTTCTGGAGGTCGTAGCCACGGGAATCAGACAACACAAAGAAATAAAAGGCATCCAGATTGGAAGTGAAGAAGTCAAATCATCCCTGTTGCAGATGACATGACATTGTGCATAAAAAACCCTAAGGGATCCACTCCAAAATTACCAGATCTAATATCTGAATTCAGCAAAGTTGCAGGATACAAAATTAATACGCAGAAATCTGTGGCATTCCTATACACTAACAAAGAACTAGGAGAGAGAGAAATCAGAAAAACAATTCCATTCACAGTTGCATCAAAAAGGATAAAAAACTTAGGAATAAACCTAATCAAGGAAGTGAAAGACCTATACTCTGAAAACTATAAGACACTCATGAGAGAAATTAAGATACCAATAAATGGAAACACATCCCATGCTCATGGATAGGAAGAATTAATATTGTCAAAATGGCTATCCTGCTTAAAGCAATCTACAGATTCAATGCAGTCCCTATCAAAATACCAACAGCATTCTTCAACAAACTAGAGAAAATCATTCTAAAATTCATATGGAACGACAATAGGCCACGAATAGCCAAAGCAATCCTGAGAAGGAAGAATAAAGCTGGGGGAATTACACTCCCCAACTTCAAGCTCTACTACAAAGTCACAGTAATCAAGACAATTTGGTACTGGCACAAAAACAGACCCATAGACCAATGGAACCGACTAGACAGCCCTGATATAAACCCAACCATATATGGTCAATTAATATACAATAAAGGGGCCATGGACATACAAGAGGGAAATGACAACCCCTTAAACAGCTAGTGTTGGCAAAACTGGATAGCTACATGCAGGAGAATGAAACTGGATTATTGTTTAACCCCATACACAAAAGTAAACTTGAAATGGATCAAAGATCTGAATGTAGGTCATGAAACCATAAAACTCTTAGAAGACAACATAGGCAAAATGTCCTGAATGTAGCATGAGCAACTTCTTCCTGAATGTATCTCCTCAAGCAAGGGAAACAAAAGCAAAAATGAACTCATGGGTCTACATCAAACTAAAAAGTTTCTGTATGGCAAAGGACACCATCAACAGAACAAAAAGGCATCCTACAGTATGGGAGAATATATTTATAAATGACATATCCGACAAGGGGTTAACATCCAAAAAATATAAAAACTTCCATGCCTCAGCACCCAAAAAGCAAATAACCCGATCAAAAAATGGGCAGAGGATATGAAGAGACAGTTCTCCAAAGAAGAAATTCAGATGGCCAACAGACACATGAAAAGATGCTCCATCCACATCACTACTCATCAGGGAAATGCAGATTGAAACCACAATGAGATATTACCTCATACCAGTAAGGATGGCCAGCATTGAAAAGACTAAGAACAACAAATGCTGGCAAGGATGCGGAGAAAGGGGAACCCTCCTACACTGCTGGTGGGAATGTAAGCTAGTTCGATTGTGGAAAGCAATATGGAGGTTCCTCAAAAACTAAAAATAGAAATACCATTTGACCCGGGAATCCCACTCCTAGGAATTTACCCAAAGAAAATAACTCCTCAGATTCAAAAAGACATATGCTCCCTATGTTTATCACAGCACTTTTTACAATAGCCAAGATATGGAAGCAACCTAAGTGTTTATCAGTAGATGAATTAATAAAGAAGATGTGGTACATATACACAATGGAATACTATTCAGCCATAAGAAAGAAAGAAATCCTACCATTTGCAACAACATGGGTGGAGCTGGAGGACATTACGCTCAGTGAAATAAGCCATGCAGAGAAAGACAAGTGCCAAATGATTTCCCTCATTCATGGAGTATAACAATGAAGCAAAACTGAAGGAACAAAATAGCAGCAGACTAAGAGACTCCAAGTGGTCTTAGAGGGAACTAGTGGTTACCAAAGGGAAGGGGTGTGGGAAGGCGGGTGGGGCAGTAGGGAGAAGGGGATTGAGGGGTATTATGTTTAGTACACATGGTGCGGAACATCACAGGGAGAACAGTGTAGCACAGAGAAGGCAAATAATAAATCTGTAGCATCTTACTACACTGATGGACAGTGACTGCATTGGGGTATGGGTGGGGACTTGATAATATGGGTAAATGTAATAACCACATTGTTTTTTAATTTGAAACCTTCAAAAGAGTGTATATCAATAATACCTTAATAAAAAAAGTTTAAACATCCTAGGTAATCAATTACTCTTCTTGCTGCACTTATGCAAATAGTCAAGCCACGTGTTAATTTCTTTATCTGGTTACTTCTAATAAAAATGAGGGTGATTTTGGAGAAAAATATTGTTTCAGTAATGCAGCCTTATCTATACTAAATCCTCATACTAGTCATTGAAAGGTAGAGTAGATCCAGAATTCTAGCTTCCCCAAAATATGTACCTATGATTCCCCAAATGTTTTTGTTTTCTCCCATAATTTCAATTAAAACTTTACTGTTTCTAATCCTCATATTCAGCCATGCATTCTTAATATTGTCAAGTTGCTCCATAGAGGAAAATCCAACTCCAGATATTGCTATTTAACCTAACAACATGATTTGTTCTATCTTGCCTGGAAGTCATAAAACTGCAAATAATAATAGAAATGGAACCCGGAATAGAAGTGCCAATCTTCCGTGGCCCTCTCAAGTGACCAGTAATGGAGACCTAACTGCATCCTTTATGCGCCCCCTCTCAGCATGAAGCAGGCAGAACGGCCATCACCCCCTTTCCCTAGAGGGAGCTAGGGTTTCTATCTGTAGAGGGGGGAATGAGACAGGGACCGTTAGCTTAGACAGAATAAGGTGAGGGTCTTCGGAAAAAGCGAGGCAGGATATTTGCAGTCAGAGCAATGTAACAACACGCAAGGAAGCCCCCTAACAAAACTGTGTGTTAAACATTAAGCTCTAGAGTCATTCTTTAGTGAGATCAGTTAAAGCTCAAAAGGCCAGGAGCAACTTGGCCTCAAATGTTTGAGTGTTCCGCAAATAAAGAAAGGTAACTCAGCATAACCCGTGACTTCACTGTAAACAGCGCTAGCAACCAGACAACCCAGCCCACCTTAGGGGCAGGGCAGGTGGTACAGGTCCACACCCTAAGTCTTCTCTTCACATTATCAAGGTATATGTGGCATGGGAGGAATCCTTCCTGCTCTAATAGGTTATCCCTGAAATATTCATAAAAGATTTCTTTGAGCTCTGCCGTTTGATTGTTACTACAACTTCAAGCTTTTATATCCCACCTCTGTTGCAGTTGCTGCTGCATTCATCCTGCCAGTTCCTGGACTTATAGGTGGAATGCAAAATGAAATATCTAAGTTAACCTGTGTGTACAGTAAGACAACGAATTTGACTACTTTCATATTATCTGAACAATCAAGGATTGGGGGAAGTGAGAATAGCAGTACTCCAGAATTGTGCTACTATAGACTATCTGCTCTTAAAAGAACATACGGGATGTGAACAGTTTCCAGGAATGTGTTAAAATTTGTCTGATTTTTCTCAAACTATTCAAAATCAATTAGACAATATTCATCATATTATTAAAAAGTTTTCACAAATGTCTGGGTTACCTAACTGATTTTTCTGGTTTCATTGGATATGGCCATTAATTGTAGGTCTGCCTTTGTTATGTATCTGTATTCCTGTTCTGTTAATGTGTATGTAATTTAATTAGTAGTTCGTTAAAACCTAAAAATGCTCACATTACTCTACAAGAAGTTATGTTAAAGAAATAATCAATCTTCTCATGTTCTCTTGCTTTGCTACTTCTATAGCTTTTCTTTTTCCTTCCTAAATACAGTCCTTTACTAGAATTCGTGCCTCGTACTTAAAATTCCATGTATCATAATCCTTCCAGCTGGTAAAGATACCTTAAGACATGTGCTGGGCATAGAAGCCACAGGGCATAAATCTGCAAAGAAGTAAAAAGCTAACCTTTTCAAAGAATATTGCTTCTCTCTCACCAACTTTACATCTCCCTGTATGGCCCCAGAAGATGACTGGTTAGCCAGAGACAGGTAAGATTCCGCATGGGAGGAACAACCTGACAGGCACAGTCACAGGGGGGTCATCAGGTGAGAAATTGGGGGTCAACAGAGGTGAGGCTTAGAACCTCACCTCCCCAGCTTTGAGAGAAATCTTCTGCACCCATGGCTCTTTTATCACCCTTGTCTAGCTCGGATCAATACCTAGTCTATAGGCACGGACCTGACAGCCTGTACTTGCCCTCCTACTGCATTAAACTTTACTTTCCATCTTTATTTTACATCACAAGATTTAAAAAATAAATTATCTTTTTTGGAAAGATAAACTGTTAGAAAGCTTTCTATTAGAAACCATAATCTTTATTTTGTCTACCTACTACTTAAACATTTTATTTAAAAAATGAGGGGGAAATGTGGGATTAATATATAAATCAAGTATAGAAATCAGATGTATAATCATATATGACTTGATTATTTTTCCTGTAATTCCTGATAAGTGATCAAGAACAGAACAAACAAGACCAAAACAGTTTCTGTGACCTAATTGCCCTTGCTGTTGTTTCAATACCATGTAAGACATTGTGCCCCAGGAGACTGAAGACTGCTGAGGATTAAGTTTCGAGTTAGTTAATGATTGTGTATTAAGTCCCTCACACAGAATTCTATTGTTGTTAACATTTATTTGGTCAATAAATACAAAGGGTGCCCTCTCAGCACCACTCTTGCACTGTTAAGCCTTGAGTCCCCTGGCTGGTCCTTTCAGATCTTCGATATCTCATCATATCTCCTCCTTTATCTGTGAGTCAGAAGCTGGGAGGAACTGACACAACCAATCCTAAGAGAGCAATGGGAAAGAAGGCTGTGCCAGACTGCATACACTTGGATAAAAGAGCAGACACCTCATGAAACAGGGCACCAGCGCTGCTCCCCTGCAAGCCCCATCATCACCCCAAGGGCTGAGTAGCTGCAGAGAGTAGAGCTTCTGGGCACTAGAGGGCGCCACATACAAATATGAAACATCAAAGGAACCTGGTTCAACCCAAAATTCCACAAACACTAAATGGCCAAGTGAAACTTAACTCATCAATCTTCCTGAATGAGTTCAAAATAAAAATCATAAACATGCTCATGGAGGTACAGAAAAATATTCATGGAATAAGGGACAAATTTAGGATGCAGATTCAATCATTAAGAAATTCCATTATCAGAAATGAAACATACAGTGGAGGCATTTAAAAGCAGATAAAATGTAGTAGAAGAGTTGGTAAATGGAATAGAAATTAGAGAAGAGGAAAGCAAAGAGGTTGAGGCACAGAGAGAAAAAAGGACCTCTAGGAATGAAACACTATTGAGAGAACTGTGCGACCAATCCAAATGGAACTCTATTAGCATTATAGGAGTACCAGAAGAAGAATAGAGAAAAGGGGATAGAAAGGCCCTTTGAGGAGGTAATTGCTGAAAACTTTCCCAGTCTGGGGAAGGAGATAATCTCTTAGGCCCATGGAGGTACACAGATCTCCCAACACAAGGGACCCAAGGGAGACAACATCAAGGCATGTAATAATTAAAATGGCAAAGATAAAGGATAAGGACAATTAAAAGCAGCCAGAGAAAGAAAAAGATCACATACAAAGGAAAACCCATCAGGCTATCATCAGACTTCTCAGAAGAAACCTTACAGGTCAGAAGGGAGTGGCGTGATATATTTAATGCAGTGAAACAGAAGGGCCTCTAACTAAGAATACTCTATCTGATAAGATTATCATTTATGCTTGAAGGAGGGATTAAACAAATTCCAGATAAGCAAGAGCTGAGAGAATTTACCTGCCACAAACCTTCTCCACAGGGCATTTTGGAGGCACTTTTATAGATGGAAGTGTTCCTAAGGCTAAATAGCTGCCACCAGAGGAAGTAAAAACACAGGAAAGAAAGTAGAACAATTGATTACCAAGGAAATGCAAAATTAAATCAACTACTCTCATAGTCAAGGGATAGACAAAGAGTACAGAATATGATACCTAATGTATAAAGAATGGTGGAGGAAGAAAAAGGAGGAGAAAAAAAAAAGAAACCTTTAGACTGTGTTTATAATACCATGCTAAGAGAGTTAAGTCAGACTGTTAGATAGTAAGTAAGTTACCCTTGAAACTTTGGTAACCACGTATCTAAAGCCTGTAATGGCAATAAAAATATATATGTGTTGATAAACACCCTAAATGTAAATGTTGTGAATGCACCAATCTAAAGACATGCAGGAAGTGAATGGATAAAAACAAGACCCGTCTGTATGCTGCCTACAAGAGACTCACTCCCAACACAATGACATACACAGACTAAAAGTGAAGGGATGGAAAAGAATATTTCATGCAACTAATAGGGAGAAAAAAGCAGGAGTTGCAGTACTTGTATCAGAAAAATAGACTACAAAACAAAGAAAGCCACAAGAGACAAAGAATAATATTAAATAATGATAAAGGGGTCAGTCCAACAAGTAATATACCCTTTATAAATATCTATGCACCCAACAGAGGAGCACCTACATATGTGAAACAAATACTAACAGAATTGAAGTGGGAAATAGAATGCAGTGCATTCATTTTATGAATTTTACTCTCTCCAAAGGACAAATCAACCCAACAGAAAATAAGTAAGGAGACAGAGGCATGGAACAACACATTAGAACAGATGGACCTAACAGACATCCACAGAACACTCTACCCAAAAGCAGCAGGATACACATTCTTCTCATGTGCACATGGAATACTTTCAGGAATAGATCATATACTAGGCCACACAAAGAGCCTCAGTAAATTCTAAAAGATTGAAATTGTACCATCCAGCTTCTCAGACCACAAAGGTATGAAACTAGAAATAATTTTGCGAATGAAATGAAAAAGCCAAGAAACACATGGAGGCTTAACAGCATGCTCCTGAATAACCAATGGCTCAATGACCAAATAAATCAGAGATGAAGCAATATATGGAGACAAATAACAATAAAAATTCAACACCACAAAATCTGTGGGATGCAGGGAAGGATGTGCTTACCGGGAAGTATATTGCAATACAGGCCTACATCAGGAAAGAGGAACAATCCCATATGAACAGTCTAAACTGACAAATAACGAAACTTGAAAAAGCAGAACAAATGAGGCCCAAAGTAAGTAGCAGAAGGGACATAATAAAGATTAGAGCAGAAATAAATAAAGTTGAGAATAATATAAAAAAAGAAAGAATCAAATAATCAGGAGATGGTTCTTGAATTAAATGAACAAAACACTAAACTCAGCCAGACTTACCGAGAAAAAAAGAGAGTCCTCACACATAAACAGAATCAGAAATTAGAAAGCAAAAATCACTACAGACACCACAGAAATACAAACAATTATGAAAGAATATTATGAAAAAGTATATGCTAACAAACTGGATAATCTAGAAATGAAAAATTTCTAGAATAATACAAACTTACAAAGCTGCTGAAGGAAGAAAAAGAAAATGTGAACAGACCAGTTACCAGAAATGAAATTGAATTGTTAATCAAAAAGTTTCCTAAGAACAAAAGTCCTGGACCAGATGGGTTCACTGATGAATTTTATCAAACATTTATTGAAGACATAATACCCATCCACCTTAAAGTTCTCCAAAAAGTAGAAGATGGAATACTGCCAACCTCATTCTATGAGGCCAGCATCACTCTAATACCAAAACCAGGGAAAGACACCATGAAAAAAGAAAATTACAGACCAATATCCCTGATGAATATAGATGCAAAAATACTCAACAAAATGTTAGCAAACCAAATTTAAAAATACATCAAAAAGATCATCCATCATGTTCAAGTACGATTTATTCCAGGGATGCAAGGATGGTTCAATATTAGAAAATCCATCAACATCACCCACCACATCAACAAAAAGGACAAAGACCACATGATCATCTCTGTAAATGCGGAAAAAGCATTCGACAAAATTCATCATCCATTCATGATAAAACCTCTCAACAAAATGGGTATAGAGGGCAAGTACCTCAACCTAATAAAAGCCATATATGACAAACCCACAGTAACATCATACTTAACAGTGAGAGGCTGATAGCTTTTACTTTAAGATCTGGATCAAGACAAGGATGCCGACTCTCTCCACTTTTATTCAACATAGTTCTAGAGGTCCTAGCCATAGCAATCAGACAACACAAAAAAATAACATGCATCCAGATTGGCAAGGAAGAAGTGAAACTGTCTCTGTTTTGAGATGATATGATATTGTACATAAAAAACCCCAAAGAATAGACTCCAAAACTACTACTTGACATAACATATGACTTTAGCAAAGTTATAGGATACAATACTAATACACAGGAATCTGTTGCACTCCTATACACTAACGCTGAACTGTCAGAAACAGAAATCAGGAAAACAATTCCATTCACAATTGCATCAAAAAGAATAAAATACCTAGGAATAAACCTAACCAAGGAAGTGAAAGACTTATGCACTGAAAACTACAAGACACTCTTATGGGAAATTAAAGAGGACACTAATAAATGGAAATTCTTCCCATGCTCTTGGCTAGGAAGAATTAGTATTGTCAAAATGGCCATCCTGCCTAAAGCAATCTACAGATTCAATGCAATTCATATCAAAACACCAAGAGCATTCTTCAACGAATGAGAGAAACTTGTTCTAAATTCATTTGGAATCACAAATGACCCTGAATAGCCAAAGTAATCCGGAGAAGGAATAATAAAGTGGAGGGATTATGCTCCACTACTTCACGCTTTACTACAAAGCCACAGTAATCAAGACAATTTTGTCCTCCACAAGAAGAGATCTATGGACTGATGGAAAAGAGTAGAGAGCCCAGATAAAACCCCAAGCATATACGGTCAATTAATATACAATAAAGGAGCTATTGATATACAATGGGGAAATGACAGCCTCTTCAACAGCTGGTGTTTGCAAAACTGGACAGCTACATGCAAGAGAGTGAAACTTGCTTATATTGTCCAACCTAATAAGCAAAAGTAAACTCAAAATATATCAAAATATATCAAAGACATAAATGAAATTCATGAAAGCATAAAACTCTTAGAAGAAAGCATAGGCAAATTTTTCTCTTTTTTAAATTAAGGTATCATTGATATACACTCTAACGAAGGTTTCACAAGAAAAACAATGTGTTTATTACATTCACCCTTACTATCAAGTCAACCCCATACCCCACTGCAGTCACTGACCATCAGTGCAGCAAGATGCCACAGAGTCCCCACTTGTCCTCTCCGACCTACAGTGTCTTCCCCATGACCCCCTGCACACCATGTGTACCACTCACAATATCCCACAACCACTCCTCGACTGTCCCCCACTCACTCTCTTCCATGCCTCTCCCTCATGAACCATTAGTCCCTTCTTGGAGTCTGTGAGTCCACTGTTATTTTATTCCTTCAGTTTTGCTTCATTGTTATGCTCCACAAATGAGGGAAATCATTTGGTATTTGTCTTTCTCTGCCTGACTTATTTCACTGAGCATAATACCCTCTAGCTCCATCCACGTTGTTGCAAATGTAGGATTTCTTTCTTTCTTATGCTGAATAGTATTCCACTGTTTATATGTACCACATCTCTTTATCCATTCCTCTACTTAGGACACTTAGGTTGTGTCCATATCTTGTCTATTGTAAATAGTGCTGCAATAAACATATGGTGGCATATGTCTTTTGGAACCTGAGAAGCTGTTTTCTTTGGATAAATTCCTAGGAGTGGAATTCCCGGGTCAAATGGTATTTCTATTTTTATTTTTTTGAGTAACCTCCATATTGCTTTCCACAATAAACTACTTTACATTCCTACCAGCAGTGTAGGAGAGTTCCCCTTTCTCTGCATCCTTGCCCGCATTTGTTGTTCCTAGTCTTTTCTGTTTGCCATCCTAACTGGTCTGAGGTGATATCTCATTGTGGTTTTAATTTACACTTCACTGATAATTAGCGATGTGGAGCATCTTTTAATGTGCCTCTTGGCCATCTGGATTTCTTCCTTGGAGAAGTGTCTGTTCATATTTTCTGTCCATTATCTAATCAGATTATTTGCTTTTTGGGTGTTGAGACATGTGAGTTCTTTATATATTTTGGATGTAAGCCCCTTGTCGGATATGTCATTTACAAATATATTCTCCCACATTGTAGGATGCCTTTTCGTCCTGCTGATGGTGTCCTTTGCTGCACAGCAGCTTTTTAGCTTGATGTAATTCCATTTGTTCATTTTTTATTTTGTTTCCCTTGCCCAAGGAGATGCGTTCAGGAAAAAGTTGCTCATGTTTATAAGCAAGAGATTTTTGCCTATGTTTTCTTCTAAGAGTTTTATGGTTTCAAGACTTACATTCAGGTCTTTGATCCATTTTTAGTTTACTTTTGAGTATGGGGTTAGACAATAATCCAGTTTCATTCTCTTGCATATAGCCATCCAGTTTTGCCAACAACAGTTGTTGAAGATGCTGTCACTTCTCCTTTGTATATCCATGGTTCCTTTATCGTATATTAATTGACCATATATTCTTGCATTTATATCAGGGCTCTCAAGTCTGTTCCATTGGTCTATTGGTCTCTTCTTGTGCAGGACAAAACTGTCTTGTGTAGGTTCCAAATTTGCCATCCTAACTGGTCTGAGGTGATATCTCATTGTGGTTTTAATTTGCATTTCACTGATAATTAGCGATGTGGAGCATCTTTTAATGTGCCTGTTGGCCATCTGGATTTTTTCCTTGGAGAAGTGTCTGTTCATATCTTCTGTCCATTATCTAATCAGACCATTTGCTTTTTGGGTGTTGAGACATGTTACTGTGGCTTTGTAGTAGAGCTTGAAGTCAGGGAGTGTAATCCCCCCACTTTATTCTTCCTTCTCAGAATTTGTTTGGCTATTTGGGGTCTTTTGTGGTTCCATATTAATTTTGGAAATATTTGCTCTCATTCATTGAAGAATGCTGTTGGTATTTTGATAGAGATTGCATTGAATCTGTAGATTGCTTTATGCAGGACAGCCATTTTGGCAATATTAATTCTTCCTATCCATAAGCATGGGATGTGTTTCCATTTATTGGTGTCTTCTTTAATTTCTCTCATGAGTGTCTTCTAGTTTTCAGAGTATAGGTCCTTCATTTCCTCGGTTAGGTTTATCCCAGGTATTTTATTCTTTTTGATGGAATTGTTTTCCTGATTTCTCTCTTTGCTAGTTCATTGTTATTGTATCATGCAATCAATGCAACAGATTTCTGTGTATTAATTTTGTATCCTGCAACTTTACTGAATTCAGATATTAGATCTAGAAGTTTTTTATGTACACTATCATGTCATCTGCATATAGGGACAGTTTATCTTCTTCCTTGCCAGACTGGATGTCTTTTATTTCTTCATGTTGTCTGATTGCCATGGCTAGAATCTCCAGAACTATATTGAGTAAATGTGGGGAGAGTGGACATCGCTGTCTTTTTCCAGATCTTAAAGGAAAAGCTTTCAGCTTCCTGCTGTTAAGTATGATGTTGATGGTGTGCTTGTCATATATGGCCTTTATGGAGGTATTGGCCCTCTACACCCATTTTGTTAAGAGTTTTTATCATAAATGGACGTTGAATGTTGTCAAATTGTTTTTCAGCATCTATGGAGGTGATCATATAGTTTTTGTCCTTTTTGTTGATGAGTTGGATGATGATGATGGATTTTAGAATGGTATACCATCCCTGCATCCCTGGGATTCAACCAACTTGATCATCATGCATGATCTTTTTGATGTATTTTTGTTTTCAGTTGGCTAATATTTTGTTGAGTAGTTTTGCATCTATGTTCATCAGGGATATTGGTCTGTAATTTTATTTTTTTGTGGTGACTTTGCCTGTTTTGGGTATTAGAGTGATGCTGGCCTCATAGAATGAGGTTGCCAGTATTCACTCCTCTTCTGCTTTTTGGAAAACTTTAAGGAGGATGGGTATTAAGTGTTCTCTAAATGTATGATAAAATTCAGCAGTGAAACCATCTGGTCCAAGAATTTTGTTCTTAGGTAGTTTTTTGATTACCAATTCAATTTTGTTGCTGGTAATTGGTCTCTTCAGTTTTTCTGTTTCTTCCTGGTCCAGCCATGGAAGGTTGTGTTTTTCTAAAAGTTGTTTGTTCCTTCTAGGTTATCCAGTTTGTTAGCATATAATTTTTCATAATATTCTCTCATAATTCCTTGTATTTCTGTGGTGTCCATAGTGATTTTTCCTTTCTCATTTGTGATTCTTTTTATGTGTGTAGACTCTCTTTTTTTCTTGATAAGTCTGCCTATGGGTTTATCTATTTTGTTTATTTTCTCCTAGAACCAGCTCCTTCTTTCCTCTATTCCTTGTATTATTATTCTTGATTTTTTTTATTTATGCTCTAATCTTTATTATGTCCCTCCTTCTACTGGCTTTGGGCTTCATTTGTTCTTCTTTATGTAGTTTCATTATTTGTGAGTTTAGACTGTTCATATGGGATTGTTCCTTTTTGCTGATGTAGGCCTGTATTGCAATATACTTCCCTGTTAGCATGTTCTTCACTGCCTCCCATAGATTTTACAGTGTTGAATTATTGTTGTTATTTGTCCCCATATATTGATTGATCTCTGTTTTTATTTGGTCATTGATCCATTTATTTAGCAGCATGTTGTTAAGCATCCATGTGTTTGTGTGCTATTTCAGTTTCTTTGTGTAATTTACTTCTAGTTTTATACATTTGTGGTCTGAGAGGCTGGTTGGTAGAATTTCAATCTTTTTGAATTTACTGAGGCTCTTTTTGTGGCCTAGTATATGAACTATTCTTGAAAATGTTCCATGTGTACTTGAGAAGAATGTGTATCCTGTTGCTTTTGGATGGAGTGTTCTGTAGATACCTGTTAGGTCCATCTGTTATAAAATGTTGTTCAGTGCCTCTGTCTCCTTACTTATTTTCTGTCTGGATTGTCTATCCTTTGCAGTGAGTAGTGTGTTGAGGTAAAAAAAAAAATGGAATTCATTGCATTCTATTTCCCCCTTCAATTCTATTAGTATTTGTTTTACATATGTAGGTAAGCCTATGTTGGGTACATAGATATAATAGATATATATCCCCTTGTTGTACTGATGCCTTTATTATTATGTAATGTCCTTCTTTGTCTCTTGTGATTTTGTTTTGAAGTCTATTTTGTCTGGTACAAGTACTGCAACTCCTGCTTTTTTCTCCCTATTTGTTGCATGAAATATCTTTTTCATCTCTTTACTTTCAGTCTGTTTATGTCTTTGGGTTTGAAGTGAGTCTCTTATAGGGAGCATATAAGAGCAAAACAGGTCTTGTTTTTTATCCATTCAGTGACGCTATGTCTTTTGGTTGCTGCATTCAGACCACTTACATTTAGGGTGATTATTGATAGGTATGTACTTATTGCCATTGCAGGCTTTAGATTCATGGATACAAAGGTTCAAGGGTAATTCCCTTACTATGTAGTAGTCTAACTCACTTTGCATGCTATTACAAACATAATCTGAAGGTTCTTTTCTTTCCCTCCTTTTTCTTCATCCTCCATTCTTTATATATAATGTATCATATTCTGTACTCTTTGTCTGTCCTTTGACTGACTTTGGTGGTAGTTTATTTGATTTTGCATCTGCTTAGTAATTAATTGTTCCACTTTCTTTACTGTGGTTTTATTTCCCCTGGTGAGAGCTATTTAGCCTTAGGAAAACACTTCCATCTATATCAGTCTGTCAAAAATACAGTGTAGAGGTAGTTTGTGGGAGGTAAATTCTTTCAGCTTTTGCTTGTGTGAAAATTCTTTAATACCTCCTTACATTTATATGATATTCTTGCCAGGTAGAGTATTCTTGGTTCAAGGCCCTTCTGTTTCATTGCATTAATTATATCATGCCTCTCCCTTCTGGCCTGTAAGGTTTCTTCTGAGAAGTCTGATGATAGCCTGATGGGTTTTCCTTTGTATGTGATCTTTTTTTTCTCTCTAGCTTCTTTTAATAGTCTGTCCTTATCCTTGATCTTTGCCATTTTAATTATTCTATGTCTTGGTGTTGTCTTCCTTAGGTCCCTTGTGTTGGGAGATCTGTGCATGTCCATAGCCTGATGTTGGGGAAGTTTTCAGCAATTACCTCCTCCTAGATACTTTCTATCTCTTTTTCTGCCTCTTCTTCTTTTGGTACCTGTATAATGAGAATATTGTTTGGATTGGTCACACAGTTCTCTCAATATTCTTTCATTCCTTGAGATCCTTTTTTCTCTCTGTGCCTCAGCTTCTTTGTTCTCCTCTTCTCTAATTTCTATTCCATTTACCAACTCTTCTACTACATTTGATCTGCTTTTAAATGCCTCCACTGTGTTTCATTTCTGATAATGGAATTTCTTAATGATTGAATCTGCATCCTAAAATTGTCCCTTATTCCATGAATATTTTTCTGTACCTCCATGAGCATGTTTATGATTTTTATTTTGAAGTCTCTTTTGGGAAGTTTGGTGAGTTGTTTCACTTGTCCATTTTTCTCATGTTTGTGAGATTATTGTTTGAATCAGTTTCCTTTGATGTTTCATATTTGTATGTGGCGCCCTCTAGTACCCAGAAACTCTAGTCTCTGAGCTGCACAGCCCCTATAGTGATGTCGGGGATTGCAGGGAAGGCATTGGTGTCTAGGGGTAGGAAAGCAGTGTTTCCTGCTTCCTGGTCACAGTACCTGTTCCCACGGTCAGAACCAGTGGGCTGAGAACACAGGTGTAAGCCTCTGTGCTTTGCGTTTGTTGCTGCTATAGGGCAGGGCCTCCCTTTGGTTGGCCTGATGCCAGGGCAGTGTCTGCCAGTTTGTGAGCCTATGATGGCAGGCCAGAATGAGGGTGAAGCAGGCTGCATATCACACTGGGGGGCCTCAGAGCTTGGTAGCCAGCCAGGGGGATGGGGAGCCTGAAGCTCCTGAAGTTCCCAAACTGCTGGGCAGAGTGCACCCAGACAACCTTGTCCACCTATCTGTTCTCCTGAGGAGGAAGCTCTGTGCAATGCCTGCCCCTTCAGCAGCCCTCTCACTGCTAGGAAGCCTCTCAGACTGCCCACCTTTCCTTTGTTCCAGAGCAGCCAGATGTGCGTCCCTGTTCTTCACAAATAGCTGGAATCTCAGTCACCCCAAATATTCTGTCTTAGCTTTCCAACCGCAGTAACCTCCAGAGCATCATGCAATGTAGGTTTGTCTTACCAAAGCAGATCTCCAGGGCTGGGAGTTCAACAGTCCTAAGCTTCCCAGATCTCCCCGATCTGTTTCACATCTTCCTTCTGTTGAGCTGGGGTGAAGGAAGGGCTTCAGTCCCGCCAAATCAAGGCTTTGGTATGTTACCCTGTTTCATGAGGTCTGCTCTGTTCTCCAGGTGTATGCAGTCTGTTGCAACATTCTTTCCTCTTGCTCTTTTAGGATTAGTTATATTAACTATATTTTTATGTTATATGTGTTTTCGGGAGGAGATCTCTGTCTCATCTCTCGCACCACCATCTTCTATCTCCATAGGCAAAAAATCTCTTGAATATAAACATGAAAAACTTTTTCCTGAACTCATCTCCTTGGGCAAGGGAAACAAAAGCAAAAATGAACAAATGTGACTATCAAGCTAAAAATCTTCTGTACAGCAAAGAACACCATCAGCAGGACAAAAAGATATCCTATGGTATGGGAGAATATATTTGTAAATGACATATCCGACAAGGGGTTAACATCCAAAATATATAAAGAACTCACATGCCTCATCACCCTAAAGGCAAATAACCCGATTTAAAAATGGGCAGAGGATATGAACGGACAATTCTCCAAAGAAGAAATTCAGATGGCCAACAGGCACATGAAAAGATGCTCCACATTGCTAATTATCAGGGAAATACAAATTAAAACCACAATGAGATACCACCTCACACCAGTTAGGATGGCCAACATAGAAAAGACTAAGAACAACAAATGCTGGTGAGGATTCAGAGAAAGGGGAAACCTCTTACCCTGCTGGCAGGAATGTAAACAAGTTCAACCACTGTGGAAAGCAATATGAAGGTTCCTCAAAAAACTAACAATAGAAATACCATTTGACCCAGGAATTCCACTCCTAGGAATTTACCCAAAGAAAACTACTTCTTGGATTCAAAAAGACATATGCACTGATGTTTATTGCAACACTATTTACAATAGCCAAGATATGGAAGTAGCCTAAGTGTCCATCAGTAGATGAATGAATAAAGAAGATATGGTACATATGCACAATGGAATACTATTCAGCCATAAGAAAGAAACAAATTCTACCATTTGAAACAACCTGGATGGAGCCAGAGGGTATTATGCTCAGTGAAATAAGCCAGGCAGAAAAAGAAAAATACCAAGTGATTTTCCTCATTTGTGGAGTATAACAATGAAGCAAAACAGAAGGAACAAAATAGCAGCAGACTCACACAGTCCAAGGGGCTAGTGGTTACGAAAGGGGAGGACTGAGTGAGGGAGGGTGGGGTGGGAGAGATAAGGGGATAGTGGGGCATAATGATTAGCTGACATGGTGTGTGGGGGGTCACAGGGAAGACAGTGTAGCATAGAGAAGATAAGTAGGGATTTTGTGGCATCTTACTACACTGATGGGCAGTGACTGCAATGGGTTATGGAGGGGGGACTCGATAATATGGGTGAATGTAGTAACCACATAAGAGTATATATCAATAATACCTTAATAAAAAAAAGAGAAATAAAAGGCCTCCAGATTGGTAAAGAAGTTAAACTGTCTCTCTTTGCAGATGACATGATATTGTACAGAAAAAATCCTAAAGAATCCACTCTAAAACTACTAGATCTAATATCTGAATTCAGCAAAGTTGCAGGATACAAAATCAATACACAGAAATCTGTTGCATTCGTATATGCTAAGCTGAACTAGCAGAAAGAGAAATCAGGAAAACAGTTCCATTCACAACTGCATTAAAAATAATAAAATACCTAGGAATAAACCTAACCAAGGAAGTGAAAAATCTATACTCTGAAAACTACAAGACACTCATGAGAGAAATTAAAGAAGATACCAATAAATGGAAATATATCCCATGCTCATGGATAGGAAGAATTAATATTGTCAAAACGGCCATCCTGCCCAAAGCAATCTACAAATTCAATGCAATCCCTATCAAAATACCAGCAACATTCTTCAATGAACTAGCACTAATAGTTATAAAATTCATATGGAACTACAAAAGACCCCGAATAGCCAAAGCAATCCATAGAATAAAGTGGGATTCTGCTCCCTGACTTCAAACTCTACTACAAAGTCACAGTAATCCAAGACAATTTGTTATTGGCACAAGAACAGACCTATAGGCCAATAGAACAGACTAGAGAGCCCCAATATAAACCAAAAAATATATGGTTAATTAATATATAATAAAGGAGCCCTGGGCATACAGTGGGGAAATGACAGCTTCTTCAGCAACTGTTGTTGGCAAAACTGGACAGCTACATGCAAGAGAATGAAACTGGATTATTGTCTAACCCCATACACAAAAGTAAACTCGAAATGTATCGAAGACCTAAATGTAAGTAACAAAGAAAAAATAGGCAAAAATCTCCTGAATATAAATGAGCAACTTTTTCCTGAATACATCTCCTTGGGCAAGGGAAACAAAGATAAACATATGGAATTACATCAAGCTGAGAAGCTTCTGTACAGCAGAAGACACCATTAGCAGAACAATAAGGCATCCTACTGAATGGGAGAATATATTTGTAAATGACATACCCGACAAGGGGTTATCATCGAAAATATATAAAGAACTTACACGTCTCAACACCCAAAAGCAAGTAACCCGATTTAAAAATGGGCAGAGGATATCAACAATTCTCCAAAGAAGAAATCCAGATGGCCAACAGGCACATGAAAAGTTGCTCCACATCGCTAATTATCAGGGAAATGCAAATTAAAACCACAATGAGATATCACCTCACACCAGTTAAGATGGCCAACATAGAAAAGACTAACAACAAATACTGGTGAGGATGCAGAGAAAGGGGAACCCTCCTACACTGCTGGTGGGAATGTAAGCTAGTTCAACCATTGTGGAAAGCAATATGGAAGTTCCTCAAAAAACTAAAAATAGAAATACTATTTGACCTGGGAATTCCACTCCTAGGAATTTACCAAAATAATACAAGTTCTCAGATTCAAAAAGACGTATGCTTCCCTGTTTATTGCAGCACTATTTACAATAGCCAAGATATGGAAGCAACCTATAGATGAATGGATAAAGAAGATGTGGTACATATATACAATGGAATACTATTTAGCCGTTAGAAACAAATTCTACCATTTGTAAAAACATGGATGGACCTGGAAGGTATTATGCTGAGTGAAATGTCAGGCAGAGAAAGACAAGTACCAAATTGATTTCCCTCATTTGTGGAGTCTAACAACGAAGCATAACTGAAGTAACAAAACAGCAGCACACTCACAAACTCCAAGATGGTAATAGAAGTTACCAAAGGGGAGGAGTGGGGAGGGCGGGAGAAGGGAATTAAGGGGTATTATGATTAGTACACTTGGTGTTGTGTGGATCATGGGGAAGACAGTATAGCACAGAGAAGTAGTTACTCTGTGGCATCTTACTACACTGATGGACAGTGATTGCAATGGGGTGTGTGGCTGAATGTAGTAACCGCATTGTTTTTCTTGTGAAACCTTCCTAAGAGTGTATATCAATAACAACAAAAAACAATTGTGGAAGAAAAACAAAAAACCATCAAAAATACTCAGTTTTATGCTGGCTCCATGCCCTGCCAGGACTCATGCTTTGGTCACCTTGTCCACAGCCTGGGACATGGAGTCAGGTAAACAAGGGCCACCATCCTAGCAACACCCCTCTATGGGCTGGATTAGGTCAAAGTCCTCTGAGTCCTAGTTTTCCCATTAGGAAGCTGTGTAGAAGAATCACTACTTTTCAAAAACATTTCTGTGGTGCAAACTGTACCAGATTAATGTTTTGTAGATACCTATTAATAAAAACATTTTAATGAAATTCCATTTTCCAGGCTCTGGGTTACCCATATACTGTGTACCATGCTAACATATTTTCTCATTCCTTTGCTTTCCATTTCTATGCTGCTCTTTTTGGAGAAAGGAGCAATTTTTGCCCACATTTGGGTGATAAATGATTCCCATTACATAGTGTGTGTATTGAGAAATGAAGTTTGTGCCTATGGATGAAAGTGGTTTTGGAGTACCTGAAGTACTTGTGAAATCAGTGATCAAAAACTTGAGATGCAAAGTTTTGGTATTTCCTTTATAAATAATATTTGTATGTATTTTATGTATCATCTTGATTAGGCAGCTGAAAATTTTACATGTGGAATATAGAATGTAACATGAAATACATGTTAGGAATTTAAAGCACTTTATAAATAATGTACCTAATCCCAAATAATCCCATGAAGTTGGTACTCTTCATCATCACATCATGCAGATGAAGAAACAGGTCCCAAGAAGGTTAAGTAGCTTGTCCAGGGTCACACCATTAGTGAGTGGACTGAAGCCTGGCTCCCAGTGTTCTCTGATAGATCTACTTCACCAAAATGTGGAATTTACTTTATGTCACATCTTAAGTGCTTGCCAGAAAACCCTGTTTTCCCCTCAAATTCTGAGAGGTGTTCCTTTATCTCTAATTTGTAGACATCCCCTAATGGCAACCTCAGATTATCTCCACCTCAAAGCTTCATTTACACAAAAGTGAATACCCCAGTATAAAACTTGGAATTCAGGTCTGCTGTTACTCCCTCACTTGCCCATAAAGTAATTTCCAAAAAGTAGATGTCCAAATTCAGTTGTCTTAACCCAACAGCTCTTCATATTCCCCCTAGAACTACATATACCTGGTCATTCTTTTCTCTCTTCCTGAACTCCCATTTCTTTCCATCTTTTTTCCTTTCCACCCCTTTCCCTAGTTCAACATTTAGTTACCTCATCCCAGTAAAAGATATGGGCTCCACCCCAGTGTTCCTACAGTCCACTTCCCCATCATTATCTAAAATCACCCCCAACCACTTGTAACTTAGTTTACTTCATAAACCTATCTCCTCAATCTAAGTCTAAGAAAAATGGCCACACCTGTCATGACCCCTAATTCCCAAATAGTTTTTTCTTCCAAGTTCCTTTCCTAGGTTCCAAAAATAGCCGTCTGTTTCCTCATTTTTTTTTTCAAGGCCCACCCTCAAGTGATCCTGTGAAATATCCAAGTTCTGGATCATCTTTCCCATCTCTGAACATGTGGCAACTGAGAATCTAGGGTACCACACATCTGAGAATTAACCAAGACCCCGTGTGCTCTTCTGTATCTGGACTGTTAAGGAGGCAGACCTTGTCTCTGCCCTTTTTGTACACCCTGCAGGACTGTATATGCTGGTAGTTTCAGTAACTCTTGGAAGTATGGGTACTCTGATCCCTGACCACAGGGGAGGGCCTAGACAGTGAGAGACCCAATCATCCTAGACCACTTTTCCTTCTTGTCTGAAGGGTTGGGGAAGGGAAGGCTGCTCCTCAAAACAGCATGACTATCGCACGGTAAGACTTCCAGTGAGACCCATGTGCACTAGTGGGCAAGAGGAGGCAGTGAATGCTGCAGGCAAACCGAGGAGAGAAAATTAAGACAGAGACCTGTTCCAGCTCTTAAGAATCTACAAACAGTGACAGGTTGGCAGCAACTCTTTTTTTTAATGTCTTGCCCTTGTAAAGGGCGATTCAAGTTGAGCAGCATTCCTTTCCTGCCCCCAAGCTGCTCCCAACCAGACAAGAGACTGCAGACACCAAACTCTGGGATGGTTAACAGTGCAGGCCTCAGAACTCTCCAGGCCCAGTTTGCAATAGCTGTTTGTATCAGGAGGTCTGCATAAAATCCACCATGAAAGAGCAGAACCACTCAAAGGCCAGGGCAGGCCGCTGGGCCTGAAGATTTAAGGTGGACCAGAGGCAGGATTCTGAATGATGACAGTCTTGAGACAACTGGCCATGTAGGCTTGACTGCTGGAACCCCCCCAAGAAACACCTCTGTTTGAAGAGAGGGATGTCAAGGATAAGGCCAGCTCAGTTGTCTAAAGAAAGCAGAAGAGACAAGTTTTCCAGAGAAAAGGAAGAAATTGAAGTGGAATCCTGGACACATCAAGACCATGCTCTGCCTTCATGTGTCTGAGTGGTTGCTGGGTTGGCT
This sequence comes from Manis javanica, assembly GCF_040802235.1. NCBI lineage: Eukaryota > Metazoa > Chordata > Mammalia > Pholidota > Manidae > Manis > Manis javanica. The sequence continues at coordinate 59,980,678 of NC_133171.1, forward strand.
GCAGATGAGAGGCAGGCTTCCAAGTGGAGAGAGGGAGACAACAGGGGACTTCCAGGCCACACAAGCTTATATTCCGGGGCTTCCAGGAAGGACAGCTCACTCTCGGGATCGGCTGACCACGACTTCACCCAGGGCCTCCAACACCTCCCGCTTGTAGTCCTCAAAGTCACCGTCAATCTGGCTAACACTCTGCTCCTCCACCACCCACAGCTGGCAGTTGGTTTCTGTGATGAGTCGGGCATCGTGGCTGACGACGATGACAGCTTTGAAGAAAGACGTGAGAATGGAGGGCGGAGGAAGGAGGGACCAGGAGAAGAGGGGAATCAGAACCTGAAAGGAGGAGCCCTAGCCAAAGGACACCAAAGGCTGGTCCCTAGGGAGGAGGGCGTGCCCAAGCTGACTTACCACCCTTGTATTCATTGATGGCCTCCCCCAGAGCATCGATTGACTCGATGTCCAAGTTATTGGTGGGCTCGTCCTACAGAGGTAGAGGCATTCCATCACTCAGTGCCACGCTCCTTCCATTTCCGCCACCTCATCCCTCTCCCACAGTCCTGTCCACTCACCAAGATGAGGACATCAGGCTCCCGACAGGCCAGCTCTGCAAACACAACTCGGGCTTTCTGCCCACCTGTACCGAAAGAAAAGGAGGTCCATCACACTTTGCTGCCTTCCATTTCTGAAGGCAAACCTTCGGAGTGAAGGTGTATCTGTGTGTGTGCTGAGGTCTTCCAAGTCCCCATTCCTCTTCCTTTTGTTGCTACGTACTGCCTGGAGATAGGACTACTGAGGTGGCAGTCACCTCCCCAGCACTCCAGCCCAGTGGTACCAGAAAGTTTGCAGATCTGGATGGTGTGGGCGTGACTCTCAAGGCCAAAGCGGCCCAAGCACTTCCGGGCATCCTGGTAGGGCAAGTTGAAGCCCCGCTGCAGGTACTCAGTGGGCGTCTCCTCCATGCGCAGCTGCTCTGCATACTGCTGGTTGAAGAAGCCAATTTTCTGCCCAAGAAAAGAGTGAAGCGGTCAGGGAAAGTCCTACTTCCTTTACCATATTCTTGTTCCCTAAGTCCAAAGCCAACTTACCAACCGGTGGTTCTTTCTCATTTCCCCACAAGTCTGCAAGGAAAAAGCCAGCGAGAAGATCAGGGAAAGGGAAGAGGCACTGCAGTTCCACTCCCCGCTTTGCTGACAAGGAGACAAATACCAAATGTGCGCTGCGAACAAGTCAGTGTGCAAGTGGGAACACACAGGCACACTCAGGAAGTCAGCACAGAGCACAGGGGGCCAGAGAAGGAAGGAGGCAGACAGGCCGCAGTAATGACTGGGGGTACTGACCACAACCATGAGCACCCCACCCCCATGAGACTCACGGGCAGTACATTTTCAGGGTCCTTCCTCAGATGGGGTAAGAGGCGGTGTGTGGGAGGGTCTAAAAATGCTATTCTACACATCTTCTCTTTGTGTGAGGAAAGGGGCCCTAGACTCTCCTGGAGATGGCCACAATGATCAAAAGCACTGCATGGCAACATACTGCAAATCCTAAAAACAGTTCTAGGGAATTTATTCTAAGGAAGAATTCACCAATATGTACTTACTTACTCCAACATTGTCCTTCAGTGAAAAATCAGGAATAAATTACAGATCCATAAGAATGTACACAGATAATTAGTGGCATGGAAAAAAGCTTGACATATATTACCCAGGAAAATGATGCATATTACTACAAAATTCATAATAGCTCATTTTTGTTGAAAAATGAATTATTACATTTGCAAAGGAAAAAAAAGGGGAAAGAGACCCATCAGAATACCGGTTATGTCTTCACTCATCTCTGGCCTATACAAGTATTTCCTGTATAACCAATACACACACGGAGGTGGGTGCCCCCCAGGCAACTCCAGTTCTCCTGACTCTTTTCCCTGAGCTGATCTCAAGTGTTCTCTAAGCACCTCTTAGGGAAAGAAATCATCTATGATGAGTTCTGTATTCAACCCTCCACCACAGAGGGGGCGCCCTGATTCTAGGCTCTGGTGACCAGCCGTGTTTCCCCTTTCCAGTCCCAGCTCTTACTCACCGGTGTCAGCTTGCCGGTCAGCAGCAGAAGCAGGGTGCTCTTCCCTACGCCATTAGGGCCAACGATACAGACTGTAAGGAGAACAGGTAGTCAAAGAGGTCCCCCAGAAACTTCCCCTGTGCTCCTGCCCCACATCCCCAAGCCACCTGACACCCACTCACTCCTTGAGTCCATGTCGATGCCAAAATCCAGATTCTTAAAGAGTGGTTTCTGGCTCTCATAGCCAAATGTCACACCTGGGAGCCAGGAAATCAGCAATTATTTTCAGAGTCCCCCTGAATGTCCTGGACTTGGAGAAAGGAATGGCCCACACTGCGTGGTGGATTTGGGGTGCATATGTCCTGTGTGCCCCAGTCTCTCACCATGCAGACCCAGCACCGGAGGGCTGAGTGGTGGGGGGTTGGGAAAAGTGAAGCGCACAGTGTACTCCTTGGGGCGCTTCAGAAGCTCGGGGGCCTCCTGAGATTCCTCATCCTGGTTTTTCCGTCGGCATTTCTGCTGCTTTCGAGTCAGGGCTTCCTTTGTTTGCTTCTCCTGGACAGAATGGGAAAGGAAGAAATCCACATCCTTCAGAGCCACCCTTGAAATGCAGGCTGGTGTCCCACAGTCTCCTTTCTCCGTTCTCCTTAAAGAAACCATGCCCCAGCCCCCTGAAGACCTCCAGCTGCTCACCGCTTGCTTGGTGGATTTGCCACCTGCCTTTAGCTCCTTTAGCTTTTTCTCCTGCTTTTCATACTGCTTCAGCAGTTCCTTCTGCTTTTGCTGGTACATCTTCTTGAAGGTCACTGGGGCAGAAGTGGGGTAGGAATTAATGTTGTCCCTCTCCACAGCAGAGGGATAACCAGGACTGGTGAGGATAGGGACAAGTGTTACAGTCTAGATTCTGGGAAGGTATAGCTCATCATCACGTGCCTACAGGCCCTCCCTCCCAGACCTCTCCTTGAGGCCCTGTTGCTTTCCTCTACCCACAAATGATCCTACTTACTATAATTGCCCCTATAGTAATGGAGTCGCTGGGCATCAAGATGGATTATATCAGTGCACACATCATCCAGGAAGCCCTGGTCATGAGAGACGATGAGTAACGTCTTCCGCCAGCCCTGGAGGTAGCTGAGTTTTAGAGAAGAGTGTGGAAATGTCATAATGGTCACATTAGGGTTAAGTCAGGAAACAATGGGGTCAGGGAGGGAAGGTGGGGAGGTGGACAGGGAGCTGTCAAGGGCAGAGTGGAGTACACTTAGAGCAAACCGGGCAGAATGGGAACCAATGATGTAATCAACGGCAACTCACTTATTGAGCCAGATGACAGCATTGAGGTCCAGATGATTAGTGGGCTCATCCAACATCAGCAGCGTGGGCTCCATGAACAGTGCCCTAAAGGATGGGCAGCAGAGCATAGGGTCAGGGAGATCCTTACTCAGAGAACCCCAGAGAAGCCTGAGACCATGAACACTCCCTTCCCAATCTCTCCGTAGAGTAGCTCCTGTGCAGGGGACATCGCTGAGAATGTACCACCAGATGGGGAGAGAAGACCTGGAGTCTGACAATTCTGACAGTAAGGGAGGGAGAAGTCAGCCTCGACTCTTTCTATTGGCCTTGGAAGGAAGGGCCTGGTGGACTGAGGGTGGAAGGGTGGCGGCCCACCTGGCCAGGGAGACACGCATGCGCCAGCCCCCTGAGAACTTCTGTGTCGGCCGGTTCTGCATTTCAGGGTCAAAGCCCAGACCAGCCAGGATCCGTCTGGCTTTGGCCTCTGCAGCTGCTGCCCCAGTAGCCCGCAACTCCTCATATACCTGGGAGGAGGGAGAAGAGGACACGTGTCCTAAGGTCCCAGGACCTCCAAGTCTTAGCCCATGTCCCCTGCGCCATCTCCTCTACCTTCTCCAGCCTCTCAGCAGCAGTGTCATCCCCCTGCTCCAGCAGGCCCTGAAGCCGTCGCTCCTCTTCCAGCAGCTTCAGTCTCTTGGTGTCGGCTCGGAGAACAGCCTGCACAGCTGGTGTCTCATCCGCCACGACCTCTGGACGTGAGGGAGAATGTCAGTCAGGTTTCCCCCAGGGCCCAGGTCCTCATTCTCTTTCCCGCAGGTCCATTTCTCATTTGCCTGCCCCAGCCCAGTAATTTGTACTTGTTCCACATAAAACGTTCTCCATTCCTGCCTTTCCTCTTCCCTATTTCTTTAGTGACCACCTCCCAGTCCTTAGTACCCCTGTCACCTTTCCAACTCTATGACCACACCTCCTCCTATTTTTGCTTGGCTCTTCTACCCCAGCTGCCCACCACTCCGGTCCCTTGTTTCACCTCCCCACCAGGACCCCGTCCCAGCACTGGCCTCACCCTGCTCACATAGCAGAACGTCGATGTTCGGAGGGATGCTCAAGGTTCGGTTGGCGATATGCTTGAGGAGAGTGGTCTTGCCCTTGCTGAGGAATGAGAGCTGCTGGGACCAGGCTGCCATGGACAGATCTCTTCTTCTCCTTCCTGCCCACTCCCTCACACCTCCAACCCCCTTCTCACCCGTTGGGTCCCACAAGCCCGTAGCGGCGGCCGGCTACAATGTACAGGTCTGCGTTGACAAATAACTCCTTGCCATGGGCTGAGATGCTGAACTTCTCCAGCTGCAGTCATCAGGGAAGGAATGGCAGAGGAAGGAAGCAGGACACGGGAGCTCTTTTTAGACAGAAGCTGCAGTTTTCTCCCTGGCAGGGATGCCTCTGACAGACCGAGCTTCAGTATAATCCCTCCTCTCACCATGCTGGTTCCCGTCCCTGTCCAGACTTTCCTAGAGTCTCCCAGATCCTAAGCCAGTCTCGCCCACCCCGCCTGACTTCCTTCCAAGGGTGGACCACTCTACTTCCACTGCTGTTGGTTTTTCTGTCTCTCACTCAAGCTGGCAGAACTCTAGGTACGGAAAACAGCTCCAAACTTTCTTCCTGGTGGACCAAGCCACTTGCACTCATTTCCTTGGCTACCACGGCCACCAAAGGAAAGGATAACTGGCACTTCCCTGAGCAAGCAGGTTGGCAGGTGTCCTCTCAGACCCTACCTTGATGTCAGATGCATTTTCTAACATGGCTTGGCGGGAGGACACCTCCGCTTGAGACACAGAGAAATCATTTTCAGCAGCATTGGCTGCTTTTAATGAAGCTACCTGGCGCTCATACTCCATCTGAAAAGGAAAAAACACATACGAGGCCATCACCTGCCAGTTTCCCATCACCACGACATAGCCCCATGTCATCATCAGACACCCAGACAGGCTCACAAAACACAAAATCCTTATTCCAGCTGTTTTACTTGTGGTAGCCTCCAAAGCTCTCCATTTTGTCCAATTCACATGTTCCCTTGTTGAAGTATTAAAAAGAAAATCATGTCCTACCTGTCTGTAACCATTAAGAACCCAAGGACTTACTTGTTTCTTTAGCTTCTTCTTCTCCTTTTTGCTAAGGTGAGCATAGGGATCATTAGCCTTAGACTCCCCTTCTTCTTCTCCTTCCTCCTCTGAACCCTGGGAGAACCAAGGGGATGGTAATAAATGAGGAACCCCTTCCAGAATTCAGATTCCATGTCATCCACCCAGTCCCAGAGTCAGTTTGTTCCTTCTCCACCTGGAGTCCTGACATACTAAGCAGGGTCTCTCCCAGTTCTCCACCCCTGGCTGTGCAGTCCCTTATGCGCTTCGGCCCCCAGTAACAGTACGGGATAGCAAGTGTGACTATGTATGTATGAAGTATAACACTGTGTATGTGCCTCTAAACGTTAACTACCAATGCAACTGAGGGAAAGTAAACGGAACACGTTCTTTTCCACATATATCGGATGAGTTTCTGCAGTTTACACGTTAACATGCAAAGAAAAGGTCCGGAAGCCCTAATGTATAGCCACTGAGGAATCCTGAAGAATCACAGATTAGAAGGTGCTAGAGGTATATGGGACACTGAAGATCACTAGATCATAGAGATGAGGTAACTGTGATCCAAGGCACTGGAAAGACGGACTCAAGGATGTAGCAGGACAGTGGCAGAGTCAGAATCCTGACGGGTTCTAAGGTTAATGCTAGGGCCCTTTTCTCTGTGAATCAGGACTTGCAAACTATGGCCATGGGACACATCAGAACTGATACCTGTTTTTATATGGCCACTGGGCTAAGAATGGTCTTTACACTTTCAGAGTTGTTTAAAAAAAAAAAAAAGGAAGCACATGCACCACAGATTATATGTGGATGCTTATAAAAGTTTGGCAATGCCTGGCCTGGAAATTAACAATACCACCAGATCATGCCCAACTCCCAAGAGCCACAGAGCCCTAGTCCCTCAACCCACCTTCCCCTGACACCAAAATACACACCTGCTCTGCCTTCTTGGCCTTCTCCTTCCCTTGTTTGGGTGGCTCCTTTTCTTTTATTATTTCCTCTTCTTCCTCCTCCTCTTCATCGTCCAGAGCAGCAAATTTATTTTGAGGCTAACAGTGAAAAGACAGCGGGTCTGATGAAATGCTCTAATTCCTGAGACCCAATACCTCCTCCTGCCAATACTCTCTTACCTTGGCATTCCCCTTTGACTTCTCTTCCTTTCCCTTTTTGCCCTTGGGCTGCTGGTCCTCAGACACAGCCTGGAGGGAGGGAGGGAGGGAGACAGAGAGAGAGTCAGACACACACACACAAATTAATCTGCTACCTTGTTCCTTATCTAGCATTTCTAGGAAGTCAAAGACTAAGAGTTAACTAACTATACTGAGTGCTGCTAAGACAATGCTATGCAAAGGCTGCAAAAAACATTACCTAGTCTCCAGCTGAGAGTAAATAGTAAAGAGATAACTAGAGAATATTAGCAAAGCTAAGGAACTG